>NW_028277165.1:17920833-18562500 GCF_051122295.1 Plectrocnemia conspersa
CAATAGAACACAATTTGATCATAAAAAGTTTTGTTAAGTGTTCATTTGGATTGTTGAATTATTTTAAAATGACACTAAGATTTTTTTTATTAACAATATAAATCCTATATTTTGAGTGTCGTCTAATTTTCAAATGACACTAATAAATCATTATAAATATGTTACTATTAATGAGGTAATTTTAATACCTCAATACTGAATTCTTAATAATAAATATACAAAACAGAGAGCAAGGAGTAAATGGTCAGAAATATATTAAAATTTATATAATATTTTTGAATTGATATGAATAGACTTTTTATATGTTAAATGTTAAATATAGAAAGATCCTTTACTTGGCAATGATATTTTAAAAAGCTCGATATAACGAATTTATACAATCTGTATATTTTATTGAAGAATTCTATAGAATACTTTTTTTTTCTTATGTGTAAATTGGGAGTACTCTACAATTATCAATAATTTAGTAAGAAAAGATTAACATTAATTTATGTATTATTTTAATCATAGTTTAGGGCTAAAATTAATTTATAAAAAAGATAATAAAATGGTTATCTATATAACAAAACTTTACACATATTTATTTTAAAATATATAAGGAAAAAAAAATTTTTTATTAATCGTAACGTAAGCTTTTGAAGTTGTTACTATCAGATTAAAAATATATTTGTTTGTTTTAATGCAGAACTGAGTAATCTGAGAAAAAATATTACTTATATATGTATAATAATTTAATAAGCATATAAAATGTTTTTTTTAGAACTTTCTGGCAAATTATCGTAAAATAATTTTAGCGCTACATTAGCTAGTAATTTTCTTAGATTTAAACGAAAATAAGATACAGTAAAGTATTTTTTGTACGTATCTATTTTATACGGATTTTACCTTTTTTTCATTATCGTAAGATTAAAATGTGTATGTTAAAGTTTAATTTTTAATTGGTTGTCTTTTTAATATTGTATTGATGACTGCTGTTCTATATACCGAATGGTTTACAAATTGCTTTTTATAAGAGGTGAAAAGATACATGAAAATCTCTAGATTTAAAAATTTTATCGATTGTCGACAATGCACAAAAACCATTATCTTTAACGTGTATGTATGTATATATGATACGCATACTATATGTTCTAGCGATTTTGAAGTAAATCGCAAATTGTGCTAACCCATTTTATATAGCGACGATATTTCTGATGAAGTTTAATGAAAAATGTTTATTTTACCTAAAATTAAGTGAATAATAAAATTCGAGGGAATTTTTCGGACCTTATGACTTTTCTTAAATTTTAAATAAACTTTTTTACACGATTCTGTGTATATTTTAACTCACTGTTTTATAATTATGCAGTAAAATTATGGAACGCACACCTAATTCTTTAACGTAAGTCGTGTTTTTTATGAAAAATATTTTTGTGCGTTATTCTATGGAACGTATTAACAGATGCGTACGGTGAGATACATTCCCTCTCGCTCGCTCGCGTGCGTTACATGCGTTTCGCACGCCCACGTCTTCTCACTCATTCTCGTCACTTAACACGCGATCGAGCGAAAGGGGATGTATCTCACTGTACGCGTCTGATATCTACCGCATAAAATGAGAAAAATATATAAAAAAAACACAATCCGTATAGATGTAATAATTATTTTTTCACATGACACATTTTTTTATTTTCTTCCTACTTTTAGTTCAAAGAAACGACGCATTAATGCATTATTTTTAATCCAAAAGTTATTTAATTTAATCGATACGAATCAATCATGTACAGGAATTACATATTTTTTTCTTTATGTAAGTTGATACAATAAATTATATATTTAATTTATTGTATCAATTCTTTTATTGAAAACACCGGTTAAAAATAATATAGTATTTAATGCACTATAAAATATTACTTTCACATTCAATATATTATATTTAGTGTTTATTTATAACCCTTTCGCCGCGTGCGTTGCTTATGAATGGCGATACGAGCGAGCTTTTGAAAGAATTTTGGGGAAAAAGCTCATCTAGTGTATGTTTGTATGTGTGTGCGTATAGCGACGGGCCATAGGGGATGTTTGTAGGGTGGTTGGGGTGTTGCGTACGACCTGTTGCGATTTATAGCCTCCACACACACAACAATCCGGCATTAACTAATGTAAACGCGACCTATTGCTACTCCGACATACGTGTTGCTCCTTCCTAAATACGCGCATATATACTTGTGTTTATTTAGTTCATTATAGCTATCTCTATATATTTTTTTATTTACAAATTTTGCTAACGTTTTCGGACGCTTAACTTTTCGTGCTTGATTTTTTCTTTCATATAATTGAAATAAAATGATTTTTTACTATGAATAATGAACCATGTTGAACCAATGCTGCCTATTTAAAAAAGTTTATCTCAAAATAATTAGAATTTATATATTAATATGTATTCAAATGTGCGAAAGTGTTACGCAAATATGTTGTAAGCTCAAATTTTCTTAGATTCTCTTCTGTCCATTTCTTTTTGATTTGTTATCTGGTTATACATAGTGTGTGATGAATAAGTACAAATAGGTATAGAATAAAGATTTTTTTTCTAATAATGTACTTTTACGTTTAGAATCGTCATACAGCTCTAATCGAAACACATCACATTTACGTAAGTATTACACATAGAATATACTTACTATCCCTCTTTATGTATATGAATATAATAAGGTGACAAGAAATCCCAATTTAGTTTCGAATTCTATCTTTCAAATGAAGGCATTAAATAGTTCAACTCAAGTCTTAATTTTTCACTATGAAGTTTGGAAAAAATAGATTAAAATATGTAAATGCCATTTTTCTCCACTTGTTATTATATTTTTTATTTTGTGTGTATTCGCAACAGGAACTGTACCTTATTAAATCAAACCAAAAATATGAAAATCCTTTCAACGACGCACTCGGTCGTCGTTATCAATGACTAGTGATTTGCACCGTTGACATTCAACTCGGACATCTGGATGGCAATTGTCAGTGGTTTTCGATTGACGGACGACGGATCCGATCTGACGTTCGTCCACACATCATGGCCTAAGGGCGCAGGTTTCCGGCCCTAAAAGGCCTACGACCCGCGGAATTTAAATCCTTCGGGCTTAAATCGCTCTCGCCGGTTCAACGGAGCACTAGTAAGGCTCGTGGTTAGCATACAATGCGGTTAAAATGTTACAACGTCCGTATATCGTTATTGAAACGTCTATCGTCGCCGAGTATTTATAACGAGCCGAGAAGCTGCGGAAACAGTGGCCCCTGCCACTTGACTCTCCTCTCGCTTGCTGATCTTGTATCGCTAACTTCGCCCGGGATTGTGGAATTTAACGCATCCGCCACTCATCTAAGATCTGAATTTGATTTTGTATAAGAGATACTGTGTATTTATTTATATATACATTTTAGAGCAACTTATTATTAATTTTTAAACATATAGAAATATATCTCAATGTGTTTGTTGAGCTACTTTCATATAGAGCACAGAATCATGTACATACTTTAATGTATCAGGTAACCGTTCTCTATATTCTAGTCATATATATATATTGTTCAATAAATTATTTTTTAATAAGTTTATAATGACAATGGTAGATATTTTCTACCATTGTCATTATAAACATTCGCGATGCAGTTTTAATATATTTTGTGTATTCATTGCCATTAACATGTTGATGATTAATATCAGCAGCTGTTTCTTATTTTGCACAGAAGAAATCCTAGCAAAAACGGCAAAATTGTCAGTCAAGTAAACATTTTTACTAGCCTTTCGAATTTCTCTCGAGTAACATAGTGGAATTTTTTAAGGCGTATTAGATCAAGATTTAATTGATTCAACTAAAAAACTAATGCTGTGGTACGGGCTAGTGTATTGTCGTGTTGAATCAGTTGTTTTTATATGTTTCAATTAACACTCCACAATTATACGTGATCGTTTATTGTACATTTGTGTTTCTGAGGACTATAAATTGAATGTAATTGGTCATTTTTATTATTCAGTCTTCTACTTCTTTGAAACTGCCACACATTTTATTTTCACGAGCAATTATAGCTAGACATTCTGGTTTCTCGATGTTTTTTTTTATTTCTCGAGAAATAAGAATTCTCATTTTCACTTCTCAATTTTCTCGAGAAATTTTTTAAAACAAGTGGTGATTATAATAATATAATCGATTACTTAGAATTATTGCAGAACGCCGTTTCGAATGAATTTTGGATTTTTTCTTGAAATGATAAACTAATTAAAATATAATAATGATTCAGCTCATTAAAAATTAGCATCCTAAAAGTCCTCATTACACGGTTTTGTCTTTGTTTAAAATATTAATATATTTTAACATTCCCAACATTTATTAAAAATAAATAAGTTCAAGCTTTACGGTGCTCTTGTCGTTTGTGTTTTATATATGTATATAGATACTACAATATATGTATATAGATAAATCTATTTAATACGTTATTTTATTTTAAGACACAACCCAAACCAAACTTTTAAATTGATGGGAAAATTTATCTATCAGAACGTCATTTTCTTCAAGATCTTAAGTCATTTAACACCGAAGGGTTGGATCGTCGATGATCGCCGATCCGAAAACAATCGGACGAGGGTTGTTCTTACGGTTCACACACACGCCGAGGAGCGTCTCAATAGTCGGCCGATCGTAAAGAACGTCTTGGCGGTCGGTGCTCGTTGTCGGCAAAGGGTGGCAGGAGCAAATGGGCCGACAGCGAGCAAACTCTTACATATTGGCGGCGCGTCGGCGATGCTGCTGCCGATAGCGGAACGCGAGTTATTGCCGACAATGACGGCCGCTGTGGGAACTGCGCATGCGCGCAACAAACAACATGCAGCCTCTGCTGTTGCTTGCTGACTTTCTGACACACGACCCCACATATTTATCTGAAGGAAAGCGACCGCAAAGCATCGTCACTGTCGGGTTATACGAGAGGAGGTCGATAATTTTCAAAAGGCCAGCGCAATAAATCAGTGGTCATGTCGAAGACTGCCTATCCATTTTTGAGAAATGAATAGATACTTTTTTATAGGACTTTACCTATTTAGTATAGTGCTATTTTTATAGGACTTTCTTTACCTAAAATAGATAGGTAAAAAAATCAAATTCTAATGTTGATATACAACAAAAAATTAAATGTTTATTATTTATATCAAATTTTATTTGATATAAAAAGCATTTTCAAATTATAAATTTATTTTTGTTTTTATTTTCCGTAACAAGTAAACAGCTTTAAATTTTTAAACATTATTTAAGTTTTTCATAAACAGCTTATATTATATGTTTTAACGACTAATACAATTTGCCTCAAAACCCAAAAGTCTGATATTACTTTAAATATAGCTTGTAGAATTATTCGATCCTAAATTAACAGTTTGACATCAGGAGTCAATAGACCCCACAGGCACGGATGGGTTAAACAGCACCCAACATATTTCTACAAAGCTTGTACTATCAGTATAAGTATAATATACTAATTAAGCAATTGGATCTTCCATCCTCCGTTCTTAAAATATATGTATAGTCATTCCATTGCAAAAAATGTGAAATTATAACAATTGCGTTATATTTTTTGGTATCTTTAAACCGCATTTTTTATGTGAAAGCTAAAATCCTTACATATGGCTAAGTTTATCAAAAAAAAGCCAAGTGTGATGGCGTATGATTTCTAGAAAACAATTTTGTAGTATTGTTTTTTAATAGCTTATGATTTATTTGGCATAAAGATAAAAGAATCACGTTTCTTTAAAGCTCAACTTTAGTATCAGTAGATTGTGCAATCTCCTTTCTTTAATATATAATATAAAGACATTACGAATGCAAAAGATTCTCGAAAGACAAATATTTGCCGTTTATTATTGTCCTACTTAGTTCTTAATGTATTCCAATTCTAATGAACTTTCTCGATAATTCTCGAGAACATATGAAAAAATATATGTAAAATACAGTATGTATATACATATATTATTACAGTATATTTTTTGTATATAAAAAATAATTTTGGTCAATATTTATGCATGAAAATTATTTTAAAGTTAATAATTAAAATAAAAACCTTAAGTCGTTCGAATCCTTAAATCAAAACAATGATTCTTAAGTCATTGATCCTTGCATTCTCATATTTCTGTTGACTGGTAAATGTTCAAATAAGTCTGCTAGTCGTAATTCCTAGAGTCAGTCATAAACTTGTGATGTCATACAATGATATTCGGAAATATGTCTCTTTTATAATATGAAATATCGTTCTAATAATTATTGTAGATTGACAATAATGAGTCGATTATTGTAAATTTAAAAGTACAATGTTTTTTCATTTTAGTCTGATTAATGCAAATGTCGCCATGGGTGCTGCACCTATTATATGCCTTATCGCAGGTAAGACGATCCAGAAACAACAAATTTTGTCGAAGGATCGTTAAAAGCGAAAAACGCTCGAAAACAATTCGAAGCATCCTGCGTTATTGTAACGACACGTCGGGCATGTCCGAACAATGCGTCGGCCACGCAACATAAATCGCGTACACAAGTCAGTGGCGGCGCAAAAAGAGGAACGTCCCCGCGAACGATTCCCACGTGCAACATAAATACCAATTATACCCATCTAGAGTCCCGGTGGGCAGATCTTTCCGCAGATTAAGTTCCGCTCCTCTCGACCCATAAAGCCATATTAGCAACCGTTTAGCCACTTACCGCGAACGCGAGCTCCAATAAGAGATGCTGCGTCCGATATCGGATCGCGACGCTCCGAGGATGCCACCGAGGCCACTATCGTGCCAATATCTGCGATTCGCACATGTGCCGTCGTTACGCACACCGGACGTTTGCAAAAGAATATGCAGTATTCTAAAGTATCAAAATTTTTAAATAATATAAAATAAGCACCTAAATATTTTTTGTATTCGAACCCCCTAATGATTAAATGTCAACTTTTGAATCATATACAGCACTGCATGTACAGTTAAAATCATTGTATAAAATTATAATATAAATATAAATTGTAAACATTAAAATCAATGACATCTAACTCATAAGTTCATCAAAACATGGGTGTCCTTAGCTGATTGTGACACACAGTCTTAGTTGACAAAATAAAACTGAATCTAGATTCACACAATTATGTTATTGGCAATAAAATACATTTTCAATAAGTCTCCAAATTATCTTGATCTAGAGATTTGTTTGAGAATCAAAAAGATTTTCCTTTGCCTCTTGACCATCTGGCATTTTAGGTAAACTGTAAAAATAGGGATAATCCATTCTTCTGAAATCTTTCTTATATATAATTGTTCTAAGCCGTCGCTGTCGCTTCCGCTTCCGGACGCGCATAACTTAAAATGAAACATTCTTCCTTCAATACTCTACTCTGTAAATCGTATCGCTTTGTATGAACGGTGTATAATAATACACGTAAACAAAAGAAATATATTTAATTATAATAATAAAAATAAAAATTTAATTTGTTCCGGTTATGCACTCTGTTGTTTCGACCAATGAAAAATAAGCATTCAAATATAAAACAAGATGGCCGACAGTACCTTGACAACAGTTTTAAATAATTATTATTTAATAATAAAATTTTGTTACGCCACAATAATTTTCATTAATTCGTCATTTGACTGAATATAAATAATCGGATTGCAAATTAACTAGGTGTGTTATAACTATGAAAATTATATACATACATAATGTGTTGAGGATTAGAAGAATACATTGATTAAACTAGAAAAACAATCATAAAACAATCTTCAAATTTTGAATTCCCGGCGACGGGCTCCGAGGCCGAAAAGTGAGTTTTTCCTTTTATAAATAATCGGATTGCAAATTAACTAGGTGTGTTATAACTATGAAAAATAAATATAAATATATAATGTATTTAAGATAAGAAGAATACATTGATTAAATTGGACAAACCATTATAAAACATTATTCGTAATGAAATCTTCAAATTTTGAATTCCCGTCGCCGGGCTCCGAGGCCGAAAAGTGAGTTTTTCCTTTTATATTACATAAACATTATCATTGCTTCCCATTTAATGCACATATACGTTCGATTTTAAGAATTGCAAATAAACCAAATATGTTTTAAACGTAAACGTGTAATATACCCTTAGTATGTATGAGGAAGTTAATCTCGATCAAATCGGCGCTGTCGCAGTGGGAACGCTAAATATATATCAGCCAACGGACAGCTTATAAATGTATAGTTTATTGGATGTTATCTAATAAACGACATTTTACAATGATTATAAATATGTGATTGCATACCTGGAATAATCGATAGCCAAAATATCTAACAGTGGGTTATTTTTAATTCTGATCCACCGATGTCTCTCATGTCGATGCGATCTCTGATGTTGTGACTCTGGCGTCTTCCGCTATCCTTTCTGTGAGAAAGTGTTACATATTTTATAATGCTGGTTCGAGACAGCTCTGGCGAATCGCAGATGAGGTTGTTTGCGAGCCAGTTGCGTCGCTTCTTGAATTCACGGACGAAATGTGTTTATGCCTTAAAATATAAACCGTTCAAATGGGTAACCATAGGGTAGAAGAACAATAGTAATATGCGCAGGTTAGAATTTTAGGTATAGTTAGCGCGCGTCCTTTCCAAACAAATAGTAGTTTTTCAGCTTCTTGCTACTTTAGAGGTTTGAGATTTACATAGCATATGCACCATAAATTGTATTATTTAGTCATTCGTGTTCAAAAGCGTTTACTAACTGTCGTTATATTAATTAAAATTTATGATTTACAATATATATATAGAAAGGCGTAATGTTTACCAACGTAATATAGTAATGGTATGTGATTAAAAACGAGACAATGTACTTATATGTATTTATTATTTCGTCACTTACACCCTTTGTGATTATTGCGAATCGAAGTTGCGCGTGCGCATTCCGCCACTTTGTAAACTAATTTGGCTCGCACGTGACTTCTTTTTAATGCTCAGTGGCTGAACTGGTTCGGTCGGCGGCGTTTTTGTTCGGTGGCGGCCAATTTTATTGGCTCGTCCCCGGCTGTTGTTTATTTTGTCGCTAAACGGCTATCGCGCTATGTTTTAAAGATGACCGCCGATAAATAAGACTTCGGTGGTGATTAATTTACAAAAAATGGCGTAGTGGTCAAAAGTGATTTTTAACATATTTTTTTATTATATACCTTAGCTAGAAAATATTTCTCTGGTCTTTATTGTAAATTAGCTAAATTTATAATTGCCGACAATTTATTTACAAGTGACAATGTAGGCTTAAATTACAGAGACTCACTCTGCTTTTAAAATAGCTGACAATAAAAGAAACGAGTTGTGAGGCCAAAGTGTGTGAGCCAGATAGGCGCCGATAAAGTTGGTTAAATAATAATTGAGAGACAATCGCGTAATATTCGAAAACACGCATTTAAAATAATAACGCCTATCAAAAAATGCGGCTCTAAATGTAGCTATTATACTGATCCAATGAGTCCGAAGAACAATAGCAATTGATGTAATATTAAACGTATTGTCTCCGACGTGTTATTGATTCATAGCATGGTAGAATATTTTTATGGCTGCGGTAATGGATGATTATAATTTTTTTTAAGTTTGGGGTTATTATGCAATCTTTGGTGTCCTGCGTTATTTTTATATCCCTTGTTGTATGGCAGATTTTTGTTATTGTTGTTGTTTAAAACCAATTATATTATATTGATCTAACTAAATGCATCACGAAAAATGCAATTCTAGTATTAGATGTTTCTAATTTATTGTTGAAAGTTATTTTTTATTTCCGGTATCCTTAAAAAAATCATTGCTACCACCTACAGAATATACGTAATATTGCTCCTATTAGTCGTAGAAATATTAATAATTGTTAATTGCCTAAAATGATTTACTGTTTCTTTTATCTTATTTGCTTCTACATACTACATATATAATATATGTACTTAATTATATATTCATATTTTTACTGATTTCTAAGCTCTACCTTCACGTACAGTTCATTTCTTTGGTCGCTATTTTTTTAATTTGATTTTTATTTTTAATAATAAACATATAAAGGTATATGACAATGCCTTATATGTAAAACTAATTATGTAGTATTTCGCAATAACAAATTAGTCACTAAGTTTGTTGTTATGAGTAATTCGTATATATGACGATTTAGGCTAGTTAAGGCTAGATTAAAGTAAGAAGGTTAGGTTAGGATAGAAGCGCCGTCTTTTTCCGACCGTCTTATGACTTTCGCTGCTCTTGAAAGTTGACATCTTAGATATTATATACATGTTTCCATTTTTGAAAAAAATAATATTTCAGATAAAACTCGAGCAGCGAGAAATGTTATAATTTTAAGATAACTTTTAATAAATTAACTATCTAATACATTTCTTGAGTTTAACACCTTAACAATGGGTTAAACCGTTTGTAGTCCAAAGTTTTTTTAATAAGTTTTGCCCCAAGTCCAAGCCATTTTGAATGAATATATTTAATTATAAAATTTAATGATTTTTACATAAAATAATAAAAAAACTATTTCTTTTAGGTATATAATATATTAAATAAATTTTATTTTAACATAATTAACTTTAGAAGTTCAATTATGTATGTATAATATAAATAGTAATATTTTAATTCAAGAAATATGATTTTTTTATTATTTTAAATAATTTTTTAGTTAAATAGAATTTAAATGATATTAATTCAAAAAATGTATTATATATAATATATCAATTTTCTTTTATAATATTATTAATTTTAAATTACTTGAGAAAAGGATTTTACATATTAATAAAACATAAAATTGTTTATGTTATAATGGGTCGCCTTTAGGTTAGTTCAGGTTAACAAGCGCGCGATCAGAATCGGCGCTATCTTTTTCCGAACACCTAATAAATGTTCAAACGATGTTCTTGACTTTCGCTGCCCTCGAAAGCAAACATGCATACATTATTCTATTCTTAAAGATGTACTAAAACAAATTTATTTAGAATTTGTCTCCAAAACAAATATTTTATATAATACTTGCGCAGCAAGAAATATTATAACTTTAATGTATATTTTTTTAAATAAATTGAAATACCTATTACATTTCTGAGTTTAACAGCTTAACAGTAGGTTAAACCGTTTGTAGTTCAAAGTTTTTTTAATTAGTGTTGCCAAAGTATTTTTATTAAGTGTTTAATTAAATCATTTATTAAAATACTATTTTATTTTATTTATTTCAGGTGTATAATATATGAAATAAATTTGATTTTAGCAGACTTAACATTAGAAGTAAAATTATATATGTATAATATAAAAAGTAATATTTTAATTTTAGATTTTTTTTATTATTTAAATTTAATAGAATTTAATTGATAATAAAATAATAATAATAATACTCTAATTTATTTTAACAGACATTGAGTTTAAATTATGTAAATATGAATAATTATTTCTATATAATAATTTTGGCATAAGACGCCTCTGGCGCGTATCTTGGTAGCCGTATTATAAACGGCATTAACATCGCTCCCACTCTTTACACGTCTTTCTCTCGTTATCGTCTTTTTTTATATATTTATTCAAACTTGTTTCGAGTCGCCGTATTGCTTCTTTTTTTCCCTTAATCTTCGTCTCTTGCGCGAGATTGTCTCGAAAATATTCGGAAAACGCCACTCTCGAGATCGTTATCCGGCAGCAGAGATAAGGAACTTCGTGAGAAAATTTTCGATCCGACAATTTACAAATCGCTTCATTCACGTGCCGCCGCTGGTGAGTCGACTCTGTCCGGTTCGATTCTCGGTTCAGTTTGTTTTGGTTTACTCTCGGTGACTGTTCTATTCGATATTTACGCTCATTGAAAAGTCGTAAGTTTTTATTTTTGTAATTTACTCTTACCGCCGCCGTCTTAATGGCGGCGATAAACAAATCGAAGGGTGGCAGGAGTTATAATGGTCGACGGTGGTGGTGCGCCCCTATCGGCTTCATTCAGTAGCTGATACGCAGATATCGTTTTGCATACATTTGGGAATGCAAATGCACCTCGTCGGGACACAATCGCGAGCTGGGATCGAACCGAGGCGGAAAAAAGTGAACGTTATCGCACTTGCATAATATGAAATTAATTGCGTAATTTACTTTTTGCGGGGATGCAGCTCCTTATCGCGGCCACCATCTGTTTCGAAGCAAATTTGACTGATCGATCAAATTAGTATTATATTAAACGTTCTGATCTACAATATATTATTTTATTTTTCATTCTTCTACATCAAGTTTTCCATATACAAAAATATCTTGATCATTCAATGGAGATATTTTATATAACTTATTTAAATTTAATTTATTGTATTTATTAGTCCAATGACTTTCACCCAATCATCAAGTGTCCATTCTCGGTGTTGCCGCAGGAACATCATTTCAGATTTTTTCAGGAAGGGGGGGGGGGCAAAAGTTGGCCAGTCAGTGGTCATTTTATTGATATTTCGATTTTATTAAAATTCATAGTATTTCATTAAATTACATGCATTTTTCTGTTTAAATTCTGGGGGAGCAAATGCCCCCATCATCTTCCCCCAAATTACATCTCTTTACTTTCGAATCAAATGTCTTCTCTGGTTTTTTATTCAAAGATATATCTTAAGTAGTTCCGTTCTACTTTATTCGATATATAGTCTTCGTTTTAAAACATGCAGTGGTCTTTATGGGACTCAATTCCGGTCTTCTTCGGCATTTTTAATTCAATAAGACACGATATTTTTAATCAAACAGTAGGCAAAGAAGAAGCGACTTTTTTGCATAATCGGTTCTTTAGTTTTATTACCAAAATTATCCAATTTTAAGAGTTTATTTCTCTTATATAAAATTATTGCTAAAATTATAATAAATTATTGCGGTGATTAATTTACAAAAAATGGCGTAGTGGCCAAAAGTGATTTTTAACATTTTGGGTAATTTTTTTTCTTTGTATACCCTAGCTAGAAAATATTTCTCTGGTTCTTAGTGTAAATCGGCTAGTTTTATAATTGCCAATATATATAGGAAAATGTAGATGTTGGTATTTGGTGATGGAGTTTAAATGGAATGTCCTTGATTTTTTAAATTTGTGGTAATTATGCAATACTTGGTGTCCTGCGTGATTTCTATATCAATTGTTGTATCAGTTTTTTGTTGTTGTTATTTAAATCCACTTATATTCGGTTGATCTAACTAAATTAATCGTGGACGACTATGCAATTGTAGTCTTAAATGTTTCTAATATATTGGTAAAAATCATTTGCTAAATTTTATACACATACATTTAAATGTTTAAAATTATGCAACCTAAACTACTCTGTAAATTTTTAGATTCTTTAGCCACGTCCACAGACTCATTACACGTGTTTCTTTTTCTGTACTACAAAGTATCGTGACGACTTAATTAAATGTCAAAGTATTAGCCCTCTCGTCGGCGCGAACAAGAAACACGCGGCCATCTTAATTAATCATTATCTAGTGTTTTTTTCCGTCTCATTAGCGAGTTCTTGTTATGAGAGCGACCGGGTCGAGATTGCTCTCATAACCAGAGGCGATTATAAATTCAGCCGTGGCCATCGCCTCAGATGTCCTCCGATAACGTCCGGGCCCCGGATTGCTCTTTTGTGATCTTGAAATATTGAATAAATATTTTTTTAATGACCGCCTTATCAGACCACGGCCCGTCCATTAAGGTCCTTTAATCTTGATTCGGACGTGTCCGATAGACTACTCGTCTTCACCAGACGTTCCCACGTACTTGCTCTCCGAAGAGAAGAAGTCTTATCGCGACACAAATTGGTCCGAGGAACGCTCGAAAATTCGCTCTTAAATTTAGTGAAAAAAAATGGATTTACAGATTAGGAAAATGGGCGTTTGTAATGTGTAACGCAGATATATTTAGCGTATCTGATTTTATTTTATTATGTAAATTTTCGTACGCAATTAGCATAAATACGTCGCTAAGTGCGCGTTTGAACGGCGGAAACGTTGTGAAATAATTGCGCGCGTTTTTTGATCATCTAAAAACGATAAAATTGAGTGATGATTCTGGTTGTTTCGAAAGCTCGAATCGGAGCTCAGAAACCATTACGCGAAGATAATGTAGTAATGCAGATATATGTACAAAATAAGTAACGCATATTATATTAATTATAATATATTATCTTATTGTATCTTTTTTTATATATTAACTTAATATGAGTAAAAATAACATATAGGATGTTATTAACAAAATAAATATGTATTGTACAATATCAAGTCTTGAACGGATATGATGATATGGTAAAAAAAAATTTGCGGTTAATCACAATACCGATTGTCTATTATCAACTTAATTATAGTAATAGTTTCACTGTCGTTCATTCAGTATTATATAAACATACATAATACTAATTATGTTATCATTTTAAAAACATTCATGAACTTTTAAACTTTCACTTCCTCCGATAAACCAAGCTTCTTATTACTAGTAAGGTGCTGAGCAATACAAGAAGCTGTATACAGTTACCACCTGTAGAGGTGATGGCATCACAAGAAGTAGATATGAACGCACGCTGGACAGGATCGTGTCGTGATCCGGCGGTGGATCGCGTGCCGGCGTTGCGCACCGCTGCCGCTGAGTTTTATCAGCGAAGGCACACATTTTAGTAAGTCATTAGTGTCCCCCGGGGGCGCGCGCCCCTGGGCCGCTGATTACTGGAGCATCTCTCTCGTGGTCGCTCCCGTTCCAACTACGCATTAACATTTTATCTCTTCAACACTTTTACGAATATGTGTAACATAATTAGTCTCCTTCTCCGCCAGCGAAATCCTTTGATTTATTATGGACGCGTTATCGTCGCCACGGCCGCCGCTTTATGTGATGACACCATGGAATATTTTAGGCGTATCACTCTCACCTATTCACGCACGCTGCTTTTATGCAGTAAGGGATTGAGAACCTTTTGCGATTTTTCGAGACCCTCCATACATAAAATTATATCTTGTATCAGATTATACAGTCAGTTCGGCTAGAAAAAATGTGAGTTGTAAAGCTTGCACTATTAAAGATCACTTTAACGCAAACCATTTTTTGTCAGTTAAAACTAAAAATCATCAAAGTTGACTAGAAAAATGCATTATTACTAAATAAGTAATTTTACAGATATTAAAAGGTAATTATTATGATAATAAAATATAACCTGTTATGATATTACAGTATAAAAAATTATACAAGAAAAAATGAGCCTTTAAAAACATGTTAACTTATCAACATTTAGGTGCAGATTACTTTTGTTGAGGTGAAAGCTCTCTCTCTCTCTGATTCTACACTTGTTAGCTGAACTGTTGCGAGATAATTAAATGCTAATTGTAAATAGTTTCTTTGAATTGCCTTTGCCAAATCGTTCGTTAAACTATTAGTGACTAGACTAGATAATTTGATAAAGTTTGTTCTTCATTGATACTTCAACGACTAACGATCTCTTGTCCAATTTCTTGTACATTTTTCTTCCGACTTAAATCAATTATCCACATTCTTAACAATTTATTATTTTACATTAAGATAAATTTAATGTAACTGAATAATTTAGTAAAATATCTAACGATAAGAAGAGTAATTAAAAATTGTAAGTTAGTATATCTATCATTTTTTGTAAATAAAAAAACTAATGGCATTCTTGAACTATAATTCTTGTGATTCTTAGAAACAATTAATTTTTGGAAAAAAATACCCATTAATCTTGTCACATAATATCGTTGAATTAATTTAAGATTACGATAAAGTAAAATTTTAAATTTATAATAAAATACCGATAAATATAAGTAATTTAGTTATGTAATTTATCTGTATTTGCCAGTAATAATTGTTTACCAAAAACAGGTAATGCATTAATAAACATACATTTCTTTTTATTCTTATTTACTTTAAGTACATTATTTTTAATGATGAAAAAATAATAAAAAAGTATAACACAACAAATATAGTATAATAACCGTATAAATGATAAAAACACTTGTAGTAGATATGCAATCAGTTAATTTTATTTGATTTAATCAGATAACTTATCCGATACTTATTTGTAATGAACTTCCGATTAATTGTAATCAATTTTTATCACATTGAATACATATTATGTATTTATATAGTTATGCGTCATACTAAGTTGTAAAAATAGTAAAAATGGCTATAGCATACCAATTTCTAGTATAATAAATTATTGTACATACAATAAGCTTTGTACAATATTTTCATTCTGTTTTATAGAAATCTTTTTTGCATTCAGCTCAGTCTTTTTTACTTAGTCTTCAGTATTGACCGTCAAATAAATTGAGCACCCATATCTTATATATGACTTCAAGAAATTCTTTTGTCTGATTTTATTTTGAATGGTTGCGAAATCAGTCTTGCTGCGCCGTTTAAAGCATATTTTTAATATGACTTTTAAGACGCCATAATTTTCTGATGCTTAGAAATGCAGAAAAAAGTCACCCACTTCTATTCATAAAAGTGTGATAAATTGTGTAAAAAAAACTATTGACCAATTGCAGGTTTTGAGAAATTATTCTAAATAATTAGCAATAGTTCCATCTTAAATTACTTTCACAAGTTTTGTTGGATCAACAGCATGATTTTCATCCCGTCCGTTTCGCTGTTACTAATCTCACGTATTTCACCATAACAGTGAAAAAATGTCTTGATGCAGGAATATAAGTAGGCGTTATATATACTATATTTTAAAAAGCCTTCAACAAAGTTTGTCACGGGTTATATAAAAATTGCCAGGCTTTGGGTTATTAAATTATATTATATATTTTTTTTAATTTTGTGTTTCATTGATTTTTAAAAATATTGTCTTTTGAAACCAATTTTTTAAAAAGATGCTGTATTTTTTTGTTGTTCTTAACTTTTTTTAATAAATCTGTGTTTGTGATTTCATTTATTTTTGAAATATTATCTTTTTTTTAAATTTAATGTTTAAAACATATTGTATTTTTTTGCTCTGATTTGTGTAAAATAATATAATATAAAATAATGTTTTTACTTTTTAAAAATACATAAAGAGCGGCAAAAATATTTTTTACCCAAGGCGGCAAAAAAGCTAGATCGTTGCCTGGCAACATCTGCACACGCCGACTCGCCTACGATTATCGCCATCCAGCTCCTCAATGCGCTGACATTTTTTGTCAATATAGTATCATTTTTTTTCTTTTGAACTATGACTTATTTCGGACCATCATAATGCATTGGGATTGTCTGAAAGGTCACGATGATATTATTTTAAATAAATAAATAAAAAACAATTTCTAATTTTTTTTTTCAAAGTGGAAAAAGATAAAAAAATTAACATATCATCTTATCTTTGTGGCAAAAAAATGTCTTACATTGTAGTTTATTTTAATTAATTATAAATCGGCAAAAATTAAATTATTATTTAATGTCGTGAATTGAAATGTCCCGCGAGTTTAATATCGCATATAGCGAAGAGTCCGTTAATTTCAACCCAGAGGCGTCGCGTGACGATTTGTTTTTATTTTATCACACATACGTTCGCTCTCTGTATGCACAAACAACAACATCGAACGTGTGTGTTTGTGTGTACGAGCACTTTATTAATTAAACCTTGTAAATACTACCGAAATACGTATAATCATTTTACGCTTTATCAACGCTAGAATGTGTATTATCGTCGCGTGAGAACTACTTAATCCACCCCCCGGTTTTTCAGCTCGAAATTCCGAATTCGTTAAAATATTTTCCACAGATTAAATCGGCGTGTGTATCAAAAACGAAAACATTATACGGCCATAATTTCGTTTGAGGCTTGTCGGAAAGAAATCTTTCCAGAAACGAAAATTAACCGCTGTCGCAGTACAAATTTCGACTCGGCTCTAATTTATGACCGATCAGAATTTATTATGTGCAATTATATTAACGCCGTTTTACTCTTTCATTACGGAACGCGATCGCGCCAATCGCTCGTAGTTTATGATATTAGATAAAAAAAATGCTAAAGTTGAAATTTAATCATAGTTAATTAAGATTATTAGTTCAGATGATATGAAAGATTTCCATATGATAGAAATTCACTAAAAGTCTTTTAAGGTTCTTCTAATGGCATAAAAATATCACTTTCTATTTCACCACGACAATGCACAGACGATTTTCCAAGCTTTTTAATCTATGCTGATGAAATTATAAAAACAAATTGGTTACGAAATCTGTGCAATGAAGCGCGTGATAATAATGTTGGTTGTAAAAAACAGTAAGTATATAATTTATTTTTTTGTCCGCGTGATGGCGTTCGTGTCCTCCAACTGCAACTAGCGCCACGCCTCGACGGCAGTAATAAACGCTGACTTTATCTACAAAAATGTTAATTATTGCCGTTATGCTAATGCCAAAAATGTTGTACCGACCTAACTGATAAGCCGTTATTTTTCTGTCGTTCCAACACAAATAAATATAAATAATAAACGCTCGCACTGTCAGTGGTGGTGCGAGATATGAAACACTAGAAAACTCATTCGAGTGTTTCGTTCCAAAATTATGATAAATCGAAGTATTCAAATGCCATTGAAATCGCACGCAAAGGACACGTGCGATTTTTCTGTGTATTATATCCGATAGTGAAAAAATCATGAAAATGTAACGACTGTTAACTTTTCGGCGAGATCACGAAACGTGGCGTGATGATACCGGACGAATAAATTTTGATATTTTTTTCGTGCTCCGCTAATGTAAATAGTTATAAAGGGCGTTCCGCGACATGCAAACGCCGGTGCAAAGGGCGGCGCGTGAAATCGTATTACGGGGGCGCTTTTCTCAGATTTTTCAACTTTTTTTTTATAAGGAAGAATATAGTCGAAATTTGTCGGCGTCGGGGAAAGTTTTCCACAGGATCGTGATTGATGTGCGGAAAAATTAGATGAAAATTTTCCGCGCATAAATTAATTGCCGAGCGGTTGAAAAATCTGATAACGTTAAACGCGTTTTAACCGTTAACAAATAATAAGTGTATAGTTATGGTCGGCATTTATGAGTGTATAATTTCGAGTAATAAAAAAGGTGGATATTAAAATACGCATACACTAATTATATTATAATCAGGAATTAAATCTAATAAATGATATGCGATTGTAAAAAATAATATATAATTTTCTATTATAATAATTTATGTGCCTTAATGCGTAACTTGTTGTTTTACTATTTATCTATTTATTCATAAGCTTTTGGTGTTATAATCTTTGTTAAATACATGGAAACTACCACTTATTCTTATGGTAATATTATGATAATATCAATGATATTTATTTGATTAATAATATGTTAAAAAAATAAAAGGCAATTACACTATCCTATTTCAAATTTAGAATAGAATAACACCATTACAGCTCCATCTGTGATAATAAAAAGTTTTAATACAGTAGTTTCCCGTTGCCATGTAAATCAAAAGTAAATAAAAAGTTAAGTTAGAATCATACAGTAACGTTCAAAAAATGCATCACCTTCAACTATTTTGAATACGCGTAATATTTCCGTTCTGTTTTCGAGGAATCTCTTTCTCTTTCTTCTTCTTATACTTTGTCTTCAGTAAAACTCAGGTTTTAAATACAGTTTTGAGAAGTTGAACATGACGTTCTTTTGAGCCTAATTTAATTTAATTTTAAAGGTTTGCGAAGTCAGTCTTGCCGCTCCTCTAAAAAGTATTTTCTATTTGATTCTAAAGACGTCATTCTCTGATCTATAGAAATGCATAAAAGTCACCCTTATTTATAAAATGAGTGACAAATTATGCATAAATAATTATAGACTAGTCACATTGTTGTCAGATCCTGCTAAATTATTTGAAATAATTATCCATAAATTCGTCTTCAATCACTTTTGGAAAATATCCGTCAGCTAATTGTGTCCTCTATGACACGCTAATTCGCAGCATTATTTTAAAAGGTTCACTTCTATAAGGTTTAATTTGCTCGTTGAGCTGTACAATACAAAATTCTAATAATATCAGTTTATTTAAGGACTTTTACAGTGGTATTAAAAAAATCTTTCATTTTTCCTTACATTCTGAAACATTTTAATAAATTATTATTTAATTGTATCTTTACTACTTTGCTAAAATTAATAATAAAAAAATATTATTTTTGGCTTACGACAGGGGTAAAATATCCATTAAAATATGATGTAAAAATTCATAATCCACTGCTTATGAAGTAGATAACTTCCATTGCGGAATATAAGAAGCACTCCCAGATTATCTGGCTCTCTGAACTTTACACCTAGAGACATTTTTCACTATGTCACCACCTTGACGATAAGCGTAGAGCACCTATATTACTAGTGTACATTTATTTTACTCTCTTCAAAGAACAATACTCTTCCTCAATCCAAAAGTCATTCAAATTTAAGTTTTAATTCAAGTAACTATTTACTATCCACTAAAGTAATTATTAATATAATATTTAGAATAAATTATCCAACATTAATTTAAAATGTCTAGCAATATTACTGTTTATTAAACCGAAAATTCTCGAGACATTAAAATTCTTGATTTGACATTTTTGTCGAGACACTAGAAACACTAGTTATTATAAATGTAAAGACACATTGATTTTTACTTCTCTCTACATTTAAAATTTTTTAAGACAATGTTTGATGGTAACTTATATTATTAAAAAATATACTTTTTGAAAAAATTATCAAGATTTTGTCATATTCAATAAAAAAAAAACAGTAAAAAAAGCAGGTAGAAATTTGTTGATAAGTTTAAGAACAGCGTTTTAATTTGTCTGACCATTTAAGTAGTATCAATAAATGAGACGTCTTAAATGAGTGACTAAGAAAATTTAGGAAATACAGACACTTATTGAAACGTTTTTCGACGAATCCTATAATTTTGCAGTTTTTAGAATACGAGAATTCTCGAATTCCATACATTTTATTATGTAATTCTTACTAATGAATTTTGTATTAATTTAATAAACAAATATTTATATTATTGTTTATAAAGTGATTTTATATTATTTTATATATTATACAAAGAGTGCAAATATAAATTATATTTATAAAACATATTAACTAATTATATATTTGTATTGTAAAAAATCCTATAAAAACACATTAGGCAACTTATCTAAGAGACTGCATCTACATAATAAAATAAATATTCCTACCGTATAAAGTGCACGTTCACTTTCAGTAGACATGTTTTATGCAAGCAATCCATTTTCGGTTTGTGTAACCGAATTTATTTTCGTATCCAAGATGTTTGTTCTTTTTCGGGGTAGTTACGGTGTATCAATCTCAGAAACTAATTATGTAACTGTTCATTAAACGTTAAATTTTATTTAATATTAGAAAAATGTCGTAGCATTATTTTTTCACCCAATAATATAATATTTTTTAGAGCATCTAGGAAAATAAGTAAATACTTATTTATACATTTTCTATAGGCTAAAATAAATATAATTTACCATTGCTTTTAATCGATCATTAAACGTTAATGTATTATATTTTTTTATTAAAATGACTGTCAGACAATGGATACCTTATTGCTTTATCGTGGTATCTACTTTTTAAAAATCACTTTGCCAAGTGTTGTTTGTTCGTTTTTGTTATTAACATAACCATAAACATGAACAAGTCGCCAATAGTTCACTATTGAACGAACCTCTCACTAAATTAGGAATTTTCATGACCATTTTAAGCACAAATGCAAACACAACGTTGCTGCGACTGAGGTCTGATAAGCTTTGCCACTCCATCCTTACTACTTTCAAAATTTTCCTTGTAACATGTGTAAAATATGTATGTATAAGTATATATTTATAAGTGGATTATGTGTTTCATCATTTCGATCCTCCTCGGCGTACTTGCGTGTCTATCGATAAATAAGCCATAAATCTTAGCGGGGTAGATCTTGCGCTCATATAAGCTTTCGTTCATTTCAGATTTTTAATTATCTAAATTTATTCATTTACATTAAGACACATCCAATAAATTACGTAGCTGCAAGATACCGAGATGGGTCCGGTGCCAGCGGTCTGTCCGTTATCTGCGTATTTTTTTCATTCTCACAAGGAATAGATAAAAATGTGGATGGATGAAAAAAAGGAGAAAAATATAACGCCGTCGGTTCACTAAAAGATCAACTCGACCATATCTTATATACGTATGAATATTACATTCTGTTTTCAATGCCATTTGGTCAGAATGGTAATTGAATCGGTTTTTGGCATTAAACCAAGAACGCGCACAGCTTGTCACTCGATTGGTTAAAAGAAGAAAATGTTTTATAACCCATCGATCGGTTTGTTAGCAGGAGACGGCATAAATAATAGCCAAGTGCAAGAATCGAAGGGTTATTATTCTGTTTTTCTACATCGGTCATATAAACAATCGGGCTTGATCTAATATCCTTACTTTGCTAGCTTTATCATCGACGATGGCGCCAATCGCATTCAAAAGCATCATTGCAAGCTTTCAAAACAATTTTTATACTGCGCGTTATTTCAGTTCTTTCAACTTTTTATTGGTCGTCCCTCGATATGACCGCTCTTCAAATATCTACTTTTTACGATCGAGAGTTAAACATTCCGCCTGATGGGTGTGTTTTTTTTTGTTCTCACTCTGCGTGATACAATTTGTCCAATCTACTTTGGATTTTTTTCTGTTTCTAGAGTCGTGGTCATAGGCCTGTTAGATCTCTTATCGATCGCAAGCTGGTATAAATCAATTAACCGTTGGTGTTGGACACCATTAGCAGGACCGGCGGGACGGCTTTATCAGCACAGGCGATAGATCGTTAATCTTCAACCACCACAAATAATTCAATTTCGCTCTAACTAGATGTAAAAAATGTATTTATTGCCAAATCATTTCAGAAACTAATCATGGCGAGACTCAATTGCGTCATGTGTGAGTCGATTTGCTTAAGTTAAGGAAATATTTTCGTTGGTTATAATAATTAATCATTGAGATAAAACGGTTCTATTATCATAATGAAAGAGCTAGGCTATTTATCATGAGACTAGGATCTGATAAAAAAGCTATTAATTCATTTGCGAGTCTTGTTCAAATATTATATCTTAGTGCATATGAAACGTCGGCTTGTATATCTTTTAATTATTCTAATTATAATATATTATTATAAATTATAAAAAAAATATATCAAAATAACATTTTTTTACAACATTTAATAACAATATCGCATTATATTATTCATAGCTAGTTTCCATTAAAAATACATTAAAATTATATATGCATATAATAATTATATACTACTTAAATTATTAATTATACTTATTCGATATACTAATAATTTTGTTATTTTTATATACATGCAAAAAAAATATTAAAATAATTGGATGATAAATTTACCCGAATTTAAATCTTTTATTTAGCTGTAATAATATTTTAAAATTATTAAAATAGATGCCACAGATTTACAGATTTTAAAATTATTGTCTCACTACTTATTTATTAGTTTTGAATATGGCTACCCCATTGTAACGTATTGGGCTCACACCTATCACGTTGCAAAGAAAAATTTACAATAAATAAAAATGTGTTAACTTATATGATTAAATTAAATTAAATAATACATTTA
Organism: Plectrocnemia conspersa; assembly: GCF_051122295.1. NCBI lineage: Eukaryota > Metazoa > Arthropoda > Insecta > Trichoptera > Polycentropodidae > Plectrocnemia > Plectrocnemia conspersa. Next base: position 17,944,409 of record NW_028277165.1, read on the forward strand.
GTCAACTTTAGTCATAAATAAAATTTTAAATCTAAATAAGATCTATAAATATACATTTAATTAATTTTATTGTAATTTTTAACACTGAGTAACGATTAGTATTAACATTTCTACAAATAACGCTGTAGATAAAATAATATATTTTTTTTAACTATCAATTAATTTGAGACTAAAATACATTTCATATGCAACACAATATGTTATCTAGATAATGGTGTATATAAATATTGTTTAGCTTTTAGATTTTATCGATTTTCGACGGAGCTTTTAATAAAAATTGGTCTGTGATATCTCGCCACTCTAGGATGGAGTGTCTGGCGTCCGTCAGATAAAAGCGTTCTGGATGTTATCGCTTATCTTACTTATAGACTTGAAACACGCGCAAGTAATTCGTTTTATTTATATAAATAATATACGTATGCGAGTGCATATATACCTTTATATAATACATATACGGTATCAACAACTCTTCGTCTATTTATCATACATTATAAACTGACGTTAATCCGACGCGCGGGACAGTATCCAGATCGGATTTTCGTACTCCTTACGTCACATGCGCTTAATCGTTTATTTAAGATATAAAAATCATACGGTTCGATCACAAAGCTCTCGGACTTTAATGGTTTTAGAATCAATAAGAGTCGTTCCATATCTCTCACGGTATTCTAATACCGTCGGTGATCCAGGAAGCCACACTTGAGCGAGCGGAATGAGCAAAATGAAATATCAAGGGGGTGCATAAAGCGGGTAGCTCAGATCAATTTCAGATAGTCTCCCGTCGAATTGGTCCATTATATATCTGAGGCGCCTCCCGCGCCCACCCGGTATTCGCCAGACACCCTGCTCCTTCGTCGGTACCTTTCAATCCTCATAATCGGACCCTGGATCCATTCAACATATTCTCCACTACCTACCCTTCTTCCAGAGTTAATCGGAATATATTGTCGGAGTTTGTGAGTGCGATTTATCAACCATTGTGTACATTAACCGTTAGCTAACTTCACACGAGATTGTACACATCCTGATGGAGTTAATTCTGTCGAAATTCAATTTATCATATTTAGGAATATATCTGTATGTTGAATTAATTTGGAATAATACTTGTTATACAAAACATATCGTTGCAAATTATTTTTTTCTAAAAATAAATATTCTTTGTAATATTACATTTTAAATACAACATTGCTGCGGCTGAAGTCTGATAACTCTGTCACGTAGCGTTTTTTTTTCTAAATACGCACTGAATATAAACTACAGAATTATTTCAAATATATTCTAAGCTAAACCCATATCGTTATCACTCAGTCATTAGGCACAAGCTAATTAAAGAGCCATCAATGACTCAATCTCTATCTACTATTTGCGATAAAGCACTCAAAGGTTTTCAAACAACATAAATGCGGCTTACAAGCTTAATCCTTACTAATCTAAATCAATTATGTTTTTGTGTAGCACCACTTTGCTTTAAAATAATCAAAATAAAACTATTTAGAAGGTTCATTTATTAATATTGTTTAATATTATTATTGGAATTCTAACGTTTATCTTTATTAGAAAGAGAGATAATGTTCTTATCGGTATTTTTATCTTACAATCTATCTAAAAGTACACTGCGCTTTATCTTATCTAAAATTTAGCAACTGCATTCTATTGATACCGCTTCTCTGATAAAGCACTCCCCACACGATTCGATTATTTTTCATTGTATACATTGTGACCAGTGTGGTTGGACGTGTCTCTTGTTAAAACAGCGATGGGCAGAAAAGGTACTGTAAAATAATCTCACACACTACACCTGTATTTATTTTTCAACCTTAAGTGAATATCCAAATTCCTCCTTATTATATATGTATTATGTACACTGTTATGATTAAGAAAAACCCTGAACAGGTTTTTTGCACTTATGTTCCTAAACAGAGGTGAATCTGCTTTATTCAATAATTATATATAAATACTGTTATCTATTATTAATACAAACCGCTCGATTATTGTTGTATTTTATATAACAAGCATGTTTAAAGGTTTTCTTTTATTTGAGATATAATTATAAATAAATGTTTGTCATTAATATCTCTCAATGAACAGAACAAAATATATGAAATAATAATAATAAAATTAATTTAGCTAGGCTTAAAACCATAGGTAAAATAATTACTAATTTATTTAAGTCATAATTTATATTATGCTCCTTATTGTTTCTACTGAATAAAATATTATCTATAAATACAATTGAAAATGTATAGGCGACAAAATGCATCCTTGTCCTACTACCCTAGCTAGCACTGCAACGGTGACGGCACGATTTTATTGCTTTTGACGTAGATGTTTGTCTTTTGAGAGGTAATAATTGTTTTTTGCGCTCTCCGAAATTCGGTTTAGATATGCTACACTCGATTCTCACTTATTGTAAGTCGTAATAGTCTTAATATAAACGCTACAAAACTGAGCGTTTTCACTGCGACGGCATATAATTTCACTAGCACCTATCAGTTAAATTATATTTTTACAAGTTAAAATATATTTGAACTTTACTAGTGAAAATATAACTATACTTAAAAAATATATCATCTATACATCATATCTAAATAAATAATTTTAAATATGTAAATGTATGAATTACTAAACATGGAAAGCTTGAAATCATGTAATTTTACTGGCCCCTGCAAGATAAATGATATTTTTACTCTAAAAATATATGTCTACCGATGAAAATATGATTTGATATGATTTCACTGAAATATTATAAAAAAAATTCGGGATAAATTTGAGATAAGGTTCTCAATCGAATATTAGAGTTATTCGCTCGCTTTTTATATGTTTATTAGAATAATTAATCGAATATTTGGAAATTTGCAAACAAAATTTTTGAGTAACTGTGTTTTTTAATATAAACAAGTGACTAGTGCCGCTCCAAAATCTATGGTCTTGATGCGCCTTTACTTTGTTTCAAATGCGAGGCAATGAGGCGCTTCTTCTCAGCAAAAACATACTTTTACGCATTAGAAAAACATTCGTTAATGGAATGTTTATCGGCGTGTCTACACTATGACCGAAATTCGCAGAATTCATTCGTTTAATGAAACAAAATATTGAAAAACTCCACGTTTTATTAACGTTAAAAATTTATCTCAAAAACAGGAATGCTCCGCAAATTTTTGCAAACTTCGTTTTATGATTTTTGTATTTTTTGTTTAATACACAAAGCATATATTTCAATCAGTTCAATAATTCAATCGCGTTAATTTATTTCTAGTTATTTCATTTATATGCAAATCTGCACAAAGCAAACGCTAATATGGATCAGATCTTTATGTATATCAATTTTGTTCAAAACATTATTAGCTATTGTATAGATATACAATAAATTCTATATAAATATGTGTTTTAAATGTTTCATAATTTGTTTCTGAATTAATTCAATTGCAGCTGACGCAATTGCAGTTTCTGAATTAATTCTGACGAATTTAAAAAGATCAAAAAGTGTACAAATAATACATTAAGCATTTTTATTTTGCCACCCCAACTGATCAGTAATTCGCACAGCATTGTGTTATGCATATTTAACAGTATTTAAAAAGTTTAACGATTATAGAAGTAATTAATGGTTAAATAATATAATTATTACTAACCAATAATATTTTTAAATGTTTGAGGTGAATTAAAACTGGGAATTTTGCCAGAAAAATGCATGTCATTTAATTAAATACTATGAATCTTCATGATTTTTTTACCTGAAAAATTCATGCAAATGTTTTAATGTGCGTTTTAATGATCAACAACTTTATAAACAATGGCATTAAGTGTTCAAGAACGTCGGTTAATATAAAATAAAACAAGCGATAGACTTATATGATGAACTCTTTCTTAGTCATCAAATGCATTGAGGTCCATTATGATTATTTTAAAAATAATTAAAAAGGTATAAGTCAATCCCAAATATTTTGTCTATAATATCTTTCCAAATATCTTAATTATTAAATTAGTATCTAGCTGTAGTGAAGCATAAGAAACGAATGTACAACGTAGTTAAATCTTGTAACCAATAAATTCAAAGAGTTGTACGACCTAATCGCATTCGGCGTGTAAAGAATTCGGAAGGCAAACGTATAAACGGAGCTCGTCTGCGAGAGGAAGGTTGACAGCATCTCGCTGGGGATAATGTGACGGTGGTCTCGGATGTGTTGATGGCATCCGCTTGTTGTGGCTGTCAGGGTGAAAGAGAGGGCGCCGGTGGGGGTGCCACCTCCGCGACGGGGTTGAGGCCGAAGGGCACGTCACTCAAGGGGAGCAGAATCTGCCGGGTTAGCGACCACCTGTTTGATACTGCCACTGCTCGGTGCCTGCCTCTGATCCACAGACACACAAAGCACCCGCACGCCAGACAAATTCCGAAACAATGGCTCTTTTCTGGTGCATATGGTACCACATATAATCTGGCGTATTATAGCAATTGTTGATGAAAATCGAAATCAATGTCTTTATGGTTAATGCTTGCGCGCTGATCGATAGATATTATCGTCGCTGCCGGTTGCTGCAGGAAGCTATAAATCCACTCGCCACTGCATACTACCCCATTCCGAACCCATTCCCCTAAAAGTGTGCCACCTTGTCCAAATAACCTCATAAACTTTCGCTCCGCGTTTAAAGGACACTGGTGCGCTAATGATATGAAATATGGGTTTTGCTTGATTTTGATTTTAAAGTTAATTAAAAGGTGAATTATGGAACGTTTAACATTGCTTACTTGGAATGAATTCGGACTGTTATTTTACTGCAAAAGTTTTTAATAATTATGTTCTTTATCTCACTCGACGTAATAGTAATTTTAGACTTTTTATATATTTTTAATTTTAAATATTGCCGTACAGCAGGCATGTCAAACTCGATTTGCACCACAGACCACATAAACTTAATTACAACCTATAAATTAATTCATAGGTTGTAAAACTTATAACTTCTAAAAATACACAATAGACACACCGCCTGGGTCACCTTTTCATCAATCATGGTTAAAAAAATCATGTATTACAGAAACAGTTTGATATTCTGAAATGACGATTTGAGTAGGGAAAATACATTTCATATTGATATTCCTATTTGTTTCGGAGTTATTGCAATTTGAGATGATTTAGAGCATTTCGCCCCAATGTGCTGCTGCGGGCCGTTTGTCAGAGAGCCACAAACCGTTGATTGGCGGGCCGCGTGTTTGTCATGCCTGTTTGACATACAGTAAAAAAATAATATATAATTTTCTAAAAAATATTATTTTACTATTGGGAAATTTGTAATAAAGAGTTAATAAAAATATATGAATCTATGCTAATAATATAAAAAATAGCTCGATTTATGTGTAAACTTATAATTACTCTAAAACTAATTTATTTTGTATAATACTAATTTACTATTTTACATTTATTATACCATATGTCATGTCTGTAAGGTATGTCAGATGGTCTAAACTCTAAATCATTTTAGTCGTTAGGTGTCATCGTATCAACAGTCAAGTAATTCGGTTGACATTTTGTTTGGGTGTCTGTATGTCGTGTATTTATTTATTATTTCGTATTTTATGAATACTATATTAAGGTCGTTATCTATAACGTCATTAGGGAGCGTTGACAATCTAAGGTTAGATTATTACTTAAATATTGACCTGTGAATAAGTCATATTTTCCTTTAGAAGTAAAATAGAAAATTTTGGTTAATTTATACCATTTTTTAACGGCATTAAGTAAACAACTATAACATGATACATAAATATATAATATCTCATTTCAGATTTCATTTCAAATATCATCAATTTGTTCTTAAATTCTTATTGAATATCTAAGTGTATTAATAACAGTATTTTTACATATTTTGTTATGGTATTTATATACTCGGTAATTTATTTCTGTATTTGAGGAAATGATTGCATTTATTTTATTTTATCATATCTAAAAATGTGACATTATAGGGAAAAAAATAAGATTAGATTTATCTTAAATGTGTAGCAAAAATATTTATGTAAAGCTATGATTTATTTACTTATTACAAAAATCGTTTTAAATAGAATATAGATTGTAAAATTTGAAATTAAACTATTATTTATAAGTACACTCAAGACGAAAAGCAGAAGATTCTTTATGCTGTCAAAGTTCATCTCAGTAGCTAAAATATCTTAATACGTAATTAGAATTTGTATTTCATATTGGAATATAATTATTAATTAATGATAGTAGCTCAGCCAATTTGATTAATCTTTAATAGTTTACATTAAATAAGATTAATACATGAGTGGTGTACAATCTTCTTATAGAAACTAACCAATAACATCTGCTTTATTAAATGTAATCGCGCATAAGAAAGTTTTCGTTTATTAATGAATATGTTATACAACAAAGTTTACATATTGTAGTTTACTACGACACAGATTTATAACACATGCATTTGTGAACGAAAAAGAATAAAAAAGGCGAGAACAAACCTTTTAAGACAGTGACGTCATTTCAGATTTTTCCGTGGAAGTTATTTTAATATTTCCAAGATTAATAATATTTTATTAAATAACATGCGATATTCTGGACAAATTCAAGGGGGTAAATGTGTGGAATCCATTTCAAAAGCAGTGAAACGCTCGGTTTATTATTATATACATTATTACCAGTTAAATGATATGCTCACTAGTAAAAATATATATTTATCGGTGAAAATGTATTTCGATATGATTCAGTGGAATGACATATTTGAAAAAATATTTTCGGGATAGATTTGAGACTGTTTTTTTAGATTTTATTTAAGTGATAACTCAAAAATTTCTGGTTTAGAATCAGGGTTATCATTTCATTTTTTAATATTTATATTTCACAGTATTTAATTAAATGACATTTTCTGGCCAAATTCAAATTTACCACCTAACCCCACTCCCCCCAAACGACGTAAGGCAATAATTAAAGCTAAACTTTAAAATTCTATATTTACCTAGATGTCAGCTAGTTTAATTTTATATATTAATTGGTAATAAATGATTATTATGCAAAAAAATTTGATTAGCTTGATTATTAACACGCGATGTTTTTGTAGCCTTGTCTGCATCTGTAGAATCAACCGAGAACCAATTTTGACGTGAAGAGAGAAGCGGCTGTTTTCTCGGTCGATGCTTTTCGTAGCTTTGTTTGGTGAGAGTTTAGATGAGATTTTGTGTGTCTTAAGTCGAGAGTTTTTGACAGAAGTTCCGTATAGTAATTAATCATGTGCGCTTTATTTTCACTTATATACGCTTAGTCGAGATGTGGTATTTTCAACGCTTTAACGTGAAGATTATTAGCATTTTTGTTTATTGCACTTTTAACGCGTATATGGGTCTTTTAATTTTTGCATTTACTACTTTTTGTACAATAAATATATTGACAGCAGATTTAAACACTTATTCAGTCATCTCACGAAATATTTTACAAACAATATACTACTCTTAAGATCGGAAAGTTTTTTCGGAAAAATTTTAATAGTGATGAACAAGTGTCTAGACATATTAATGCCCATTATTTCAAGAGCAGACCTTTGTTATTGCATATTAGGCTCATTGTTACTGACAAGCTATATAATTCATTATGGCTGACTATAATCTAAACATCACAAAATTTATAGAAGGGCGTGTTTGGCGTCAGGGGTGTTTATATGCTTCTAAATAATTTAATGCGTTGTTTATTTCCGTCGTCTTTTTTACAAAAATCGGTGAGACTTAGCAGTACAGTAAGCATATTTTACTTATCGATGCCATACATTATTTTGTAGTTGTAAGGACACTGAACGCTCGTTGTTAACGCATTTGAGGGATGCTTATCTCTGTCACTTTTAAGAGGTTCATGAAAATTATTAGTGTTTATGTTTATTGCGCTTTTAACGCGTATATGCGTATAACTCGTGATCAATGCATTTATTTCATTAAGATCTTTGTAATTTGGCAGTGATCAGTATAAACTAAAGAAGATCAACTTAAATATTTTAAATGTCTTATTTTAACAGTAAATATTTAGATTTATGTATAATATAATTGCTGAAAATATTATGTATTTAAATCACTCTTAGCGATCTCAATTGAAACGTCAGAACAAATCATAACCAATCAAAACAGTCACGCGCATGCGCGAAACCAACTCGCTTGCAATCTTCATCAGATGTCAACATATTTCTATTATTACCAACAAACTTGATTGTAAAAAACCACACACACACATACATGCGCATAACAAAGCGACATAAAATAAAGCTCGTTGTTCGCGCCCACCCGTCCGCTTATCGCCGCGAATAAATCAATATTATCGGCGATAATTTAAATTTGTACGTCGCGCCTTTTTTTGAACAAGCATATTTATTGCGCGTGCGCACTACAATACGTTCCGGTGATCTAACGACACCGTTTTGGAGGTTATGTTTGACAGTGGTGCGATTTATGGGTGCGGTGCGCTCGCCTCCGCGCCCCTTATCGCAATGATCTCGGAAAACGGCGATTTGATTGATTTATCGATAGCGATGGTGCACCGCGGCTTAAAAATTCAATCTATCGCCTTTCGTAAGCAGGCCTCCAAAAAAGCGACATGGTGATTTTTCTCGATCAAAGTCGAGCAAAGCTGACGCAAACATGTTTCGGATATGTCGTAGGCGCTCGAAAAAAAACTACTAAATTCCTATTGGATGTTCCGCAAAGTGCTGATCCTGAGATAGCCAAACTTTTGAGGACTACAATCTAATCCTGAAATTATTTTTATTTCTAAATATTTAAAAACATATGTAATAGTTTTCCTCAATCACTTTAAGTTGGTGATACATATGAATTTCTTAGGAAATGGTTAATAGATCATTACATATATCTAAGAGAGATAAACACTTAAGGAAAACGTTTGTTTGCTTCCGGTTTGCCCTTGATTACGTCTATTATGTTTATATAACTATAAAACAAACTCATTTGCATTTCATTACATCTCCCTTTTAAAACGACACTCTCACATCGACGGTGTATTAATCGTCAGATAAAATTGTTGCTCTAATATCCGTAGTTGGCTCCAACAATTAACGCTGAGCCTTTATTAATTACCGCTTTCAGTACAAGATTTCCATTATCCGCTACGGAAACGATGTAAATGACGCAAATTAATTCGTACAATCAACAGTTGACACACACAATCGAAACGAAAACCACAAAATGATTCACCACGAATGATTCAAGCCATTATCAATGTTTGTGAAGGACTACAGTGCTTCTTTACTGGTCAGTAACAATTGGACGCTGAGAGGAGTGACTGTTTTATTGTGAAAGTGTACTGGGAGTTTGTAGATTATTAGAAGTACGTATTATTCGTAATTTGGAGAATGAAATGGAAGAATTGAATTGTGTATATCGATAACAAACATCCGCCCACCGAACCGTATATCATTAGTCTGTATCGCATTTATCTATACTGTTTTTTTTATTCCACTATTTCTTTGTGTTTCTTGACCATGAGAAAACGTTGCTAAGACATTGGTACTTCCTTAATCGCAATTATATACGGATATGCGAAAATGTCGCGATATCAATTGAGGAAACGTTTAAGCTTAGATCGCTATTGTTGTGGAGTGCTTGGGATTTTGTGGTTAATTAGCTAAAGAAAGTGAATTTTAGTTTATTGAAGAGTTATTCAATTTCACAGTTCAAAATATACAGTAAGTCCTCTACTTTCATGAATGTTTTCGTTTAAGTGAAAAAATCAAATAACACAAGATACTATTATATATACACTCAGGTTTTTTTTGTCATGTAACACGGTGGAACGGCGTTCCGGCACCTTTATTACAGTATTTTTAATGTTTAAACAACATTGAAAATCTGCATACCATTTAATTTCTTTATTTTTACGTAAATATGACGTGAATATTTTCATTTTACTTATTTTTAAATGTAAAAGTTTAACTTCAAGTTTAAAAATGAAAGAAAATTTCAGTTACTTCTCAATCGCGGGTCCCACTAGAAAATGACCAAAACAATAATAGAAACGATGAAAACTGAAGAACATCTAAACCGAATTTTGACCAATAAGAGAGCGCAAAAAATAATTATCACTTCTCAGAAGGCAAAAATTCACGTCAAAAGCAGGAAAATCTTGTCGGCGCCGTCGCAGTGGGAACTTTTGACGTAGATTTTTTACTTCTGAGAAATGATAATTGTTTTTTGCGCTCTCCTATTGACCAAAATTCGATTTAAATATACGTTCACTAATACTCTCATATCAATAAATCTCTTATATCAAATTTTTTTATGCGCTTCATGGCGTAGAAAAACTGCTCTATATTGTATTTAAATGATATTTTTTATAGTAAAATGTTTGACAAAAAGTGAGTTCCGGCACCTTTTTTGTTTTAAAAAAAGCCCTGCATACACCTAATTAGTTTCAAAGTATATGTTAAAATCAAATATATACATACTTATAAAAACAAATCGTAAAACAAATTATTATTCTAGATTAAAAATTGTTCTGAAAATGAGTTCTTTTCTCTGATACTCAAGTTCTGTCAAAGTAGTTTTGCTCATTTCCATTGAAACAAAATCATCTTATTCCAGATTTAGATCTAGTTATTTTGTCATGTCGATTAGTTCGTTAATAACATCGTCAAATTTTTCAGTTTTCATTCCATCCCCGACTAACTGGAGAATGAAGTTTTATTACAAATGTTATTTATTAATCATGAGTATTGAAATTTCATACCAATATTTTTAACAACTTTATTAATTTCACAAACTACAATAGCATTAACGATTTTCTGTTCTGCCTTTATAAATGTGATATAATACATTTAAAATGTATGTATTACACATTGATCTATTGTTGAATAATAGTGGTTGTATTGTATTTAAAGGAAGAAAGGGACGTTATTTTTTTTTTTTTATAAAAGTTACATTTTTTTATATATTTACATCAATTTAAATATGTTTTTCTAAATAATAAATAGCATTTGTAATATCATTGGATCGTGTAATTCTGAAAAAGGAAAGCTCTAAAATATGTAGCATTTTTTGCTCACGTTCTTAATTTGTTTTTATTGTTTTCTTAATAGTTCCACTAAATATTTCTGGAAACATAATATATTAACTATCGTCATTGAATGAATTTGGATTTAAAAAATATTTCAGTGTATCAGTAAAATCTGTTCGTCTTTGTTTTTATGTTTTTTTTAAGAACAATTATCATGTCTTTGCTTAATTCAGATTTAAGCTCAATCAATTAATTGAACGCGAATTTCAATATTATATCAACTGAGCACAAATCAGAATCACTTCAACAGTTAATTTTAAATGTTTTAAAACGTCTATTATTTTTGCCATTTTCACTGAATGACACAGAATTTATTTTTAAATATATTTTTCATTTACCTAAGACTAAACATTTCTGAAATCATTTAGTATATTATAAATAATAATTTACTGACGTATTTTTGTTCATGAATATCATTTTTAGTAGATCTATACTAGATAGACAAAAAAATCAGTTTCAGTGCTAATTATTAAAAACTTTCTTCTTCTTTATAGATATCATAGAGATTTGTATTTAATCCTTTTATTCAGATCATGATTCTTAAAATTGAGCTGTAATATTTTTGTATAGGACTTCAGAAATGGCAAAAGTTGTTTTCTAACGCGTACCATGACGCTTGCACCGTCTGTTAAAATAAATATAACATCCTTACTCAATTAAATACAGCGTTTTTTCAGGCGTTTCTTCTGTATTTTTTTTGTAAGCATCGAACATTTAAAATCTTTACAAAGAGCGACTCGATTTTTCTTGAAAAAAATCCATCCATGTTTACTAATCCTGGAATTTATAGGAATAAAATATTATAATTTAAACCTTCATATCTGTAAGGCATTAGTAACGATGCAGCTATTAAATATTCAATTACAAACGCCTCGTATTTTAATTTAATAAAAAAATAATATTATTAAAATAAACGTTGGTGTAGAAGTAATCGCACTCGAATCACTCCGCGTGGTGTATGTACATTACATTTTTTTTCGAGAACAAGGGACAAGACACAATAAATAAACGAGTTGCGTATGCTTTCGATTCACAAACAGGGCCACGATATAGAAAATTTGGGACCCTCAAAATATATACAAACAAGAGGTCGGCCATCACGCAAATTTATAGCGGCACGACGGCCATATCGCGGCCAATCGCAAATAAATATTGCATATCGAAAACGTATCTAAACTTAATAAATAAAAACGTCGACAATTTCCATTGTTTTTGCATGTATATGTGCGTGTTTTTTTAACTGTATACACAAATATATACAAATATTTGCGGTATTTTTTTTCTTTCGAATTCATAGAATCGAAGAAACATTTGCATGGAAGCGAAAAATATCTAGCTGACAAATATAATACATTGTTTATTTATTGTCTGATAAGTTTGAGAAGAGTGGCACAAAAGGCGCAAAATATATTTTATATATTGTATATCAAACAAAGTGTAATAAATTAACTTATTTATATGCGCGTTTTGATTAACGTGTCATTGATTAATATTGTTTGTTGCTTATAAAAAAAGCTATTAAATTAATAGCACTTTTTCTACAATTATAATCTGATCGTTATATTTATAATTTTACTTCTGTTTAATATTCAAAATGCAACATGAAATTATATTTCTAAGTCGTGACCGACGACCTTTTTATGCGCCTACTTTGCATATTCCAGAAAACGTGTCATTGTTCAATGCATACAGTTTTATAATTGCACATTTGACACGCATTTTTATTGCAATGTCGAAGCTCGATACAGTTTCGCCATTAGCTTTATTATATAGAGTGTATAAATATATTTGCATAAATGCATATTGCACAATTATATAGGACCATAAATGGAAAAATATAGAGGCCGTTTAACTGAACAGTATTATAAATACTGTTATATGAAAACCACAAGCATCCACAAATATCTTAGGATTTTATATCATATATGTACGTATGTATTAGTAGACATTTAAGATAAACATCTCGTGGATTTGTGTGGTTCTTATATTAATTCCAAGCTCTCAAAACCAAAATTTTTCATGTGATATTTATGAATGAGCTTGTAACATTTTTACTGAATTATTGCACTGATAGGTCAGTGGTATTAAGGGCTTATATGGATATTTAATAAAAAGAGCGCGCTTACTACAAAAAATAAAATCTTAATATAAATACAATTAACCAGACTGGTGTGGAGAAACACCAGTAATTCTATTTTTTTAATTGCAACTCATCTAAAATTATGTTTAATATTAAAAAAATCTTCATTAGCAATTAAATAATTATTTTCATACCAGAAAATACTGTAAAAATATTTCACGTAACTATACTAACATACTAATTTCGTGTATTGGAGATTCGCCACACACCCAAACTGTCTGAACTAAGACATCAGTCTTTTTTTCCCAAAAAAAAAAATTGTCATGAAGTAATAAAACCTTCACAATCACCAAAATTTTATTTTAAACGTTTATCTTATTTTAGACCGACAACGGAACTTTGGCGCAAATTAAAAAAGGCGAGCGGAAATAGCCCGGGTTATAAAATCACTTAAGGGACAAATTTTAATAAAAAATACTATTAACCATTGGGTGCGGTTGCTTGGATCTCCCTATCCGTATCCGTTTTGAGCACGGACAGCGGACAGACAAATCTGTGTCTTTTCTCACCGCACACGATCGGATTTGTTCGCCAGGCACCCACGACGAATTGTTAATTTTTGCATATCTTGCATTAAAGCCTCGAATATTTTATGCTAATTGAATTTTGAAAATGGCTGATAGGTGTTAGAAGTTTATATATTTGAACGAAAACTATATTTTGTATAGTATTATTTTTTGGTTTCATTGCAAAAACGACATTTATTTCGGGATAATAAGCTATTATAATATGTATTACTTTAAGCTATTAAGTACTGTAATAATAACAACAAGCTAATAAAATATGTTATATTACTTATATGTTCAATATATTGCAAGTTTCTCATTGTATATTTTTTTATTAAATATTATAAAAATAAAGTTGCATAGCACACAAACTTCGTGTGCATTATTTTTTTTCCATCAAACGTATTAGCTTCGCACTGTTTAGTACTTTAAAGCGGCCTATATACCATAAGTGCAAATACTTCATGTGTTCCAATCCACGTTTATTAAAGTAAAATAAGGAAAAATTTGCATTACAATCACCCAGAAGAATCTATGCAAAAATACGATTTACGATGCGATCGCGTTTTTTTAGCTCAACCCCCGAGCACACGTTACACCTATGCAAAAAAAGCCTTTATATAAACGTTTAGTGCTAATGCAATTCAAGCACCCTTTCCTTGTATATATGACTTGGAAAAAGAAAATATTTATTCATATAAAAGAATACCTTGCAATCTGTATTTTTCATTTACTCTATTTAACAATCGTCCTTTATTGGATTTGCACTATCAAATATATTATGTCTTTATAAGTATGCTATATATATTTTCAATTAAAATGATGTGTTCCGTACATAATAAATTATATTTGATTGGAAGTATGCATGCATGTAGAGGACGGATGCATGTTCGTTGCATTATTACGTCCGACTACTGTGCATTATGCCATATCAACACATCGTTGACTTCATTCACGGTTCGAATCTGCATAGATAACAGGCGTCGTTCTACACATCCTCGATAAATATACCTTAACGGACACGAGTGCAATTTTGCATTAAGTCTACCTGCGGAGACCATCGATTTAATTGTGTCGCCGTAAGCTCGTGTTGTATGTGGTAGCATGCTTTAATTTAATCTTAAAATTAACACAATATAAACAGTTTTGTTAAATAACATTTATTAATCAAATGGCAAAATATTCATTAAAACTGTACCAAAAATAAGTTGTGAAGCTATGAGCTCCATGGTTTTATGAACTCTCAGAGAAGCAGATGATTTTAATGTAATATGCAACAAAACATATAGAGTAGAAAAAAAACATTTTTAATAACCTTTAATTTAGTATTTTTAAGATCAATTAATTATATTATTTGCTGGCTTAGAGCTCTAAAGATAATAATTTTTTTTAATAAAAATCGAAAACAGGCAATTATTTTAAAATGTCATGATTTGTTTATAACGTCACCAAAACTGGACAGGTATAATGTTTATTATAGACGTCATAGATACTGCTATTACTATACCAAACAAAATTTATGTCAAACACCCAGTTTCAGTCGGAAAAACACACACACATGCCAACATGCCAGCGAAAAGAAAAGAGTTAAACACAGTGTTAGATGAATGTCGTGCGTCACGATCAGGATGGGCATTTGCATATCTCGAGGGCCGCAACCGCCGACCGCTTTTTATGACGGTCTACTCAAGGGGTGGAGAAGGGGGTAGAAGGGAAAAATAGGTAACGCCACACAACCGATTGGGAAACTCTGAACTGTGTGATTCACTTTTCCAGCAAGGCGCCGGTGTTTGAATTTTTCACACCTCGGATCTGGTCAGTTATGCGGGGTCTGTCTATCTCTTCCACTGGTCTTCTTGACAAATTGCTCTTGTACGAAGGCAGACAAGCATCGCTCGTCAGGATTGACAGGTATCGTCCATTAGCATCCGAGGCACATGATTGTGTCAGATTCCGGCCGAATGTGTTCTATACGGTCAGATCGTAATCTGACGGTGTTTTTTTTTCACCACGCTGGTCTATTTATCCAAGTCCAAGAACGGATAAATATATACATATATAATACAAACACGCTGCGTTCGCTCGTATACAA
Organism: Plectrocnemia conspersa; assembly: GCF_051122295.1. Classification (NCBI taxonomy): domain Eukaryota; kingdom Metazoa; phylum Arthropoda; class Insecta; order Trichoptera; family Polycentropodidae; genus Plectrocnemia; species Plectrocnemia conspersa. Next base: position 17,960,198 of record NW_028277165.1, read on the forward strand.
TGTATATAACCTCTTAATAAGTACGACTTGAACTGTTGACCGGTGTTTGTTTGTCCACGCTGTGCGCGCCGAGAATTTATTTTTACGTTTTTTTCTTCGAATATATTTTGAAGTTAGAATAGCCTCTTGCGCAAAGTATCATCAATAAGTCGAATCCTGAAATTTTCGCTAAAGTAGTAAAGGTCAATATGTCAGATATTGGCAACAAAGAGGTTATAACTTGTCACAAAGAGGTAATTTGCTGTGTAAATATTATAATTATTGCTTGATATGAATCTCTAAAACTCCCTGTTACAAATAAAAAATAACCTTACTGCTTCCGTATGAATAATAAAATTAGTTCAAAAATAAAATCCGAATGGCATAGACGTATTTAGTTTTAAATTGTTTACTTTAAAATCAGACAAAGTAGTAGTTGTAATTTAATTAAAAAGTATTTTAAGATTCTAAGTCAAGAATATATTAACTGACATTTTTAACAAAAAAACAAGTTATAATAATTTACTTGCATTGCTCTAAAACGCAATAAATATTTTTTGATATTTGGTTTTGTAAAAATAAATGTGGAGGAGCAAAATAATTGTACATATTAGTAAATATGGTAAAAAATTATCTAAAACATAAATTTGTTAATGTTAAATTTTATTTACAAATATAGTAAAAATATTTGAGGTTATATTCATGCATTCCTTTTATGAAAGTATCGTTAATAATTTTTAATTACATATATATATATATATATATATATATATATATATATATATATATATATATATATATATATATATATATATATATATATATATATATATATAGTCTTTTCAATTTAAATAACTGTGCAAATATAATTAGTGTCTTTTCTTGAAAATGTACCAAATCGAGAATCCTCATTTCTCGTCAGTTTTCATAGACTATTTTTATTTAAAATTAAATTTGTATTATTATTTTCATATGTTTTACAATCGCTGCATACTTGTTCGACCGCCTCATAAGAAAGATTGGGTCCGTGCCAGATGCTTGAAAATATGCATGTTTTCTGAAATCGTAGAGTCCAAAATATTTTAATGGAAAAAAAATGTTAACGATTTTTTGACTACTTTAATTTGCCTTATCCTTGCTTTGGTATTCAAAGAATTACATTAATAATCATATAATAAAAATCCGCAGATTGCAAAAATGTATGGGAGCTTTCCACTGAATTACATCATAAAATTTGCCTGTCGGTGAACTTAAATCTTGTTTTTTTGAGAATCCAAAAAGGTATTGTTTATCTTTATCTTGTTCAAATATGAAAAATGTAAAGTAACAACAGCTGTTATTGAAAATATTCTCTATAGTTCGAATATAAATACAGGAGCCAGAAATTCGTAATCAATTGAATTAAATCGGTCCATTGTAGTCCATTAAAACAATGATCCTATTAAAGTTTGTTCTCTTCGCCGATCACCCATCAATAATATAAAATATAAACAATAATATACTGTATTATTTTAATCACATATATTTTTTATTTATCCAAATTTATTGAAAATTCTCATTTCTCGAGAAATTAAAAATCATAATCATAATCAATGTATATATTTATTTATTAATATTTTGGAATTGAACTGAAAGTACCATAATTTCTGTGATATTAAATAGAAAATATTTATAAAATTATATTTTTATTTCCCAGACCATTACTCGCCTATTATAGACATACTACCAGTGGCACACACACAAACACACATCGACACCAATCTCTGACGGAGATAAGCATATAATTATGATCGTTATCGCTTCTCTGCTGGCGTACTATTTTCCAAATAAACCATTGTCGGGCTGTCAATCAAATCGGTTGTAAATTTACATACAGCCAGGAGCCTGTTATTACGTACTTTTTCATGTAAATTTAATCGCGAGCGTTACCATTATTTTTTACCACCACATATGTGTGTACATATGTACACACAATCGTCGCCATTACGCTTTTTTGTGTGTCAAAAGTTTCCAAATCGCCCGATAGCGATCTGTCACGATCGCCGGCGATATGTAGTACCAATGAATAAATTATGAAAATGCGACCTGGATTTTTCATCGATTTCAGCATTTAATAATTTCCTATGTTGTGTATATGACACGTATGAGAAAATGCATGAAATGAGTCTCAGACACTCGCAGATTTCGAGTGACAGGTGCATACATTACACCCGCAGATGTGTGCTCTTGACTGAAAACGGAATCTTTTGTATCAACATTTATATATTCGGAGACATCTTGTGTTTGTTTGCCAAATGGAAAATAATTTCAGCGCTGAATAGGTGCATGTGAATAGAGAGTAAAACGCTTGGTAATGACAGCAACGCGCATCATATGAGCATTGTATAAAACAAATGTACGTGTATATATTTTGATAAACGTTTCAGTTTAGATTTGTATAATACCTAAAAGTGTTTTAAATACTCTGGTATAATTAATGATTTTTTTATATACCGGTATAGATGACAGATATGTAAGCATTGAGGGAGATCAAACCGAAAATATTCTATTACAGAGACGTGCATCTGTTATTTTTCTTAATCTTTTCAATTTTGCTTAAGCTTGTTGAATTATTCATTATTTACATTACGAAGATTAGTTTAAATCAATAAATTAGAATAATGTTGCGTTAAAATTGTTTAAAACTTTCTATTCCAATAAAAAACGATGTTCAATCATAAGCCACTTTCAAGAGCTCAGTGGAAAATAAAAATGTTACACTCGCAAAACGCTTAACGTTATCTGAGGCGCACGTGAAAGATCGGCAGCAGTGTTGCAGCCACTGTCGCATATGTTTTATTTCTTAGCTTATTCTCATTAAAATGTTATTCCGAGAATGGCCGAGAGTCGTGACAGATTACGGCTTATTGAGCCTCGGCCGCGAACGATCGAATCGAAAAATCAAATTAAACTCACCTTCCCCGCCGCCTGCTGAAAGTTTCGTTCACGTTCTGGATACATATGGATGTATGTACTATGTACATATATACATATGTATTTTTCATCCGGAATTCGAACCACCGTACGTCTTTGTAGAGAATAGTTTCGGGTCACGCGACCAGCACCAGCGTTGGGTTCGCCGAAACCGTCATGAATATTTATATATTGTTAATATTATTATACGATGTCAATTGTTAGTATTCACCCGAAATAATATCCGGTCGTTTCCTGCACTAAATTCTAAAGTCACGAACGTAAATATGTAAAATGTACGCTAGACCACTTATTTTATATGCAATGTATCATATATTTCAATTTTCCATAAAGATACAAAATTCAGAAAATATTTCAAAAGCATTGACTTATGATATTTTTAAAATAACCCTTTATTGACTTTTTAACATATTCATTGTGTACCTGATAAACCTAGTAATTTCATGATTTTAACGTCATAAAGTTTTTATGCCGAAAAAGTCAATTGACACCGTTTAGCTTACATAAATTAAACAATAAAGCTCACATCAACAGCATCTTAATGAGTTTTTTCAGCAGCAGAAATAATTAAAATCGAAATGTAAAACATTTTTAAAATTAAAATATATAGTCTTGAACAGAAATATGTATGAGCCTGTATTCGTTATTTTATCTGTATTTTTCGACTAATCATAACTTGAAATATTAAAATATTTTATCGTTTACTATTCGATTTTTAAATATTTGGAAACATTACCTGAGACCTAATTTTAGCTAATAATTTACCTCCTATTTTAATGTGTGTTTTTTTTAAGCAATGTAAATAGTTATTCTATATTGATTTTAATAATGTAATAATTTATTAGGTACGGTACTATTGATAATATTTATTTAAATATGTTATTGTGAAAATTAATATTTGCGAAATATATAATTAAAATGATTTATCACGTATTAGACCTTTTTCGTGACATTTCAGATTGTCTATGCAGTTTGTTCTAATCAGATTAATTGCATTTGAAAGGTTATATGAAGCATCATTCAAATAATACAGATTTATTAATATCTCCTACATTTCATATTAAAAGACTACAAGTATTAAGTTTCTTCGTTGTATATCATGGCAGACAATAGACATTGATCATAAATAAACTTTTTATTTTGCTCGATAGAGCTTTACTTTGAGACGCAGAGATAAATTTATTACCCGTCTTTATAAAATATTCTAGAAAATTATTTACATTCCTAAACAATGCGTATTTTTTTATTTCACAACAGCGTATTTATAGCAAGTTTGTATTATTTAATTTAAATTATTAAACTATATTAGTATTGTTAATAATAGCATTTGTCATATATGTCATATATATTAAAAATATTTTAAAACCATGGGTTTTAAGCCTGGCTCAAGAGCCATATAAAATAAAAAGCACACTCACAAAAAAAAATATTGTTGATTTCAACTAGAAGCGTCATGGAAACATTTGGTTTCTCAATGTTTCTTATCTCTCGAAAAATAAGAATTCTCATTTTATTTTTTCGATTTTCTTAATTTTGGGGACTAAAAGAATATATGTGATATACAGTATATACGAGATGTGATTAAAAATACGGTGAATGAATTTTTATAGCAGCAACTGCTAACGCTACATTTATTTGAAGTAATAAGTCTGATAGCCTGATCCGTTGAGATAGTCAGTGTCAAGTTTGAACAAGTTGTGACTTGTTAGCCGGCTTCCAGAGCCGGTAGAATGAGTACCGTGTCTGTCACGCATAATGGATTTCGAACAACGCGTTTTAATTAAATTGCAAAAAAAATCCAAAGAGGCTCATGAAATGTTAAAATCAGTGTATGATGATAATCTGGTGACTCTGAAGACTGTTTACAAGTGGTATGAACGATTTAAAAGCGGAAATGAGTCAGTTGAAGACGAGCAACGGTCAGGACGATCTCTTAAACAGATGAAAACGTGCAAAAATGCTCAAGAACTGAACATCTCGTACAGGTCCGTGCAAAGCATTTTAACCAATAATTGGCAAATGAGACGAGTGAGTGCAAAATTTGTCCCCAGACTTTTGACTGACGAATATAAAGAAAATCGTGTATCAGTTTGCACGGAATTAAGGATCGTCTTGATGCATATCTGGACTTCATGGTCAAAAATAGAACTAGAGATGAAAGTTGGGTGTATGGCTATGACCCTGGGACGAAAATACAGGGTTTCCAATGGAAAATGAATGGCTCTCCTCGTCCTAAGAAGACACGTCAATCCAAGTCGAACCACAAATTCATGCTAATTGTATTTTTCGATAGTGAGGGCATAGCGCGATCAAAGCTCGTTCCAAGGGAAACCACTTTGAACTCCGAAAATTACAAGAGCGTACTACAACGTTTGTGAAACGATGTACGGAGAAAGAGACCAGAAAAATGGGCCAATGGCTTCCTGCTCCATTCGTGCCATACCTTGCTTCTGAACCGTGAATTTTTCGCTGATAAATAGATTCTTGTCTGTCCACATCCACCTTACTCTCTGAATTTAGCACGATGCGACTTCAGACTCTTCCCAAAAATAAAAACCGTGCTAAAATGAAAACGTTTTAACACCATTCCCGACACGACGAAGTAACTGAAGGCCGTTCCAATAGAAGTATTCCAAAAATGCTTCCAGTTATGGAATAAGTGCATCGTTAGTCAAGGAACATACTTTGAAGGAGAATAATTCAGATTTTATATAAGCTCATTACTTTGCTCGTAATAAAATTATTCACAGTATTTTTTGATCACTCCTTGTAATTAAATTAATACAGTATATTATTGATATACATATATCTTTATATTATTAATGGATAGAGAATTGAATGATCATTGAAGAGAACAAATTTCAATAGGATGTTAATCGATTTACTTCAATTGGTTACAGAATGTCGAAAATTGTCAATAACAGCTTTTGTTACATTTTTTGAACCAGATAAAGATAAAAAAAACTTTTTAGATTATTAGATTATATTATAAAACGAGATTGAAATTTGCTTATAGGCAAATTTTATGGCGTAACTCTGTAGAAAGCTCCCATACATTTTTTCTATCTGCGGATTCCCACGCGAAGTGGTCTTTTCTTATCTGATTATTAATAAAGTTAAATGTATTTATTATACTTTTTAATGTATACGTTTTCATTTTTCATTTATAATTTAAAATTGTAACCGCAGAATAAGTAATTTTATACTCATGCGGAATTACGTTAATAAATAATAATTAAAAATAAAAAAAGTTCTTAGATTACCAAAACAAAAATAATGCTGATTTGAAAAGTTGAGAAAATCATAAAAAAAATTGTGGTTATTTAAATACTTATGACCTCTTATTAAAAGATTCCAAGAAAGTATGCATTTATATTTAAACATTTTGTACGGATCCACCCTATTTATGCAGCGGTATAAAAAAATGTAGCGGTTTTAAGATATATTAAAATATTCCTACAAATTTAATTAATAACAAAAGAATTTGCGCAAGCTCGATTTTAAATTATTCTTTATTTAAATAAAACATTGTTATATTTCTGCATGAGTAATAAAAACATACTATTGATTTTATATTGATGTTAAAATGAGACCCCGTGCACTATCCTATAACGTGACGACCATGAGGATCATACGGATGAATTTTAATTGAATTTTTATTCGGTCATGGTATTTCGATGTGTGTATTTATGAATGGGTTTGGTATGGTGGTGGTGCGGATGTACCAGTTGTGCAAGGAGGTGCGATACTCATCGCCAGTGGGCGGCGGCCCTTCGCCATACCCTACCACCGTCCCAATTGTTATTTTGTCTTCTCGTACTAATTTGATGGTATCGCCACCGCGGGCGTTGGTGTCCTTTTTCAAGACACGGCAAATGTTTTCATTATGCGCTCGACCATAGATCGACGACTACCTAACGTTGTCCAACGTTTTCGATGCGTATCGCCAATTTGACACATCCCCGATTCAATATAATGAGCTTGTCCAAAAAATAATTCTCGAATTTAAAACTCTGACACAACCAAGGTATCATCTTCACAATTAAAAAATCTGTGAACAGATGTGTGAAAGACATCTGAATTATAAATATATTATAGAGCCATACTTGCGAAAAAAAATCAATGAACATTAAACAAATATCAGTTTGAATTAAATAAATTCTTCTGTTCAATAAAATATATAGAATAGTCATTTGTCACAATTTGATATATTTATGTGACTAATATGTGACATATTAAATTTAGTTTGTGTCTTAGTGGTTAAAAGTTAAAAATCTCAGCAGTAAGAGGGTTAAACAGTGGCGATCGCTATCAATTTGTACTCTCGCATGTTGGAAACCCCTGCATCTCGCATGCGGGCCCGCCGAGAGGTTTGTTAAATTTCTAAGATTGCGAATTAAGGATATTTTATTTGCATCGACGTATCGGAAATGCCATCTGATTCACAATGGACTCGGTGCGGTTCGGCCTACAAATCAGGGAAATGGACAGCCTGTAAATCAGATCTGAACAAGATTACGATTGAATGAGGTGGCGTACATTTCTTTTTCGATCCCTTAATTAAAATTCCTCACGGCAACACCGCTTACCGAACATTGAATATTGGCGTTTCGGCGATAACGTTTTAATTTCGAGTAGGTGCTATTGCACTAGGCAATAAATAACAGGGCCAGGCGGTAATTGATTCAGTGTCACCGTAGGCGAGCTTTTCAGATATGTGTTAATATGGGCGCTGCTGACTGCATCTGGATGCTGTGTGTGCTCTTAACGACAAACGTGACGACTTCTTTGTGCAAGCAGCGTGCATGTCTCTTTACACGGGAGCCTCTCAAGATATGCAATATATGGTCCGTGGACATTACACGTCTATTATAAAACATTAAAATAAAATAAAAATCTTATTGAATATTTTTAATAAAATTTCCATATCAAAATTATAATTTCACTGTACTATATTTTTTCTATAATATAAAATAAATATTTTATAAATTATCCTGTGGTTGGCTTTTCATAAGAATAGTGTTACACATTAAAGCTTTACACACATGCGTATGTATTTTTAATTTAACCGCACACTTCGTTTTAAAATAAGTAGATGTATCACATAATGGAATTGTATTTTCGCGGAATTGGAATAGGAACATTGTGAAACTGGTTTCACGATATGCAGAATGAGGCAAGCCGAGTGCGATATCAAAACATGCAAAGTTCACTATAGAACTTTACATCTTCATCTATCATTACAATATATATAATACGTACATATATATTATTTATATGTTTAAGTATTTCTAGACGATCTTAATCAGAATAATAAATCTATATAAGAAGATAGTCATGATTCATGTAGCCGGTTCGTACATTTTTCAAGGTTCCATGTCCAAGCGTTTATTAATTATTTTACACGAGGAATAATGCCCATACGATGATAGTGTAGATCACAATCTACGCCATCACATTCCCGCTCTAATTAAAGATCCTTATCTCTTTATAGTGAAAAAACCCTCGCTGCCTTATTAATTCTTAATACAGTGATGGCATATCGTGTGTTCACGAGTATATTTATTAGATGTGTTGAATTAATACTCGTTATATTAATGTGTTTTTTCTTTTGATTTCAGGTGAAGACGAAGAATGGGGAAATGAGGGGGAGACCATGGCAGCTGAAGTTCCTGGTAGCCCCCCGATGCCGCGTCTCCGTCTAAACACTAGTTTAGCTACTGATCCGGCTCGGAGCAATGCTCCAGTTGCTCCATCAGCAGCTCCGACTCCAACGCCGCCTCCATCAATACCAGCGTCGGGATCGGAGTACATAGCGTCGCTCCCGCCTGCGCTCCAGACGGCTTTAGCTGCTGGATTATTCCCGCTGGCGTTTCCAGTCGAAGCTCAAACTCCGCCAGCTTCCGCAGCTCGTCCGCCGTCAGTCCCATTAGAAATACCAACTAGACAGCTCTCTGTACCTCTTTACATGTGTTTACCCTGTGGAATAAGATTTTCTTCGCTCAGTACTCTCGAAGCTCACCAAACCTACTATTGCTCGCACAGAGTGACCAAAACTCCCAACGACACGGAAGACAGTAAAAATTCAACGCACACCGATTCCAGCGGCGCCGCGGGTAACTCAAACGACGATGGCAATGCAGAAGGACCAAATAAACAACAAAAAACTGGGAAGCAATACACGTGCTCACATTGTTCTTACAGCGCTGACAAAAAAGTAAGCCTCAATAGACATATGAGGATGCACTCTGTTTCGCCCAGTCCACCTTCGTTGCCGGGATCTACCACTTCCAATGGCGACGCAAATCCAGATCTGTCACCGCCTATTCAGCTCGTTCAAGATAGATATTGTGCCGATTGTGATATCAGATTTAGTTCAACAAAGACTTATAGAGCGCATAAGATGCATTACTGCAGCACGAGACAAGTAGTCAAGTCAACTCCCAACTCGGCGCCGTCAGTTACGTCAAATGCCGCTGCGAAGAGTGGTTCTTCGTGTACTTCAGGATCAGCTCCTCCGTCGCCGAACGACGCTTGCAAATCTCCTACGTCTCCGATGCCAGCGACGAATAATTCTCAGCCATTGCTTGCACTGCCGACAAATCCTATTTTAATAGTGCCATATTCTCTATTCAGAGGAGCGAGTCTTCTAACCGGATCGACAGTCCCTGGTCTTTCGAACCCGGAAACGCCGTGCTTCTTGATGCCGAACGGAACTATACAACCGATGACTCACGCGTTCCCTCCTGTATCGAGAGCTTCATTGTCCACTCCTTCGGAAGTATTGAAATCAGTGAATAAACCTAGAGATATGCAAATGATTAAGGACATGTCAATACCTTTGGATTTAAGCGTCCGTAGAACGCCAGAAACAAAGAACAACATCGTCGTCGATATTGACGAGCAAGAAAAAGAGAATCGTCTACAGCAGTCTCTGACACCAGAGCAAATTGTCTGTGCGCCGTCTTTACCAGGATCTCCACCGCTCACTCCATCACCGAAGCAAAGCATTTCGCCGACTTCGAACGGGTCGCCAAAGCGTAAATATCAAGAATCTAGAAGCAATAGTCCAAAGCAGAACAATGTAACTCCTAAATCTAATTCAGACGATAGTGTGCAATTAAGCCCTAAGTCTAAAACGCCAATACTAACGGCCAATCCATTAATGCCGTTTCCTGTATCTTCGTTCCTCTTCAGAACGGGTGCTTCAATATTACCCCAAGATATAGCCCTAAGATTAGCGTCCGAGTTACCGCTGCAAGCATCGCCTCAAGTTTTAGTCAAGCAAGGCGTTTCAAAATGTAAAGAGTGCAACATTGTTTTCTGCAAGTATGAAAATTTCTTGGCGCATAAAAAGCACTATTGCTCCGCTAGAGGCAACAACGACGAAAGCGATGGATCTAAATCGACAACTAGTCCTCCAATCAGTCCTAATAACAACTCCACTGGTAAAACGAGTCCAGTAGCGCAATACCAGCAATTGATATGCGCTGCTTGCGGTATCAAGTTTACCTCTATGGACAATTTGACTGCCCATCAATCATATTACTGTCTAAAAAGATCTGAAATACAAGTGAACAATGCAGAGACCGATCTGAGAAAGTGCGTGAAATGCAAAGGGGTTATGGAAACCGGACATGTGTGTGGGAGTTCTGTCGGAGCCGAGGGTGGCGGATGGAGATGTCCTGTGTGCGGGGTAGTTAGCGCTACCGCCAGCGCTGCTCAAAGACATCTAGATTCACATGGCGGTGTGAGAGCTTTCCGATGTACCATTTGCCGCTACAAAGGGAATACTCTACGAGGCATGAGGACTCACATCAGAATGCATTTTCCAAAGAGAGCTGCTGACTTACAGGTGTGTATTTAACCTTATTCTAAAAATATACTAAGATAAATTTATTACATTAATAATTTTTTTTATAAAAAAATCCCGAAATATGTCTAAATATTAAAATATATATTTTAGTAACATTTTACTTATGGTATATTATAATACATGGTTAATACTAAATTTATTTTAAGTAGAATTTTAGATTCCATTATTATTAAAAAAATAAAAAAATTAGTAAAAGTGTCTCAATATAATGTTGTATTATTTCATCTAATATATGCTACTTTTTTCTACTGCATAATCTATTTATGTTTATTACTTAAAACGTACTAAATAAATGTTATGTATCATAATCAATTATATGAATGCAATCATAAATCAGATGGTAAAAACAATAAATTATATTTAGCAAATTCTTAAAAATATGGGTTTATTAGAGGGAAAAGTTATGATACATCTGAAACTGCTATTTCTATACTTGTCTAACTCTCTCAAGTTTATTTAAATATTACTGCCAAATACCTGGGTGCGAATTCCGTATGGATCCTAGGGTTTTATTTCATTTCTATCTTGTCTGTGAGATTAGAATTAGTGATTATTGTTTATTTATTTAGCTAATATAGTTAATTGTTTTTACACTAAACAAATTTAATCGAAACGTACATATAAAACATAATATAAACATGAACAGAATATAAAAAATACTAATGTTATAAATTATTTCTAAATGCACGAAGGTGTTTCTTTATTCCATTGAGGAAACCCGCTACATTTTTATTTTTGGGGATTGTCCTGGGAATATTATTATATAAATTCACACCTCCGTACATTATTCCCCTGGCCGTACTCGTTTTCTTATACTTAACTATCCTTAAATTGTCTCTATTTTTAGTATTAAATCTATGTACATCTATATTTTGTATTAAGCACTTATTAAAATTCCAACTTATAAATATAAATACTAAAAATTCATCTTCAATATTTCTTGAATTTCAATTAGTAAATCTATTTTTATTTAAAACTACTTTTTGTAATTTTTGCAACATCGTATTATCTAATTTATTAAGCATATATTATAATATAATTATAATTTCGATAAATCATCACAGATTAGGTGTTTCTATATTTTCCTAATCTTACATATGAATATATGCATATACACTACTTACATAGTAGTTATTGATTGTGTTTACCTTGTTGTAGGCTAACGCCTCTTATATTGCAACAAATAAATGATTTAAATTAATTAATAAAAATAAGTTAATTATTTCTAAATATATGTATACACGAGGAGCGTACGGTGAGATATATTCCCTTTCGCTCTCTCGCGTGTTAAGTGCTGAGAGTGAGTAAAGGGCGTTCATTACGTGCGTTTCGCACGTCCACTTCTTCTCACTCACTCGCGTCACTTAACACGAGAGCGAGTAAAAGGTATGTAACTCACCGTACACGCTTGGTATACACAAACATGGAGGTAAGAAAAAACATCATTGGAAAACAATGAAAAAATGTAAAGTTTAGCAATTATAGTAGTGTCTCTGGCGTATGAACGTAATATATTTAGAATTTACATATAAATTAGTAGCTAGTGAAAAATTAAATCATAATGGTTTTTTCTCATGAATGTCTAGAATGATAATAGTTTTATATATATTAACATACTGTCTGATCTTATAAAATAAAACAATACTATTCTCATACGTCGACGTCAATTTTTTAAATAATATGGCAGTACTTTTAAGCAGTTTATTAATATTTAGGATTAGAATAATACATATTAATAATAATTATTTTTTCCATGAGTAAACTTGAGTTAATAACGCAAAAGTCTGCGTTTTCGTGTTATTAATTTATTAACGTTATTAAAGTTGTAGGTAAAAACAGATTTATTCAGTATTCATGATTACACTTAAATATAAATAAAAACTTTCAATCAATCATATAGGAAAGAAATAATGCAAAACGTGTCATGACTGAAGGTATAAAACGCATTTGCTTAATTGATTGCTAAGTTGTGTTTTACAAATGATCAGAAACACACATATGTACTTTTGAAGATAATATTTTATTTTCAAGCATTTATTTTAGCAATCAATTAACTAAATTAAGATAATATTTTATCTTTTACAATATTTTTCCTTTAGTTTTTCTGAATGTTTTTTTCACTCACCTGGTTTTATTTCATTAATCAATGATTTATAGAAAAAGTTTAGTAGAAACTACTTTAATACATATATAAATGTATATTTTATAAATATATGTAGGCAGTGACATAGCTAATGGCGTCAGGGAGCGACCGCCCTGGGCGGCACTAGCTTGGGGGCGGTATTTTCTCGATGGAAGAACCGTTCGTGTAATGTTGTTATTAAACTGAATGTGCTAAAAAATATATATTCATGAATATCCAAGAGCTAAATTTAATATGTGTTAATTTAACAAATGCTGATTTTATGACCCGGCTGGACATAAAATGTCGCTCAATAGATAAAAATATTTTTGGCCTGCCAGAAAATTTGCCCAGTAAAATAATAAAATATCTAATAACCAATACCATATTTAAATAAACTTGAAATCTCTTTTTTAATATTTTATGTAACCACTATGTAGGTATATGTATTATACGAGCCTGATAGACCAGGGCTAAAAATCGGTGACATATCTGAAAGATCTGTGTTCCAATTCCATATGCTTTTTAACATTTATCTTTTTGGAGATCGGAATTAATGCGTATTATATAATTAAAATTCTGAACGATCATCACAGATCATGTTTTATTGGATCTTTCTAATCTCACTGATGAATATCGTGATGAATAATTAAGATAAAATTAATATAATATAATTGAGCTAATGTCTGTCATGTTGCAACGGAAGATTTACAATATATAATTTTTAAATAGAATTTTTCGTTCTTTTCAGGAGGAAAACTTTATCACATGCATATTGGAAGATGAATCTACTAGAAGTGGCACCGAGGTTACTCCTCCAGCTCCAGCATTGCCACCTCCTCCAGTGCCATCCCCTGGAGCAGATCAACGACCAGATCGCCTTCACTACTGCGACGCGTGCAATTACAGTTCTACATACAAAGGCAATGTAGTGCGACACACCAGACTAGTACACAGCGGCTCCGAAGTGAAATCACCGAGTCAATCGTTGATCGGCGAAGGAGAAGAATCTTTAGTGTTGAACGGGAGTGAAACTCATTCCGTCAAGTCTTCGTCAATCGACGAAGACGAACCGCGGCCCAATGTGATAGTTAAACAAGAAGTGCAAGATGAAATAGATGTTACCAATACCGACGAGGATGTCAAAAGTGAAATTTTAGACGGTACTGAAATAAAGCAAGAAAACAATCTATCGGACGCAGATGATGCGGAAATAATTGAAGCCAAACTAGGACCTAAGTATTGCAAGTCTTGCGACATTTCCTTCAAGTACATGTCCACTTTCATGGCGCACAAGAAATTCTACTGCTCCAGTCACGCAGGAGAAAACGTAGCCAACGCCAGCAATAATAATATGACAGCTAGAGCCACTGAAGCTTCAGTTTTGTAAACTTAAATTTTAGAAATACTTTTGACCTACACGCGACTTTTATTCAATTTTAAAAAAATAACACGCACTATGGCAGCAATTACTTTTATTATTGAAAACAAAAACAATATAAAAGAGGCCAAATTTGCTCTACGTGTATAAATACATATGATAATGTAAACTTGCAAAGTTAAACAGCAATATTTAACATACCAATTGTTCGTTTATAATATTAGCTTCAATTTACTACAAAATTTAATTGATGATCAATTATATATAAATATAAAATATGATGTGCAATATTTATATCGAATCGTAATAGCCGTGAATATATTAAATTAATATATATGGAATATGTATTAAATTAATATATTTCATAATTTACATATATGCATTTAACTTTATTGAATATTAATATTAATCATTCTTCAAATCTGAGAAATCTCTGAAATGATCTAATAAGAGGGCCAGTTGTAGGAATTTAACGGTAGAGCGTAGTTTAGGTTTTATGGAGAAATGTTATCAACAATAATATTTAAACAATCGTAATATAACATTTTGGTATCAAGACATGTTTGTTAATCATGCGAAATGCATTGAATCGTGTTATATAAATATTATAATAATAATATATGTATATTATATAAATTTTAAGTGTGAATAAAAAAGTAAAACATTTTACATCGTATACGTATATGAATATATTGTGTATTTTAATAGTTATATTGAATTGTTAATTATCAACTGTATGTTATACAGGTTATCATATATTATTTCGTGAAAGCGATATTTTTAAGTGACTAAAAAAATATCATCAACCTCTAAGTCATTTAATTTCTCGTGATATTTTACATTTAGCTTGTAGTGTATTGTTTTATTGTTTTTTAGGGCGTTTATAAAATTGTAATAGTCAATAAAATGAGTCCATGACAATTGGAAAAAGAAAGAAAAACAGGTTGTGTTATTTTTGAATGTTTTTATATCAGAGTCCCGCATTCACTATCATAAACATTTTAATATCACACCTGTGTATGATCGTTAAGTTTATATAATTTTTTTCTAAAAGAAAGAAAATCTGTCGTTTAAAGAAAGTACGCAATAAATTGTACAAGTCATACTCATGATTCATTGATGTTTTTATTAAATCGGTTATAAAAAATGTATATTCACGATATAAATATAATATTATGTTTGTAAATAAAGTTAAGCTTATCATAGTTATTATTATATATTATAAAAATAAACGTTTAATTTTTATTAATTAATTTTAACATAACTACATATAACATGTGTATATATTATATACGAAATTGAAAATAAAATACCATAATAATATTCTCTATGCCAAAGCAACACGCTAGAGTTATCTGATATTGTGCATTTATCGTGATTTTCACTAGAAGATTCTCTGTATTCTTGTAAGGAAAAAATAGTAATGAAAAGTAAGAATAATCAGCATGTTTAATGTGGCGTGATGAAACTTGGCCCGTCTCGAATTTTTATTTTGTATTTAATCACAATTTCCTGACTAGAGCATGTGCCATCAGATTTCATCTAAACTTTTCTGTGTTACTTATAAATTAAAGATCTGACTTTAAGTTAAATAATATTATTATACAATTAAAGCATGCCATTTTCGATAGAATTCAATTGATAGTTCGTGTTTAAATTATAGTGGTTTAAAAACAATTATGATTGAACAAAAAATTAAAACACGAACCATTATTTGCAATGATTTAATACGTAAAGAGACGTGTGCCTCTTTAAGTGACTACGTTAAAATATTTATATAATAAATTCATATTATAAAAATTATCCGAGACAATAAATTATTTATCATTCGATATATTTGTTTTATTATTGTTATTATATTCTAGGAAAAATATATTTTTAAAGTAAATATTACATGTTAATGGGAGTTAAGTATTATGTAAAAAACATTTAAAATTTAAAATAACTAATTACTTAAAGTTTAAATCACATAAAATATAAAATTAGTAAATTAATAAATTAAAGATGTTGATAAATATCATTATTAATAAAAATTGTTTTTTTGAATAAATAAATAATGAAAAATACAATAAACAATAAGTACAAAAATAAAATATTTAATTACTCTTTTAAATTTTAAAAGCAATTATGTATTATTACAAAGTAGATTTAAAAAATTAAAAGAAGAAACTTTAAAAAAGGTTTTTGAAAATTTTAAGTTCATATAAAAAGCAACAGAAATGTAAGTATTAATTTTAGATTCAATATTTAAAATTAATTTAATATAGTTAAAAATAAAAATAGTTATTGAACTGAATAAGAAAATATCGAAAAATCTCTGAAATCTCTAAAACACATTAACTGATTTTGTGAAGAGTTTATATTATAGAAATTGAAAAACACTGGTTCATATGGAATACGATCCCAGATCTTTCAGACGCTATTCAATGACTGATTGCCGATAAAATAAAATAAAGATTATTTCACTTTTTGAAGCGCGTAAATAAATTATTATAATATTTTATATTTAAATTTATACATAAAAGCAATTTTTAAAATCATTAACCCTTTGGCTACCGAAATCCGATATATCGGCTTTTGCTACACTAGCGAGAACTGCCGGATCCGACGGCTCCGAAATCGTAGTATCCAATACATTTGCAACCGTCTGTAGGGTAATTGCTTCAGGGGTTTATAACATTTTTTCAAATATATGTTATAAATATATTATAATCATTATTTTTATACATATACACACACATATATATATATATATATATATATATATATATATATTTACATATATATATATACTATATATATATATATATATATATATATATATATATATATATATATATATATATATATATATATATATATATATATATATATATATATATATACTATATATATATATATATTTACATATATATATACTTAAATATATATATATATATATATATATATATATATATATATATATATATATATGTATATATATATATTTATGTATATATATATATAACATATATACATATATATATGTATATATATATATATAAATATATATATATACATATATATATGTATATATATATGTATATATATATATTTATGTATATATATATGTATATATATATATATATATATATATATATATATATATATATGTATATATATATATATATATATATATATATATATATATATATATATATATTTAAGTATATATATATGTAAATATATATATATATATATATATATATATATATATATATATATATATATATTTAAGTATATATATATGTAAAAAAAAAAATTAAAAAAATTAAAAAAAAATTTAAGTATATATATATATATATATATATATATATATATATATATATATATATAGTATATATATAGTATATATATATATATATATATATATATATATATATATATATATATATATATATATATATATATATATATATAGTATATATATATATAGTATATATATATAGTATATATATATATATATATATATATATATATATATATATATATATATATATATGTATATATATATATATATGTATATATATATATATATGTATATATATATGTATATAAATATATATATATATATATATATATATATATATATATATATATATATATATATATATATATATATATTTATATACATATATATATATATATATATATATATACATATATATATATATATACATATATATATATACATAAATATATATATATATATATATATATATATATATTTACATATATATATATACTTAAATATATATATATATATATATATATATATATATATATATATATATATATATATATACATATATATATATATATATATATACATATATATATATATATTTTTTTTTTTTTTTTTTTTTTTTTTTTTTTTGTTGTGAGGAGAGGAAATCTTCTAAAGACTTCACCAGCGTCCAGATTGCTAGTGATTGTGCCGGATTCCGCTGCAAGCAGCGACCTACCGGCTAAAACCTCTCCCCAGCCCTCTCCTGGACGGCCGGTACTATCTTCCGATATTGCACTTCGGCTCGTCCAGTTTAGAGACTCTGTCCCGTTAGGGCCGCTGTCTTGAACTGTCTTTCAGCTCTTTTTTTTCCCGCATCACGGCCGACACGAAGTTCGTCCATGCCTCGTAGCAGCTTCGGTTCAATAACATAGATTGGACCATAGTGTCTACTGTGGCAGACCTTCCTATGATCCTTTCTAGCGCGATCCTGTCCGCTGCCCACGCCGAGCATCCGAAGAGTGTGTGCTCAGCGTCGTCGTCTTCTCCGGCGTTGCAATATATATATATATATATGTATATATATATATATATATATATATACATATATATATATATATATATATATATATATATATATATATATATATATATATATATATATTTACATATATATATACTATATATATATATATATACTATATATATATATATATATATATATATATATATATATATATATATATATATATATATACTATATATATATATATATATTTACATATATATATATTTACATATATATATACTTAAATATATATATATATTTACATATATATATACTTAAATATATATATATATATATATATATATATATATATATATATATATACATATATATATATATATATATATATACATATATATATATATACATAAATATATATATATACATATATATATACATATATATATATATACATAAATATATATATATACATATATATATACATAAATATATATATATATATATATATATATATATATATATATATATATATATATATATATATTCAACAGTCTGTATGGTATTTTTACTTAAACCATTATTTAAAAATATCATATTTTATTAATTTACGAAAAGTTTTATTTACATTTTAAAAATAAATAACATATTATATATCATTGTTATGGATTCCTGGTCGGAGTTCGGCCGCTCAGATCTCGTATTTTTTAATACGTCATGCGATAATGACTCTTATTACAGCGCAAATAAGAATTAAAATAACACACAATCGCATATTCGTCATTAATTAGGTCAAGTTCACTGCAGACAGCGTCGCACGCCGCGACAGCATGTTTACAAACTAAAATACACATTTTGACTTTTTAATTATTTAATAAAAAGTCCCGGCAGTTCTGGAACATTTTTCCAAAAATGCCCGGCATCCAAAGGGTTAATAATCGCAACTAAATATATCAGAAATTAAAAGGTTTGTGAATTAATTAAAATAATATTGTAAATTAAAGGTTATATAAATAAAAGTAAATTTACACTAATATTTCAAATGGTTTACAGACGCTGCAACTTTGAAAACAAGCTTAATTCACATATGCATTTAGATCAGGTAGTTAAAAAAGGGACAGAGGTTTTCGATGAACACTTCGAAAACATTGTTTGAAAATATAAGTTTTTATGACAGTTGATATCGGTTTTGATTACAATTATTGCTTTATATTATATTTAATAGTATTTCCCAATGCGATGGACAAATATCTCAAAATTTGTCATTTGTATTAGTGCTTGTTTTAACAGTAATAGATACTGATGTGGAACGTTCGCGTTTTGCGGTCCGATAACGTTTGCAGCGGCAGTTTTAAAAATCGACGGCCATAAAGAGTACATCACCTCGCATTAAAAATATTGGAAGCTGGTTTCAAACGATAAGGATAAAATAAAATGGGAAAAAATGAGTTGTTTTTATCAGCGCCGACTGCAAACGAACACACCAGCTATCGTCTGAAATATATACACACACCATGTGGGCTTGGCCCGGAACGAAATTCAACCACCGAAGGTGCTGCAGTTATTTTTTATCGGATCGACCGCATACAATATCATACTTAGCCACTAGGATAGATTACTAGTTGGAAACGTTGCCAAATATAAAACTTTTATTTATTTTTTTATCAGTGGTGGGATACTATAATTGTAATTCAATTAGATTTTGCTTTATACAATTATTACATATTTAAAGAATCCAAAAATCGAATTGAGGAAACATATATTGTAAAAAAGATTGAATAAGTCAGTTTACAATTAAAACCTAAAACAATGCATAGAGTTGACGAATCTTGAAAAAAATACCGAAACAAAAACAAAATTTTTTCAAGTTTTTGTACCGACTTATCAACCAAGGAGGAGCTGGGTAGATTTATCTAGTATATATTTTATTTCATACGCTATTACGTACACCAATATATAAGAAAAATCTGATGTCAGTATTGAAAGTATGTAGCTGGTGGTCAAGATCGAAGAAGTGTCGTGAAAGTGGCAGTCAACCTCTCGATATAAATGAGTGAGTGCTAATCCTTTGTGGGGGGGATCTTCTTCATATACTTGTGCAGTAAAAAGCATAACCACGATAATTACAAGAATATATCGTGACAATTGTATAATATATACAAAGAGTAACTCACAATAGACTGACACTGAACGGACCACCACAATAACCCTCGTAATGTCCAGAGGAAAAAAACGATCCTTTGTACATAAAGGAATACATAAACAACGCGTCGAACTACGTCGTAATTACCCTTGAAATACAGAGAATCTAATTTTACGCAAACAATACTCCAACGGACGACAGAAAAAAAGCACCGTTAATATTTAACATTTTGCATTATTTAACCTTCAAAAAGTCCATCAAGCAAATTTCACTCTATATTTTGTCGAATATACGAGTGCAACAATTGGTTGAATGATCTATGTATGGTTGTGATTCGCTGGAGACTGTCCCAACGTACTATACAAAAGGCTGGTCTCCAAGGGACGATGGGACAGACATTGAGAAAGTGTAGAGCGGCGGATTACGAAACAGACATCGAGAGACTGCAGGGCGACACACTACGAGAGAGACCGTAGAGCGGTGGACTACGTAACAGACTGCAGAGCAGCACACGAGAGATATCTAGACGATCGATCACAACCACGCACTCCAGACGACAAGAAGACCTTCAGTTGACGTACGAAAAACCGCAACAAGCAAAAAGAGACTTCAGAGGACATCATTTCTCCGCCAGCTTCTCCACCAGTGCTCGGAGAAAAGCAATACACTTTGTTTTTTATATGTAATAATAAATAAATTGTTATCAGCTTACCGGTGTCAATTTCTGGCTGCAAAGTCACACCCCTCGGGCCAAGGAACACGAAACCTTTTATACGTTCTTGCCTAGCAGCTTGGAGGAATGGAAAAAATGTTTATTTAGACCAATTATGTCGTATGGGCAAACTCATTTTCTCTAATATACGCCCTAAATAACATTCTAATGAAGCGCGAGCTTTTCTTCAGTGTGGTCATCAATGAACGAAATAATTGTGGTAGTTTCACTGCCTTTTTCTCATCATAGTATTTGTCGAGCGAAACAATTGTATCGTTTCAACGCGCATTTCAATGAGTGCAATACATTGCTTAGTGGTGACAAACGGTTGTAGAAGTATTAGCCACAATGATTAATTATTAAAGTTTTTGAAATCCGCTATTGTTAGCTTTTTTGCAATTTTAAACTCTCTAGTGTTTTAATATGGCGATTTTTCTCGAGAGTTTTATTATATAGGTAATATTATATATTATATAAATTATTCAAATGACACTTATAATGGCTAAGTATGTAGAATTCTCTACAATATTACTAATTTAGTAAATCACGGTTTTATTTTATAATTTATAAGTACACTTTCCTCACAGTCAATTACAGTTAAAGCTGAAAACTTTCTTTGAATACAAAGGCAATTTATAAACACTTTTACTAGATAGACACGTAAATGTATGTATATGTTACAGTGAAAGTGTATTTTTCAGTGAAATTATATTTTCACTAGTAAAAAAAATATTTCACTAATTAGACTAGTGAAATGTATCAAACAATTGATTTATAATTTTACTGGTATATATCAGTGAAATTGTATTGTTACAAATACGTTTGGATCATTTTGGAACAGGTGATGTGTCTATCGCCCTATTGTAATTGAAACTACACATTTAAAAAAAAACACGAAAACGGACGCTTCACAATTGTTGAAATGACAGTTAAGAGTAGAATATAATTTTATTAGCACCTGTTAGTGAAATCATATTGTCACCAGTAGAAATATATATCTATCGGTGAATATGTATTCCAATATGATTTCACTGAAACGCCAGTGTAATACGTATTCACTGTAACATATTTATTATTTAGTCTGCCGAAAACAACTAAACTTAGAATAACACATTTAATTTAAGTTATGTAGTTTACATAAATTACTTTTATAGCAATTAAACAGTTATGAGAAATCTGACATTACAACTTGTGTAATAATGATATACATATGTATATAAGTGTTATGTCGTTGTCGCCAGGGTACTGCGTCGTCTCAGTTTCCTAGTCATTCAACTCAAAGATCAGATTCAAATTTTGAAAATACAATGCGACTATTGGCTAGACCAGATCGGACAGTCAAAATAAAAGCTTTTGCTTTTCTCGGACTTCTAGTAGATTTTAAGTAAATTTGATGGACACAAATCTATAAGTTTTATTTTATCTTGCATAACTAATTTCAATACAATGATTATGTGTGATTAGGGTTCTCACAGTATAGGTAACGATAACGATAATATTACCTCTTGGCGGTACAAGCTTATTAGTGCAACTGTTTATGCCTCAGTATTATACTGTAAACGGTTAGGCCGGTTTCACACGTGCCGGATGGATTCGCCCGGCACCGGGCTGGCGCCGTGTAATGGGGATGGTGTTGTATGGGCTAGTACTGACCATTTCAGACGTGCCGGACGAATCCGTCCGGCGCCGGCCCGACGCTGCCCATACAGCACCACCCCCACTACTTGACGCCGGGCAAATCCAACTGGCACATGTGAAACCGGCCTTATAGTTTGATTTTGTTTCGAAACTTGCACGGTTGACAGCGTTGTCATGGCCACGAATATGATATTAAACACTATCTTACATATAACGATCTTCATACTCTGCTAATATAATAGCTACTTCCTTTCTGAATAGTATGCCGTCATTGTCACAAATTATACCCGTGATTTTAATTTATTTAGGCGTTGATAATTATTTTTCGCAATAATTTTTCCATATTATACTAATTATTAGATTTATAATATTTATATTGAATTATGTTTTATGAGTATAATAATATAAATATATTTTTTTGTATAATAAACATAAAAAGTATGCACTATAAGTTAATATTTCAATATATAAAAAAATAGTTATAAATAATTAAAATAATAATAAATCTTCAACCCTTCTACTGATTTTAGGTATATACGTATTAGTTGAATTTATATTGTCTATCGCCTCTCACATTCTAATCAGAATTATAGTATAGTGATAAGACTACAAATAGTTTAATTTATAGATGTGGTTACACCAAACTCTTCTTATAAGTTTAAACCTTAGAATAGTTTATGAGTAGAGTATGATTATCCATCAATGGTAAAAAAAAAAACCTTGTCAACATTTCTCATTTTAGACCGATCAGAATTATAATCTACCTACTTATGGTGATTTTGATTAATTAATTTCTCTCTTTGGACTGATAAAATTTATTCATTAGTTTATGTGATGTTTTATATAGCACTAGATGTCTCGCGTGGAAAAACTGAAATTAGTAAATAAAGCATTGAGAAGTTCAACAAATTTAAAAAAATGTTTACTCTAAATTTATGATTAAGTAATTAAAATTTTATGATACATTCTGTAAATAATATTAATTTATAAATACTAAAAATCATTATGTATTACACATTATATTTAAGAAAAGCATATACTTACATATATGTATAAAAATAATCTTATATTTAAATGTACATGAATTATCACATAATTATTTATCTAAGTTTGGTAAAAACAAAGTACACTGATAAAAAATCTCAAAGGTTATATTGATTTATATATCATACAATATAGCTTATTTGATCTATTGCTTTATTGATGGATATTATATAATCCTACCAATAATTTTCAAGATTTTTAACTAAGCTCGTGGGTTCTGTGGAGGGTCCATGACGTTCTACAGGTTGACCATTTTTGTCAATAATGAATTTTGTAAAGTTCCACTTAATGAAATCTCCAAGAGTTCCGCCTTGCTTACTCTGTAATAATATAAAAATATGATATATTAGATATATAAACCATAATTATTAAAGAAACAACGTAGTATTACTTTCAAATATTTATAAAGTGGATGTGCATCATCACCGTTGACATCGATCTTTTCAAACATATCAAATTTAACATTTCTTTCACCAGCAAAACAAACAATAGCTTCAGAATCTCCAGGCTCTTGTCCGCCGAACTGATTGCACGGAAATCCGAGAATTTTTAAACCTGAAATTATCATAAAGAGTTAATCAATTTTAATTATGCAATATAATATTGATTTTCCACCTTTAGTTTCGCCGAATTGCTCATAAAGTTCTTGAAGCTGCTGATAGTTGGAAGCAGTCAGTCCACATTGCGATGCAACATTTACGATAATGGAAACATGACCTTTGTATTTATCTAATTTCACCGGATTTCCTTTGATATCGTTAACTGTGAAGTCATATATGGATGTAGCTGTCTTATAGTCCGGATTGGTATTCGCGGAAGATATGGCTCTGAAAAATTAAGATGAATTGTTTTATTTTATATGATTGCGTCAATACTTTTATATAAAGTTATTTATAGTCAGCAAAAAACTAGTGTTTTCAATTAAAATATATAATTTTAGGTTATGTATTATATTTTATATTACCTTACGCTTGCGCATTGAAGAGCTACACAAGCAGCCACCAGCTGAGCACCGGTTTTCCAACCTTTTAGCATACTCATCCTTGTATTGAGTGACAGCAGTCTTAACAATGCGAATCGCGATCATACAATTATATGATGTTGACATTAATCTTAACGTCACAAATTACGACCATGACATTTTTTATTATTTTCGATGATTATTGTTATTTTTTGGATATTGTTTAAACTTTTAAACATACAAGTTAATAATACTTATTTTATTTACTAAAGTTTAAAGAAGTATTGATAACATAAGCGAATATTCATTATACGTGTGGTAAGGGGTAAACTATAATAGTTATTCTAAAAATATTTAATACGGTAATTTTAAGTAAAATTGCCTTTAATTGTAATATTTGTATATTTTGTAAAACTTGCTTTTATCTTCCATTTTTTCATTTAAATATATCAAAAATAAATATACATAATAAGCCAAAAAAAGGTAATTCCATTTAATTTAATTACTAGCGTATCTCATTAGTTTAATATAGAATTTACCTAACCTTCATACATACAAATAATCTGGACAGCAATTCGAATACCCTCGAAGTAGGGCCAGTCCGAGGAGCGGACTGTATATAGATGGTCGTCCGGGGCGCTAGCTCCGAAGGTTAACTCCATTTACCCCGAATGGGAGCGCATTTAATTCTATTTAACACGATTTATGAAGTTTATATAAACACAAACAGCGCTGCTCAACTGGAAAAAATAATGTTAATTTAAAAATTAAAAATAATGTTAATAAAAGACACATGCGGTGTTGTCCATAAAGTGCCGGAATTAATCTCTAAAATCAGATGGTGCGTCGCATTTCATCCATCAACTTTCTGTCAATCGTTATACTGATGATTAGTTTTTTCCCGTATGACCTTGTACAAATTTATTCGAAATTAGGAAAGAGTAAGCACTTTCCTAATTTCGAGTCAATTTATTCTAAAAAAGAATATATAAACACAAACATAGCGTACTCATGACACTCTTTTTGAGAATATACTTCCATCAGAATATTCCATATTAAACTTCCACAAGTCAAAACTTGCTTTTCCTTCACGACTTAGGGGTAGAACCAAACCATATTATTACTGTTATTTCTTTTCTTATAAGAGCGCTACTGCGTAACGATTATTTTTCAAACAGCTGGAGGCTTGACAACGCTGTCAATAGGGCACTTGTAATCCGGATACCCGCAAGGACTTCACTTACTTTGTCGGCACTTCTTTCGGTCTCTTTGTATTCATATAGATACCGACTGCCATTTTTTAAAGTAATTTGTCTGAATCTTTGATCTTTACATGCATCGGCAAAACTAATTAACTTGTTCTGCAAATACTTATAAACAATTTCTCTTTAATGCATTTTTAACAAATGATTACTATTATGATTATTATTAAGTTCTAGTCTCTTACAAACACATATAAAGCAGTGAATATAATTTGAACACTGACATTCGCTGATGTATAAGGAAACAAACGACTGTATATACTTCTTATAGGTGGAACTCGTTGTAGCGTTTTCAAAACAGATAAAGCTCAATGCGTCGAACTATCTAGGACGAATTTGTTTGCCAACTGTCCCGGATTGACTGAGATTGTCCCGGGACGAAACTCCTTGTTAGGCCGGTTTTGCCGGATTTGCCCGGCACCGGGCCGGTGCCGTGTAGTGGGGGTGGTGTTGTATGGGCAGCGTCGGGCCGGCGCCAGATGTATTCGTCCGGCACGTCTGAAATGGTAGGTACTAGCCCATACAACACCATCCCCACTACACGGCGCCGGCCCGGTGCCGGGTGAATCCATCCGGCACGTGTGAAACCGGCCTTAAGGATCCCGGTTAGACATCAAAGTGCTAGTTAGTGCATATATATGATATCAAATATTCTCTAATAAAGATCTTAATGTATAACTCTTAGAGATTATTTCATATCCTTTTATGATGCTACAAGCATAAATGCTTCCCAACGACGGAAGCTACGTGACAATAGAGCATGCAAGTGTTTTTAGAATATTATTCATGAATTTTTAGTATACATTTGACTGTGCAACACTAAAATTTAAAAAAATGATATTTTATCCGATGAAAACATCAAGACTTCTAAGTTGCACATATGTAATAAGCTTTACGTCATTGGCACTTGATTATTATTATTGTAATATTGATTATTACTATAGGATTCTAAAATATTATATTTTCTAAGGATAGTCCGTCGGCGCTTCGATGCAATTCAGCATAGAAAGCTCAATTATATGGTGGACTAGTTCAACCTATACATACATATGTTCAATGCAAATATATGTATTGTTCTATTAATATAATAAAACAACATACATACATTTGCGAGTATCTGTTTATCACATTCGTTTCCATAGTTACAAAGTTCAAACTTTGAAGTTGACTTATCAAAATTCTTGTCTCGGTACAAGTCGCTTTATATCACGACTATTTATGTAAACATGACAAAAATAAAGGAATTTATCATATCTACGTCAAGTATACACACTCTCAAACTGAAAATTACAATTTAATCACCGTTATTAATATTATAAATTTATTTCATAGTAAAATACTTTTCTAAAAAAAGTGCAAATTTGACCGTCAATGAAAATAATGATTCCCTGAAAGAGTTCATTGAAGATTCTCTACGTCTGACACTCTGTTCATTTATTAGAAATGATACAATCGAATTTCAACTAGAAGTTAGTATTTTATTAAATCAATTATTTTATGGTCAATAATTAGTGTGAAGCTTGATATTATTCATGTTCATAGATTACTGGTGAATACCATTCAACGTTAGTATTCTTTAAAAGTAAATCCATCGCTTTGGAGGACGATGATGATATATCATATTTAAGATTAATGGTTATAAAAGATAACCCTATCGAATCGTTTTATTTAACGCTACGTCTTATTTACGGACCACTTTTACAATCGGTATATTATCATGTAATATAATAATTTTAAAACAGTATTATTTCATGCATTTGAGTAACTTCACAGGATAATTCAACATCATTCAATCCTAAATTGCAAGAAATAATTACAAATTTAGAAGCTAATTTGCGAACGTTAGCTAGTGGAAGTGATGGAGGTCCAAGTTTGATGGGTAATACATTTATACAAATACATTTTGTATGTAAATTTAAATATAACTACTTAATATGTATATTATTATTCCAGTAATAATCACAGTTGATGATGAATTAGAATATTGGCAAACTATTGCTAAGGAAAGTAAAACTAAGAAGCAAAAAGAAATGGCTGAAGCCTTTACGTCGATTCTAGTTACACTTTCCCAAGAATTAGGGTATTGTTATTACTTATTACATATATGATCATTTTAATTTGTTTAGTTAATTGAATATCTTTTTTAGAGCCATAGATATAAGTGATCCAGTAGAAATAAAAGATGCAATGGAAAGTGCCGGTGGATTATTGGACGATCTCTGGAGACATTCTTCGTTCATATATCCTCAAAAACGAATGACACATATGCTAGATGTGTTAGGTATATAATAAATGTTTCAATGTATATTTAATTGGTAGTCCAACTTAAATTTTATGTATAGGAATCGCATGTGTATCTAAGTTACGTGATATTCTGGAGGAATTGGACGTATGGGCGAGCGATTCTAACGTTTTAACAAAGATTACGGAATGCTCGGAAGCCGTTTCAGCATGTTTGGCATCATGTTTGAGTTTGACTCAAAAATTTTGGCCCAATCATTCATTGCACGCTTGGGAAGGGCCGCCTTATGTTCCACAGTATGCTAAGAAGTTCCACGATAGACTTCAACAGGTATTTTATTTATTTATTACTACATTTTAGCAAAAATGATACAATTTTATCTGAAGGAGAGTCAAATGAAAATTTAAATATTTTTGATCTAGTAATTTATTCAACGAAGAAGGTACAAAAAGGTATATAATTTTAATATGAAGTCTTCATAGTGTGAAAGTTTTCCAGTGATTAGAAAGTATATGGATCCCATTCATTGTCTTTACTTTTTTGCGCTCTCCTATTGACCAAAATTCGGTTTGAATATACTTTGATCAATTTTAGGTACTAGAAATAAAGTCGATACATTCACAGCTTGTGAAACTATTATCTTATCAGGAACAGGAAGAGTTAAAAATATCACAATTTTTTAGTGCTTTTGCTGGTATGTATCATACTTTATATGTATACTTTTTAAATATCATGTTAAGAGATAAATTAAATCATCTAAAAGGAGTCAACATATGGAAATGTACACCACAAAACAACACAATTTGGTTAAAAGCTAAATCACGCTTTGAAAAAACGATGAAACCCGCTGAGGATAGAATATCAGAAAAGTTACGCTTAAAGTTTAACAACACTTCCACTATGCAGGTAATGTCTCATTTAATTTGAATGAAATATGTTATGTAGCATTAATGAACATAATATTATTCACATATTAGACACTTTATGAGTTTAACAAGTATGCGGCACTCATTGAAAGACCAACTGTTTTCGTCGCTTTGCAAAAAGAACGGCAAATTTTGATGGCTACTATAACACAGCTTCTAAAGAGTGTAGAAAATCAAATTGGAGTTGATAAAACAGCATCAGACAATGAATTTGTAGTTCCGGAAGTATCGCCTCTAGTTCAACAAATACAATGGACGAAGAGAATGGAAGGAAAGGTTAGAAATTTTATATTATATTTTTAATAGATAGCTAGTCTGAATGTTATTTTTACTTTTTAAATATATTTAATTATGATAAGTATAATTATATAATTATTAATACTATAAAATGAATACATTATATCTTAAAATATTATACTTAATAATCAGGTCAGTCAAATAGAAGACATAATCAAAAATCTTCTATCAGATCTTGAGGGACAAGATGGGATGAAAACACATGCTAACTCTGTCAAAAAAAGTATCCACAATTTACAAACTCTATTGTATGAAGATTGGACTAGGAATTTACAGGTTATATCAAACATTTAATATTTAATCTTATACAGATAGAAAGTTATACTATATTTTCTTTGTATAGATGGACTTGAACAATAAAACAATAATGCTCTCGCCTGATATGCCCGTAGTAGAGTTTTCCAAAGATGATAATCTTATGAGAGTGACGTTTAACCCTAAATTGATATCATTAGAGAGAGATGTTCGTCATATGGGATCTTTGGGATTCTCTATTTCATCGAATATTAAAGAAGCTGTGAATT
Organism: Plectrocnemia conspersa; assembly: GCF_051122295.1. Lineage (NCBI taxonomy): Eukaryota > Metazoa > Arthropoda > Insecta > Trichoptera > Polycentropodidae > Plectrocnemia > Plectrocnemia conspersa. Next base: position 17,990,570 of record NW_028277165.1, read on the forward strand.
ATGCTGCTAAATTCATGGAACACGCTAGAGCTTTACAACAAGTAATAATATTATAATTTTTGTATATTGATATAAAATTGATTATTTTTATATTGTTATATAGATTGCTTCTTTTCACAACACTCAAAGCGAAAGAATGATTCCATCACAGAGTCCAATGATGCTCAATGCTGCTATGAACTTAGCTTCTTTGGTGAGAGAACAAACTGCCGTTGCATGGAAAGACGTTGAATCTGTTTCTAATTATGTGAACAAACTCAAAACTGCTGTCGAAAATTTAGTCAAACAAGTAATGTGAAGAAGTTTAATATATAGTTTAATCAATATTTATCTCCGTATATTTTTTTAATAGAACTCTTACTTAACAAACCAACATATTTTATTGAGGAACATTGTGTTGTCTTTGATGGATGCAAATTTGCTACAAAAGCAAAGTGAATGGAAGAAGAACATCAGGCATATGAGAGAGATTATTGAAAAAGTATTATTTTAATGAATTTTAAGAGTAAAAAGTTTAATGTAATAAAACTAACATTGATTTTAGGTTGAGACGAACGGTTATACAAATACAAAACCTTGGATTAATCATTGGAATATACAGTTGTATAAAGCGTTGGAGCATCAATATAAAACTGTATTGATAGATCCGTTGTCTCATTTGAGCATAATAAAAGCCGAACTTATATTTAGGTAAATTTATCATATCTTATAGTTAAATCATAATCTAATGCTTTTTATAATAAATAAATAGGCAGCAAAGCGTACATCTGCAACCACCAATTGAAGACATCCGTGCTATGTGTCATAGTCAATTAAAAAAGCTCATCGCTCTACCGTTGCATTTTGTTGGTCTTCATACACAATACGCAGAGAATGAATCAATCTTTTCATCCATCGTTTCTCGGTTTGATAATTAGTTATAAATATATGTTTTAAGATAAAAAAATTATTATATATTATTTTATAGTAATAGTTGGCTCATTTCTGGAGCAATGCAAGAAGTAGAAAAAACCCTACAGAAAGCATTGGAAGTAGTGCAAAGATGGAAGATTTGGGGTGCTCTAGGTAGTGTTGATCTCGAAAGCCTCTGTGAAATTCATTTATCTCATACTAGTGATTGGGAAAGGAATTTTAAGGAATGTAAAGCTTTGGGACAAAAACTTGCTAAATTACCAATGTACTTTTTTTTGTAATATTATAATATAATACATTAAAATGTTTAATAAGCAATTTTTATATAGGGAAGAAGAACAAGTTGATTGGATTTTGATAAGCAGTGCTTCTCTAAGAAACGATTTAGAATCTCACAACAGACGTTACTGGTTATCTTTAACGTCTTCATTGCAAAGTAGTCTACATAATGATTCGGTACTTTTAGATGGATATATTTTATCGGTACAGAGCGCTGTAGAGCAAGTCGTTCCGAAAAACGCAAAAGAACTGGCTATACTAAATGAACATTTCTTTAAACTAAAAGAACGAGAATCACAGGTATTTGATATAGATCTATATAAAATTGTTCAAGTATTGAATATGATACATTTTAAACCAGATGAAGGCATCATTTGAAGAATTACGCCGTAAACAATCCATGGTTCGGGCATGGGGAGGTGAAAGAATGCATTCTTTAGATGGACTCTCGAAGAGGTGGGAGAATGTGATGATGATGATGCAAAATCATGAAAAGCTGATTGCACATCAGGTATTATCATAAATTATTATTGTATCATAAATAGTATCATAAATTATTATTGTATATACAGGCAGAATCTGCAAAGGCGGGTCTTGCAAACGAATGGTCTAATGTTTGCGCCTCAGTCGACGTTTGGTACACCAGATGGACTCAAAATAGGCCAAAAATCGACCAACTTGCAAACGTAAACTTGACGGAGTTACAGAACAAATATGAATTGTTCACAGAGGCAGCTGAAAATTGGCAAAAATTTTCAACGGACAAAACTAATATATTGTAATATAAAAATAAATAGTATTTTATCTAAATATTATATACTATTGTACATAACTTATACATTTTTTTAGTGAGGAATGTCCTAAGTTTAATTTGACTTTGGATGATCATGCTACATGGGATAGAATTGAGAAAAACATGAGCGAAGACACAAAGTTTTGGGAGCCTTTTAAAACTTTCACTGAAGGTGTTCAATTATTTTTATAATTAAATTATAATATTGTTTTTAATAATAATTTAAAATATTAGGATAAATACTATTGTAACATGTGAAGTGTAGTTTTGATTCCCATCTTGCTAGAGAAATTAAATTTAAAAATAATATGCAGTTATAAAAGTGCAGAAAGCGGCTGATAAGGGTGTAAAAACTTCTAAAGATAAAATGTGTTTTTATATTACATTACATTACATGGCTTTATTAGTATGGTACTTGTCCGCAGGCTGGAACAGAGTGTTGCAAAATACAATGCTCTTTTCAAGCATTGTAATTGTAAACATGATATTTTTTACTATTATAAAAATATAACTGTTTTCAGATACAAACTCTATTAGCAATCACAATTGCTAAGTAAAAATATTTAGTAATTCTTAATTTTGCAATTTTGAGTTTTTACTCATTAGTTTTTCTCATTGTATACGTATTATATCAAAAAATCTGGTGTAGAATATAATAAAAACACCTATACCTAAATGATTTCTAAAAAAACTCATTTACCTGAGCTTTGTGAATCTACACCCTCGGTATATAAAAATAAAGAATTATATGTATTTTAGAACTGAACGAACTAGCATCACAAGAATGGATTATGATACAAAAGAAGCTTCACCTTTTAGATGATTTTATAATCAACTGGAGAGAAAGATTGGAGCCTTATACAGCAGTAACGTTATTCATACAAAAAGAAATAGATCAATACAAAGTAAATACATTATGTTTTTATTAGTTTTATTGAAAATACTTTAACATATAAATATTATTGATTCACAGGAAATAATGTCATCATTAAAATACTTGAAAAGTTCAGATTTCACTGAAAAACATTGGCGAGAAGTGTATTCTCTACTCGGAATACCGACGAAACCAGCGGACACTTTGATTCTTAAAGATCTTTTAGACGTGTCTCAAAATATCAAAAGTTGTACGTCTGAATTGCAAGTATGTCAGAATTAAATAAATAATTAATAATAAAAACAGTTAGTTAATAATAAATTATGTCTAAATAGAAAATCTGGTTAGACGCATCACATGAGGCAATTGTGAGAGAAGCTATTGCTGAGTTAGAATTATGGTTAGCAGGAGCACGACTTGTGATGATGAAACATATAAATAATAAAGGAGAGCAGATAACCATAATAAAAGATTTCAAGGACGTCATCACTAAGGTTTGCTTTGTTGTTTTTTATATTATGTTGATTATATGTATATTTAATTTTATACATTTTGATACAGGTAGAAGAATATCAAAATTTGGCAGGATCTGCTCGTGCAGCGAACAATGTGAAAGACAGCAGCAACAGCAACGATCAGTTGTCGTTGTGGGAGAACCGATTGTCTCACATTAAAACTATATTGTCATCTCTGGCTCACATACAACGCAAGTAAGTTGACCTTATTCTAACACTAGAATTATTAATAATTTTATCTATTTATTGTGTCACATAAACATTAAAAAAATTATTATCAAAATAAAATAACTACTATAACATTTATGTGACATAGAGACCTCAAAAAATTGATAACAACTTTGGATAACATTATATTTTTATGGCATTTATGAACTATTTTCTATATAATATTTTATGAATGGTTTTGAGTTGAACAACTCAGTAAACAGCTTGAACAACTAACGATAATATTTAAGATTCTTATAAATTTTACTGATAAATTCAGTAATCAAATACATAGTACATAATAGCAAGTAGTACCTATTATTAAAATCTCAAGTTTTAAGACTTTTGACGACACTGGATCTATACAGATAATCATTACAATGATATTTAATACAACGAGAAAATATCTATTATTATATTATAGTAGAGTAGATTTTTATTATGATTATTTGTAAGACTCGAGGGTTGCCAATGTTTCTTTTGCATTTGAGATTTAGTATATACATATATATATATATACTTATCTATAACATCTGGACTATTCGAATTTGGTTTCTACGAATCCATTTAGCATAGTTAAAAGATGGTATTTTGTTATCGAGGCTGACCAGACGTAACGTTTTTTGCTCTGTCCCAGTCATCCCGCCGTTTTAGAAAAATATATACTATTTATTATACCTGCTTTGTCAAGTTCCTAGCGTTTCCACTATAACGGTTTTATTGCTTTTGACACTCCTTAATTTCGAAAATTGTAAATGTATTTCGTACAATGAGAGAGTACAATATAAAGCAAGTAGTAAAACCATTCCTTACTCTGCATAGTGTGAATCAGTGTGGTATTATTTTCTTCAATAAAAAATGTTTGTACCTAATGATAATATTAGTAAAAAAACATTATACCTAAATCATGGTCAATCAGCCCTGAACTTAAATGTTATATATATTTACGGCTAAACTAAGCAAACATTTATTAAAATAAACACCCAGATCCGTGTATAACGCATTATATGTATATATAATAAAAATAATATAAATTTATATTGATTGTAAATTTTTAACGGAATTCAACACGTAATATGTATATATTTTTTACCTCTGGAAGACGAAAGGGCTTGCGTATTGCACCTTTTCTCTCTCTTTCTCATCTCTTTTGCCGACGTTTCGACTTCCGATGTCGGGGTCATCATCTTGGGGGTAGTCTTGACCTTAGATATATTTAGGATTAGATTCTTTATTTTCAAATTGAATTACATAAGTATTATGAATATTTTTCAGTAAATATATAAAACTTTCGGTTAATCAAACTACTTTTATGTTGTTTTTTCGACGGTCACGATATATTTCAGTAATTTTTAATAAATTTAACGTAATTTCAAATACTTGGTTACCGGTTTTAAACCAAGCTAAATTAAATTTTAACAACATTCATACAAATGTAAATTCATTTAAACAAACCAATTCGAAAATGAATGCACTTGTTCCCTTAGTAACAAACAAACATAAAAATAACAAAACACAAGATCGAATCAAAGACGACGATGTTTAAGATGTGAGGGCTTGCGTTTCGTGTATTAATTTTCGAATAGGTATGTTAAAATGTATTTATATTTATGTGAATTTAGAGAATATCTTATATGTATTAAAAAAAATCTAATTTAGCTTTGTTTAGCACTATTTTTCTTATAATTTGACTTTTAATTGCTTCTTTATAAAATTAAATATATGTATCGCCTTTCTATCAAATAGTAATTAGCATAATGTAAAAAATATGTCAGACTCCTTTGTTACGAAAATATCAATAATATAATAACATCTTGTAGATAGTTTGTAAATATATTAACATATTTAATGGCGTGTCTTTAAAGTGTAATAAACCTAAAGGTAGAATCACTGATAGTTTTAGTGGCATACTTCAAGCCCTCCTCAAACTGAGTTTCATCGAACACTTCAGACTCTCCTCAAAACTTTCATAGCAACAGGATTCATCAACGACAGGAAAATAACACCGGTGAGCCATTCATTAGCACCTACCAATATTATAAAATACTTTTTAAATCGCGAAATATCAATCATGATTTTGAACCAATTTGATAATTGGGTACGAATAGGGGCAAGACATTTTCAAAACTAACTAATTTAAAATTAAATTTGAAACTATGTACTAACTAATAAGATTAAGTTATTTTACAAATTATATTGTCTTATGTCTTAATAATGACCTAAATGCATTAAATCGCGACGGGGTCATAGTACCGCTTAAAAAAATCGAAAATACGTCCATATCGTCGGAATGTGAGTTTTGAGTACACAGTGCGCGACATGATATTCAGCATCCGGTAAAACTAACATTATCTCAAATCTGTAAATGGCAAGAGTATTGCATGGACCGAGCGGTCGGCATTTTGTATGTTTCTTTCCTCTGTCTTCCCAGAACCAGTTTGCCCGTTATGGAAGCAAAGCTACAGGCAATGGTTTTAGCAACGGCGGGACATGGGAAAATGCTCAAATCAATTACTATATTTGTATATGTATATTGCAAATATTAGATAAATAGTCTCAAATTGTCATATTCTGCAATCTGAGTTATTATTTTATAGACGTGTATTAAATCAAATTGTTCTAGCCTAAATAGCAATCCCTCATCATTGCATATCCCACCCACTGTTGAAAATGTCGGACCACAAGAAGCATACATACAAAAATGTTTACGTAAACGCTCGAATGATTCCGACCTTTAAATGCTAAACTGACAAGTTACATCATCAGCAAAGGAGTGCTCGGCAAAAGTGCTTTACGCGCTCTAATCTGATGGTGGGGAATTTAATCGCTACGACCTACCTCTAACCACCTATGTTTGTTGCGTTATTTTACGTACGCACTAAAGTTGTATTGTAATGATATTTTAGTATAAATGGTTATACAAACATATGTTATATGTAAAATAGCTCGACTATACCATATTTATGTGTACTTCATAAGTATGATCATATTGTGTCATATCATTGATTTAATCAATCCATCCTTTGGAGTACGTCATTTCATTATATTCCCATACACACAGGTGAATAATGTTTCAAGTAACGTCTAAAATATACAAAAAATATTTTCGATGTATTTTTGACAGCCGTTTTTGATACCTGGTTATTGAAGAATAGAGTAGGGGTATTGTTATTATTGCTGAACTTAAATGAATATGTTTTAACATTTCACTATTCTATACATTGATTTATAAAAGTGTGTCTTAAAATAATCAAAAAAACTGTGTTCGATTCAGAGTTAAACACTGAGAAATTCTTCCAGCACTTTTACTATGAATCACTGAAAGAAATTTAAATATATTGGAATTCATATGGAATTTGAACTCGATATATTTGTATTGAGATAAGCAATGACCTACATAATAGATCAGTGGTCTCCAAAATATTTTGATCGCGTACCCCTTAGACAGAAAAAATAGTGCTATCAAATATATCTCAAAGATTTGCTGTCAACACTGGCAATTTCTCGATTACTTTATGTTTAAGATCGTGTAGTTATTACTTGGTGTACCCCACTTTGGAGATAAATCTTTTAGATCCATCGTGTTGGTTCAAGACTGATTACTTTTCGTAACTATTAATACTAATTTATTAAGCAAGTTGTTTACTGACATTTTTGTCGAATTATAATATTCACTATACTTGATTCAGAAATCACAATCAGTGGAGCCTTGTCTCTTATCAAAATTTATAAATTGGAAAAGAATGCGCCGCAATAATACGACAGTCATCATTCCTTTTTATATTTTAAACAATTTCAAGTATTTTATTAATTAATAGTTGATATGATTGTCTCATATAAAGTGGCCGACTAGTGATTAATATTAATAAAGTGAATATATTATAGCTTTACTACAATTTTATTAATCAATATATATTCCATTTACAGTAATGGTATTTTATTAACAATTTAACAATGAATGAATCTCCGTATAAAAATCTTGATTTATAGAGGTTGTAAAGTCGCTAAATGTTTTCATAATATCAATCTGATTATTGTATTTCGTGTATTGAAGAAATAAGTCAAAATGTTTAAGAAGTGATAATATGTAGTGAGTAAGTTCAGAAGAATATGGAGAATGAGGCAAAATTTCCAGTCCTGATTCATTTAATTATGTAATAGTATGAGTTTTCGCATATTCATTAAGCAATATTGATATATTTTATGGTTAATTTTCTATACAATACTTAAATTTCCTTACAATATGATTCTGCTGTAATTGTCTCGCCTAGTTAAGAATACGATTGATGAATAATTCCCATAGAATACCATTATTCTAGTTATTTTTTCCATCGCAGATAATTATGCTCTATTGTTTTTGCGAACTAATAAAAAACTTACTTCGAAAAGTTGCTGTTTTTGCCTTTCTGTCTGTTCGTGCGGTACCCATTTGTTCATTTTTGCGCCTTGCGCAGATGTGGAACGGTTGCAGGAAGAACCTCTTAAGTCTGCTGCGAGTGTACGAACAGTTGTTTGTGTATTAACTTCTATCATGTTTCTCAATCTTTCTTCATCAACAGCAGACGAAGGTCTTTCATATAATTTATTTTCAATATTAATATTGATAGTACGAAATTTCTCGAAATAATGATCTACAGTTCTTTGACTAGCAGTACCTCCGTCAAATCCCAAATTAATATTCCTCGTAGCCTGCGCCGCATTGGGTTTCAATTTGTACTCGTATAAAATCTACTGACTGTGATTTCTGAACAAGCGTTCTTTCAAATGAACACTGAGCATTGCTCGGAATTTGGCTAGGGTATGAATAATAGAATCAGCAAGGAAAACAGTTTCTCGAACGGTCATGTTGGCTTTTTCCACTTTGGCCGCCGTCAGTAAGTTAGCTATACTTGTCAGTAAGTTAGCTCTTATTAATTGCGATAGAGCGTCGAGGATACTCAGCTTCATTATATGGAGCGCATGTCATTTTAATAATTTATTGGAGATTCGCGTTCTGTGCGATACGCTAATTCGTGGCGTTCTTGAGTATGGATTGTCTGGAATCCCAGCGAAGCGAAGTACTCCTACTGTTGGAGAGGATTCAAAGATTGTTTCTCAAATATCTCTACAGTACAGGTCGTATTTGTATCTTAATGTCTTTTAATATGAGCGTTGGGATACAATTCATTGTATTTTCGGCGTAGCGATTATTAAATGAAGCACTTTTTGAAGTTGCTTAGTGATATTGTCGACAATTCGTCGATGCTCGGCGATTTTCAGCTGCATGCTAGAGTCGAGATTGCGTCCCCTATTCTTAACCGCCGCGGTTAAGATGTTAATGCTTGAGAATGCTTCTCTTATTCGTGCCATCCAGCAACACAATAATATTTTCGGCGATAACTATGTAAAGCTGTGCTACGTAAATTTATTTTAGATGTGTACAACTTGAATATTTTTTTAAAGCATTTATTGATATCATTTAGCATTTCGTGGGAAATTTTAGTAATGATAATAATAATATGTATTTTAAAGTGTCTGTATACATATGTATCTGAGTGCATGCTTGAGCTGATAAATAGTATTCAGTCATATCGCGCTGGAAAAACTTATTTTTTGTAATTTCGTGTAATTATCAAATTTATAATTATTTTTTTACATACATATATTATTATAATAAGTCAATAAAGGTGAATTGAGTAGACGTGGCCTTCCATTTTTAATTTTTATATTTTGAAAATTGTTGATTATTTTTATTGCTATCCATTATATGTTGGCAAAAAATAGTCTTATCAAAATTGTTAAAATTGAAGTTGAAGTCGCCAGGTCGCATTATTTCAAGTTTTGATGAAATGTCAACTGGCCGCCACAATCATACGATTTAACGCCGTTTGATTTTTTTTATGGTTCATGTCTACGTCGACAAATCCGAAACGATTGAGCACCTAAAAACCAACCTCCGCTAAATTAACAGCCGAGATACCGCTCGAAATGTACAAAAAAGTCATCGAAAAATCAGCTGCTGCAAAAGATCCAGAGGATGCCATTTAATTGATATTATTTTTCATAATTAATGAAAAATAATATCAATTAAATGGCATTAAACAAATGTTCGATTAATAAAAAAAATCGAATATATGTGGGTTTTTTAAAAGTTCGATTTTTTTTAAAATTCAAGTTGGATGACCTTAATATCTAATTGCTCACAAGCCTAACTTTTAATGACTTTGGTTCGTTGCATATTATTTATTTATTAATAATGATTGGTTTTATACTTATTATTAATAACGATTCAAAATTTTGATCGTGACTCTTTCGTAAACAAATAATATAGTTCAAACTTAAATTTATCGCATTCACCCACGACCGAAGATAAAAGTATTTGGAGCGAATCGCTCACATACACACAATGCATGACACTATTCTTTCTCACATCATACCTGCTATTTAAAATGTTTGTCTCGTTACAATTATCGATTGTATGGTTCGATCGAAGTCACACAAGGCCCACGTATTATAGAACCAATATCACATTTTTTCAAAAACGGATACGTGACAAAGAAGGCAATAAACCAATTTATCATTTTAAAATATACAAATATACGACCGTATATATTTATTATTTATTTAACGTATCTCATTTTGCTCAATATGGTCGTTCAGATAAGGCTTAGCAAATTATAACAATGTTTGTACTATCGAGCGTAGGAAATAAACGGTTCATTCACAAGTCGGATGACGTGACAATGAATTATTATATTATAAAAGCCGCAAATATTTGCGGTTTATCATTATAAGGATAACGAACGAAAAACCGACGATAATTGCCAATACCACACGTGTAATACAAAATCAATAAAGTTTAAACCTTTTGTAAAAAAAATATAAGTTAAAACAACGCTATAGAAAGCAAATGCGAAAATGGAAAAAACATATCTCGAATAATTATTATGTCGTTATGTATGTGACTCCATAAAATAAATAGATATTTATAGTGAAGATTAGATAATTATATTAATTATATATATTTTGAATATAATATTTCATTCATAATAAACTTAAAAATTTAAACTTAAGCGTTTGTTTTCGAATACATACTTTAGTCATTGTTTGAAACAGATTTTGAGTAACATCTGTTTCGAGGGAATCTGTTGCTGCACACATGTGGTATATTCTCTTCCTCTCTAGCGTTTCTTACGACCGTTTTAAGCTATTGTCACTTATCTATTATCGAAAATAAAACATATAAACTAAAGCAGAGGTCATGGGCCCACAGATCGTAGGACCGGAGAGATCAAAGTTTAAAGATAATAATTGCTACATAAATGTATTATACATATGTTTCGTGTTTTGATTTTTGCGCGCGTTCACATCATCTGTCTCCCTTTCTCTCGCGTAGGAAGCGTCGACGAGTTTATCTCGGAACTTCTTATCGCCGTCGCTTCCTACGAACAGAGCCGCATCGGGTCGAGCAGTGAGCTCCTTTAGAGAAGGTCGTTGCATCCGAATCTCTCGAAATAACTCGTTCCCCGTGGTTATAAACGTGGACCAAAAATAGCCACTAAACTGCGACCGTTTCACTATTTTAGACGGTTACGGAACATTTCGCGCAATAATATCGACTCAAAGTAGAGTTGATATATTTTGAAACGATAAACTATTACGAAATAAGTATTTTAATATATATTCAGAAGTTAAGTATGCTTGGATTATGATTCACAATATAAAATAAACTAAAGCATCATGAACTCCAAAATATAGAACAGAACTGGGACACAAGAGATATATAATTTTCAGTAAAATTAACTCATTTTTAATGAGAATTTTTGGAACACAAATTGTAAATCACTTGTCAAATCTACTGGCGTTTCACAAGTTTTATTATTAGGCCCCTTGCAATTTAAAATATTCTCGAGGGAATCGCCAACTTGACCATATTTTAATACATAAAAAATAGCATCACTCTGTTTGTTGACGACACAGCTATTTTCAAAATCTTCAAAATAAAATTTAAATTATTTAAAAAAATAGTTGAAAAATGGCTAGTTATTTCAAATCTCATTGAAAGCAATGTTTTTTCCTAATAGGAACAAATCTTTCACTGGTTATAATTTAGTTACATATGAATAAACCAGTTTAAATAATTTAAACCACTACAGCTTAAACATTCAGATTGTTCCAAAGGTCTTTGCGCTTCTTTTTACATTTGCAAAAATGTATTTAGTTATTTAAATAAAAATATTTAAATTAAATCAAGACCATCGTGACCTAACAGGTTATCCCAATGCATCACGATAGTCAAATATTAATACATAGAAAAAAGCAAACAAAAGAAATATCATAAAATATTAATATAAAACGAATCGGACTAGCTTCTAGTAACTGACATTAAACATATCAATGTACAATGCCAGCGTATTAAGGAGCCGGATGCCGACACCACTAAGCGAGTCGGCAAGTGCGGACGTCTTAGCACTAACGGCCATCAAAAGGGGATGTATATAAAATGTATAACTTTTTGTAAAACAACAATAATTTTAGTATTCTTTCCGTGTTTGTTAACAGAAATCGTATCTTTCTAGTGATGGGATCTTTTTTCTTTCGATATTTTCAACAATGGCATTGAAGATAAAAAATAATCTCAGTTAAGCTGTATTATGTTTTATGAGTTTAAGCTCAGTCATAATTTGACAATAGTTCTTAAAAATATCTACATATAATGCAATTAAATTTAAAAAGCGTAAAATATGGTTAAAAAAATTTCGTTCCGGTAATTTTAATAATAAAGATCTGCGTAAGGACGAATTATTCTTAGGGGTTGTTAGTGAAAATAAAAGGTATTATGAATGTAGTTTTCTTAGTATATTCTCCGAGCAGTTGTGAATAGGCTCACGCTAAGAGGCAGTGTCGTTAATATTATAGCTAGAAAAGCTTGTAAGGCTGCTCTGTGCCTCTATACGAGTCTGTGCACATCGAAAGGTGTTCACATTACTCTCCCACATTGGAATTACGGGCCTCCAGCGTGTGGTGGACTGGTGCCTTAGTTAAGTTGATTAAGTTACATACATAAAAGTAATTAAAACATGCACATTAATTATATACTACAAGGCCTGCAGCCCCGCAGCCCATATGCACGGTTCACCACTGCTTAAATGTAGTCTAAATTTAATAAGATAAAAATAGTTTTCTGTACTGTACAATATTAGTAGTAATATACTGCACCAGGGCATCGAACGGTTATATTTTCATTCCAGTTTTCGTTTCGGATCAATTAAAAATATATTATCGGTTCGGTTCCGGTTTTCGTTCCGTAATAAATATCGGTTTTTACTGTGTGATTATTTTTTAAACGTTTTTATTTGTATTTAAAATTATTTTTTTACCATATTTTAAAACATTTTATTTATTATATTGTTTATGAACAAACTATATTAATTGCTACAATAATATATTATAAATAATTAATCAAAGGTATAATAATTAGAACAATAAGTATATAATATAAGATAATAATATAAGTTATTCAACGAAACATATATAAACAAAGCAAATTCTTATATTCACGGTTGAAGTATACACGATTCTTAGGTGTATTTATTTATAATAACAAATATGAAAGTTTTCTCAAATTATTTACATATCTTCCAATGTATTTTCATTTAAATTATTTCGATTGTCTCGCAAAATAAACTTTAAGGCAGAGAAAGCCATTTTAACACTAACTTATGTTGCTGGAGCTCCTAAAACCACCATTGAAATTTTGTATAAATGAGGATATGTATTTTTATTTTCCTCCCAAAATTCTAAAATATGTTTTTTTCTGTCTAAACTTTGTTTATGGTTAAAGTTATTCAATATTAATTCAATGTCCATATCTGTAGAAATAGGAAATCTATTCTTTACTTCTCAAATAATCTTCTAAATTGTCTACATTTTATCTGATGTTACACTATTAAATAGATGACTGTACTTATTCATTTGTGATTGAAATTGATTTTTTTTAAATTATAATTTGTTCCAAAAAATTTTCAAATATTACACAGCCTGCATTTTTTTTCTGACTGCGTGCTCTGACCGATATTTTTCAGTTTCGGTTTTCCGATTTTCAGTTCAGTTCCGGCTAGAAGCACTGATTGCTACGTTTGTATTCGTAATATTTGTTTAGATAAATAACTATTTCCTTAAGAAGATGTAGAGGTGTATTTGGTCGCGCAGCAAATTTTAAAATATTTTACCGATAAATAGCTCTTCTACTTATATACATGCTTAACTTGAGCGTTATTTCTATTGCTTTAACATTTGCAAAACATAATTATTTAAACTGTTTATTAAGCGTCTAATGCAATCACCAAATAAATATAATTTATCAATAGAATAATAATTTAAATACTTTGCTGTCTTTGAGTTAAAGTGGATCACAGTTGCGGGTTTTGCCGTGCAGCGCGAATATTTTGTGATTTTTTTCTTCAAACTGAAATTTTTTAGTAAATAATGTTGAGATAATAAGGGAAATAAAAAATATTTTATTTGTAAACGGTAAAAATAATAAAAAAAAAATTATTTTAATTTTTTTAAATTGTTTATATATTTTAATCAATAAAATTAAGCTGTTGACGTGTTTACGCGTACCCATTGAAAAACTTTCGTGATCTATCGATTGGGAACCTGTGATTTAATTATTTGCTTTTATGTTTATTTGGAATGCTGGTTGTGTATAATTTTTAAATAACAAATAGACGCGTATTTGTCGGTTTTTTACATTCGAGCTTTTAAGTCGGCACGTCGAATTCGGCCCTGGCTGTAGTCTGACGAGAGCGAGCGCGGCCGCTCGGAGCGCCAGTGACGATGCGGCGGTCGGCGGGCCTGGTCGTGCTGTTGGTCGCGCTCGCGACCGCGGCCGGCGTCGAAGTCGGCCGCGATGCGAGGGCGCGCGCTTCCGCGAGAAATCCTCTGATGCGGCGCCCCCATCCATGCGAAAAACGATCGTGCTACCCCGCCACCGGAAACTTGCTCATCGGTCGCGAAGATAAACTTACGGCTTCCTCGACTTGCGGCATGCGTCAACAAGAGCGTTATTGCATCGTGTCCCATCTCGAAGATCGCAAGAAGTGCTTCTGGTGCGACTCGAGACCCCAATTCGAAAACGACCTCGCCCGAAACCATCGCATAGCTCACGTCGTGTACCGCTATCACCCCGGCACGCGCACCCGATCTTGGTGGCAGTCCAGCAACGGCGTCGAGAACGTCACTGTGCAGCTGGATCTCGAAGCCGAGTTCCACTTCACTCACTTGGTGGTCGTTTTCAAGACTTTCCGGCCCGCCGCGATGCTCGTCGAGCGCTCGTTTGATTTCGGAAAGACCTGGCGGGTGTACCGCTACTTCGCCCACGATTGCGATGAGTCTTTCCCGGGCGTTTCGAAGACCACGCCGCAGACTCTCGCTGACGTCGTTTGCGAAACTAGATATTCCGCGGTCAATCCGTCTTCAGATGGTGAGATCATCTTCCGCGTCCTCACTCCCAACGTCAAAGTCGAGAACCCCTACTCCCAGGAGGTGCAGAACCTGCTGAAGATGACCAACCTGCGCGTCAACTTTACCAAGCTACACACGCTCGGCGACAATCTGCTCGACGACCGCGCAGAGATTAAGGAGAAATACTACTACGCCATCACCGACATGACCGTGCGCGGCTCGTGCTCGTGTTACGGTCACGCGTCGCGCTGCCTGCCGCTGCCTGGCGTAGAGTCGAAGACCGACATGGTGCACGGTCGCTGCGAGTGCACGCACAACACCAAGGGCCTCAACTGCGAGCTATGCGAGGACTTCTATAACGACCTACCGTGGAAGCCGGCTATCGGCAAGGTGAGCAATGCCTGCCAGCGCTGCTCTTGCAACAACCACGCCACCTCCTGTCGTTTCGATCCGGCCGTCTACGAGCTCACGGGCAAGGTGAGCGGCGGCGTCTGCGACGACTGCGCGCACAACACGATGGGCCGCAACTGCGAGTTCTGCAAGCCCTACTTCTACAGGGATCCAGAGCTGGACGTGCAGGATCCCGAAGCGTGCAAGCCCTGCGACTGCGATCCGAGGGGCTCCATCGACGACGCCGTTTGCGACGCCGTTACCGATCTGGCGAACGGGCTCGAGGCCGGCCGCTGCCGCTGTAGGGTAAACGTCGAGGGTCGGCGATGCGACTCGTGCAAGAATGGATTCTGGAACTTCGACGAGGCCGATCCGGAGGGCTGTAAGGCGTGCACATGTAACGCGCTCGGCACCATCGACGACCGCGGCTGCGACGCGCGTACCGGCGAGTGCACCTGCAAGCGTAACGTCGTCGGCAGGGACTGCAACCGTTGCTTACCCGACTACTGGGGCATGAGCGAGTCCGAGGACGGCTGCAAGCGCTGCGACTGCGACGTCGGCGGCTCCCTCGATGCTCACTGCGACGACGAGACGGGCCAGTGTCGATGCAGGCCCGGTGTACAGGGCCGCCGTTGCGAGCAACCCGCGCCTAATCATTTCGCACCTTCGCTCGACAGCATGCTCTACGAGGCGGAGCATGCCGGATGCAATCTCGGCCCCGACGACAATTCCATCTCTAGCAACTGTCAACCGACGGTGCGCGAGCCTTTCCGGGAAGGTCGCGAGGACTCCTGGACCGGCCCCGGCTTCATGAAGGTCTACGAGGGAGACAGTCTGTCGTTCACCGTCGACGATGTGCGCAAGAGCATGGACTACGACGTTGTAGTGCGCTACGAGTCGCAGGCGCCGGGTGATTGGCGAGTGGCGACTGTCGTCGTCGAGCGCCCGGACCTTCCTCCGGATCCTGACTCGCCTTGCGCGAACGCCAAGCCCGAGGATGACAAGCGTCCCGTCGAGTTCCCGCACTACGAGCGCAGCGTTGTCGCGCTTCCGAACGTCTGCCTCGAAGAAGGCAAGATCTACAGGGTGACCGTCAACTTCGAGCGACGGCGACCCGAGGTCCCCGACCCCAGGGCGTCACTGCTCATCGACTCGATCGTGCTCGTGCCCAAGCTCACGTCGGAGACCTTCTTCGGCAACGACACGGCGGAGACTTTGAAATGGCGACGAAACTACCAGACGGCCGGCTGCGACGATCCGGCGCTATACGGCGTCAACGTCGAGATTCCCGCCGTTTGCCGCGATTTCAGAACCAGCGTCGGCTTCTTGGTGTTCAACGGTGCGACGTCCTGCGAGTGCGACCCGACCGGCTCCGTCAGCTACAAGTGCGGAGAGTACGGCGGAAGATGCCCGTGCAAACCGTACGTGGTCGGCAGGCGCTGCAACAAATGCGCCCCGGGTACCTACGGTTTTGGTCCCGAGGGTTGTAAAGCGTGCGACTGCAGCAACATCGGATCTCTGGACAACTTCTGCGATGCTGGCTCCGGCCAGTGCCGTTGCAAGGCCAACACTTACGGGAGAAAATGTGACGAGTGCCAGCCAGGATATTGGAACTTCCCGAACTGCCAGCGCTGCGAGTGCAATGGACACGCGGACGTCTGCGATTCACGGACCGGAGCCTGCGTCGATTGCAGGGATTCGACCGTGGGCCACCGCTGCGAGAGGTGTGCCGACGGCCACTACGGCGATCCCAGACTAGGGCGTGACATTCCCTGCCGAGCTTGCCCTTGTCCGGGCTCCGCCGAGGCCGGCCACTCTTTCGCTCCCAGGTGTAATTTGGACCCTTTCACCAACGACGTATACTGCGAGTGTCTCGAGGGCTACGCAGGCCCCCGCTGCGACGTCTGCGGCGATAACTACTTCGGGAACCCCGAGGTTCCCGGCGGGTCATGTCGAAAGTGCGACTGCGGCAAGAACGTAGATTTGTCCACACCCGGAAATTGTGATGCGCGCACCGGAAAGTGCCTCAAGTGCCTCTACGACACGGCTGGCGACCAATGCAATACGTGTCGTGAAGGTTTCTATGGTAACGCAACGGAGCAGACCTGCCGCGAGTGTGACTGCGAGATTTTGGGCACTGATCTACAAACAGGATCCTGCGACGGCTCCTCGGGTCAATGTAGCTGCTTCCCCAATGTCATTGGGGTGCGGTGCGATGAGTGCGTGGAAAACCACTGGAAGATCGCCAGCGGAGAAGGTTGCGTCCCTTGCGACTGCGACTCCGTCGGCTCCACGAAGACACAGTGCAACCCTTTTGAAGGCAACTGTGAGTGCAAACAGGGCTTCGGCAGCAGGAGGTGCGACCAGTGCCAAACCGATTATTGGGGTGACCCTAATATTGAGTGTTTCTCTTGTGAGTGCGACGAAGAGGGTTCGGCGCAGACGCAGTGCCGTCACGACACAGGAGCGTGCGTTTGCAAGCCGGGAATGGGTGGTTACAAATGCGACGTGTGCGCTCGAGGTTTCTTCGGGGAGTCTTGCTCGGCCTGTGGCGAATGCTTCGACAATTGGGACGTCATCGTGACGGGACTGCGCAATCAAACGACCGAAGCGGTGAGCAAGGCGGGCAAGATTCAGACAGTCGGTGCTACTGGAGCTTACACGAGAGACTTTGAAGAGATGGAGAGCCACCTGAAGACTATTCGCAACGTCGTCGACGACACCGAACTGGGTAATAAGCGTATCGTTGAATTCGACCAAAGCGTCATCGAGGCGGAGAAGAACTTCAACGAGTCCGCTTCAATAGTGGAGAATCTCAATCGCGCGTTGACCGACGTGGTCGCGAACTCGAACCTCGCTAACTACTCTCTGAGCGATTTGCGCGCGAACTATGAAAAGCTCCTGGATAAAATTAAAGAATTAGACGATGACGCAACGAAATTGCAGGAAGCCAACTTGGAGGGCGCCCTTAACCTGACTAGAATCGCCAAGCAAAGAGCCATAGCGGCAGCTGAGAACGCCGAGGCTGCTCAGATAGTCATGGGCGATACGGAGCGAAATATCAAATCCACTGAGCAGCTACTCGAGAGGGAGTATCAAAACTTCAATAATACCCAGAAAGAAAACGATAAGAACCTTTCCAATCTGCAGGAGGCACTCTCTGATCTGGAATCTCAAATCCCCGAATTGAACGACAAAATGTGCGGCAGCACCGGTGATCCCTGCGGGCTGTGCGGCGGGGCCGGATGCAACAAATGCGGTGGTTTTTCGTGCGATAAAGGAGCATCGACGAAGGCGGATCGAGCTTACGAATACGCCAATAAGACGGACGCCCTCGTCCGCGACTATAACTCGAGAGCGGACGACTTGCTACGAGCAATCACGCTAGCGAAACAAAACACTGTTGCCGCTCACGAAGCTTCGGAAGAAGCTTACGAGGCTGCGATCGCTGCTAAGAATAAAACTGACGAGACAAGTCAGAAGATAGCTAGTCTCTCGCGAGACCTTAAGTATTTCCTCGCAAACTCTGGAAAGACGCCCACTGATGTCAGGCTGTTAGCGGATATAATCATGAACATGAAGATTGTTCAAGAGGACAGCGCCGTCAAGGCACTGGCCGCAGAGCTGAACATGACCGCCTCCCAAATAACGGACATAGATAAGATCATAATCGAGACCAAGCAACATTTGGAATCCGCTAAAGATTTGAAAGAGAGAGCCTCGAACGCTAAAGAGAATGCGCTTGCCAGGTTGGAGAAGGCCAAAGAGATAAAAGGAGCCATAGATGAAGCGGCCGATGCGCAAGCTTTGGCTCGAGAGGCCATCGACAAAGCTACCAGCAACATAGAAGCCGTCAAAAAACTACCTCCCATCGAGAGACATCTAAATCAGACGAATGAATATTCCTTCTTAGCTTCCAGGCAGATTGACGATCTATCGATGAGGTTGAAAAATTTAGAAAAGAAAGTTCTGATAAATGAACAGAACGGAAAAGAGATTAAAGATGAGACCGAGAACATAGTTATCAAGGCCGAAAATGCTCAGCTGCAGGCTCGCGAACTCCGTCAAAATTACCTTCTAGCTAATTCTTCTCTGACGGACAAGATCGGCAAGTCGGCCGATTCCAGAGAGCGAGCTCAGAACCTTCTGAAACGCGCCACTCACCTCGCAGGAGACGCGCAGGCCCAACTGAAGCAGCTGCACACCATGGAAGATCTTTACAACAACCATACTACTAAACTTAATGCGTTAGATGATCAAATCAAGAAGCTACATGAGGAGGTGAAGCACTACTCTGATATTATTTCTGAGAGATCTGAATATTATCGCCAGAATTGTTGATTTATTCCACTGTTCGATTCCTGACCAAAGTTTATTGTTTAGTTTCTGACGTTCAATATGCTGCGAACGAGGTATTTGTGTTAGTTTTAATAATTGCGTCGTACGTTGAAATGACTGTTTTCTTTGTTCCGAGTCTAGACGGACGGATCGAAACTTTGCTAGTATTATTACGGATCGAATGCAAAGATCTATTCCTGTAAATCGTTCGAGTGATATTGCAATATCGATGGTGTAATTAAATTATTTATAAGTCTGTATTGCTGCGTTTATTGTGACGACGAATTCAAGTTACTTATGTCCGATTTGCATACTCTCTTTTGAGAGTTCTTTGATAACTTTTGGAAGATAATAATTTTAAAATTACAAGATTTATTTTCTCATATAGTTTACAGAACTTCCACTCTTATACAAAATCGCTTAAAATACAGTTTCATTGTAATGAATGATTTGGATATCGATAATTGTAATGTGCGATTATATCTGAATGTATTTATTCTCGTTTATCATATTTCTATAGAACGGTTTATAGTTACTTGATAGTGCCTCTTTCTTATTACGATTTAAGTTTGTGAATTGTAATATTTACATAAATCTAATGGATCGTTTTATATTTAGATATTATATATAGAAATATATATATTTAAGATAAATTAATTATACATTTTCTATTATGTAATTGTTAACATTTGTGGATATATGATGTCTGTAACCAAAGTTTACCCACCTATCGAGCTTTTTAGTATATTAAATAAAAACTATATATTTTTAACAAAACTATTTCACAAAAATTTTATGTAGCATGTTATGAGGAATATGAATTTTGCATTTATACTATACAATGTGTTCTTTAGGAGTTTACGATGTGCCATTTACGATTAAATGATAGATATCTATAAGTATGTTGAGCATATATGTTAATTTATATGCGTTTAAATTCTTGAATGCTTTTTATAATTATTTTTAATAAATGATAATCAACTTACATTTTGCGTTTTAATTTTGTTAATGAGATCCTTCATGCTTGATTAATTTTAGATGGGTGTATCTGGAGCCGATTCTGTCGGGAGATAATCTGAGCAAAGCAGGTAAGATCAACAGCGGGACCTTCTCGAGATTAGACAAAGACTTCAAACACATCATGCGATCTTTGGAATCAGATTCGCGGCTCACTGTATTGACGAGATATCCGGGGATTGATTCACTACTCGAGACGTTGACAAATCAATTGATACAGTGTCAAAATACATTGGAAGAATACATTGAGGTGTTTAAATTTTATTAAAGATGTAACTTTTAAGATTTGACAAGAATGTGTCGACATTTTAAATATTTTTTTTAGATAAGTTTAATTTTTGTAAAGTTTGATAATAGTTTTTGATTCGATAATCTGATTTGATATTACAATTATGAGTTGATTTTTATGCAATATAAATTAAAATACTTCTAAAATTGTCAGTGTAGTGATAAATATTATTTTATTGAAAATCTTCCTTTGCATCATGACAAGCGTTAACACAATGCGATACAATGGGGTAGATTAACACAATCTCAGTAACTGCTTAGTAGTGAGATACAAGACTGAAATCTATGTCTAAATCATTGACATCAATTTTAATAAATATATATTATTATCACAGCTTTCAATCAATAGATGTCAATACGATATTTATCAGTAAGATTAGGAAAATCCGGGAAAACAATCTGTGATGGTCGATTTTATATATAATTATATAATAATCACTAATTTCGATCTCCCAGATACAAAAGAAAATTTATAAACACGGCTCATAACGGATATGAACCCAGATCTTTCAGGTATTAGTCACCGACATATACCCCTATAGTGATGCAAATAAGTTAGGCTACATATTGAATCCTTGTGGCATTAAATTGCTATCAAGTTTAATTCCAACAAAGTAATTTTGTGGTAAAATTTATCAATACTTCTGCAGAAATTTTCTACTTTAAAAATTCATAATTATAATCTAAAGTTCAAATATTCAGCATTAAGGGCAAATGCAAAATTGTTGTTCATTGATATAAACAATGAATAAAAAATAAAAAGCATTGTCGAAACAACACTTGTCACACCAACTTGGTTTTTGTATAAACTATTTTAGCTCTTACAAATTAAACATTAAGCGGTTTTCACATATTTAGTTGACGTGTTCTTGATATATAATCTTATTTATCTATTCTCTTTTTTTATTCTTCATATTTTTGTTATAATTAAAGGAAAAGCGTACTGTGTTTCCTCGATTCTTCTTTTTGAGCGATGACGATCTCTTGGAGCTCTTGGGACAAGCTCAGTTTACTTCGCAGAATAAAGAATCCGTCATGCAAACACATATTAAAAAACTGTTTCCTGGTGCTACTGGTGTGCATCTCGGTCCAAACGCTGTTTGCATCACAGCGCTACAAGGTCAATTTGATGAAAAACTGATGTTGGACACTCCCGTTGATATAGATGCACCAATCGAAGTAAAAATTCTGAACTTATCTGAAATTGTTCATTGTAATTATATTTTAATATATTGTAGGTATGGTTGAAACAATTAGAAGAACAGATGCGTGCATCATTGCACACAGCAATCAAACAATGTTTGTTGCAATCAGAGCTGCAGACCGATCTATTGAATCATCCGACTCAGGTGCTGTGTCTTGTTCAAAGTATCAAATATACAGATAAGATCGAAAAGTCCATCTCAAAGCACAGCCTGCATGAGATCAAAGAGAGCGTTGACAAGGACTTGAATTTATATTTGAAGTCTGATAATTATGAAAAGAAGAGCATTTTAGATAAGCATAAGTTGCAATCGCTTGTTTTACAATGTTATCATTACTTGGGCATCATAAAGGAGCTGATAGAAAATGGAGTTGTTTCAATTGATAATTGGCAATGGAAGAAGCAAATGAGGTATACAATTCTTATGTTAGTTATCAAACTCGTTGTCTTGTACGTGTACTTCATCAATATTATTTAGTAAGAAAGGAATTACAAATTTAGAGTTTGCAAAGCAAGATATGTATAATATATAAACTTTATATTATGATCATCGGTCTTTTGTGTAAATTTGTATACACCTTTTTTTAATATACATTTTGAAAAAGCAAGTGTTTGCCAATACATGTTTCTGTATTGAAATATAGTACAATTTCATAATATACTTTAAAGAGTTGTTTCCTAATTTTTTCTAAGATACATGTTAATTTTCATAATTTTTCTCAAGTTTTGATATTGACCAGTACATACTATTTAATTATAATTCATTTCTATGATATAATTATGAGTGCGGCAGAAAAATATACGTTTTTGGAAAGGTATACATTTGGACAGAAAAAGAAAAACAAGAGATGCATGCAGTTAATTTTATTAACCATTTGAGTTCCTGTGAAATTTAATTTAATTTAATTGAAAACAAACCTTTACAAAAACGGCTTGTTTCTTTGCCATACCTATATTATGTTAATTTATTCCATAATTTATTATAGATTTTACATAGAAAATAATTCTATATATGCTCGAATGGGTCTCGCTAAGTTACCTTATACTTATGAATACTTAGGTATTAATACTGGTTCTTTAGTGCGCACACAATTGACTGATCAATGCTTTTTGATACTAACTCAGGTAATTTCTTAATGGAAGCTATTGGAGTTAATTTTTAAATACTAAATTAATAAAATAGTTAAAATATATTGCACATTTCAGGCACTACACTTAGGTTTAGCTGGTAATCCATTTGGACCGGCTGGTACCGGAAAAACTGAATCTGTAAAAGCGCTAGGTGGTCTACTCGGTAGATTGGTTTTAGTATTTAATTGTGATGAGGTAATGGCTCTCAATATTATAATGCTCAATAAG
The DNA here is from genome assembly GCF_051122295.1 of Plectrocnemia conspersa. Classification (NCBI taxonomy): domain Eukaryota; kingdom Metazoa; phylum Arthropoda; class Insecta; order Trichoptera; family Polycentropodidae; genus Plectrocnemia; species Plectrocnemia conspersa. The sequence continues at coordinate 18,014,194 of NW_028277165.1, forward strand.
AAAGTCATTTTATATTTATATAAAATATATTTTAGGGCATGGATAAACTTACAATGGGACGTTTATTGACGGGTTTAGCGATGAGCGGAGCATGGGGCTGCTTCGACGAATTCAATCGTCTAGAAGAAAAGACTTTATTTGATATAACAAAAGAGTTTGGCGGAATTTTGGAAGCGATCGGAAGTACAATTAGCACCACAACTGCAGTCTTGAATGATAATGAGGTATGTTATTTATATATTTGTATCCAATTGTATATTGTTTAATGTGTTATAGATTACAGTATCACCTGGATGTGGCATATTCGTAACAATGAATCCGGCTGGCGGTAGTTATGGAGGTAGAAGAAATCTTCCAGAGGGTATCAATCGACTTTTAAGACCTTGCGCCATGTGGCAGCCACATGCTGTGAGCATAGCCTCTGCGTTGTTGGCTACACACGGTTATTCTAATTCACAAAAGTTGGCTGAAAAATTAGTGATGTGTTTCGATATGGCTAAGTGAGTTATTTTATACTTATTTTTTCTATTTTATCCATATGTAATGATTGTATTTTTGATACTTACTTGATAAGCAGCTCCTGGATAACAAATTCTTGTTCGATGCTCCTTTTACATATATTCTAATTGAAAATCAGCAGTTTTTTCATATCGTTTATCAATATAGTTTGCTAATACATTTATATAACAGTAAAATATTTAATTTTTTTACTTAAACAAACATTTTTAAAGTAAAAATAATCATTGTTCTGTTTTTTTTAAATGTCTATTTTGTTATCGTAAATGTATATATAGTTCAATTATGTAGTTTGTTTGCCTATGCATTTTTTGTTATTGTTGTTTTTGTAATTTTTTATTGTTTGAATTTTTTTAGTTAGCTTTAAAAATGATACTACTGTTTTTTGCCACAAAGATTCAATAACCTGTAAAATCATGAGCTGTTATACAATATTTATTTCTTATTGTCGATTTTATAATTATAATTCTGTAAGTTTTATTATTTAATAATAGTGTTAGAAAAAACTTATAAATAATAAACCAGTTCACAATGTTACGTATAAATCAGATTAATAAATCTTTGTGAACATTTTGTATTATTAGCGAAACACAAATTACATTACTGTAATAATAAAAACTATAAATGCTAGCAAAAAACTAATTATAGCATTTCTTGATAATAAAAAAATAAAATTTTGATAATTAAAAAATTGTAAAAAAAGTACACAATTCTTTTTATAGCGAAATTTTCTAAAAAAACATTTTAAAATTAATTTATTATGATGTATACTATATTTTATAATAATAATATTAAATTTGTAATGACTATTGGAGGGAAGGGGGGGGGCAAAAGTTGGCTAGTCAGTGGTCGTTTTTTTAATGTATTGTTTTCATTATAATTTATAGTATTTCATTAAATGCCATGTAGTTTTCTGCCCAAATTCAAGGGGGACAAATGCCTTCACATGCCTCCCTCCCACCCAAAAACATCCCTGGAGGAAGGTGTAGTGTTAGTAAACCTCCAAACGTTCAAAGTGTAAATTTGTTGTACAGTGTTTTACAGAATTCTAATTTAAAGCCCTGAGAATCTTATAACGCTTTTAAAAATTGATGGGTTGTTACCTTTTATATCTGTCTTTTTTTAACTTATATTGATTGAGAGAAGACTGAGGTTTAATTATATAATTTTACTACATTTAAATGAAAGGTAAATTATGGACCCTATTGTATTTACATTAATGTAATAAAATATAATTTAAATTATAGATCCCTACTATCTGATACCATACATTACGATTGGGGCTTAAGAGCCTTAAAAACCATCATCGGTAGCTGTGGATCACTATTCAATGATTATATACAAGAATTAAAGAAGTATCCTGATGTTAAAGAACAGATTGTTTTGGTTGTTCAAGCGTTGCGACTCAATATACTATCAAAGTTAACCTTTGAGGACAACGAAAGGTCAGAATTTCTTTAAATTATAAATATTTCCTTTGATTGATTGACGTTATTTACTATGCTTGATTAGATTTGAAAGTATCATAAAGATTGTATTTCCTGATGTTGTTTATGACGGTACTACATACAACCAATTAAGAGAAGCCATAGAAGAGAGTTTTAGAGTGAATAACTTTATCATAAATGAAAATCAGGTATTTAGTATTAAATCAATATAAGAATATATTTTGAATATTAATAAATATATAATTTTATAGATCTCAAAATGTATTGAATTTTACAATCAATTGAAACAACGCATGGGTGTTGTCATCGTAGGTCCACCTGGTAGTGGAAAAACTTCCCTACAAACGATTCTCAAACATGTATTTCATTCTGAGTATATAAACATTGTATGACTAGATTAATTTGGGTATTGGTTTCTCTTAGGCTTTAACAATCATGGGAAAAAGTATTTCGACACACGTAATATGTCCTAAAGCGATGACTCGTACTGATCTATTAGGATACATTGATAACGATACTCGAAAATGGTACGATGGTGTAATATCTACAATAAGTCTTCAAGTAGCCAATCAATCTTCAGGTATTATTTATGGTGTATGTTATTGTATATAATTAAAATGTTAATGATATGCATTCATTGATATTAGATATTTGGTCATGGGTAATCTGTGATGGAGATGTAGATCCGGAATGGATAGAATCCTTAAATTCTGTTTTGGATGACAATCGTCTTTTAACGTTACCATCAGGGTGGCGCATACAATTTGGTAACAACGTTAATTTTATATTTGAAACTGATGATCTGAGTTATGCTTCACCGGCTACAATCTCAAGAATGGGAATTATATTGTTAAGGTATAATATTAAAAAAATATATCTTGTAAAATTTTGTTTAATTTAATAATTGTTCTAGTGAAGAACAATGCAACTTTGAAGAGGTCATCAAATCTTGGATGATAAATTCAATCAGTATGAACAATTTAGAATATTCAGTTGTTGCTTATATCGAAGATTTATTAAAGAAAGTTTTAAATTGGGCTGCAGTCAATCATGATGATTTTTTGGTTGCATATTTTAAAGTACCATTGGTAAGATAACGCATTATATGATATTTTTTTATTGAGCTTTCTAATTTATTATTCTTTTTTTAAGACAAAACAAATATTATCATTCTTAGATATTGATGATAAAGGAAAGATAATTGAGGACACTTTGGCTATTGCTTTAATGAAGGCAATCAGTTGTATTATCAAACCAAAAGCTAATAACGCATTGCTGGAACAGGTATTTTAAAATTATTAAACAATATAGTTTAATAATAATTAAATAAATTAAAAATATTTTAGATATCCAATTGGACGAATGTGTCTTCTCATGCCCTTTTATGGAGCGATTCTACTATTACAGAACAAAAATATGGTTCAACGAGCATTGGAAATGGATTGTTTTTCATCAGTAAACGTGTAACTGAACTATTGGAAATTATAAGACCGTGGATTGATTCCAATCAACATTTTATGATATTTGGACCTCCGGCTTCAGGAAAAAGGTTTGTATAATTGATGCCCTTATGATTTTTATTATAATTTTAAATTTGCGTAGAAGACAAAATAAAACCACTACACCTAATTTATTTACCAAGAATAGTCATAAGCCTAGGCGTTTCAGTTACATCCTCAGCACACTACGTAAATTGATTATGATTATTTTAATATAATGTATTAATCAAATATTTAATATATTGTTACAGTATGATATTGGATCATTTATTAAATGATATGGGTAATAGTATCATTATAACTTTACAATGTACACCTGTTTTCGACGTTCAACACATAATACAGGCATTGAGACAGGTAAATATGTAGTTGTAACGATCAGATTTTTTACAGAACATGCAGAAATCTATAGAAAATAAGTATTTTTATATGCACATAACTTCAAAAGCAAACGTTTTCCAGAAAAGTTAAACAAATAAAAGTAGTCAATTAGAGTCCAGTGTTTGGTCACATGATTAGCTATTTTTATACAAAGTTTGGTTGTTGTTATATTGAAATGAATTTATCATTGGGTATATTTTACAGAAATTATTTTAGTTAAATAACTTAAATAAATAAATAACACCCCTGGTTTTTATTGCGATTGCTGTATCAAATTAAGTATTGTAAAGTTAGTTTCATTCTCAGACTATCTCAGACATCTATCATAAAATTAATGAAATAATATAATAATCATGAAATATTTATTAATCAATGGGTTGTTTTACATTTTATTCAAAAGTAAGTAAATATGATAGATTTATGAAGTCATTATGCACAATTTTAATATTAGTTATCGTTGTCTTGACTTATGTATATTTTCAGAAATCAGCATTGAAATCTAGCAGCGAAAGTTCCAATAAAAAAGTCGTGCTAGTTATAAAATCGTTGCAAAGAGCGAAAATGGATAAATGGAAATCTAGTTTGGTTCAGTCGTTCCTTTTGCAAGTTCGTCATTATTATCAGCTTAGTTTTTAATATTATTATGATATCAATAATATTAAATTTATAATTTAGTTGATTCATCACAGAGGATTTTGGCAAAAGTCCAATGTTGGAAGCGAGGGTATGTACTGGTGCAGTCTTCAGAAGTTTGTGTTGATAATTACTGCGACGATGGAAGATAACGATTTGAGGATCTCAAATAGGCTAAGCAACTCATTACGAATAGTTAATATAATGTAAGTAAATATATATTAATTTAGAATCATATTCAGTCATATGCGTAGCTATCAGATGATAGCTCATGTTTATGAAAGTTCTAACTGTCGTAGCGGGCCGGATTTTGCCCATCACTGTTCTAGATGATACTAATGGTAATTATTTTTATTTTAGGCAGCCTGATAAAGTTGAGCTTTCAGAGATTTGTCATTCATATTTGAACAAGACGATAGAAAATCTAGAAATATCCAATGACGATAAAAGAAAAATGCTCGAGCTCAATTCAAAGATCTTCTCAACGTATTACGAAGTATATTTAATTTAATTTGCTCCTATTAACTATAATACAAAAATGTATTTTCTGTTGTAGGTCGTTGAAACGATACAAAACGAGATTCAATACAAATGGACTTCCAACGATCTCACCAAGTGGTGTAGAAATATAAATCTGTATAAAATACGTGATCTAAATATGGCTTGTCATGTATTACATTTATTTTAAATTATATAGCAATATAATAGAACTTATAAAAATAATTTATAAAACAAATAATTTTAGGCAATTCAAGAAGAAGCTAAATGCATATTTAGAGACAGATTAGCATACGAAGATAAAAATACTTTTGATGTACTTTTTCAGAAGAACTTAAATATCAGAACGGCAAAAGAGAACAATTTCATTCCGAGAATTACAAAAGACGAATTTTGTATGGATGTAGTTGAAAGTAAACAATTGATATTGAGCGTAAACAAGATGATCAATCAATGCAGTGAGTCATGATGTAGAATTAAATAAATATTATCAATTTATTTCATTAATGGTATACTTTTAGATAACGAGATGGAAAATGGAAATTATATATTCGGTGAAAATAATATAGAACAATGTGAAGAAATAAGAAGATTAACTGTGTTAGCTGCTCGAACGATTGGTAGCGGTACAAATGGAGTGGTATTTGTGGGAACAGCTGGTATTGGTAGAAGAGCAGCGGCCAGGATAGCCGCTGAACTCATGAACGCTAAATTTGTTTCCATTTCTACTTCAAATCAGTTTACATCACAAATTAAAAACGTTAGATAGTTTTTAATATATAATGATATATCCTGATCAAATAGTATTCGACCATAAGCTAGAAAATAAGTTACCTACATAGATAGTTCCATATAAATCAAAACTTTTTTCCGAGACTTTTTGAGATATTCATTTACTAAGTAATATTACAGGCTTATTTCAAATCTGTAATGAGTTTTTCAATTAGGGTTTGTTTTTAAAACATGATATAAACAACTAATAACAGATTTTAAACCAACAAAAATACTTACGCTGATCGAGGGATTGCTGGAACGTTCACTACTCTTGAATGTCATTTTCCTGTAACACCCATAGCTTCGTTATTCAAAAACTCTAATTTTTCTAATTATGTCTTCAACTCAAAATTCAAATACATTAAAACCAAGCTAAAATTGTAACTATGACAGATGCCTAGTAACGACTAAAGAACTGCGTAGTCTGGTAAAAAATAACTAAATCCCAGTAATTTCATTAGTGGTGTAGTGATAAAAAATAAGTACCTTGGTTATTTTGTTTGTTGCATTGTAGTTTGTTTGTGCAGTGTGTTGCTTAAAAATGTGTAGCCAATGACCATTCAATTAAGCTTGAAGAACTTTGAACAGATTTTTTAGCAAATCCTACCGGAACGCGTTCTGGTTGTAGAAAAATGTACCGGAACGACGTTCTGACATCACTACACCACTTTATTCCATGATTGCATTTCACACCGGTCGGATACTTTTTGATTGTATATGATCTTACATATTGTTATTTATATTTAGATACTGATGTCGTGCGGTTGTGAAAGTACACCGACGTTAATTGTATTGGAAGAAGCTGTGTCATGTGATGAAAGCATTTTAGGTGTAATAGAAGGATTGATAAGTAAAGGCAGCGGAAGAAATTCAATTTCTCTTCCATTTCATCCGCAAGAAATTGAAACATTTATATCTCAACTGAAGGGCAATAAAAATCCATCGAAAAATATATCAACATTTATAGAAAGTAGGATTTTTTTATTGTATTTATTTTTATATGTAAGTACAACATATGTATTTTTTTATAAGATATTCAAAAATACCTTGGAATTGTACTATTGTTGGATGTGAAACAAAGTAATTTAAAGAGCGTGTTGAGCTCTTTTCCATTCTTGTATCAACGATGCCAATATGTATGGCTGAATGATTGGTTGGAAATTTCAATGAAAGAAGTACCAATTGAAATTGTAAAGAAGTAAGTATCTCATACATTGATTAATAATAATAAAAATAATAATACTTAATAACATTTCACAGAATGCAGGTAGAAAATAAAGATTTGGAAAATTGCTTAGGCATTGTCTCTACTGGCAAACTTTACGATATACATTCGTCAATTATAAAAGATAATCTCCACACTCCTTATCGATACGTGGCATTCTTAAAGACATTTTTGAATATATACACAGATAGAAAGAAGGTTTTAGAAGAGAAGCATAAAAAATTAGAAGTATATTTACAATTGATTGCTATTTTAATTTATAACTGAGTGTTTTTAATGATTAATTTTGTTTTAGTCTGGTGTTACGTCTCTCAATAAAGCGAAAGAAGAAGTAGATCAATTAAAAGAAGGTGCTGCTCAACAGCAACTCGTGTTAGCCGAAAAGCAGACGTTAGCTAATCAAGCTCTCAATCAAATCGGTGCTACTATGCAATCGGCAACTGGACATAGGCAAGAAATGGAAGTTTTGAAAAGGAACACTGAGATTGAAAACGGTCGGCTTCAGGAAAGGTACTTCGATATTGTAAATTAATTAAATTCAGTTCATAATTGATTGTATTTATTGTATAATAGAAAAAAAGCAATTGAGCAAGAGCTATCTGAAGTGGAACCGATCATTCAAGAAGCTAGAACTGCGGTTGGTGATATCAGGCCTGAATCACTGAGTGAAGTACGCTCGCTTAGAGCTCCACCTGAACCAGTTAGAGATGTTTTAGAGGGTGTTTTAAGATTGATGGGTATCGCTGATACTTCTTGGCATTCAATGAAAACCTTTCTTTCAAAACGTGGCATCAAAGATGATATAAGGTTATTAAATAGTGCTTTTAATTTAATATAATATATCAATAATATAATTCTTATTTATGATAGGACATTTGACGCAGCAAATATATCTAAAGAAAACTTAGTAGCAGTCGAGAAGTTATTAGCATCTCATGAATCTTCCTTCTCTGAGAAAACTGCTAAAAGAGCTTCCGTCGCATGCGCTCCATTGGCAGCTTGGGTATTGGCTAATGTGAAATATGCCAATGTTCTTCATAAAATAGCTCCATTAGAAAACGAGCAAAGGAAATTAGTGAAGTAATGCTTTTTTAAATAATAATTTACATGATTTTGTAAATAAATCGGGGTCCTCGGTGGCAGCTGAGGTTGAAGAACAACGTAACAATATTATTATTTTTAGAAATCTCCGTGAAGCTGAAACTCAAATCGAGAATTTGAGTACTGACTTGAACTCTGTCGATGAACGAGTAGCAGCGTTGAAAGAGCAGCTTAATGTATATACAAAACAAGCAACCGAAGTTGAAATTAATCTCAATGGAGTGCAAAGTACTATAAATAAAGCGGAAAATCTTGTGAATAAGCTCTCAAAAGAATTCGTTCGATGGCACGAAAATGTATGTTTTTAAATTAAGCATATTCATATTTAATTGCTAATTAAAAATAATTGATGTATAAAAAAAATATTTTTAGTTACAAAAGCTATCCAAAGAGTATGAAGAGATATCTATATGTGCAGTTTTTGCAGCAGGTTTCATCACATATTTAACTAACGAAAAAGAAGACGAGAGAACGTAATTAACTAAAAATGTTATTATTGAAATTTCGCATTATTAATATTTTATTTTATTAGATCAATAATACAAAAGTGGATGGAATATTTTCCTGAATTTGTATCATCGTTTTCTATAAAAGATTTTCTATTACCACACGATGATGAGATAAAATGGATCGATTACGGCTTACCATCCGATTCAACGGCAGTCAATAATGCAATTTTGATTAATGAGGTATTTTAACATACATACGTTATCTTTGCTTATCTACGATTATTAATATATCATAATTTAAGGTTTTAAAAGATCCTAAATGTGGTCTCGTACCTTTGATCATCGATCCTAATAACACAGCTTTAACCTGGCTATTGAAAGTTTTGGAGAACAAACCAAAAGATATTGTTATTCAAAGTGATACTAAATTTTCTACTATTCTTCAACATGCACTGAGGTATATTTTTTAATGAATTAATAAAAAATATTTTAATCTATAATCAAATATATTTTGAAGGTTCGGTAGAATTTTTATTATAAAAGAACTTTTGAACGTCGACGACAGTTGGAGTTCTTTATTGAGAGGACAAATTCCTGCAATCACCATGGGTGTAAATAATATTCATCCATTGTTCAGACTGATTTTAATATCTAGAGATTCATCTCTGCCAAATAGACTATCATCGTTTCATAAGTCAGTATTATCAATTATTAATTTCACACCACAGCATCAAGGATTAACAGGTATTTAATTTAATATAATAATATAATTTAATCTCAATGTTGCTTTATTATCTTTTCTAAATCAATTCAGACCAATTAATATTTTCTGCTGTAAAACAAGAAGAACCAGAGTTGCAATTAAAAATGTTGGAAGTAAAATCAAGAAAAAATGCTCTTCAGATCCAGCAAGAAGAGCTAGAAGTATAATCTTATACTTTATAGATTATTGTTGATTTTTTAAAATGTTTTTATTTTATTATAGACTCAATTATTAAATCAATTATCATCTGGTGATATATTACACAACTCCAGTCTATTGGAATCCTTGGAATATACTCAAAAAGCCAATGTTGAAATAACACAATCTTTAAAAGAAGCCGCTGAACTATCAGAATCGATCAATAAGCAATGCGAATTATATAAGCCCTTAGCTGCTCATACTGCCACAGCTTCTCTTTCTATCTCATCATTAACTTACGAATATCCGCTGATATCTTTAAGTCTACACACTGTTACGAGTATATTTTTAAAATGGATTCCAAAATTAAAAGTGAGTTTTTAACGTCTTAATAACCGAGTTACGTCTGGTAGCGTTTTCTATTATTTACTAACCATTTTTGTTAACGTTTAATATGTATATAGGGAACGAATATTATTCAAGAACAAATCATTAGAAACATAATCGTTGGTCTTTTGGAAAGAGTTTTAGTTGCATTGAATAAAGAACTTCATTCTAGTATCTTAATTTATCTAATTCATCTTATATATCCAGATCAAATAAAGCAACAGGTAATGTTAGATTATTATTTTCATCTACAAAAATATTTGTATTTATATACATATATAATAATAATATATTTTTTAGGAGTGGGACTTATTCACAAGCAACGTTGATAGTTACACAAAAGATAAATCTGATATACTGAAAGACTATCCAAAATGGATTCAATCAAACAGAGCCATTTATCTTTATGCATTACAGGTATTATGATAACTTGATTGCAAGGAGCAAGAATGTTTATTAATATTCAAATTTATTATGTAATAGACATATCTACCTGAATTATATGCTTCAATGAACTTGGAAAATGAAGCAATGTGGAAGAAATTCATGAATACTGGTGATTGGGAATCTATACCAGTTGACAACATTACACCATTCCAAAAAATATTGATAATATGGGCGTTGAAACCTAATAAAATACAATTATCTATTATGAAAGCTGTAGCGCAACTATTAGGTTAATTATGATTTTATTATAGGTCACTTTATCATTTAAAGAAATGAATATGTGTGTAGAAAATTCAGCAGCCCTTCCAGTTTTATGGATTTACTACATATCTAGACGAATTTAAATGTTACATTTGTGAAACTGAATTAAAAACTATAATTTATTATATGAAAATAAGTACAACTTTTTAAGCAACATAAAATTTAAATCGTAAAGTGACTTAAAGACCACGTTTTATAAACACTATTATATAATTTTATAATTTATATAGGAACAAATCAATTGTATCCAAACGGTGATTTAATTACAACCGTCGAAAGATGGGGATCACCACATCAACCTATTTTGGTTATCGGAGCATCAGGAACGGATCCGATTGATCAGATTAAAACCAGAGCTGTAAATATTGTCGGAATAAATAATTATAGACAGGTAGATTAAAATGTAAAATTTGATTTTTATGTAGATTAATTAAAATAAAATATGTAATCAATTGTATTAGATATGGTTGTCAGAGAGCAATGCAGTTGAAACCAAAGATAGTTTTACCAATGCCATCAGTTGGGTTATGAAATCTGGTGGTTGGTTAGTGATTTTAACGTCTGCGAGTGATTGGTCAGATAATGATTCATATAGGAGTTTAATACAGACACATTTACACTACGAATCACCTGAACCTAATGCCCGGATATGGATAGTGTCGGAGAACTCTAATATGCCATATTTGTTGACTTCGCATTGCATCAACGTAATTATGGAGGTATGTATTATAATATATTAATTCTACTTATTTGATTTGATGTTTATTGTATTTTTTTAGCCACCGACAGGTATTAAAAATAATTTGTTGAGAATTCTATCGATATGGGGTCCTAATCAAGATGCTAAGCATATCGAAAAGCAAATCAATGATCCTAAACAAACACGTTTAGAGTTTTCTCTTGCTTTAGCTCACAGTATAATTCAAGAGAGGTGTTCCTATATACCTCAGGGTGAGTTTTAACAAGTTGTAAAATAAGATATCTATTGCAATGATGAAAGTGATTAATATTTTTTAGGTTGGAGATACAATTATCAATTTAGTTGGGGTGATGTTGAAGTGAGTGTGATGGCTGTGAGGACTGTAGGACGAGCGGAAGCCGGTGGTCTTTGCAAGGCTTTGTACGGCGGAAGGATCTATTGGGAGCAAGACGTTAAATTGATGCATACACTTCTGGATAGACATTTTGATGAGAGTGTTATTGGACATATGTGGAAACCTCTGGGGATGGATGTCTCTTTACCAATGACAAATAAGTTACAGGTAAAAATATGGATTAGTAACTTGTTTAGAATTATTTTTACTTTATTGGCAAGTGCTACAATGCTTTGCTTTGATGAAACTACACAATATATCAATAAAAGGATAATTTATCTTTAAATGAGTCTGATATTTCGTAGAAAATAAAAAAAACAATTTACTGCATTTTATTAGTCATTTGTAAAAATTATAGTAGATTGTATACTGCAAAATTAAAATTTCTTTTTAGGATTACTTGCCAATGTTATCGAAATTTCCATCTTATGATGATCCAGGATTGTTGAGCTTACCACAAAATATTCAGTTGGCTCAAGAACAGCAGGAGGGAGAAAGTATTATTTTAAATTTGAGTAAGTATGCATTTTATCTAATTAAGTTTTATATCTTTTAGCATTTTTTGTTGCTTTATTTTCATCTGCCGACTCATAAAATTAACCGTGAGAGAAACATTCAGCTCTTAAATGAATTTATTTTATTTTTACATTAAGCAAGTGTTCTTGTGACTTATTTATTTGTTAATTTGCGAAAGCAAAAAAATCGTGAAATTATGTCATGTGTTCAAAAGTAAAAAGGCAAATCTAGAAACAAACATAATCTCGCCTTTAAATGTGTCAGTCAGGATTGTCACTTTAATCACATGTTATATGTTCAATGTCTCCGATGCAATTTTATTCAAAATATTGAAGATTAGTCTGTTAAAATTCTCTGAATCCAAATAATTTACTTGGATTTGGGGATATTTAAAACAGTTGGATAAACTGGTAGCTTATTCTTGTTCATTATCTTGTTAATTGAAGAAAATGAATGTGCTGCAAAAGAATTTATTTCATAGACTTTTACATTGACCGACGCAAGTATTGCGCATAAATACATATATAATTTACCTTCCGATTAAAGGATCCAAGTATCATCTCAATCTTATTTAAAAAAAGAGTAACATTGACCTAAAAATCAGTAGCTATAAAAAATTTATGTCATGATTATTTAGAATCTCTTACACATGGTTTGGCATTACAAGATTTTAACAAAAAGATGCTTAAAAAGAGGCTGTCTCCAATCCTAACCCTATGGAAAAAGCTAAATAGTGGGGCAGACTCGTTGATCAAATCTAAAATTACAGATTTCAAGGTATTGTGTCATAAAAGTTATTTTAAAAATATAAGTATATTTTAATATTATTTTTATTTATATAGAATGAAAACTCTTGGAGTGGAATGAAAGCATTAATGTTCAGTGAATTGGAATTGGCAATTTTTGGGATACACAACATACATCAAGATCTATCTTCTTTACATTCTTTATCGTCAGTTACAGATTCTGACAGGAATAATTTAGCCTCAGATCTGATATCTGATAAGACACCTCAATTTTGGTTGAAATACTGGAACGGCGGAAATGTATCAGCGAGCGTATTTCTCACTGGTTTTTGCGAAAGAGCAACGGTAGCCAAAAAACGTGTTATAAATTCGAATGGTGTAGATCTGGCATCTTTGAGTTTATCTTCGTTCTTAAAACCTAACTGTGTGTTGCATGCAATATATTGGGAAGCAGCGAAACGTCTGTCGTTGCCTCCGGAAGAACTGAAACTTGTATCGAAATGGGGAGATAATGGTAAATAATTAAATATGGATACAGTGGTAGGTTCAAAAGTATCCATCAGTTGTATAGTTATTCAACAAAAATGCCATTAATTCTACTGAAATTATAATCAGATGTTTATTTACAATTTAAAATAGGTATAAAGGCATCTTCATAATATTTAAGCTGGATATTTTTGGACCTGCTTGTATATTAATAATACATATAATGATTTAATTGTTAATTCTAGAAAGCAATCTTTCCGTTGGAAAGATTGTATTATTGGATTTGTGGCTGGAAGGCGCTATATGGGAGAGTGGTCGATTACAACCCTGTCGTCAGGATACTCCATATCAGACAAAAGCTCCACCTATATCTATACAATTTGTTGCAAATGTAAGTAAATATAAATACATATTTATTAGTGGCGGTAAACGGTGAGATCAGTCACTCTGTTTGAACTGCAGATTTTTTTTATATTATTTTCTTGAGAAAATAATCTTATATAATACATACCTACAAATATAATACAACAACTGATGCGTCTTTAATTATTTAGCGATGTTTTAAATTACTGTTCTGAATATTTTGCAGCTTTTACCGAACAAGATAAAAATTATATGTGTTCGTAAATTATTATTATATTAATTAGGCAATTAAAATAGTGGATGTTTATATGTATGAATGTAGTAAATATAGTATTGTTTATTGTTTTTAGGTGTCGTTAGCTGAGTATGTCGATAAAACTCAGATCGAAATACCGATTTTCACATCATCGGAGAGGAAAGATATGGTTTTTAAAATTGGAGCACCGTCCGCCGATCAGTTCAATAAAAAAATATGGCTACTTAATTCGGCCGCTTTGATTATAGCATAGTATGTGAGTAATAATAATAATAATACTGTAATGTTTGCAACATATTTTATTTATATATTTTGTATATCATACATTTATGTAAGATACTTGATCACTATACAATACACACATAAAGCATAGGAATGTACTGTTTAAATAGAATATAGATCATAGTGTGATTTTTATAATATAGTTATATTTATATATGAGATTTATATAATCAATAAACATATTAAATGACTAGAATTTTTCAATTTGATAAGCACCATATAAGTAGAATTATCAAAACAATATTTTGTTAAAATAATAATTTTATCCAAAAATATTTCTGAACATTTGACCTTTGAGATTATATAGTAACTTGTCCAAAAAAAATTGTAGACAAGGTCATATAAAGCTTATCGATTTATGTCTTATCAAAAAAATGTGCACATAATTTTGAATACATTATTTTGGCATACTTGGTGCAAGATTTTTATATTAATAAATTGTACGAGAATAATATAATCTATTAAAATATAAGAATAGCAGCATTTTTTTGTTATTTTATTGACATATACAATAAGGAATGTATAATTTATATTTATTTAATATATTAATATTAAATTAATTATATATTATATAAGAAAATTAATCAACACACATTAGGCCTCAACATAACACAACTTGAATAGATATATAAATAAATAATTAGTAGTCACCTTGATTAAGAATGCATTTTTAAAATGATAATTGATATGTAAATATTGTATAATTTTAAATGGATCAATTCATGATAATATAAACAGCAAATTAAATATATTAGATTATAACAAATTTGCAATTTTAGTCAATTAAATTATAATGAAGTCAATTATCATATTCATGCAAATATATTATTCATAATATGTAGTCTTAAATTTTACCATTACTAGATACTAATTAAATATAAGAAAACAATGATAAAATTACCAAACAACACATAAAGCTATATTTAATGTATTTGGTAAAATTCGTCTAACGTTCAATTCGAAGCTCTGATATAGTCAAGTCTTTCGCGAAATCTGGCATACAGTTTAATCAACGGACGGAGAACGGACCAGAATGTGACAAATAGCAAGAGCACGAGGAAAATCACTCTTACGGTCTCGTTTCCGTTGGTGCTATACCACCAGCCTGAGAAAAATATTATTATCATTGTCACTATTCCCATTAAATAAGTCAAAAGGCCAATTGTACTGTGCATCAGCTTTATATAAACGGGCGCTATGAGTTTCTTAAATTTCATACTATATAGAGTAAAGATTCCGCCAGAGCCGGTTATTAAAGCTAAGACTATGCTGGCCAGGCCAAAGATACCATGCAAGGTTGCAAAGTGAGCTTTGTTGGCTAAAAATTTGTTAGTTTCGATTATTACGAAGCCCGTGGCGATGAATAGAAGAGCCGTAGCTTGAATAACCCAGTGGCGCGTTGTGCGGTTCTGGATAGGCATCCACTGCAGGGCGATGTCGGTCGGAGAGAAAGCGTTGATTCCGGAAGTCATTAATAGTAGCCACTGAAAAAATAAGAATTTAATCTTTGAGTTCAAGGAAAAGTGTGACATAAATTCAATGTTATCATTTTATATACACTAAAGAGATATGACATTAAAAATATTAATATTTAATAATAATAGCAGTTTTTAAGAAAACATTCTACAGATTTTCGTTGCGTGTCCATCTTTAAATTCTAACAGTAAAATAATATTTTTTTTTGTAAGAACTTTTAATACAAGTCTAACATAAATTTCTTAACAAAAAGTATATTTATTATATTATATCGTCTAAATTCCTCTAGTAAAAAAAAATATAAAAAATAAATATTTACCGAGCGATCAAAATATTGTACCTATTTATAGAGGTAGCACATATTAACTTTCAATAAATATTTTTTTAATATTAATGTTGCAAATATGTTATTGATAAGATTAGAGTCACTTAGTCAAATCGTGCACGTGCGGATAAGCTATTAACAGTTTAATCTATTTAAAATCTACATAATCTGCAATCTTTTATTTAAGTAGTTTATCTTTTTACGTGAGATGATTTAGGTTATTTAAGTGTTTTATCTTTTTACGTGAGATGATTTCGATAATTTAAGTATTTTATCTGTTTACGATGTAATATATTGTTCATTTAAATTGTATAAATATATATAATATATGAATCATTAAAGAGTATTGCAAATGAATATTTTGACAAAAATTTTATGAACACACTTGCATTGTTCGAATAGGTACATTTTTAAATGTACCCACATATGCTTACGATTGATTTGTATCAGACAGTATTTTTTCTGTTTTTTTTTTATACGAATTTTCATATTTGAGCAATGTAAATATATTAACACTATTTTAATTTTACTGGATACTTCTTATTTTTGAAAACCTGGTCACTGTATATCTATTTTTAATGACATCCATCAAATTGACGGGTTTATACCCGTAATTCTAGCGTTAAATATGTTAATTATTTAAAATGAGTATATGTGAATAAATAACGAAGAAGAATATGCCAATTTTTAAAAATATTTAATATTAAGTTTTTCGTATCTATTTTATAATGGTGTTAAAATAAAGGTAGCTCATATGGCAAAATATAATCGAGTAATAAATTTAAAAACTGAAATTGCTTATGTATTTATTTAAAGATCAAGTAAACTTAATGTCCGAATTCAAGTCCATTACTGTTTGTTTAATGACCCATAAATAAGTTCAGTTTTGAAATTTTAATAATAAATAAAAAAAACATTATACTAACAGTTTATGAAAATTTTAGTTTCTTATAATTTGTAAGTTCTCTAGCACGAAGCTTAGATTTTGCTATTGTTTCCGAGTTGCTGTGTTTTTCCGGTGAAGGTGAAAGGACGATTTGATTTTTTAGTATGGTTGATAACATCCAATGATGATACCATTGTTTTTGTATATTTTTAGGCCGTCATTCTTGAAAGACTTAGGACCCCCTCCCCGCATAGTCCATGGAAAGTTAGCTATTTAAAATAGCATTGTCTTAACATAAAAAATATGTGTATAGCACTTTTCTAATTGATTTCTTTGTGGCGACCGTTCGCCAAACAATACAGCGTTTCTATGAACTACTTTAAAAAACGTTTTTTTCAGGAGTGTGATAAGTTGTTTGCTATTCTTACTCTGGCCACATATAGGTTAGATTTTTCTATGGGAATATTTGAAAAGCAGATTCTACCAGATTCATACTAGAGTTTACAAATTTGTGCATTTCGTCATTTTAACCTGCGTTTTTACTGTGTTTATTTAGCTACTAAGAATTAAAAACATCGACGTTCTCTCAATAAACAGATTATAAAATCCTTTTTTATTATTTACATCTCGTCATCATTTGTCGGCCTTCCTACACACATTTATTAATACATAGCTTTTCCTAAAGATCTTGACCCGTTTAAAGTAGGTCAGTGACTCCCAACCCTTTTTAAGCGCTGATTTTACTGTTGCGAACACAAAAACAATTATTAAAAAATTGCATTCTAAATTTAATTAAAGAATGTTATTAGGACTAATAAGTTTTGAATTAATTATTACAAATAATTGTTAGCAATGTGTTAAAATAATAAGATATTGAGTAAATCAACTTGTCGTAGTGTGATAAATAATTTAGACAATGTTATTTTAAAGAACATATAATATTTTTCATGGAGTGTATTATGTTGCACAATAAATATTTATTTATCATTATCCATTTAAACGCCACTCAAACGCTCTATAAATTAATCAAAATTGTCATAATTGTTTTCTAAAAAAGTGTAAAAATGAAATTACTTAATAAATAGGAACATGGTAAAATTTATTTATTTGTACGTGACATATTTTTTTTTCGTTCGGACACCTAATCTGTTTAAATTTTAAAACATATTTATGTAGCAAGAGCGTTTTAAAAGCTTCGTCGTCGTCTTCATCACATTGAATTTTGGCGACTTACTGTCTCCAAATAAACCCAATCAAATACGATTTTAAATAATTTAGCAGATCCATGAATAAATAATATTACTTAAAAAATGATTGTCTCAATTTTCATACAAATATTAGAATATTAGAGCCAAATAAATGGCTTTAGTTGGACAACGCAGACAACGAAAAATTTATTTGGAAGTGAATCAGTTTTTAAACTGGTATATTGTATAAATACTTTGTTATTGTAATCAATTTGATAACATATTGTAACATAATGTAGGTCGATAAAAGTTAATTGAACTTACCCCGATGGTCATGCATAGCGGGTGAAACGAAAACAACGAAATTCCAGGGGCGAAGCTGAGATAAGCTACGAATCCGACGAGACATAAGGTGACGATCGCGATGGAGACGGCGAAGAAACCGGCTCTTTTGGGGGGCATAGCCCCGGTGCCGGCGCCATCTTGGCCGTCGTTGGTGAGAGGGGCCCTCTCGTCAGCCACCCCGTACAGCTCGGACTCCATTTGCGCCCTGACACCTGTGGAGCCACCTTTCGAACGAGACCGCTCCGCTCCGGCAGACGGCGCGGACTCGTATACGCGCTTCATTATGGATTTGCGAACGCAGATATCTGTCAAAACTATATCTCTATTTTATATATTATATATCGACTATGACTAAAATTTACGCAAAACCGATCGGCCACGTTGTTAATAAACAAATAATAAAAAACGGCAATGTCGGCAAAAAATAAACATTATTATGGCAATATTAATGGGGTAAAACCGAACGGTGCGATTCAATTCTCCTATAAATCTAATATAAACACTGAAATTAATTAAGCAATCAACCTAATTGCATTATTGTATAATTATTTTATTTTTACATACATAACCAGATTTAACGACTCCTCTCTATATAAATAATAAAAAAAAATATTATTAAAGAATAAACAATCGAAATATTCAATACAAACTTAACAAAACATATAAAAAATAATATTATTTTGTGCAATAAGTTATATAAGCTATCGGGATAGGACTAATTTAGAGTATTAGGATGTGAAGGTTGGGTATAAATACTTATATCAGAATACAAACATGTTAATGTGCCGTTCGACATATTAGTTTTTAGCGGTGGTGATCGAATGGGTCAGTTATTGTCGCCTGTTTGTTTTGTTGAAGGACGGTGTTCGTAAATACACGATGCGTGCGAATCTAGCACCAACTTAAAGGGTTATGTGTCGAGACAACCCAGGAATTGATTTCCGAGAAATCCTAGTTTTTATGCTGTCTGCTGTCTCAGAGATTTGAAAAAAATAAGGAGAAAGGAGTAATATACTAATTCCAAAAAATAAGGAATAGATAGTGCTCTTTGATTGATATAAATATAATAACACTATTTGTTATAGTTTGCTTGTTTTTGAAGGTCAATATTTTTACCTTACATATTGCTATCGAATGCTAATCTTTTTCTGAATACTCTTCGCTAAAATACACCGGATGTCTATATCTAGGACTATTATTTAAGCTGAAATCATGTTCTTAAACCATTTCCGAGCTGTTTGTTTTGCAATTGACATTACTGATTCTACTAGCGACTTTTCCTCAAGGATTTTTTAAACAAGCTAAGAACGCGAATGCTTTTTGGTATCTGCTGCTAGGCTAGCACTAATAAGCACTAGCGTCTTATGAATAATAATTCACAACTTTATTCTTCGTAATATTAAATAAAAATAGATTTTCCCGGGGTAGGACAGTATATATTATATTTCATTTCAACAAAATACATTTAGATAACACAGTGTTTCCCAAACTTAAAATATACACATACTCCTTTAGAGATATATATTTGACTGATGTATCCCATTTTTACCAAAAATAATTAAGGGTATAGATAAAATTCTTACATAATACGAAAAGAGTTCAAACAAGTACCTCTTTAAATATTTTGTATACTATCAGGGGTACGCGTGCCGCACTTTGAGAAACACTGAGATAACATGTAAACTTTTTACAGTCTTTAACTACTCATAAACAAGTATTGAGATTTTTATATATGTAATTTATCATTATATTATCCATCAAATGAGATTATTACAATCTGATTTTATATTTATTCAATATATTATAATAGACACATAATAAAATATAAAAATCATCACGGTGATTTATAAAAAAATATAAGATTTTACATAATGAAAAGGACTTTTAATATGAAATTATAACATTATATTTATATAATCGTAGTCTTTGCTCTTAATAAAGTAATACGAGAATACTGTAAGGATGGCATATAAATATCCGATTGTTAATGAATTTGACGTAAATATTTACGAGATCATTTTAACGATATCGAATAAATTCTTTAATACAATAAATACTTCGAAACATTCTCATAATCTATCAATCAACACAGTGGATGGTACTAGACTAACATGTTTTTATAAACAGTATACATATCTTCAAAAAATTTCCTCTTTTACAAAACATTTTCAGGCAGGACATTTCCATAAAACAGTATATCGCATGTTTTAACGATTTGAATAATATTGTTGATATGCTAAAATATTTTTTGGCACTATAACAACATTGTGTTATATAATAAATATAATCAGAAGTTTTATTTATATATTTTTTAAATATGAATAATTTATGCACAGCTCTAAAATTTTGATCAAATTTTATTTAACATACTAAAAAAGTCCTTTATCGTATGATTTTCTTATCTACAGCAATTCCAGCATGTACCGTTGATAGCATACATATACATATGTATATTGTTACCGTTATGAAAAATATATTATTTGTTAATTAAAAAATAAATAACGCACACCATAAAAATATCTATTATATTATTACAATATTAGACAATAGCCGAATATATTTATAATAATGTTTCATATGTGCCTGATACAGGCAATACACTTTGCACGTTTGATTACATCGTAATGTCTTTTTAATCTCTGAGCTCGTAATAAAATAAACTTTGTTTAAACATAGTCGAAAGTAAATCTTTTGATTCGTTACGTACATACATACATTTATGTGAACAATCTCATTTCAACCCTTATTTTTATGTGCTAATAATGATCACAGCTAAAACAGTCACTAGTTTAAAGGTACATCGAACATTGAATAGTCTATGTAACAGTTTTTTTAATATAATATACGTACATACATTTTATGCGTGTATTCTATAATATAATATATATTTTTACATTAATTAAGTTCTTATCATTTATTTTTATCTTGCTTATAACCAAATATTACTACTTATTCGATAATTGAACAAATTTATTTCAGAAAATATCATATATGCAATTATCCCTGAAGTTATAATTGTAATATTTTTAATTAAATCACACTCAAATAATATTAACGCAAGGTTTAGGCTGCTTATTAAATTTAAATTGATGATATTAGATAAAAAAACAGTACTAATTTTATCAATATTAATAATCATGGATAAGATAACATAATAAAGTATTATAGAAATTGTTATGAAAATTTAAGAACTAAAAAAGACTAAACAGATTTATAATATATTTTTGTCTAGTCTTTAAGTTCTTAAATCTTTTTTTTATGAAATTTGAATGATTACTTAATTATCGTCTTTCCTCTCATTATAAAATATAATGTTCATTCCAATTTTAATTTCGAAAAAGTGAAACAAATATATTTTTATGATCTTCATACGATGACCTGCATCCTAAGCATTTATAAATAGCACACCTTGGATCTATACAATTTCATTTCTTATAAAATTATATTCTAGTATACAAATGGAAACTATTAATTAATCGTTGAAAATTTTACGAAAAAATATGTTATTCTTTTGGCACATACAAAATAAATCGTTCACATTTCATTCCTAAATATTGTATATTATATATGATGTTTCTAAAAAATATTTTTAAGGTTTACAAAAACAATATGATAGGAATATGTTATATATAAAAAATAAATACACATATATTATTTATAGTGAAATAATCGCAACAAATATTAACCAATTTACTTTTCCCGAAGGAATTCCAAAATAAGCACATTGGATTTATGTATAAAATACATTATAAGAGTTACACATAATAAATGCGTCGAAAAATTTCAATTCCCACTTTTTACGAGTCACAAAAAACTATATTATAAAAATACACATTTATACATATTAAGTAGTAGAGAATCAATAAAAATACAGTTTTCTAAAAATTCAGGACCGAATTCTAATTAGATCTAAATTAATTCAGCCCAGATGTTAATATTTTTTTATCAAAAAATAATATCAAAAATCATAAAAAAATAATATAAATACTATCATATAGCAAGTTTTCGTACACACAAATACAATTTATTGCCTCTATTTATAGCAGCACATAGTTTATATTAAAATACCGACAATTTACAAATATACCTTGTCTAAACTGGGCAAAACATATAATAGTGTTTCGGTATAGCACTCTAATAATAATAACCAGAATTATCGTTTATCTGATTATTTACTTTAAAACATTTAGATACCTACTTAAGAAGAATGTCAATTGAATTTGTGGATTGGGAAATGTTCGCAATTGTATTATATAGCTATAGATTACTCGATAAAATATAATTAATGAAACACACGTTTTATATGCTAAGTATAAGAAATTCAATTAAAGTTTCACTTTGTAATTGAAGGCTTATTCACTGTTGAAACTTTGGCTTGCGTAATACTCGAAATTGATTTCGACGGCTCTTTACTTGACTGAGTTACTTTTGCTGAACTTGCGTCTATGAAACTAATTGGTGTGCTGTTATTTGTCGATGAAGAAGAAACGCTTCCATTCTTGACACTACCGATATCTATTTTATTATCTTTTAGTTGCGAATTTTTAACAACATTCGATGTAGAAGCACTTGTGTGTTTGGCGATCGGTATTGATTTTTGACTCGTTTCAGTTTTTTTGGGTTCGTTTATCGTAAACGATGGCATAGCTCTAGATTTATTTTCAATGTCTACAGTTTTGACTCTGTTTTTATTTTCATAAGGAGATGACACTATACTCGTTTTGCATACGAGAGTAGACAATTCTGGTTTTTTAATGTTGGTCTTCGGATCAGATCTTATAAAATCTTTTTTAATTGTTATTTTTTGATTTTGCGATATACTTGGTTCATTGCTTTGAACCGATTTGAGTTTCTCTGCGTGAACTTCTATTGATGTATTGCTTGAAACACTGTGGGAGATTGAAGGCACCAGTGAAGCCGTAGTCTTTGGATATAAATGTTTAGTTTCCGTATAGTTGGTAGAATTTTTAGATTGTGACGAAGTTGCCGCAATACATGGCAATACATTTTTTTTCTCAGCCGACGACGCAATTGGCGATGATATCGATTGATATGGTATGGTCACATCTATTTTTTTATCTGGAGTCTTTGCTGTTGTGAATATTGTCGCTCCATTATTCGTTTTAGGTTTTGTTGCAGGCATTTTTATCGAAACGTTAGGGGTTAATGGATAATTTTTGACTTCAATAGCCTTAATATTATCCTGGCCTTTATTGTTAGAGAGCGATTTCAATTGCTCATGATCAATTTTTGATTGTATCGTTTGCTTCTGAGTCCCATTGCTTTGGTTTAATTTTGTTGTTGTAATACAATTTGTATTAACGAGATCTTTAAGAATGATCTCTTTTGGATCATTTTTTACAGAACTTTTGAATAGTTTTTGTGATGCATCCAAAGACGCTATAATACTCTTGGATTTTAAGTCAGAAGATGACGTGACTTTGACCAAATCATTGCATACAGTTTGTCCAATATTTTCATTATCAATATTCAATTCAGTTTTACTTTTATCGTTCCATTTATTTATATTAATATTATTATCATATTTCATTTCGTGCTCAGGACTTTTATCCAATAGCGGCCTACAGTTCTCACTGTGTTCGCTTTCGTTTAATTTCTTCATTGAGGTGCATGGTGCAGTTTTAATTTTGACGTCGAAATCATTTAATAAAAGTGGTTGAGTAGCTGGATCGTTAATATTTTTCAATGAACTCTCTTGACTCTTTTGCTTAAACGAACCTTTAGATGATTTCAAAATGCTCGGACCTGGCTTCCTAGCAGGACTATCAACGTTCCGTATAATTGACGTGTCTGTGTCGAGTAACTACAATTTAAAAAATAACAATAATAAAACATGAGTACATAACACATACTTTTTAGAATTACCTCATAAAATCCCGGCTCCTGAGCAGATGCATCTAGGGCCGGGTCTTCATCTCAAGTCCCGCATTGCCTCAAACAGTTTTCACGAATTTGAGGTCTTCCATTTACCATCACTATTGTGTTTTGAATGGCATCGAACGTTGATTGACTTGAGCTTTCGCCCCTGTATGCTGTGCCCCATTCTGACGTTGGTTTAATCAACGTACGTATTCTCTAAATCGTAAAAAATGAATATGACATATATATGGTATGTGTAATATTAAATAATTTACCTCACAAAACGGCATGTTTCTGGGTGCGTTACACAATTGACAGATTGCCATGATTATTATGACAACTACCGGCAAAACACCGATTATCCATCCAACTGCATCAGCCCACAATGGATAAACATAATGTCCATATGAAGCAGGCTTATATTCGACCCAATTGAAGAAGAGTATGAACTAAAAAAAAAAATAGCACGAAATTTTAACAAAATTCATTTAAACAAAAGAAATTCAAAAATTAATATATTCGTATATATATGGGGTACTTAAGAACCTCACAAAAGCTAATAAATAAAATATGATATATACCAAAAGTGCAGATGGAGTAACAAGCTTCCACATCCAACTCCAAAAGAACACCCATAGTTTACTCTGAGGTCCAATCATATCTTGTATATCCTGCAAGAATCGTTCTGCTCCATATATCCACGCAATTAGAATACATTCTCCAATGGCAATTAATAGAACAGACCAATTTGCAGCATACTTATCCATCAATTGTAACCAATACATGCCACTCTGTAATTAAAAATATTTTAAATATAAACATAATATTGAATATATAATTTTACACTGATGCTAGTAAAAATACATTTGTTGTAAATATCAGTCCACCGAAATATCCAAATATTGCGACACCGAGCACTACCCAAGTCTTCTTCTCCCTGAGATCGGGAAATCTGTCTAATATAGCAGTGGTAACAGTTTCCATTAGGGCAAACTAAAATGTAATTTAAATAAATGAGCAACTAAAATATACATTTTAGTTTAGACAATTTACACGGTTAATCGATGTATTAAATGATTCATACTTGAGAGTCCAGTCCGAGTGTTAGTAACATCACGAAGAATAATAGTGACCATAGTGGAGATACCGGTAAACGAGTCACTACTTCAGGGTAGACAATGAAAGCTAAACCAGCTCCATGATCAATCACGCTACCAACGTCGATGTCTAGTTCGTGTGCCAAAAAACCAATCACCGAAAAAATTACCAAGCCGGCAAAAAACGATGTGGCTATGTTCGAAAAGGCAACGATCAAAGAGTCCCTGAAATAAAAAGAATCATTAATATGTTATAAATATAATCAGCATTATATCGCATTGACAATTTACTTATAACAGTTGTTTGAAAATTTGTTGTACGATGAAAGGGTAATTAGACCACCCCAGGCGGGACTCAGCGCAAAGAATATTTGCACAGCTGCATCACCCCATACCTAAAATGACAATATAGTTATACAGTGTACTGTTATAAAATAGAGCTAAAGTGAAAATCAAGTAACCTGGGCGTTTGCCAATTGTGCCCAATCTGGTGTTAGATAGAACATTATTCCGGCATAAGCACCTGGTAATGTAACTCCTCTGACGAATAATAAAATCAATACCACATATGGAAACAATGCAGTAAAGTATACCACCTGTTGATAAACATATTTTAATTTAATACTTAATATTAAATTGACGTATATGTTTTATATTTAATTTAATTAAGGTCTACAATATGTAAAAGTATAAAATTTAAATTCAATCAATTAAGAAAAAAATGTACGTCAACAAATACATTTTTCTGACGCATAAAATCAATATTATCATAGTTTATTTTTTGCTTTTTAATTTTCTATACTTTGTGAGCTCGAAATTTCTGATTATTAAATAGTTTTAATTCCGATTAAACATCACAAATATTTTTTTTAGAATATTCCACTACAAATATGAACGAATTTGAAAAACGAATAGTTGGAAAACGGGCAAATATATTCGGTAAAGGAATATTCGGACTGAAGTATCAAACTATTGCTTAGCAATTTTTATTTTGATAAAAGGAATTTTATTTAAATTCAGAGACTTCAAAGCTGTTATTTATATTAATCGAGGATTTCAGACAAAAATAGAAGAAGATTAAAATGGGTTCAACAACACTGAAAATGGACATTTGAAGATTAGGCAGAAGTCAATTGGTGCGATGAATCTAAATTTCAAATAAATGTATCTAAATTATTATCACATCATCATAATTGAGACTATTCTTTTAAAATCAATATGTATATTTTAATAGTGTACGTTGCCTTAAATTTAAACGTGTCTAAAGAACAAGAAAGAATAGACAAATTAATACAACCAATTAGAGGTCGTAGATTGGTCATGGAAAATACCGATTCTTTATAGTTTGTTTTTTTCTAGGATGTCACTTTGGTAATTTATTCATAAGCATATGTATTTATAAATATAAGTTCACAATAAACAATAGCTACACATTAGGTTAGTTTCTAATATATATGCCCTAATATATAATAAATAAAAATGAAATATGTCTGATATTGGTTTTAGACGTCTTATTGTATATGTATGTATAAATATACTGCAAAGAAAAACAAAAAATATACAGAAAAATTTTTACTTACTTTTCCAGACGATTGAACGCCTTTACACAAGCAAAGAAACACTATAGCCCATGCGCCCAATAAACACAAAGCCATACTGATTTTAATAGTACCCGTATCTTCAATACCGTCAGATAATCCGAGAACGTGATACCTAGTGTAGAAGCATTTTGATATATTATTTTTATATATATCGAAATCACATATATTGTATATGTTAGATACATACGTGAAATATTCTTCAGCTGGTGGTCTTCGAACTGCGTGTTCAGCTAGCTCGGTAATATTATGTGCTTCAGCGAAGCTTTGGTTGTAACATTGTCTTAGATAAAAAGTACCGTTAGCTGCTAAGCAAGTATCAGCTTTTTCATAAGAATAGCAGTCTATATAGATTATAATATATAAACACGTTATTTGTAATAAAACAATCGTATCATATTTTCTTGAAGTAAGTTTTATATTTACGCTGTGTACTCCAACTTTGCTCGCAATTCTGCCACGGCAGTTCGACAGTTAACGATGCAAACATGTAGAAAATGGTCCACGCTATTATCAAATTGTAATACAGCATTACTATCGTCGAAACAATGACCATGCCGTATCCGAGTCCTTTGAAAAGGGGGCTGAATTTGTTGTAAACGGCGACGGGCCCCAGCGCAGCGTATTGTCCGAAGGATAATTCCATAAACATCAGCGGAAGACCAGCAATGATTAACATTATGGTGAATGGTATTAAAAACGCTCCTAAAAATGACATTTTGTATAATAATATTTATTATAACGTATAGAAATAATGCTATGCTAAAATAAATGTGAATAGCTCCGTTATTTTTATTTTTATTTAATTTATCTACATCTGTGAGCGAATCACCGACTTCACCAAAGTGAGAATAGCAGGATACTAGCTCGCTTCAATCTTTCTGTTAACTTAATGGTTGTTACTGACTTACTATACGCTCCTTGTATCTTGCAATCACACTGTTTTAATTGTTGGACTATATTGACTTTAAATTTAAAACAAAATACATGAAGTACTTTATCACAGTGAATTATAATACACAAAATCGACCATATCTTAAAAATGTGACCTTATCACTGTGCAGTGTTATTATAAAAAATACGGAGATATTCATATTTATATTTGTAGCAACATAATGCGTCATAATTTAACATGATTTGTGTTTTTTTTTTCTACTTACCACCACCGTTATTGTAGCACAAGTATGGGAAGCGCCATACATTACCCAAACCGACGCTATATCCCAAAAGTGAGAGTAAAAAATCAAAACGACCAGTCCAATTTCCTCTGTCAGGCTCTGCTGGACAAGGCGCAGACCTTTGCGAGCAGATTTCGGGATCCAAGGGCACTTGGGAGTTCGCTACTGACATTTTGTCAGTCTGAAAACAAATAAAATAATATAAATTACATTCACATTTACACTACTGATTTATTTCTTAAAGATATGTATCTTATTTTCTAATGAAAACATCGTTATTTATAATGATCTCCTATTGAATGACCGACTAGAAGCATCTCTGCATTCATCCTATGTTATTAGGTTTCTATGTATAGATGTAATAAATTATATATATCTGCGCTGTGAAAACAAGATGCAATCGCTTCTTAGAAAAGTTAATAGTATATTGAGACAAACTACTTGATGTTCTATAGGACACGATGAAGCCATAGTAAATGTAGTAGTAGCCCTGCAACAGCGATATATTAGCATAAGATCGATTATTCGTTTGACACAATTTATATGGTAATTCAATGAAGAGTCTGAAAATGACAACAGGGCTCTTATTTTATATTAAGATGCAATTTGCAAGATAAAGAAATATGAGGAGCGTAGAATATTAATTGCAACCTCGACATGGTACTGATTTTTTATTCCGAAATATTCTTGTACCTCGCAGTGTAACCTGTGAAGAAATATTATTCCAGACCATTATAAGTGTTTTTATAGAGTATACAGATGTGTACCAAGATAATTAACTTTAAATCCGCACGACTTCACTGTTAACAATCTGAACATTAAATTTCCTTGTTGAAGAAATAATAAATAAGCTTAGTTATATTGTATTGTGATAGCAATTTAATTTGTTTAGAATTATATCATATATACAATAAAAACTCAGAATATTTTAATAAAAAAAATACAGTCGCATAATTAACTAATGACTATAATAATTTATTCCTATATTTAAAAATAAAATAAAATTACAAATCACATATACGCAACCATAAAAAATATTTAAAAAATTATGCAAATAAAAGTTAATTTTATTATAAATATTTAATTAAAATTTAATTTTAAATAACTGACAAAATCAACTGAGGTTTACAACGCTTAAAATAAATATGACGAAATGCATGATTAAAAATTAATATAGTTTGTAACTCATAAAATACTGTAAATTCACGCATAAAATTTCGCGCTACTCGCACGCAGGTTGAAAAATATAATAAACAAATAAATTTAAATTCTTAATTATCAGTGTCAATATTTAATATAACATACTTTAATAATTGTTGCAGTAAAATATTTTTCCAATATTTTTATTTTATTAATTTATTGCAATTATTTAATTGCAACATGATAGGCGTTAGCCCAATGCGTTATAGCGGAGTAAACACAATCAACTACTACTAAGTATCGGACTGAAATCAAAGTCAGTAAATCAGTAACATTAATTTTATTAATTATAAATTATTATTACAGCTAACAAGGAATGTATCCCACTATGCGCGAATTAGCTCGATTTTATTCCAATTATTTACCATGATACTCATCCTCAAAATTAGAAAAATCTAGGAAAACTCAATCTGTCATGAATGGTAGGAATTAGAATTATATAATATTCACTATACTAGTAAAACTCTCAGAAATTATAAAAATATTATATTTATTAAGGTCCATATGGAATTTGAACCCAGGTATTAACACGCTGAAATACCCAGCATATAATACTATAAAAATTTGCGGATATACATATGTACATACAAAAGTGAAACTAAAATTTTCATATTTTGGCTAGTATATGGACGAGCTTGTGTAAAATAAATTAGGCTATATATAATATATATTATTTATTGTATTTTTAAGGTTTTTTTTTAATATTATTATGATTTTTATCAAGTGTAAAGCGCAAATTTATGAGTGTGTAGTGCAAAACAGCTGCTAGCAGTACTATGCAGTATATCAAGCCTTGACACATAAATGCACATTTTTTGATATCTGTATATGTATAATATTGAAAGTTGTATTATACTCTATTTGAGTTAACACAGTCAGTTCAGGAGCGGTCCATTTCATCAATATTCATAATTGAGAAAGAGAGATGGAAAATTTGGGTTTTTTCTATATTTATCAGCAATGAAATTTATATTTTTTTATTATATTTTAATTTTAAATTTCACGCTATTATATTGTTGTATGTATAAAAACCGGTCATTAAAAATCAGCGCAATATATAATGTGTTTTATACAGTATGTTACTGAATATATGCATATAACTAATACACAAATAAAATTAAATAATTGTGTATTATAGATTTATATAATATTAAAAAAAACTAGTAAATATTTTTAGTGAAATATGAAACCATTTTTAAAATATATATTATTCTACTCGCGTCTAGTTTTAACTTTAATATTTATTTCATTAGTCATTATTCTTAAAAAAGAGATGACAAATTTTGGCTTAATTCACAGATATTTACGGTCTATGGTAGTTGCAAAGAGGGTAGCATTATGCTACCTCAGTCAGTCTAAACGCGTCATTCTCTCTCGCGGAGCTTACCCATTCCCCTTTCTCTTCACCTGTCCCCCCATTTCTCTCAGTGGCAGACGCGTAGATACACGTCTATGCACTCTAGCAATTTTATTTTGAGGACAAGTTAAATGAGCTATATATAAAATATTTGTTTCATAAAACGAATTCTTGGTGAATCACTATTAGACAGATTAGGTGGGAGCGAGCGGTAGCGAGCGAGCATTGGTCAGAACAGTGAACACCTTATGAATAATTATCTGCAACGAATCCTTTTCAAAAAAAAAATCCGAAGATTTACCGTACACAATATGTTCAAATAATTCCTTGTAAATCACATCCTTTTTTTATTTATATTTATTGTAATATAACAGACGTTAGCCCAATGCGTTACAATATACTCGACAAAAACTATCTGGAGTCTATATCATATTGACTAGACCATGGAAAGGACCAAAGGTTTTATTTTTATCGTGAGAAAAAAACGTTGAAAGTGTCATTAATCAAATCCTATTTACGACAAGGAGGAAAGTTGCTAGGACTTTGTCCGACAAGTGCCATTGTGCATCTTATTTGTGTCGGTCATAAATTCAAATGGAATTAGCTAAAAGTAGCAAATAAAATATCAAGTTGCTAGGTTGTTGGAATTTGCCACTCACGCAACACAAAAAATATTATATTAATAAATCGGATAGATAATAACCAACCCACTTTCAAATATTCGTAATTGGCAGTTACAGTGAAAAGTGTATACAAGCACATAAACGGCGCATAAAATGACTTTTTTTTAAAATTCGTTTCCGACAATACACAAGAGTTGATTCGAACTTCAAACCAAGTAATGCCGATTATCGAGACGGTGAAGACCGATGAAGCAACCGCTTCCCTCTTCACGTTAATCCTAGTCCTGCTACAACATCAAAATACAGATTCCAATCTGTTTGGATTCTTCAGAGGCAGACATGGCTACGAGAACTTAACTTATATGTAACAATAATTATACAAACTGTACGTGGACAGATTCATTTATAACGAATTAATTTTGTTTTCTATTGTATAAAAAAAATAACACACTGATACTCAAGTAAATTAATTATTACAATTATTATAGCTATGTAGTTCAGTCAAATCTAACGTATATGTGCATCAAATCGGAAGCATTGATAATGTTTATGTATTATAAAAAGAAAAACTCACTTTTCGGCCTCGCAGCCCGTCGCGTCGCCGTGAATTCAAAATTTGAAGATTTCATTACGAAGATTGTCTTATGAATTCTTCTAATCCTCAACACGTTATGTATATATTTAATTTTAATGGTTATAACACACCTAGTTGATTTTCAATCCGATTATTTATAGTCAGTCAAATGGAACAACGCGCACGACTAATTAATGAAAATTATTGTCGCGTAGCAAAATTTTATTTATAAATAATAATTATTTAAAGCTGTTGTCACGTTGATGTCGGCCATCTTGTTTTATATTTGAATGCTTATTTTTCATTGGTCAACAATAAAAGAATACATTAGCGGAGGTTTAAAAATTAATCGGAGCAAATTCAATTTTTATTTTTATTATATTAATTAAATATATTCCTTTGTTTACGTGTATTATACACCGTTCATACAAAGCGATACGATTTACGGAGTAGAGAATTGAACGAAAAATGTTTCATTTTAAGTTATGCGCGTCTATAAATACAATATAAAATAATAATAAATAAATAACAATAGTAATAATTATGGGAAAATACGTAAAATATCTAATACCAGGTGTATACTAATAAATTAACAAATGTGTTTAAATTACCTTACTACTCAAAGGATTAAATGCATTGAAAAGAAAAGTTATATTAAAAATAGAAAAATAGAAACAAAGGATCTGAAGCCAGCGTTTGCTTATAATTCCACGACGCCATTGTTTTTTTATCGATTGCCTCTTATTTTACATTTATCAAAATAATACAAATAAGTTTAGTTGTGATACATATCAAATGTTAACATGTCACGATAGACTAGTGGAATAAGTCAGTGACTAATACCTGAAAGACTTAGGTTCGAATCCCATATAGATCCTAGTGTTTTACAATTTTATTGTGTCTGGGAGTTCGATAATAATGTTTATTATATAAATATGAATTTTTCTAGATTTTCTTAATCTTTAGGATAAATAATTCAAATAAAATTAAGCAAGGTTGTCGATTGTGAGCTGTGATAATAGTGTACAATTAATATAATATATTGCACTGATTTGATTTCAGTCTCATTACTTACTTAGTAGTTGTTCATTGTGTTGACTTCATTGTGATATATTATGCTAACGCCTATCATGTAGTTATATGTATTTTTACAACTCATTTATGATTTTTTTTATTAAATTTATTTATATTTATTTATATATTTATATATTCTGAACCAAAAATAATCAAAATAATAATCATTTAATGTTCAATATTTTGAAATGTTTTTTTTTTGTGTAAATAAATGTAAAATGTTTGATAATGAGTATAGACTTCAATAAGCTCTCAATAATGCTATAAACTGAATTATGGTTTAATAAGTATAGGTATTATTACTTAAAAAAAATATTGTAATATATGAGAACATTATTTGGAAATTTTAATATTTGAAAAAGTTTTCCTTTAGTATTTTTCTATGCCTCTCGAATCGAAGAGTATCAAAGAGTAACAAAATAAAAAGTTGATTACATAATAATTTTTAAAGTATTGTTAAATAAGAAAATATCTTTGTAGTAATAATAATAACTAAAATGTGAAGTATGTATAAATCTAAAGACAAAGTCACGTGACCTCACATTAACTTGTTTGTATTCTCTAATAATATGATGTCGATTATCTCAAACTGGTCCTTATGGACCACAGTGTATGTACAAGGATAACTTGTATCACTGTATGTATGTACATATATTATATTCATGTTAAGTTAATCATATATTTATGATAGAAAAAATACTCACATCCCACATATCCAAGTCGATCTTTATCTTCGAGTCTGAACTAGGACGCTCCATCTTGTCAGTGACGTATGAGGGCCTAGAGTAGTCGATTTCGAAGAGTTGTCCCTGCTGTTAGTTCCGCTTCACTTCACGCACATTTAGCACCATATCTTCAATTATTATCATCATCATCAAGTCCGTAACGATTGTTTTAGCGACTAATTACTAACGACATGTTTCATTTTGCCAGACTTTAAGGAAGCGTTCCAGCGCCGCCTGAATCCGGCCATCTCAGACTCAATTCCTTACATCTTTCCCAAACCATTCAGTCGTTTCAGGGTTTTCAGCCTTTGTTAGATAATAAATACCTCGTGCATGCGCGACCCTGCGCGACATGCTTCGATCCGGACTAATTCATATACAAAAATATTACATTTTTTGTTGATTCATATACATATATTATTAAAAATAATTAAAAGGGTATATAAATATATCAGAGCCGCCTCTCAGTCGATACTCCGAAGGTCATAATCCATGACAAGTTGATGTTATATTTATTTTTGTAGATTTATCTCGGGTGTTCGGTGTTTTTGCACAATGATTTTATTATGGTAGGTCGCAATATTTAGCAGTGTTCAAAGGGTTGAACAGCTTGTGCGAAACGAGCACCGCGAGAATGTTTTCGTTAGGCGGCGGCTGGCGGACTGGCCGGGATTCGCCGCCCCCGTGCGTCCCGGGACTCCCCGGGACTCCCCTGGACGCTGTTGTACCTGCGCCTGTGCTAAGGTCTAGCATTGAACTCACAGATGAAATATTGATCTATAAAAACGGACCACGGACAACTGAGATTGAATTATTGAACATGATGAAGATTTAATTTTTAATAAACATTAAATCGATGGATTATTACGTCTTTTTGAAGCTTTTATGAATATAATTATTAATTTTCTTAAAGCATCAATTATGTTTTATAAGAAAGTCATATGCTACATAAGTCATGATATAAACTACTAGTTATTTTATAATTAGCATTTCGTTTGATAATTTTAATTTTAATTTTTACACGTGTATGATATTTTCCATAAACTGAAGGAGCTCATTATTAGAAATTTTAATAACTCACATATCCGACCTAGCTCGATGTGAAAACAATATATTATAAAAATCACTAATTCTGATGTCTCAGATACGATATAAATTAAAAAGAAGGTTTTGAGTTCGAAGGAGAGAGTGAATTTGCAACCAAAACAAACGTAGAATAAGGTGGAAAATTATTTTTTTAAACATATATAAATTACCACATTTATAGAGACGTGTATTTAGATGTCGGTATTAGGCAGTGGAGTTAAGATGACAGGTCTTGAAAATCGGAGAGTCTTCGCTGGCGTGCCGAGTTGTATTATTGTCTGCTGTGATTTCGGTAGATTTATTTTAGCGATGCTTTCTGGACGATCCGCTGATGTCCTTGCGATGATACAGTTTCTTCGCTTTTCTCTTCTGCTGTGACTCCGTGTCATCTCTCCTCATCAAGGAGGAGAGTGGGCAGATAGGGGCACTTGCCTCCCCTTGAATTTGGCCAAAAAATGCATGTAGTTTAATTAAATACTATAAATCTTTTTTTGAAAAAGCTGAAATGACGTTTCAGATTCAGAAATTCTCTTAAAAATTATACGAAATACCCTTCATAATTAAGTCTAAGCATCAGGGATGGCATTTTATGGAAGCAGATATGCATAAAGTGAAATACTATGAATAAATTAATAAAATGCATATAATGAAATACTATGAATTTTAATAAAATAAATATAATAAAAAAACGACTACTGACTTTTGGCTAACTTTTGCTCCTCCCTGCGTCTCATGAAAAAAGCTGAAATGATCAGGTAATCCTTCAAAGAAAATCTAAAAAAAAACAGTCTCGAATCGAAAATAATTTATAAAATATGTCGTTTCAGTGAAATCATATCGGAATACATTTTCACCGGTAGATATATATTTTTGTCATTTATCTGGCAGATGCTAGTAAATAGTAATATATACATACTTACCATTATTTATTTACATGCGATGTATAAATGTTACAGTGAATGTGTAAAGTAAAGTTATATAGTTCACTAGTGAACTATATAAAATGTATTTGGACTTCACTAGTGAAGTCCAAATACATTTTAACCAATAGATATATATTTCTACTAGTGAAAATATAATTCAACTCATAGGTGCCAGTGAAATTATATGCCGCTCTAAAATATATATGAAATTCAATTTGACAGTTGCGAAACGTCCATTTGCTGATCGAACACAAACCTAACATACACGAATTAACCTAACCCAACTTGACCTAATGACAGTTCTAAAACTAATTAGAGTTTTAGAACTTTCATTAGATCAGGTCTAAAATACAAACTAAAACAACTCATCTCTCAGGGGAAAATTAGCGGAAGACGTACAGATATTGGTAAAATTACGACATAAATTTTTTTATATTTTATTTTAAATTTTAGTTACCAAGTTTTTATTATCCTTAAATTTAAAAAAATAATATTGCTTTAATGTAATTTAAACGATAATTAGTCAAGATTTATTATATCACCAAACATTGTAATCCAATTTAATTAAGTTCCACTTTAACAACGCCATTAAGAGATTTACGTAGGACGGTGACAATTTGAACAATTTCCATGAAACGGAAAACAATTTCCATATCTGTGGAAGACCACATTATACAATTCCGTAAAGGGGTAATAAAACGCTTTTCTATTTTCCCGAGACCAAATTGCGCGAATGGATTCAATACATAACATTAGCGAAGAGCGTGTATTTAATAGAATCTCGGCCCTCGACAGTCTCTCATAGTTTAGATCAATACCAGCGATCTTTCGTGCAGCAACATGTATAAAACACGTCTCTGAATGTGTAATGAAATCTCACAACACGCCAATCAGTGACTAATTAAAATGCAAGGCCGTGCATAAGTACAGGGCCGTTTTAGCTTGGGCTGCAATCGGCTCAAGGACACCAGGGCGAAAACTTAATGGCATAATAAATTGAGTATGAATCAATAAAGTGTAACTTGAGTACTACGCATTAAATATTTTTTTTAATAGTTAATATTTATATATGCTTTTAAAAAAAATATTGCAATATCAATAATGCTTAAAAAATTCAGTTAGTTAATGACTTTCATAGCCGACTTCGACCATGTTCAATTCAACATTTTATCAAAGACGATGAATTGTGTAAAATTAATAAAACGTATTTTCGAGTTGTTTTAATCATATTTGCGAACAAATTTATCGCGCGGCTGACTTGCGAATCTTAGCAACTGTCGACAGACTAATGGCAGTTAGCTGTCGCGTTGATCGATATCTGGCAGACAAAAACAATATATGCAAAATATATAATGCGTATTGGGTGCAAAAAGATTTTCTTTCTTTATCACTCGCAAGCGTGTTCGAATTTTGTTTGCGGTACACCTATAAACTTTTCCTAAGACACAAGTGTTCCAAAGAACGTAGCTTTGAAATCCCTGATTTAACATATGCGACGTCAGGAATCAACATTATACATTTTTATTTTTGATAGATTTTTTAAAATACATATAGACAAAAATGAAGAGCAAAATAGCATTTTTATTATAATTGTTTTACGAAAAATATTTTAACATTGCTTACCTTTAAATGCGGACATGACCTTAAGAAAAGTTACATCAAATCCAGTCAAGTAAACACTAACAAAGAGAGGTCAACGTTTTATTACATGATCGGCTATTACTTTATGTAGTTTGCTTCTTTTATGACGCCACTGGTTGCTACACATCGAATGTTTTTATATTTATTTTATCTAAATAATACTAGTCCAATAAAGTTAGTTTTATTTTCTAACGTAATACATTTTTATATTACCATTTCAATATGGCGCAATATTAACTTATATTTTTTTTAAATATATTATGTATTAGTATACGTCACTTGTTTTTGTTTGCATATATAGTATGTTTACATATACATACATGCTATGACATATATACAATATTAATATTTAAACGCTTCCATTCACAAAACCCCCATAGACGCTTTCAGGCATTGCACTCAAACGATCGATTTTTGGGTCAGTTTAATAATTTAAGCGCATTATTTTGCAAACGTTACGAAACAAGCTTTCAAGCGGATGAGTCTCTAAAAAAGGCAACAACCATCTAACGATCCACTTCATGAAATTGAACGATACACACAAATGACCGGGACGAGACATAAATGGTGTCATCGCGCAAGGTCTTTAATCATATAATTAAAAATGTTGAGTGTATTTTTGTCGGCAGAAGGGAGATAAAATTCTAAAATGAATTTTTCGCCGGGGTGGCGATAAACAAGGAACCAGATGTTTGGGTAGGAAATGTTTTTCAGATAGGGGTAGGTAGGAAAGAGAGAGAGTCGGCCCTCACTGGATGCTGAAGTGGCGCTGCTCGTTCTATCGATCAGCTCAGGCCAAGGCCACGAATATTCGCACATCCATTAGCAACTTGTTCCCACACATATATTGCATGTATATGTACATATGTATGTATACAGAAGCTAACACATACATTATCTAGTGGGTATCCGAACGTAAAATTAGCGCTAACGAATGTTTTCCGACGAAAAAAAAACTTTCCGTCAAAACTTTTATCGGGCGACACATTTGGGACTACGAGGGATTAAATTAAATTATAATCGTTCAATCAGATTCATTGTCACGTTTTACAGTGCTAATTAAGGTAGGTAACTATCGGGTGTAGGGTATTTCAGAACATATTTAATTAAAAACATTTAGTTGTTTTCTTTGTATATATTGTTTCAACGAGTTTAATCTTTTGATAGAAATCCTTTAAACCCTTTAAAGCATACACATCGTGGAGTGAGTCAAATTTAAGATTACTTAACATTTTATTATAAGGAAATATTTTATTTTTATTTTTTAGTTTTACACTCTTACTATACGTGGGGTGTACCAGGGGTGGCCTAATTTTTTTGTAGCAAGAGCACTAGTTACCTACCTAAAAATATTGAGAGCCATACTAGTAAAAAAAAAGCTGAATCATAATGTATTTATTTTGACAATTTTTACATATTTATTACATTATTTTTATTTACACTTTGCTGGGTTTATAAATGTGTAATGTTGAAATAAAATTTTCATGTTCAGATTGATAATTAGAACTTAAATTTCTTAATAATTCTTTTAGATGTTGGATGTTCAACTGTGAACGATACTTTATTTTTGAGTTCAATGATTCATCAGCATATGTCGATACAAAAATTGACAGTAAACGATATGCTATATTTTTTAAATTGTTATACTTAATTGGTGGTGATTTTGCCGATTTATGTAACATTTGAAGACCTTGATCTTTTTGCATCTTAATTAATTCTAATTCTCCTAATACAGTTTCAGGAAGTAAACATTTTAATAATGTAAAACTATTGTTAATCACATCGATTTTATAGGAATTTAAAAAAAATGCCATTAATTGTTTTAATGCTACTAAATCTGCAAATCCTTTTTCAAAATCGTTAAACAGGTTTTTTAATTTTGTTTAATAGTAAATGATGGCTACAGGAGGAATAACAGATTCTGAAACGGTTATTTTTAAGTGAGAAAAGTGATTGAATGTTGCATCCATACCAAAATCACTGCTTATTTTAGCACAAGCACTGGAAAAAGTTCAAACACAAGCATTTAGGTGCCTGGATGAGCACTGGTTTTTCCACCACCAATCCAGGCTTCATGCGAATACTAGCCTAGGAGCGAACACTTTTACCAGCACATTAGTATTGGGGCACTACAAGTCCATTATCATAAGGTGAGTTGCTGGATTTTTTAGTTTTATAAAGTTTTCTCTGAGCGTTAGAAAACGGGCTCTCGTTAGCAAGCATCGAGAATCGCCCATAACGTCATCTAAGGGCTCAGACAATCGAGAGAGAAAGGAGTTCACGATACTCTTCCACATAAGAATGACGGGCCTCTAGCGTGTGGTAGACTGGCGCCCCTTGAAAAGGTACCCCCATCATCACTGAAACCTCTTAGAGCTTCGCCTTCAAAGAACAAGAAAAAAATGCACCAGAAGGTAGCTTGCCGGCCACATTCACTAGATAGCGCGTTGTGGAGGGTCTGCGCCCCTGAACACAGTATAAACAAAGTTGCGCCCCTGAACACTCCATAAACAAAGTTGCATTAAAATACATAATTAATTTTATATAAACTAAAAAAAGGTTATAAATCTTACACCAAGACGGTTTCTGTGTAACATTTTGCCATAACTTATTATATTTATTTTTTTTTTTACTTTTGTATTATAAATCTGACCCAGGTTTCCTCAATGCGTCACTATGGCCATTATTCAAAGAAGTTTTATTTAACATTTCACATATGTACATGCATATATAATACGTATTTCACATTTTGTATCCATACATACATACATACATAGCAATTAGGTTTCATAATTAAATTTAATCAAATTAATACTAACACGAAACAGTTTCTGACATTGAATGTCACGCGTCACTCTGATTCTACTACTAAGAATGCTACAAGTTTCCCCTTGGACGCAAATAATTATAAATAAATAAATAAATTGCAGCGTATTAAAAACGCATATTATATTTTTTATTGAAGAAATATATGTTTTCTATTTATTTATTTTTCAACTAGTGGAATTTTTTGAAAATAAGAGTGGGGGTGGTAGATAGTATAAATGTATCAAATATGAACATTTTAATTATTGTAAAAAATGTATTTTTTAAATTAGGTTCAGGTATTTTGAGTTAATATTCAATAAAGATCATGTATGGATATACATTGTATATATATAATAAATTATTTTTATGTGTAGAGCTACAACGACATCTATGAGAAAATATAAAAATATTTAAAAAAAACCACGAAACAAAATAAAATATTTAAAAGGAAAATTCGGATAAGTTAAATTAAATATGGAATTTAAATACGCCATCTATAAAGAAAAATTAAAATTTAAATGTATATAAATCCGACTTGATTAATGAAATAAATTAAAGGTGTCGCAGTATTTAATAAAACAAATTTATATTTACACAGTGCATTTATTGCTTTCAATCTTTTAACAATCAATAAATTATATAAATAAAACACTTCTATATTTTTATTCACTATTATAATATATGTACATTAAAAACGACAAATTTATATTACACATTAAAATTCTTAAATACTTAAATAAACCTACAAATCTATTGATCAAAATATAACAATTAACATTTATTATCTGAATCTAAAATATAGATATGTACAAATTTAACTCGAGTTATTACTATACAAACTGTGAGTTGAAGAGGATTAACATAGGAAAATCGAGTGAACAAAATTTATAATTCGCGAGGAATGGGACGTCAAATCTGCGAATATTATTTTTGAAAAGTTGCTCAGATTAATTGTGAGTAGCAGTGATTAATTTGCATTGCAAATTTTCAACGGGGTAAGCGAGCCAATAGCCGCAAAAAGGGTTCCAATTAAATATTCTCTGGCTATACTTTTTAATTAGTGCAGCGAATTTTATTTGTTCGACAATTTTTTTTTTAGGTAAAACGTAATTCACTTCGTCTAACGACAATTTAATAAATCTAAGCAAGTATAACGTGTCGACGTTAACCATAACGATGATTTTATACGGCGGATAATGCACTACGATTAAGGAACGCCACGTATATTTTTATTCAATAAAAATTACTATTGTAGATATGATAAAGATAACGCGATGTATATATCGAAACAAAATTCTGTTATGAATAAACAAGTATTGTATATTATATTAAATTTAGATCGGAACCGTGAAAGCAAAACTAATAAAGCAATCAACGTTTTATTGCACATACACTTTTATTAAAACCAAATGATGAAAAAACACAAAGAGGAATTATTATTACAGATATT
This sequence comes from Plectrocnemia conspersa, assembly GCF_051122295.1. NCBI lineage: Eukaryota > Metazoa > Arthropoda > Insecta > Trichoptera > Polycentropodidae > Plectrocnemia > Plectrocnemia conspersa. The sequence continues at coordinate 18,055,890 of NW_028277165.1, forward strand.
TAATCCGTTTTATGAAAAAAACATGTTATATTCAGAGGCGTATAAATAAATATAACCGTAGAAAATCCAATTTATATTTTTCATGGAATAGACACAAGTAATATTTTAGTATTTACATATATATACGTATGTATATAATTACTAATAAATAAATAAAGTGGCGTAGAAAATTCACGGGTAATAAAAAATAATTTTATAATGTGAATATTATTCAAATGAAATACATAGGCCATTAAAAGATTTTTTCGTAGAATAGTTATATACTTTATTTGTACATATAAGTATTCGAGCTATGAATAAATCCAAAATTATTATACAGATGCAATGAAATATGTATATATGTATATATTATATACACTTTTAATATGTACATTTTATCTCTATTTAAAGACCCATATGCAACTTCAAAATCAATTAATAGTAGGTGTATTTTGATGTTGAATTCCTTGGTCTCTTCTAGAATTTATCATATTGAGGAAATTTGATCTATTGTTGATTTTTCTGTTCTGAATTCACATTAGTATTTCTCTCCTTTTTTCTCCGTAGGGTTGTATACGGCTCGCTATATTATTAGAAAATATTTTATACGCCGTATTTAATAATGTTGTACCTCTCTGTAGTTCCAATTCATCAATATATAATTCCTTTATATAATTTAGAGGGTATGTTTTCATATTGACAAATATTTTAAATAATTTTATGTATGTGTTGCAGAAGAGTATCCTGACGACTTTTTAGCATCTATGCAGAAAGGTTGTTTGTATTTGATGAGTTATTATTTTTAAGACCCATACTTATTTCAAAAAGTATCTTCACTCTAAATATTTGTTTGTGTCTCTTCTGAATAGTATTTTTTTGTTCTGAGTTCAGTTCTCCATCACTTAACAGGCCATCAAAGTGCTCCATCTTCTATCTGAGATCTTTGGTTGTTCAGTTATGGCTAGTGACTTCAATAATACCGGTATAACCGAAAGAAAAAACCGCAATACCGGTAATATTATTATTATTTTAGTTAATTGGTAATATAAAAAGACCAAAAAAAATTCGGTGTACTAATAATACCGGTATAACCGAAAGAAAAACAGGCCATACCGGTATTAATATTATTATTTTAATATAAAAAGAGCAAGAAAAATTTGGAGTACGACTCGCATGTTTAACTATGTTCATTGATCAGCAAAATTCAAACATTCTAATACCCAGGATATTATTGTTTCGATATATAAAATATTCTAATTTCCTCATTATTGCATCAAATGTTAACGATTTCAGCACGGGCTTTGTAACAATTTGTGACTTGTAGATTTTTTTGTTTAGTTATGAATTGTTTTTGTTTTGAAACTCCAACTTAATTTTATTACAGATAATCTTTAAACATTGCTCATTAGATATGCAAAACAAAAAGAATCAATCATCAGCTGAGGAAAACTCACTGTGATAATAGAAAAACATGTGAAAAAAAATTATAGTTTTTTGGAGCATTGTCGTTTTGTAGTTAGTTTTAAGTCATGGAGATATCGTTTTTAACAAACAAAATATACAATTTTTTCCGATCGGTATTACCGGTATTTTATTTTGTAGTACCGATAGTATCGAAATTCGATTTTTGCCTATTTGCAATACCCAGTTGTAATGGTTTTTTCATTTTATTTACACATGTTCCTTGGTGTTAAACTCTCTTCGAAGTTTTACGGTAAAATATTTTACTGTTATTTCTCTATCTGAGCTATTCAATCTCGTTTAGTATGATTTTCGCTTTGACGTTTTTCTCCTTGCGGATTCTTTTATGATTTTTTTGCTGCATTATTTTATATGCCAGGTTTTTCATTCTGGTATTTCCTTAGCACTTTGTGCTTTATCATAGACAGATCAGATTTAAAAACCTAGTTTTCCGTTGTCTTTAAAATGTGTTAAAAGTTCAGGTACTAAAATATTTTTAATTTTATTGTAAGACTTTATTCTCTCGGACGGTGCCATTCTATTAATTAACACCGCTATCATTTAATATAAAAATCGACGCTAATTACTCGCATATTACAAAAGTCAATAAATTGATTACAAGTTGATTTCGTAATCTTTATATATAGATGATCATGAATTATTAACGAAATTAAAGCTGACAAATCTCGCGTTAAAAAGAAACATTTTCTCACTACAATTGAGCATATTTAGGGTAAGAATTATTGCATTTATTCTTAGTTGACCACAATCTGTTATATATTGAATGATTTTGGTAGATTTTTTACTATTTTTAAAGAAACAATTTTTTAAGGGCATACTGAAATTTAATAGATTTTTTTACTAGTGCTAACAAAAATAGGGACTGTTTTGTGTGAATGTTACAGATTTTTTTTACAAATATGTTCATCATATGCTTTTGGACCTATCGATATTTATTCTATGTATATGCACAAATATAATATATGTTTATGAATATTCAAAATAAATGTATATATTAAACGATGATGATTTTACTAACTCTGTTCCGATTCTTTATTATATCTACAATAGTAACAGACAACAAATGGAAATTATGGCCGCAGCTGAGTTTAATTTATGAAGAAAATTATCTCACTAATTAACAAACGCCGAAAACACTCTATTTTGCAAAATATACATATTTTCGTATTCAATTAAAAACATACATTTAACGACTAGATTTTCATCATTTATTAACTCACATTAAAAATAAAATTAGCTTATTTTACGTAAACTACAAATAAATGACATTTGCGAAAATATGCAAATAACGGCTTTGATATGATTTATAATAAAATTTAGCATTTTTATAAAACAAGTAACTAACGATTTAAAAAAAGTTGTTATCATAAACCGGTACATGTACAATATTATACACAAACATTAAACAATGGATATTCGGAAAGTAAAGATACGAAGCTAGGGAAATAAAAGTGGTTTTCTTTACTTGGTTGACAACAGTGCCGTTTCCGTTAGGGCTTCGCGTGACGTGGCAGAAATTATCAGATCTCAGACGTTTCTTTTGTGCGAAAAGAGAAATAGCTGCAATATTCTATCGACAACTCGTTTCGTTTAAAATATTAACAAACATTAAACATGTTGATTTTAATTAAAAATATAAATCAAAGTTCAAAATAAGTTAGCATTTATTCATTAAAGAATCAATGAAAATTTATGCTACTAAAAGATTATGTTTTAAAAAAATAAATATATTTTCAAAATAAACTGCATGCGAGAGATTTGATACCAAGCTAATAGTGAAAAATACATAAGTGTGTTTTATTTAGCTTTGAAATATTTATTGTATAAATAAAAACCAATTTACTATACGAGGAAAAGGTACGCTAAAAATTTTCCGACTTTTGATATATTATACAAAATATGAAAATCAAATCATATAATTATTAAATAACATATACTCAGTAAATTTAATGTGCTACAAAAGCAGAAATGACCCAAATAAAAAAAATACTGATATAAGTGGCTCATCTTCAAGCAGAAAATCTGAGAGAAGTCATAATTTAAGAGTATAGTGACTTTTTGTTTTAAACCAAATTTTGATCTGTTGACGTGCGGAGTAATTTTCCGCCAGCGCCGGCTGGAACAATGCGCAGTTTATGAATGCATAGCAAAATGAGAACGTCTGCACTGTTTACTTTTGATGATTATGTTGAATATAATAATATATGCTTACAATCATCTAATTTGGCTTATCCTCAAAATTGTATATTATTATAGGTCAATATGTACTGTGTATCTTTATTTTTCGAATATCCTTCATATATACGAGTGGCTCAGAACCAGACTTATCTATTCCACAAAAGGTACATTGTGTGTAAGGCATATCAGCTGTTCATGAGAATTCATTGAATATGTTCATTGATACATTGTTATTAAATCAAAATTGTTAAAACAATGAAAAGGTGGGATAGACGAATCTAAATTTATTAAAAAAATCATAAAGGTATGTATTATATTATAAAACATAGCCACAAGTTAAAAACTGTAAGTTAGCCAATCTATGGTTTAATGAGTTTATTTATATGTATATTTTTTACATTTTAATTGAAACTCGAGATGTTCCTGAAGGATTGTCTGGCAATGAACCTGTTGTGAGCGGGCTTAGCAGTCGTCGTCTTGGATTTCTAGTAACGAATTGGAACGATAAGGGTCGGTGGGAGTAGTCGAAGTCAAAAGAGGAGCAGCCTGGAGTGAGATAGCCAGGGGCAGAGCTGAGAGCTGAGCGGCCCCGCCGCAGCCCCCACGGCCTCCAGGACCCGCCACCCTCTCGGACCTGTACCGGGGCGCGCGCCCCCATCTGCAACACCAACGTATATATCACATAAGTCAGTCTAATATAGCATTCTGAGTACATTCACAAATTTGGACAAAATTATATAATATTTGCCCCTGCAAATGTAATATGGTAAACTCGTCCAAAAGTCGAAACTTGGAATAATTGACTCTGTTGATGTTAAAAAAATAACGAAATTTATGTACACACCTATTTTATTTTATAAATGGTAATTTCACACTATTTATGTACATTTATATTCTTACTAATTTATGAAAATATTAAAAACATATAATATTTTTATTATAATAAATTAACTTACAATTGTGAAAAAATATTATGTATTAAAAATAAATAATGGTAGGGTAAATCTAGATTATTATTTTTTAAAAATAATGAATTAAAATTTTTTTAACAATAATAAAAAAATATGTTATTTATCTTTTAAAAAGTTGATAATTCTTTAACAAACATTTTTAAAGTACTTTCCACTCGATTGAGTTCTTCATTTGAATAACTATATACGATAGATATCTATTACTGTGTATTTGTTCCCAATTGTATAAAACAAATAAAGTTTGGCTAATGCCGTTCTTTTAATTTTATGAATGGTATATATTTTCGTTATATCATCTATAATATAATTGGATGTAGTCTTTAATTGCACCCTCTCTTAATATAAACTAAATATTTTTATAATTTCCTCAGTTCATTAATATGTAATTTTCAATCTTATCTAGATTTTTTTTGCAATTCTTTATCACAGTATTTATTCATTTTATATCCTTCCTTATTGTTTGCATGAACATGCATTGATTTAAAATCGTAAACACTGATTTTTTCCTTCGATGAGTATTAAAAATATTTTCCGAAATATGATTTTTTTTGGATTTTCTGTCCAATTTCTAGATTAAAAATAAACAAAAAATTTCTGGTTTCAATTTAATTTTGTCTCATACGAATCTAAATATCCAGTATTTCCGCATGTGCTTAAAAAATCCTTCAAAATTATCTCTGCCTTTTTCATATAAACGCATTTCTTACATTCGATCTGATTTTCGAAATACGTATTTGTGTGCACTTATATCCTTGATTACGATACTCTTAACTTATCCATTACGATCTCTTTTTGTTTCATCAGTGAAACGTTGTATAAGCTTAACTGACTTTGTAATTTATTTAAATGACTAACTTAATTTCAAAACTTTTAGCTGTAAGATTATTATTTAAAATATATATTTGTGTTAATTAATATTTTTTTTGACTAATCAAGGCTTGACATAGTTTCTGCAGAAACAGTTACTTTTGTCATTAGTTAATATAAACATGACTCAGTACATATTTATCTCAGATTATAATTTTTTTCACACTACTACTATTACCGAAAACATATTTATAAATTATGTTTAAGAATACATATACATTATTTTAAAAATATATATCTAGTTATCCAATACAGTTTGTAGAAAATCAAAATTTTTAATCAAAGTTTTACCGAGATTAACTCAAACTGAATAAAACTATCTATATATTTCGCTATGTACAGACAGACCTACCATCCATGGACAAGACATTTATATAAATATACTGCACATATACTGAACATATTTATTTTGAGATGTTTATATACATATGTATAGACACAAAATATAAATTAACCGATTACCCAAGTATACACGTATGAATGTATCTTACGTGTATAGAAACTTAATTTCCTATTATTAAACTGTGAAATTTCGAAAACCGCAATAATTTTAATGCGCTATCGGTAACTGACATTCTTGGGATTTGACCTCAAATTCAGCGAAGCGCTACGTTCTACGGTATTCCATTAAATATGTTATATGTATTGAGATAATCTCTTAAGAAAGGTATCACTGATTGAATGTATTGATTGGTATATGCTTAAATATATTTTTTTCCTATAAGTATATATAAATTGGTAAGAATACTTGAATGTATTACAGATTTTCATTGTAGCTTTATATTGCTTATCCTCTTTACATTATTAGCCATTATTATAATATCCAATTTAACTTTGAAACAAAAAAATAAGAAGACAGCTTTGTCAAAATTAATGTAATTCGAAACGAATTACATTCGGTCATCTTCCGATGAAAATTGAAAATAAAATAGATCTTGAATGATATTAACAAATTCCGTGTACGGAATTGGATTATGAAGCAGCATTGTATATTTTTTCTTTTTCTCTAATAAAATATAAAACCCACACGCTTTTTATAAAGCAGGAATTGAGGTAATACGAAAATAAATAAACTTGACCTACAAGTATAAAAAAATGATAAATTTATAACGAGTATACGTGATGTTATTTTGACATAATAAATACGATTTAATTATAATAGTATTATTTAGGCATACCTTTGACATTTACACAGTAGCAAGCGTATAAAAGCCGCTCTGAAAGTTTTATTGAACACCGTGTAGATGATGGGGTTAATCGTCGACGAAACGTATCCGAGCCATAGGCAGATGTCGACGACGTGCTCTGAAAAGCGTTTCAAAATTTCGTTCATAATTTATCTACGCTACAATACTATTAAATGTATATTCTGCATTGTTTGTGCGAGCATTATGTTCGGTGAATATAAATTATGTACAAAACCTGGGACGTCGCAAGTGGGGCACGCCGCAAAGAAAATGTTCAACAGGAAAAACGGCGCCCAACAAAAGACGAAAGTGAAGAATACCACTCCAAGGACCTTGGTGGCTTTTTGCTCTGTCATCACAGCATTCGCTGACAGGGTACGTCTCTTGCCTCGATTTGCTAAAAATCTGTAAAAGGTAAAACAAAAACAAAAATGTAAATTCAAGGATCTTATTGAGCAATGTTTCTATTGAGAGACTTTGAAACCTATTTATGCAGTGAAGTTAATATATTATGAGCATTAAATATTGCGGATATAAATACAACTTATAACATAAATATATATTATTTTTTAATAAATGTGTTAATTCACAAACGCAACCAAATTAAATTTATAACGGGCATTATTTTTCTTACAAATGTAAAATATTTGTTATGAAAATATCATTCATAGATTAACCTAAATTACATGTAAACTTAATGAGTCTTATCTAACTGGACAAGATCGGATTATTGAGTCATACGTAGTCGTTTCATGTTGCGAGAAATATATAGCAATATTGTACTTTTAGCATTTTCTTTTTCAACAGTCTTCATTTGCATATATTCATGTTTTATATATATATATAGCGTCGCGGCACTTCGCCACACTTTAAAACTTATTGTTATATCATAAGTTTATTATATATTGACAATTCAGGGTGTCTTCTGAGAAGCTAATAATTTGCCAAAGCGGTAATTTGCTTCTTCACATTTAGTTTTAAAGTGTTCGCTTCATCGAAACTTTGCGTCCAAGGTTATGCCGAGGCACTTTGCTGTTCGGATCGATTCTTATATATGTGAAATTGATTTGTCGAAATTTAGTCTAATCCAATTTAATACGCTACATTGAATTTGTCAATAGCGCGTTGCAGTTTATTGGTAGATTCCACTATCGTTTTCCGGATTGAGAGGAGAGTCGTATCATCCGTAAATGTAGCAATCGTAGCGCTACCGTAGGGCTTGTAATAATACCAGAATTTTAAATACCGGTATTATCTAGAGAACAACATTCAATATCGTAGTTAACAGTATTGGCAGTTTTTCTAGTTCTAAGTAATGGAAAAAACGTTTTCTAATAATTTAATGGAGTCACGAGAATCCTTTCTATTTAATCTGCGAATAATTTCTTTCCACATTTTACATGCTTCTGGTTTTAAAGAGTAACTAAAGAAGTCAATATTTTTTTGACTGGAGAAAGATTCTGGATCTTGCAAATATTTAATTAAATACATCAATGTTTTGTTTCTTCAATTATATAATTTCACGTTGAAATTTTGAATTGATATTTTACAATTGTTTTAACAAAAAATTAAGGCTCCTTCGGCTGTCTTTAATAATCGTGAGACAATTGTCAATTAAAGCTGCTGCTACTTGACAAAAACAATATAAAAAAACCTTTTTAGATTATCGAAAAAGAAAAATAGCCCTTAATCGTATTACGCGGGTTCTTAGATCACCAAAACAAAGATAAAACCGCCGGCCGGTTAGAGTAATAGAAAATCGCAAAACAGTTGTTGGTCATTTAAATACTTTCGATTGAAAAAGTAAGCATATATTCAAACATCTAGTGAAAGGTTTTTGTCTGAGTATATTCTTTTATTACTCAAGCAAAAATATGACGAGTTCGAATGTTAAAAAACTGTAAACAATTTTTTGTCATTCTCAGATCGCTATTAAAAGCATCGAAGAAATATGCATATTAGGCATGAACCCGCCTTTACTTATGTAGCGTTATAAAAAGGGCAGTGATTGTTAACTTTTTAAAAATATTCGTACAAAATTAATTTGATGTAATTAAAAATGCTTTATAAAATTTCTCGAATAATCAGATTTTTTTTCGATAAATGAAAATCTCTTGCAAAAGTATTTGACGAATATAATTTTTCAATAAAAATAAATTCCACTACATCTAAGATTTTTTCCCAAGCTTAATTTTTAGTTGATTATCGGACGCCCAGATGTGTCCGTATTTTTAAGCCAAACCGACTTTTTTTATGTTCTGGTGTAACTAATGTAAAGGAAAATATTAGACCAGCAACCCTTCAATACAAACCAATCCCTGATTTCTCGCAAAGTAAATGGAACATTGTTTTGTTTGGAGCAGACGATCGCATTAAGCGAATTTAAAAATAATTCTGTTTATACTCTATTCAGATTTAGGAGTACTATTTATGAATTTATCTACCGTGTAAAACTTCAGTCATGATATTAGTTTGAACTTTCACTTTCACTTCTAGTGTCAATATTTAATTTTAGATATGTTTCAGTTTTGGCGAAAAATGCAAAAATCGTCGTTTTTCGGCATTTAGAATTTTGTGGAAAAATATTAGGTTATATTATGTATATTTCCTTATATAAGGATAAATAAAATATCCCTTTTGTATGTTTTCTATCATAATGGTTAGAAACCGGACAATAGATGTATGTTAGAGAATATGGCAGAGCACAAAGTGCCCTCGAATCTCTTAATTGATGTAAATAGCGGCGCACAAATCCTAGCATCTTGAAAGCTTTACTGCATATATTTCAATATTGTTAATGGCATTTGTAATCAGCTTGAAATGGAACACTAACATTGGTTTATAAATCATTTGATATATATATAAATTTACTACCTCTTTCATATGTAATATAATAATAAAATGTATGCCATGGAAATTAAACAATTATTTTTAATTAAAATCCCAGTTTAAAAAATAACTGCAATAGAAAAATATACGATTCATTTTTAAAATGTAAATAAGGCTGACTTTATATTCGACTGATGTTTTATATATATTTTAAAATAAAGCTGTATTATAATTTTAAATGTAAGTTTCCGAGAGCATTTTTTATTTTTAATGTGCAAACCATTAAAAACGTCCGATGTGACCCAGTTTGAGTTTCACAAGATTGTTCTTGATAAAGTTAAAAAAACTGAGTATTTAATAATTTCTCTCAATACATGCTGTTGAGAAAAACCTCTAGATGTGCTTTGAAGCCTACCTTTATATAATATAATGATTATAAATATCGTGGTATAATACTTGAAAATATCATTAGCAAATATTTTTATTATAGCAAAAATAACACTATGGTATAAAAGTAAATACATATATATTTTTACTAGCCTTCCCGTATATTATTGTAATGTTTATCAAGTGTCATAAAATGGTCGTTTTAGTAGCAACGAAATCTATCCACCACTTGACTGGAGTTGTTCTTTCGTTGAATGAACTGAAGATATAAATCTGGAACCATTCAAGTGTTGCGAGAAAGCAGATAAGCGAAGTATTTTTTCCCCCGTTTTCTATTCACTTCGTTTTCCCTGATAGTGTCAATGAAATGTTTTTTTATTGCTGGCAAAATAAAAATACCTTATACTAATATTTCGTAATTTATTTCGCAAAAAATGCCTTGAAAAATCATGAATAATTTATATGAAAATATGTCAATCACTGAATGATTTTAATAACATATCATTTTGAATAGTACGGTAAGCAGAGTATTAATATTTTATTCAATTGTGTAAAAGTTAAAAAAATATATATGTATAAATGTTTCTTAGCAGTTCCATACTGTGGAGATGTCTTTTTATTATGTACTATTCCATCGAGGTATAATATTTCGAATCGGTAAATGGCTTGGTAAAGCGTAGATATCTAATATAAATATTTATAAATACCAGCAGAAAAATAATATCACGTATTGCTAGTTGAAGAATATGTGCCACACAATATGTGGCATGTAGCAATCAATGTTGACTCTGATGGCGAGGCGAATAAAATATGTAAAATAAATTTCATTGTATTATTTTGGTCGGCATGTGTTACTTACAGAACGTATATACGGTAAGGGATTAAAACATTTTCAAATAAGATGAGTCTAAGTCTGATTTACAGTGTTTTTAACGAAAGTCTCTCAATTATTGATAATATTTGATATTCTCTCTTTACCTGAGGTTCAACGCCGGCGGTGCTGCTAGCGGTAGTCTTAGTGATTTAAGTCTTGCATTTCTAGCTTCTCTCGGTATATTATCAGGCGTTTGAGTGGCTTGATGTCTTCGTCCCGTTCCAGGGTTTCCAGAACCTCCGCTACCATCGCCCGCGGATCCGTTTCCGCACCCCAAAACTGGTTGTGACATACTACCCCGCATGACTCCGCCATCGCACCTGAGATTATTATTAGTGATTTATTTAATCATTCTACGTTTAATTCAAGCATATTAACCTTTCATTTGTGCCGCTCGTCCTCCAGGCCAAGTGGTGCGAAATGCTTCCATGGGTGCCGCTTCCCGAGCCCTTTGTCGCAACGAACCTTCCGCCCAATCTAGGATATCAAGTTGAAACTTTGTTTAAATCAACACGAGCAGTCAGAAGATGACCCTTAGGATTATTTTAATCTTAAGAAAAGCAATTATCCTACTAGAATAGAGCTAGAATGAGTTAGAGAATCTATTTAATGCTTCGAAATATATTATAACAATTAAATGGAAATTTTAGCTTAATTATTATTAAAGTTTATACCTGAATTGAAATATAATATTGATGTATTTTAATAATGATAATATTATACGATGTAATTGTTTCATATTTTAATTAAAAAACAAATACAATAATCGTTTTTACTTCAAGGAACAAAAGAAAGTCACTAGAAAATTATTGTATGAAATTAAGTTTAATGTTTTCAATAATGTTTTGTTATTATTTTTAAATAATTTTGGCAAAAGTCTGGCTTATATAAGTGCAATTCAATCATTAGTCAATTCATTATCAGAAATAAGATTAAAGATTGTGCCGTATTAGACTAAGATAAATGTTCATTAACATAGGTATCATAAGCGTACATGCGTCAACGGAAGAAAAATGTGATGTCATGAAAGACATCATCTACGATGAATTAGAAAATATATACGTAAGTCAAAGACACTTTATTAAAATGGTCATTAAAGACATTAACGCTAGTGTAAAAAAAGTAGCAATTTATATACCAACAATTGGCAAACATAATCTACATATAATCTAATGTGAGCTTCGGGGCGTCCAAAAATATGATTATTATTGGAACCATATTTCTGCATAGAAATATCCATAAAGGCATATGGAAAACCCCGATGGTATAAACGCAAATCAAATTGACCACGTATACATAAAATATAATATAAACTATAATATAATATAAAAAAATATATATTTTTAAAATATATATATAATATAAACTAAAAATATAATATAATACATAAAATATAATATAAAAAAATATAAATCTAAAAAATCTATTATAATTTATTTATTGATTTTAAACACGAAGGTGTTTTTTTTATTCCATTTAGAAAGCCTGCTACATTTTTATTTTTGCGGACTTTCCTAAGAATATTATTATACAAATTCATACCTTCTTTTAACAAAATCCCCTGGACGTATTCGTTTTCTTATACCTATCCATCCTTAAATTATCTCTATTTATCGTATTTAATCTATTTATGTATATCTTTATTTCTTATTAAATGCTTTGATAGCATATTCTTTTCTAACTTATATATAAATACTAAACATTAATCTTTAATATTTCTTAAATATCAAACCATTCCAATCTTTCAGTCATACTTCTACAACTAGTAAATCTATATTTATTTAAAACTACTCTCATTGTCCTATTTTGTAATTTTTGCATCATCGTATTACATACATATATAATATTGTTGCACAATAATTAAAGTGGGGCAATATAATACTATTGTAGATTTTAATTTATTTTGTATTTATAATTAACATAATTCTCATCTTAGAAAATATACATATTTTCTACTTTTATTTTAAATACGTAGTTAATGTTGCATATTTTTTTTTATCAAAATACAATTACTTAAAAATATATTATATTTTAGGGGATCCTATTCTTGAAACTCGCATTAAAATCTGCGGCCATCAATTAGGATAAACTAAATAATAGTGTGATCACACAAAGGCCCGATCAGAAAAAAGGGTTTCCCATAAATAGCACGCAAGGATTCTCTGGTGCATTGATTGAATATTTCTTTGTTACGAAACGGTCACGGAAAACAATATATCTCCGGAAGACAAAACGCACCGTAAGGTCATAACAGTCCCGTTGCACAATTCAACCTCAGAGATGTCCTTCAAGCAAATGTCAATTTATAAAGGCGCATACATATTTCATTGTTCTAAAAGTGAGTGCAACGATTGGTTGGATGATTGCTGCAAGATTGTGACTGGTCAAACTTTGCAGCCATGAATACATAAGGCTGGTATCGAATGAGAACCGGGCAGACAACATACGGTCATGGACGCTTACATCCTGAGAGAGACTCCACCATACGAGCACTGCAGCAGAGAGGGATCAACCTCCGCTACATATTCCTGGCGCCAGATTCTCCACCAGTATTGGAGAAAAACATCTTGCCCATCATAATCGGTCGCAATACGTAATATAATAAGTGCATTGCAGGTTGTCTTTAATCTTTTTTTTAAAAAATGAATTGAACGAGTATATTAAAATTTTTAATAAATATAAAAAATAAAAGTAGATATATAAAAAAGATAGGTAAGATAAAGATTAGTGATTTTCAAAAGCTGCTATAGCAAAAAGAATTTAGATTTTAATTTGCCATTTAATTATAAGTAGCTTTTCATTTTAAACAGTATTAAAGAATATTTACCAATTTTCAACTTAATATTTTTTGATAAAAGGAAATCCATTTAAATACAAAGAAAATTATTTAATATATACAATATTTTTTTAAAACACGCAAAACTTTGTGTTTACTTTAATGATAACTAATGTTTATAAAATTTTTATAAAAGTTTATAAAAGTGACCATATTATATATAATATGGTCACACACTTAATTGTAATAAATTATTTTCAATATCCTGTGGATAGATTTGTGGACATAGTTTGTCGATCCCTTATTTAATTTAATTGATAACAAGTTATAATCTGTATTAAACAGAAAAGTTAGATAGGTAAAACTAAAGTAAAATATAGGTGTAATTAATTCAAATTTAGTAGTTTTATTTTCACATTCGGTATTTTAAGAGCCGCATTTCCGACCCCTTTAGTAGATAAATGATATTTATGCTTTTTATTGCCAATTAAGAAAACAAAATTTTATGCCGCTTTAGGATAAATATACTTTAATTATCATTTTAATTCAATATATTTTTTAATTACCAATTCAGAAGGGTTTGAAAATTAAATAATCGGTCACATAAAAAAAAAAAATTATAAGTATATTTTACCTGCTGAAGCAATCCACTTCTGGTCGTCTCGCCTTTTGTCGCAGTAAATGTACTGTCAAAGAATATGTCACTACCATACACATCATCGGAAGGTAAAACGTCACTAAAGATCCAACCACCCAAAATAGTCGATTATTGATGACACATTCCTGAGCTCGGGGCATTATGTTTGATCTGTTTATTATTCCTGTAAAAATAAATATATATTTTATAACAAAATTTTTCATCGATGTTATAATTACTAAAGATTCAGAGAACCATTTTGTGTTCTATGTCAATTTCGCTCTTTATCCTTTGTTTGTACAATAAAAGACAACGTTGAATAATGCAAAGCGTTCAACAATATTATTAATTAACATCTCACCTAGTACTGTGATTGAACTAGAAACCAACATGCTAAGTAACCACACAAGTGCCACTTTGATGCCGACCAATCGTTTTGTGACGCTGTGGCGGGTCCTCAAAGGGTTCCTAATCCCCAAGTATCTGGCGGGTTACGAAATTAATTTGTACAACGTTTAAATTAAATTGTATTACATAAATGTGTTTGTGGACGAGAATATAAAATAATACCTTCCCAGTGAGATGAAACACATGTGCATTATGCTGGCGGAGCAGGCCAAAACGTCGCAGGTGACATACACGTTGCACCACACCCAGCCAAATGGCCAATAACCTGAAAAAAATAGTTCATTTTAGCATGTGAATAATTCATTTTTAATGGCTAAAGTAATGCGAATATATATATTTAATAATTATCAAGTGATTCTTTCAAAAGGTTTGATTTGTAATCTTAACAAAATTATTTACTATAATTTTGTTCAATTATTTTAGGTTTATCATTTTAAAAGGTATAAATAATACTCTGGCACAGTAATTTTTAAATATTAGTTAGAGAATATAATAAGTTATCTTAACGGACCCTCAGTTGCGGAAACTCGAAATTAATGTAACTTACTGCAGACCGTAGCTCATTTTCTATGACAATAGTTTTTATTGAATAATGGCTTTGAACATTCTCTCTCATTAGTAATACTGGTCTGTAGAAAAAATCCTTTTTTACCGATTCCGTACAAGTAACCGGTTCTTACTAATGTACGTATGATGAATTTCAATAGTATATTCTATCGCGTATTTTCTTAATTTAAAGTTTACCATTGATAAAAGTTAATCAAATTCATACGCTATTAACAGTAGATAATTATTGGTGATAAATTTAGTTTTCAATAAAGTTATTATTAAATCTTTTTAATTTACTTTTTTAAATTGTCGAAAATTATATATAATATATTTCTCAATATTTTTTGTAAATTTTTATGTAGCAATTCTTGAATTTTTCGAAAAATAAAAAACACAGAAATCAGAATGCTAAGGTAAGATCATAAACCATGCTGCTGCAAAAGTGCATTTCATGATTTTATAAATTTTGAAATTCCGGTTTTATAATTTTTTTATAATTTCCGATTTTATAAATTTTAAAAACATAATGCTCCACTGAAAAAATAAAACTGTAATTAATAAACACAAATATGTTGATTGTATTGGGACTTTTTTCTGTTAAAAAAGATTATTATTAGTTTAAAAAAAAATATTAAAATTTTAAGGTTTCGCATTTAATAGATTTTAAGCTCATATCAATATTATATTTTAAAGTACTTTTTATCAAGCGCTTAATATTTTATTTTCAAGTAAAACATGCACAAGATGATAAAAAAATGTTCACCTAATCATACTACAATGAAACCACATAAAAATTAATTAGCGTACATTGGCAAATTCAAAGCAAAACAATTTAAATATTTTTTATTAACACAAATATTTTACGCAATATAAGGTATATTATTTGACAAGGACTTTTAAATAACTTGAAACAAGAAAAACAAGCCGCGAAGGTAATATAATCGTCGTAATTGGTCGTGGCAAAAAAAAGTGGGCGAGCACTAAACCTCCCTTATGCTGGCTATTAAATCGGATACCAACGCCATATAAATTATTTTCTTTCGAGCCTTGTTTCCAACATCAGCAATAACTTAATCTGGGCTTTTCACGAAGGTTGTACGAACTCGAATCAAGTGGAGCCGCCGACCATTGATAGACGGATAAGATCAAGAAAGCAGTGGTTTTTCTCTTCACGTTATCCCTGATTTAGCTTGATGACCGGAATTCAGAGTTCAACCCGCTTTGGAGATAATTGGTAGTTTCGAATGCAGCCACAAGACGACTTCACGTATACGTGACTGAAATTGTTGCACAATATATATATTGTATCAAAAATAAGCACCCCTCATACATAGAAAAGGATACAACTAATATTAATACAATTAGTTTTTAGCTATATATTTAATAATATTATTATGTTTATAGTATATTCGAAAACATTATCTCTATCACATACCAAGCAATAAAACCATCGACTGCGTATTTTAAGTATGTACACGTTTTATCACCGAATCGCAACGTGTGCATCAATATCACGAGTGGAAATAGATGAATGATGCTAAATTTCTAATGGAACTAAAGATACAAACGTGTTGCTCTTTCGTACGATCGACATGTTCGTCTTGGAGACATTAATAATTCCACGTACGTTCCAGTTTAAAACTCGAGCGATAGTTTGGGCACGTGTTCATTGCTGAGATGGGATGTTGCAAATGTAAATTTGCTATTCAATCGTCCTTGCCTGAATCTCTCACTTTCTCTCTATAAATACAAATTGTAATTCACGCCGGACGCCGAAATATGAAATCGTTTCCTTTACCAATATTCAGGCCAATTCCTAGAAAAATTCCATTTTGATAATACGAGGGAATTGAATGATTCCGGAAGAAATTTACGCCCGAAAATGACGCAAGGCTTAATGCTTCCGACTGGGGAGGTTATTTCAGATTTTCGATCTATTTACGATGGCTTATTTGAATGGAGTGTTCTCTTGCATACGGTTAAAAACCTGAATTGGAAAGCTGAATTGAGGACGAGGTATTTGTATAGCATTGTTTATATGCTTCTCTGGTTGAGTTAAATTCATTGATGGTTTGTGTCTCATTGTTGGAAGTAAACATATTATTTTCAAAATAAATAAAGTCTGATTAAGTGGACTAATTATATAGTAAGAAAGTTGTATTTTTTTTTATATTAACCACTAGTATTAATTTGGCAATATGGCGTCATATTTTTTAACTGACAACAAACAATTGGATAGCATTTTGGTACAAGAAATTTCAGTCTCCAGTCTGTTCTGGCTTTGAATTATATTATGAATCAAACTACAGCACAGTAAAATAAATATTTTACCCACTCTTGTAAATTGCTTTTTTTTGTGATTTAGTAGTAAGTAAATAAATATGTTATTTGTCAAGCTTATTTTGTCATTGATTATTTTGGTTATATTACATTTTTATTCACATGTGTAGTAATGAAACCACACTGCATAAATTATTACAATTATAAATTTTAGATTTAAGTAATTAAAAAAAAAATAAAATTAGTGGGTCTACATATTATAAGTATATAAGTATAAAAAATAAAAAATAAATCAAATTCTGATTCAGAAAAGAAAACATACCTGAACTAGATTATTAACTGTTTAACTAAAATCAAAAGTTTTCTATATTGGAAAAATAATTATCAAGGAAAAGGATCCCAAGACATTACTATGAGTTTTCTTTGAAAGATAGATGCGTACTTTGTTGAGCTGGATAAATCATATACATATATAACAATAGGAGAAATCTTTCATTAACACAGTTTTCCGATACCACAAAATGGCGTTATTGCTATTACATCACTGATTACATTTTTATTTAAAAAATAAGTAATTAATTATTATTTACATTTTTGTATGATGTTTTCATTAATTTACAGTTAAATATTTTTAAAATCAGTAATATTTTAATATATAGTTTACTTTTACCTTACAGCTGGTTCGCTTTTACTACTACATGAAATAATAAGATTTTTTATATAATTAATTAATATAAACAGATTGTCATACAGTATCATTAGCTCGTCTCTAATAAAATTATGATAATTCTATTTTTAAACAAATCTTTCATTCGGTCATTGAAAGACAGAAGTACTTGTTATACGAGATTAGTTTCTGAAAACTTTTGCGGAACTCACGCATTAGGTTTGGAACATTTCCAAGCCTTTTAAGATGGTTGTATACAAAAGTGGCTCATATTTATCATCATAAATTTTCGTGTGATAATTCATAGATTGCATTCTACCAACATAATGTAGATCGTTGAATTAGAAAATCGTACAAGCCAAAATTATTTTTCTGAATTTTTACTTTAGCACTAAAAAAGGCAGCCAAAATTTAAAAAGACTTGCAAAAGAGGATTAATATATTCTGGTATATTATTCTGATATCATAAATAATATTTTAATATTTTTATATTTATGTTCAAGACAGTAGTGCGAAGATTGACCAATAAATGTATTGATAGATGAGAACGTATTTTGTTATATCTGCTTTGGTGCAATTCTACATTTATATATTAAAAAAAAGTTAACAAAAAATTAAGAATTTTATAGTTACTATCAAAATTTAAAAAAATACCTGTAATGATATTTATTTTAAAATAGCGTTATTTTTAAAAAAAAATACTAGATTTGTGGGGACAATAATTGCTGCTTAAAAATGCGATGGCTGCCGAATAGTCAAGGATACTATAGGAAGAACTATTATTGCTCTTTGCGCAATTAAAAAACGCGATTACCAAGTACTCAAGCTATAATCAAACACTCTTCAATTTAAAGATATTGTTTTATAAAAAAGTTATATCTTAAAGATAATTTGATCATCAATTTACATGATAAAGTGAGTGTTTTTGTTTTTAACTTTCGCTTAAGCTTACGATAAATACTCGAATAAAGTTTTAATTATAAGAAAGTTTATCTCGATTCGTTCGATATCGTGTTTGTTTTCTTCGTATTCTTGCAGGCGCTGTATCAAAAGGTAGATTAATTTATATTTAACGAAGGCATCACAGTTTATACTCACTATACGTATACTAAAACATTTACTTATGATCGCATGCCTGACAAAACACGAGTTAAACAAACATTGAAATTGGTTAGAAGCGCGTGTAATTATTATTTAATTAATGTTACGCTTAATAAATTAATTACGATTGTCTGTGTATTTTTCTAAACTGTTTTGATTTTATAATTGCTTTTTGTTTAATACGATCAGGCTAAATCTGTTGGTGTATAATTAGCATTTTAAGTTAATACCCTTTCATATATTCAAATATACTTTAACCTTCCGGTTCTCGCCCTTTTTACATTTAGTTTAATACGACTTTTAGTCTCACAGACGCCTCGCGAGTAACGGAGGGTTAAAGACAATTTAACCAAAAACACTAGAAAATAAAAAAATCGTAAAATTTAAATCACAGTATCGTCAAATTTAAAATTATCTTAAAAATAAAAAATAGCTTACGAAACCATGTTTTAGTAAGCTAAGTAAACATAACCAAACCGGAAATATGACTATTAAAATAATGTTCAAATTTGTATTTTTTATTAGCTGTTTCAAACCTAAACCATCAAGATTTGACAGGTTTACCCAATGCGTCATGATGGCCATTACACAAACAATAATAAACATTTAAAAATAATAATCAAAAACATTACGGTGCACACCTAAAATAGGCACCATCCCAAATCAATTTTTTCAGCTATTCATAGCGAATGGTTCGTGCAAACTCTAAATCATTTACGTCTTAGCTGCATTACACAAGAATATAGGACGCGATCGCGGCTCTTTAACACTCGCAGCCGAAAGTGTCCGAGCATTGACGGGTTGCCGAAAATTTAAAAAGTGCTTCTATTCTATGCAAAGAATACAACGAATTGTATCATAACGCTCCTAAAATATACAGTTTCTCTATCACATTAAAGTTGACTCATAACTTTTACAGTAAAACGAAAATAACTGTGCTTTTCCAGCGCTATTCGATTTTTTAAAACGCAAATTTATGTGAAAAGCATTCATATTTATTATTATTGATTTCATAAATAAAAAATGGGAAGTACAAGCTGTTGAGTGAAAACATAAAAATAACATTTACATTTACAGAAGCAAAGACGACAGTAATAAATGAGTAACAATTCACATAATGATATATTTTTAACTATAATATCCAGAAATCAATCAAAGTAAAGTTTATATTGCTATCTCGAAAGAGTTTAATTTTTGAGTGACGTGTTTAAAAACTTTTCGTCGCTATCCAAGTGTAGTATCTTGGATACTATCTTGAAATAAGCGGACGTAAAAGAAAGAGTTGAAGTAAAAAAGAGGCATTAAAAAATAAGGTTCAACTCGACAAGATTAGTATCTTATGAAAATATTAATGGCTCTCATAATAAGTGTTTCGCCCTCAAGCTATACTTGCTCAATTTTTGACCTTTGAATAAGGCAAATAACGTTAATGATTTTTCTCTTAAGGAAGTTTTTGCCTTAAGTTGCTTTGGATGTTACATATATGCACATGTACGTAAGATGAAAGTAAACAAAAAAGCTCATGAAAAAAATACGTATTCGAGAAGGCAGCTCAATAAAAAATTGTTTTTATTGGTTACCTCACATACCAATAAATTTATGTATTCAATAATGACATAATACAATGTGTATTTTATTGCAACTTCATTGTATACATACTCGACACTATTTTGTATGACCGTAAATTTATTTTGTTACACTGCTCGCTAATATAATTTTTTTAAATTATAAATAGAAAATGTTTTAGATTATCTATATACTTATATTATATTAAATTTCAAGAGAGGACTTAAGATTTAATGATATGAAAACTAGTTAACTACAAAACTAAAGCTTGTTATTATTTATTTTTAATGTGAAATACTATTTAATTAAAAAAATATTTCGATGAGTTAACGATAGTTTCTATGGGATCTGCATGATCTATTTTTAAAATTTAAGTTATGTCCTAATTTATCCATAGATTTCATAAAACATAATATTTATTTTTATTCTTAACCAGTATGTACCATCAATAGCTAAACATATTTATTGTACTAGCTTTTATCTACAAAATACAATGTATTAAAGAGTATAAGAGTTTAATTAATAATATTCTCTTCCTGATCATACATCTGTGTATGAGAAAAGTAAAATTTAATTGATCATATTAAAAAAATCAGGATGGTACAAGGGTTTTTCGTCTTTAATTAATATTGTGAAGATTAATTAAGTTCAGGCTTAGGACAGACTCGTAACAGATTGCATATTAATTAAATAGTTTAAACTAATATAAGTAATACAAGTATTATCTTTTGATAAAGAACATACTTGTCATGTAACTGAATATATTGAATTTGGCTATTCCGAAAATGGAATGATGGCACAGAACAAAAATTGATTAAAAACCATGACGTATACATATTTTTCCACATTGGAATTAAAAATAACCCTCTTTTAAATATTTTGGTTATCGATTATTACAGGTATAAAATCACATATTTGTAATCATTGTACAATGTCGTCTATTAGATACCATTCAAGAAACTACACAAATGTATATTGTCGTGAAAGATAGTTTTCCCAAATATGAATTTTATATGGTTTGATCGAGATTAACCTCAATCTTCATACGTACTAAGTATATATTACATGTTCACGTTTAAAACGTATTTGGTTATTTAACGTATATGTGCATTAAATCGGAACCAATGGTAATGTTTATGTATTATAAAAGGAAAAACTCACTTTTCGGCCTCGGAGCCCATCGCTGGGAATTCAAAATTTGAAGATTTCATTACGAAGATTTTTTTTTATTGTTTTCTTCTAATCCTCAACACATTATGTATATATTTAATTTTCATAGCTATAACACACCTAGTTAATTTGCAATCCAATTATATTCAGTTATATGACGAATTAATGAAAATTATTGTCGCGTAACAAAATTTTATTTATAAATAATAATTATTTAAAACTGTTGCCACGTTGATGTCAGCCATTTTGTTTTATATTTGAATGCTTGTTTTTCATTGGTCGTAACAATCGAATGTATTACCGACAGCTCAAAAATCAATCGGAGCGAATTCAATTTTAATTTTTATTATATTAATTAAATATATTTCTTTTGTTTGTATTATTTACATATAACAATTATATATAAGAATGTAATATATTATTGTAAAAAATATATATTATTATATAAAAATTATAAAATATTCATAATATTGAATTTTAACTTGTAAACTTTACAGCTCTTTAAAAAATAAACTATCTATAAAAGTTCGCTGGCATAACTTTAACTCTCATACTAATTTATAAATTTATGTTCAACGTAAAAAACTAGATGTTTTAATGGAAAATTTTATTGTTATGTGTCTGATAAGCTTAATAGTACATTTTCAAAGGAATAGGGAGATTCAGTTTTATATTTCAGATTTCTGGATTTTCAGATTATGCATACGCGCGCAGATGTTGCATAAAATTGAAGTGTCGAATAATCTCCCTATCTATCTACTTATATACGTACCATATTTATTTTTGCTTTGGTATATACATAATATATAGTATATATTATATATGGATTTTAGTATAATATATATTGGTAAATATGACAGTGATGAAAGTCCTAATGTAAATAACCTTGTCATTTTTATTGCTGTCAGAACGAATTAAAAAAATGGTGTAATTGAAATAGAAGATTGAATTACGTGATTAATCTTTGTTTTGATTATTTAGAGTGACAGTTTTGGATTGATATCAAATGTGAAATGTGAATAGAATGGCGATAGGAAAAGGAAAATACGCCTATTTAGATTTAGAAAATAAAAATAATAATAAGGATCTTATGTTGCACTAAATGTTCGTCAGATTAGCAAAAGTCGACTCCAAATGAGGTGTTAAGAGTTATTAGAAAACATAACAAGTTTCTTCTTTGATTTAGGTTATGATTGTTACCCACAATTAACAAACAAAGAGTAGTTATTGTGGATAACTATTACCTATATAATTTGTAGCAGACTTCAGCTCAAAACTCAGTGATTTGAATCTTGAATTATAAGCCAAGGTAAAAGAGTATTAGATACGTTAAGCTTACTTAAAACTTATAAACAACAATTTATAATATTTTTTATAGCAAATTTAAATGATGGAGTATTTAAGCATTTTCTGTGTATTGAAAAATATTTGCATGTATATCCTAATATGATTCAATTTGAATTTAACAAAAGGATTCTTAAAATTAAAAATCTTGTAAAACCATTTCAGGAAAAATTCAAAGATTATGAAAATTTTGAAAATATCAAAGTATTTTTTTTTTAATTTCATTCAGAAAGATGTCATAATAAAAAAAATCACAAGTCAAATGACTACAATATTTGAAACAAATCAAAAAGAACTAGTATTGAAAATAATCAAACTTCAAAATGATTTATAAATCTAAATATTGTATTTAGAAATACAGTAAGATAAATATCCAATTCTGACAAATATTTGTTTTGTGTTTTCTTTACGTATTTGGTTGAATTTGTATTTTCTGATAAGAACATAAGAAAACGCTTATATGAAGTTCTTCGGGTGATGAACACCTTGACCAATATTTACGAAAATGTTAAAAAACAATTTATATTAGTGAATATAATATAAAATATTTTTATTTCCCTTCTTTTATAGAAAGAGGTAATTGGCAACTACAAAATGGTCGATCTGCCCAGTGTATACTATTCTGAACTACTAATTTGATACATTTTTGCTATAAAATATATTCTTTTCACCTTAATAGTCTACGGGCAGCAGAATAAAGATAACCCTCCTCCTCCTAAAATTGTAACAAGCAATAAAATAAATTTTACCATAATTCGAAAATTTGGAATAAATTAACAGAAATAAAAAAAGATACATTTATTTATAGCACAATTACATCAAAGAGATGTTTGAAGAAATAAATATTTTTTATTATTATAAGGTTTATTTTTTAAGATAATGATGTCATTAGTGTAAAGTATTATTTAATCTCTCAAAGAGAAAATAATTGTTCACATACGTAAAAACTAAATTCAATTTCAGCTCCATATTGCACTACATTATAATTAATTTGATTTAAATGCCACTTTTAGTATGAGGTAAAATAATTAAAAATCATTTACACAGTTTTTGATTTTTTTAAATCGAGATTTTAATTTGAATATTAAAAATTAAATATTTATAGCATATTTGATTGACCCCTATCTTCACAAAATTTATTAATTTACAATTTTGATTTGAACATAACTTTAGTTTTAAGTACCGCGTAATATCTGCAATGAAGGCTTAACCATGCATTCAATTTCAGTTGGTTTACTGACTTTCCTTTCAATGTGAAATTACCAAAATCGTATTAAAATTTTATGACAAGAGAGCCAACGTACTTTTGAATATTAAATTAAACCCTCATATCCACTTTCGATTTCTGAGAGTAATGACGAAAACCGTTGGCTATTTAATCCTCAAAATCTTTTTTATAATAAAATTTAGCACATATTTCATTTTAATGACTTTGGAACACATAATACTTAATGATTCCATTTGATATTCAAACCAACGTCTTTCAGGCTTCAGTCAGAAATTTATACCATCCGTTAAAAACCCAAAAAATAATCTTTTACTTCCATAAAAAAATTGTTCAGATTTTTCAAATTGAGAAATTTAGAAAAACTCGTTTTTTATTTAAATTTTAAATACTATTTATATATCGCCATATTTATAAATGCAAACTAGAAAAATTGTAAACCGAAAATTTAATTTTAATTTTCTGTGGCCATAAACTTGTAAATATTTTCTTTAGGAAATATTATAAAATATTATCTAATAAAAGTACTATTTATTTTAAGCTACATTTTAAGATGGGCCAGATTAATTATCTGAAATTTAAAACAACACCATTTCAATGTTTATCTATTTTCATAACATACGGAAAATATTAATATAAATAAATATATAGCACAGACCCATAATATAAATAGAAGAGGGCAGACAAGAATATTAAAAAACATTTGTAAGGTTAAAACAGTTGCTTTATCGTTCTTCTTTTCGTTATAGATTTAGGTATGAAAAGGTATAGAATGGCTAATATACATATCAATGACCGAAAAAGTGTACAAAATTACAATAAACTTGTATGATTTGATGCAATGTTTTAAAAAATATTATATATTGTTTTAAATTAATAATTATTTTAGAAGTATCTTGCGGGCAACGTGTTTGACACCACTGATAATGAATTAAATTCGCAAGTCTTATTAATCACATATCTTAGTTAATTTATACAACTTTTATGTATGGTACTATGCTATTATATATATTTAATAAACCTTTTCGTAATACAATTAAGGTATATATTTTGAATGTAAAACATTGATAGAGTTTCCTGGAAATTTAGTTGTGTATGTCTATATATATTTATATATATATATTTACATGCACGTGTATATTGGAATTCGATTTAAATGGAAAAGGTAAATCAGGTTTATACGTAACGTAGAAAACAAGTTTCGATAAGAAATTGCCGACGTTCAGGCCTGGCACGAAGTCGTATTCCCTTTTATTTCATTTTAAAGCTTATCTATAGCTCGGAAAAAATCCACAACAGTCGTCCAATTCTATGGAATATCGTCCGGAAAATATTCGCGTTTTGTTTTCCAGTAGATGTACCGTGATATATCCTGACGCATATCAACAGGTCAAAAGCTCAAAAGGAGATTTTGTGCTTGGATGCGTGTATGTACGCATGTATAATTATTACTTATGTATGTATCTAGTATGTACACATGTTACGCTTTGGTATGTCGTAAAAGTGAGAGATAATAAGGGAAGAACACGTTCTGAAGTCTCGGCCCTTAGTCAAAAACAAAGCGCCAGACTTATCTGTGTCTTCTTTACACACCACAAGTAACTAAATGCAATGTGTTTGGAACAAAACGGAAACACGCGTTTGCCTCACATACACCCTTGTGGTGGAAATATAATACGATATTTGTCGCAGAGTTCAACTTAGAATATTGTGTTCTGGCAAATAGAAAGCGCTATGTTATATATTATGTACGACTTATTAAGTCGTAAATATGTGCGTTTATGCGTTAAATGAGCTACGCTGAATTCGCGTTACCAAATCTGTATACACATACATATGTACATATTAAATGTCTGTATATTATATAATGATCTTGTATTCCATATCACCTATGAAATACTAGTATTTTGAATATATATTGAAACACTAAAATACATTAAAACATCTTGGTTAGAGAATAATGTACCTCATTTCACATGCTAAAATAAATATAATAATATATGTATACAGATTTAAATTATCTTTTGGTATTAAATCTGATTGCGTTTTATGTCTGTCGAATGACATAAAGGTCCCCCGATGACACTTGATAAGCAATCAATTTTTATTTTCCTACCAATTCGTAGGACACCGTCCGAACGGTAGCGATAAAATCTTTAAGTGCCCCTTAAAACTATAACATCCTTAATTCCACGTCTCAAAGGGTTGATTGAATGCTCAAAATCTTCGGGTTCAATGATGTCGATGCCCGTAAACCCCCTTCGAAACGGTGATCCCGGCCCGTATAATCGGGGCAAAGGTCTGAATTTGGCGAAAGCCCTTGTCCATCCTTCCACTCGAAAAGGGAATGTTCAAAAATACGAATTGGCTTTCTACACCGCTAACGCATGCATGTCAAGACCTTAGGTTGAGATCGTAATCAAACGATATCCTTAACGGCAATTAGGCGCGTGTCTTTCAAATAGATGCTAAAATAAATTCAATAAATTCAACACAGGTTCTATATGTTTTAACTTATATTATATAGAGATTTGTTTTATTATATTATCCTAATTAAATTATTTAAAATATATAATGATATCAGGTTCTACAAATTCATGTATAATATAACAATATTCACTTAATGTAATAATAAGCAAACAAAACTTTGTCGACATATTTATCGCTATAAAATTGATTTATTGAGTACTTTGAACACATATTATATTTACATCATAATACTCGATTTTATGGGCTGTAAGGAAAATTCGTAACAGGTGCACAGCAAATATATTTAGAATAGCTTCGCTCGGAAGTTAGCATAAATTTTAACGGTATTGGCACGTAGCGGTCCATTTTGCCGATGCATTAAGACGGAGTTATGAATTTGTTGTTATATAAAAAAACAGAAGATACATTAAAAATATCACACTTAAAATATTAAATAATAATATTTTTAAGTTTAAGTTGGAAAAATATTTTAAAAATTCGTAAAAGATAATAAAACTTAAATGTTAACTTACTAAAATAATCAAAAAAATTCAATAGGTTTTGGTTGCTTTGGAGGGATCATCGGCTTTTATTGTAGTTGACGCGTTGATCGTAAGAATAGGATTTGGCGCGTTTATGCGTTAAAAGCGCAATAAACAAAATGCCATTAGTGCATTTTGTACGTGACAATCCGAGGGATTGGCTAAAAACATTTCAAACCGCGTTTTAAGTATATATGTCTATTGTATTACATTGACAAGCGCAACACATTAAATATAAAATAACAAGTGCAAGGTTGCTACATTTCTACATATTTAAACTCTAATAAATTCTAATAAAAACAGGTTAAAGAACTCTTTAAATTCGATGAATCGAGCTCCAAAGGGGATGTTTAAGTGTAAATGCTCAGTCGACTTACTTAATTACTTTTACATTTAATAAAGTTACAAACTTTGTTGTAAGTTCATGTTTTAGTGTTTACAAAATTAATATTTAAAATATTATTTATTTTAAAGCGTATTATCTAATGTATTACACTTGTATACATAACGGGCTGGTACCCTCAACCGAAAATATTGATCCAGGGTCTCATCTCGTGTCGTCTTTGACGAATTTGATATTTTTCCTTGTTGAGTATGAGTGAAAAATGGATGGGATCGCTCATTTTGCCTCGTGGTTTATTAGCGGAAACTCGAAAAAAATAAACGACGATAAAAACGGATCCGCTTCCGGTGCGGAAACTCGAGGTGAAAGCTTTATGCAACCGGACTTTTAAACCATTTTACGGATATGAACTTTACCTTAAATTTATGCATATTTTTTTAATAATGACTAATTTTTTCAACATTTACAGAAAGATTTTTATTACGAGCCCATAATTATGAAAGTAGACTAAGTCATGTTCCTTTCCTTTCGAGATATTTAAAGGTTTAAGTTTGAATTGATTAAAAATATTTTTATATCACGCAACACAATTTGGAATCTTTTTTGGAATATGCAAACATGCAGTTTTGCAATGGTTAAGTAATGGTCCACATATGAGTATATTAGATGGGACATATGTCATTCATCATTGAGGTCAATTTGGCTTATGTTTCTACCATCGGGGCTTTCCATGCATTTTTGTGGATATCTTTCTCTGGAAATATAATAGAACTAATAACCATATTGTTGGATGCCCCGAAGCTCACAAGCCTTGTGCCATTGTCATTACATTCATTTTGCAGTTTATGTTTGAGAATTACGTATGGCTATTTTAATATCGTTTTTTAGACAAGCATTTTATATATTTTCTGATTCATCGTAAAAGATGTTTTTTTATGATATCATATTTTTTTTATATATTATTAATAGTATCATTTTTATTAAATCAAGTTATATACATAGCTTCTCTATTTGCAATAATTTTTACTTATTCGCAATTAAGTACCACAAAAAGTTATATTAATTTACGCATTATAGTATTTTTTTTATTAAAAAATATTTTTTTTAATAAAAAAAATTGTGAACATTTTTTTTGTGTTTTTCAATAGAACAAGATATCGTGCTACGATTATTGTATTAGCTTTACTTCAATTATTCATAATGTAATATATTAACATTTAAATAACAATGACTAATGAACGTGTGAATAAATTATGTGTATACAATGTGAACAATGTCATAACATATCATATGGTATTATATCCTAATACTTGGTCCTACGATTAAGATAAGAATAATTTATTGCTCCAACGAAAGTTCATCGTCGAGTTAAATTATTAATCAACAAGCAAACATTATTATTGAGAAACATTTATATTGCATGCGTACGCATGCGATTTGATAAATTAGAACGCTTATTTAAATTGACTAAAATTAATAATGAATTCCTCAAAGTTGTTGTACGATTGCAAAATATTTGCTCTTGTTAAACGATTGAAAAATAACTTGGCAAAGCTCCAAGGCGATATTCGACGCTAATTGGAATTGAACCAACTAGATTTGCACATTATTTATTTTGGATCTTTTTAACAATCGGCGATAGATGCGTTGACAAAATACGAAATGTATGCAAATTTACTTATGAATAAGTAGGTTGAATTTTTAACAAAGCGTGGGATGTGTTTGATTTTATTTCAATTTCACACAAAAGGAAAAAAAGGTCAAAGAATAGGATAGTTGAGTGCGAGTAGAGGAATTGCATTTTCCAAAATGGAGCATTGCCAAAATGTTTTTCACTTTCAAAGGCAACGTTTAAAATTTGTGCATTGGAAATGAACGTTTTAAAAAAAGAAACAAACAAACTCGGTGTTAAAAAGTCACTACTTTTCGTTTGTTTTGTATTATCTATGTATGTGAAAATTTTGTGAATGTTCTCTTTATAATAACTATTAAATTTATTTATTTAATTTCTGCCAAATCTTAAAATTTGTAGCGTTTGTGCTTTAGAGTCCATAATACATACTTTACTTAAGGTTATACAAGTATGAAATAAATATTTACCTACATTATGTTGCGCAGTTGAATTTTAAACGAAAAATAATAGCTTCAAAGGATATGAACATAAAGGAAGAGCTTCGTCTTGGGATGCTGTATGTAAAATTGCATTTGCCGGATCTTAATTCCTCACGAGAAATGGATTTTGCTAGATTTAATAATACCTTTGCTGCTTGCATTGCATAATTGAATAATATCCTTTGAATATAAATAAGAAAATGTACAGGATAAATTATGAGGGTTTATGATTTAAAAAATAACATTACCATATGTTACCTACTACTACCTTTGCAGGGATTTTCACGAAAACTTGATTGATGGCTATACTGCACAAAAATATGGTAAATTTTGGCTAAATCATAAATTTATTTCTTTGACGCGTTATATATTGCGGAAACTAATATTTTATTCACTCATTTGATATATTATTAATAAAAAAATAACATAATTCATCCGTTAGAAATATGAATATATTAGTGATATATATTTATAATATCTATATAAGGTTTGTATATAAATATTATTAAAATATAAAATATTTTGGTCGATAACAAATGTTATTTTAAAGTTACTGCATTGCGACGTTTAAAATTCTTAACACACAAATATTTATGTTTAAAATTAAAAATATAAACTAATTTACAAATATAAAATATGTATAATTAAAAACACTAAATAAAACGACATTTTTTAACAAATAAAAATTAATTATTATTTGTAATTAGAATATTTAAAATATTAATGAATTGCTTTGTATTTATACAAAACAAACCATGCGATTTTTTTTATTAAGATAAAAGGGATTTTTTTTTATAAAAATTGACTTAGCTGTAAAACAATTTTCTTTGACTAACAATACACATATTTATTACTCCTAAAATATATGTGCAATTATATAAATTTAATTGGGACCACCGTGACCTCGCAGGTCACGGTGGTCCCAATTTAATTTAAATAAATAAATAATGATAATGTAAAATATTTTTTTTGATATCACTATACATGGTTTTTGAATGTTTTTATTATATCCAAAAAGGTGATTTTTTAATGAAAGGGCAGCCAAATATGGTAATTATGGTAAATATTCATAAGCAAATTAAATTCAATATTTGGTTTATAAAAATATTTTGCACACGCGTAAAAATTGTCTGCTTTAAAAATAATATAAAATGTTGTAGATTTTATTTAATAAATAATGCGTATAATAAAATAAACGATAAAATATTTGCGTGCGTCAATCATTTTCATATTCAATAGAATTTTATACGACTTCTGTCTTATAGCTTTGCTTATCAAAGTGATATTTTATAGCGATTTTTAAGAATACATATCAAAGTGTAGATATTATGTCAAGGACAAGGGCACTTTTGAACGTTTCACGACGTTTTATTATAAACGACTTCGTGTCATTGAGCCGGCTGTCTAGGGTCGTCGTGTGAAACCAAAAGTTTCCGGCTGGAAGAAGAAACCACCCTTCAGCCGGAATGGGTGTAGTCGGTTGACTGGAAGTGAAAGAGAAGCTGAAGATGGCAAAGTAGAAATAAACGCTGCTCAAACAAGCCTGTTTGCTAGACTACTGCGTTGAAAGCTCGAGCTTATTACTCTTAATGTTCTTAATCACGGCACGCTGGAGAGCACTTTTTTACGATAAAACTTTTTATGATGAAACGAAAAAGTCGGTTAAGGTTGGCATCTAGAAAATCCTTTAAATAGTCGATTCGAATGTAGAGTAATGTTTTTATGAACCGAGGAACGCACCGGTAGGTCCAAAAGTGTCCAGTTACACGTGTAATTTTTCGAAAGTAAATATCTAAATACAATTCAGAAAATATATAAAACATATTTTATAACGGAACTTGAAGGTGATATAAATTAACACGACTATTTAAGGCAATATATTATTATATATTTTTGAATATCCTTTGTGTACACATATTTATTTATAGTGTAAAGTAAAAACATATTAAATCATATGCTATTTAAGTACTACAGAATTTTACATACATACATTCAACGTTTTCATGTTGTTTATATAAAATCTTCTTAAATGACAACTGATAATAACTGTTTAGACCCACTAAGTATATACTACTGCTAATTAAGACATATATAAAATAAGATACTTGTTTTAAACAATATTTTATTATTTATTTTACAAAAAAACAGTATCTCAATATTTAATCAACACTCTCGTACATATAACATTGTCATAATAATTGTTAGCTTTCAACGAGCTGCTATTT
This sequence comes from Plectrocnemia conspersa, assembly GCF_051122295.1. Lineage (NCBI taxonomy): Eukaryota > Metazoa > Arthropoda > Insecta > Trichoptera > Polycentropodidae > Plectrocnemia > Plectrocnemia conspersa. Next base: position 18,088,058 of record NW_028277165.1, read on the forward strand.
ATGTTTAAAGGAGTCTGCAACAGGCAGATTGAAATATAATGAACACAGCACAAAATACGTGTTTGAGTTGTGAACAGTTCCATAAGTGGTTCATATAAATACATTACGAAAATTAGTGCATTGCATTGGCGTTATGTTAATCATAACAAGAGAGGCATATTATATATAAACCATCATCCAATATTAAATGAATGAAATGCTTTTAGTATATAGGTTAAGCTAATATATATTAAACCTAACATTTAAATATAAATAAGCAATTATATAAACACTAAGGTTTGTTTTGCTATTTGCTTTGCAAACAACTGCGGATTTAACATAGACAAGACGATTAGTGGTTTAGCTATCAATATTTGACTTATATTTGAAGTAGAGTAATTCATTTTTTTTTATAAAAAGTAAAGTAAAGCAATTAATATCATAAAGGTGTCATTTTAAAAATGATTGGTAATTCTATTTTTAGTAAAAATAATTATTTTTAATTATTTTAAATAAATATTTACCAGTTTTCTTGGAAATTCAAAATATTTATATTGATTATTTTGATTTTATTACATATTCATTATTTTTTATATAGTATATTGAAACAAGGGTCTGCAAACATACGTGACTAATCAAATCTATTGATTTAAATTAGATTTTACAATTTCAAACTCTTTAAAAGTAGTATAACGGAAGCACATTGTGCGTAACATCAATAGACAATTTAATAGAAAAGTAAATGAAACTAGTGTTTTTTAAACTTTTTCGACTCTCGAGAACCTTTGTTTAATATAGGTTTTCTCAAAGCGTTCTATGTCAAATTATGACAATTATATTTTACTAAATGGTGATTATTTTCTATAATTAAAGGGTAAGGTAAAATATTAGCAATATATACCCATTTAAGAGCCTTCTGAAAACAGTTAGTTATTGAGTAAGTTACTGGCTTGCACCACATTGTTTACTAGATGAGGCAATGCTATGTTTGAAGAGACTAAAGAATTAGCTTCTATTCTGAGTCTGCATGGAATAAATATAGACAAAAATATTTTAATTAACTTAAAAAACAATAGCACAGTAATTTATGAAGTGTAATCGATTAAAATATGTTACATACAATGGCAGTAAAAATATTTTTACCGCCATTGTATATAATATATTTTAATCGATTTCACTTCAGAATTTACTTTGATAATATTTTTTTTTTAACTTATTAATATTTTTTTATTTATTAATTTGTTACGCGTAATATACGTGGAACAAGTTAAGACTTAGTTGAAAAAAAATGAAGTTTGTGAAATTGCAATTTGTTCAAAACAATGTGGGAAATATCTCAATCTATTATGTGTTATTGAACCAGTTATATCAGCGGTAAACTCTGTGTCAGTTCCGTGACCCTTTTTTATCAGAAAAAGAAGCCGAATATCATGACTTGCTCTACCATACAGCAGTTCGATTGCTCAATCATGATTTTAATTGAGATTTTTCTTGAAAAATCTGTCCTTAACTGATATTATTAAATACTAAATGGCTTTGTAAATAAGTCTTTGCTGCAGATATTATAGAGTTTCTCTCCGAATTTAACCGGAAACTACAAGAACAAGAACAGTACTTATATATGAAACTTACACTGAGCTTAAAAAAATGGGAGATAAATTTTTTTTATTTTTTTCAAAATATATTGGCGTGTTACAAAAAAAGTTCAATTTATTTATTTCTCTGTATTTAGAGAAATAATTGGTACATACGTAATATTAGTGTACGCTTAAATACAAGGAATTATCTCGATAATAATTTATGAAAATAATTACTGATACATATTTAGAATATAAATAAATATTATTAATTAGATTAGCTCAATTATTAAGCACTATATTGAATAAATAAAAATAATAAAAAATGAGCTTTAAAATTATTAAGAATTTTTAATTTTTTTTTAATAAACGGTTTTATATAAATTGAAAGTTTTATTGGAAAAACGAGAAAATTAAATTATTGTTATAAACAACAATATGTAGTTCATAAATTTTTACTATTTTGTGACTAGATTTTGATGAGAAATAGTTTTTTTATATTTTAATTTGGATCTTTGATTCCCAAATTATAGTGGTAAATAATTTGCTTGCGGCTTAAATACATATTCAATTCATAGCATGTACTATTTATATAAATTCTAATACATTTAAATACTCGCAAATAATAAGTATATTTGACACATTGTATTATTTATGGAGCATAATTAATAATTAAGAATGCGATATTAATTTAGAAATTAAATATATTATTTATAACTCTTAAATGAAACTTAATTTCGTATAAATTTAGATTGTTTGCACACATTATACTAAGCGGTTAATCAACTAATTAAATTTATACTACTTCATAAATGATAAACACGATAACTGTTACATTTCATTAAACAATTTATTACCGAATCTCCGTTCCTACAAAAAGTATTGAATAGTTTATGCACGTAGCGCTCCAATTATCCTTGCTTTTGCACGCATCCCTAATGTTAAAGATTTATTATTAGATAACTTATTTAATTATATAATCAGAATAGCATCATTGCGTAATGTATTCATCTCGTAATCAGTTCGTTAGCAAGACCAAAGCAGGGTCGTGAATAATGAAAAAAGCATTTCCATATTTCAACCGTCGTTAAAAATTACGACCTTCTTAACGAATACCTTAATACCGTTTTTTGGAATTAACTTTTTTCATTATTTGCGTGCTACATCAAGTACAGACTCAATCTTCTTTAGATTGTCTTGTTAATTTAGCAAATTTCTTATTACATACTCCGCCGAACACGATCGAATCCGATCAATGTATTCAATGATTTCTTTATGCGTTCTACGTCAAATTGTAACCCAATGATCTCGTTAATCTATTTTTATTTGTTTTGTGGGCATTCTCACAATACACGTGTCGGTACTGAATCGCCTTGATGGCGCAAATTGAAGGTTTAATGCCGTTTCAGCATTACGTTTCTATAAGAAACTTCGTATATTCCGGATTTGTTCCTTCTTTATACCGACACGTATCTTTATTCGTACGCCTAAACCGTTTTCTTCGTTAATAAAAACTACGTAATACAACGGTTTAATCCCACGATTCATTCAATGCAATCCAATAGACAATGAAAATACGACGATGTCATAAAAACATATTGAAAATCAAATAAAATAATAAGAACGTTACATTTCGAAGAAGAGCTTATATAATTCTGTTGATATTTTTAAAGAGCATGCATATATAAAATCCTGTTATAGATATTTTAATATTTTACAATTATATTATATATAATTGAATGATATATTTTAAGAAGAATATTCAGTTAATTTAATAGGAAACCTAAATAAATGTTTTCATTTAAGGAATGGAACTATTAATTATATAAAAACAATTCCATGAACCCTATATTTATTATTGCCTTTATATAAAAATACATTTATTTGTAATAATAACTGAAAGTGTAATGGGAAATTTTACCTAGGGTTTCATTTTTTTAACAGTGTTAAATGTTTTAAAATATTATTATTATTTCAGCTTATTTCATTATAATATAATGCATCGCTTTATCGCATTATATATTATATAATTTTTTTATATCTAGTATCTATGTCGTCGATTTATTAAAAAATGGATTATCAGATACTTAAACGGCTTTCAAAATCATATTGGAAAAGTTTTTCAGCTATATTTTATTACAAAAGAAAGCAATATTGCTTAAAATTTAAAAATGTTCAGGAATTTGAGTGTAATATATGAGGGGTTAAAATTTTAAGGACCAACTGAACTTCAAAGTTTTTGAAAATATTAATTGAGACCCAACTAAATAAAGTGGGCTACTCGTCGTTTGTCATGGTCGGGTTATTTAGTGGTTCATATTAGTTATGCATATGAATTTACATAAATAAATAATTGGCGTTCTAAGTAAGCCTATGTGAAGGAAGGTGTTACATTAAGTTTTAACTTGTATAAATAAATAAAAAATAATATGATTTATTTAATGAATTAAAATAATTTTATTGTAAGTTTGTAGGTTATTAATGTTAGATATAAAAAAAACATTCGACATATCATGCGTTATATCGCGATCTTTTTAAAATTTAATCCTAAAAATGTCAAAGCTTATCTTGTTTTAGAGGCATACTTATAATTTTTAGTAGTCTTAGGTCCCTAGTTAATCAAAAATTTCATTTTAGTTTGTAAAATTTTTTTTTAATTTTTCCTGATTTATTTCATGTTTTTAATTACTAAAAATCCTATTTTATTTTTTTTTTAACTAGAAAATGGCTATATTTAATACTAGCAGCTTGTGTTCAATTTTAATTAATTCTTAATCTTGTAGTAAATATGTTTTTTCTGAAATAATCAGTATGAATAAATATAACATTTCAAAGCGATAAAATAATCTGGTATATACTTTAAAAAAATAATTGATTTATTGATTTTTATCCCCTGAGAATTGTTGAAAGACTAAATGTGATACAAGAGATAAATATAAACCGTCAATAAAAATGTAAATAAAGTTTTTTTCTGGCTCGCAAATCTATTTTTAACTAAAATGGCTAAAATATGTAATACTTATATATTATTTTTGGTCTTTTATTAAAATTTATTCTAAGAGAACGTATTTTTATTTTTTATTTAAATTGTAGAACACTTCATACTATTTTTTTATATTGAAGTAGCACTAGAAATAAAAAAAATATATTGGAAAAACATATTCAGAATATTGAATATATTATCCCAATATGCATTATTAACATATCAAATATATATGATCATCGCTGAACTTCTTAAGGTATTTATTTTGATAAAAATCTTTTATCTTTAGAATACCCAATAAATAAAAAGTAATTTAATATTTTAATCGATCTATTATGATAATAAAAAAAATTATTAAAATATCTCTTTATATGTATTACATATGTACATTTATCATAGATTTGTGTTACAAATTCGTAGTTTCAACTTCTACCGGAAGCGTTGAGTGTGAATAACGTTGCATCGAAGCAAGTGCCAGATGACTTCCGGCTGGATGCCTTTGGCTGTCAGCAGAATGAAAACAACTCGTCAAGAGCTTTTTGAACGACAAAACATGGAAGCAAAGTTCTGTGAATATGTGTACAAAAAGTCAAGTGTAGATTGTAATGTAACAAGTCATTCCTAGAGTATAGAAAGTATATATATTGAAAAAATGTAATGTTAAAATAAAAAAGATATTAAATATATCAATGTGCAATGCCAGCGTACTAAGGATCTGGATGGCAACAATAATAAGTGAGACGGAAAGTGCAGACTTCTTGTCTCTAACGGGTATCGAAAGGTACGCGATCGTGACTCTCGAAGATGTTCCGGAATCTTAAACTGGAGTTCTTCGAGAAGAGTTAGATTGCAACGGCACCCTTCGGTAGTTTGTAAAAATGCTTATCAACGCTACTAAAAGACAAAATATGTGATACAAGAAGGGATACTAAACCAATATTTTAAGAACCTTTTTATAATTTTTTAAGATTAGGATTATATATTTGATTATTGTAGATCTAGATTCAAGAATCCTGTGAATTAAAGTTTCATAGATGACACGAATTACTGATGGATACTTATAAAAATGCCGAGAATCTTAAGATTTTAATGTGAAGAGATAACCTCCATTTAATCTTGAAATTAATTCCGAGAACTATAGTAGAAATTTATTTAGACAGAACATTATTACTGAGATCGTAGAAATATTTTAATAACAAATAAGATAGGAAACATTATATAATTTGGCATTTTAGGACACAAAAGGGTAGACGGTTGACGAAAACATATCTCCATTGAGAATCTAAGTATCTATGTAGAAAAAATATGCAACATATCAAATGCATCTAAACAAAACCAAAAATTTGAATTGTTGTATTTATGTGATTTATTAATATGAGAAAAGCAGAGGGCCAAAATTGGACCCTTGGGGAACTCATGAAAGGGTGATATTATATTATTTCAATTGCAATTGGTTTGAACTGTCCACGATTACTTAGATAACCTCGGAATAATCGAGTCAGATTATCGTAGTAACCGAGGTGTGATATATTTTTTTACTATTAGCTCCTAAAGCAAGTATTAACTTTTAGATTATTTTTATTTGTGAATCTTAAAAATATATTTAGTCAATAATCAATTGCTGCACCTTTGTTTACATTTGCTACAGTATTACTTTGTTAATGTATTAAATATATTGGTTTTTCCTATCTCATTTTTGTGATTTAGAAAAGTTTTCTGATACATCTTACTTAGCGTTCTTTGATTAATGAGGATCGTAACATGCAATCATAGTTTAGCTGTTTTTGTATATTTTTTAATATTACTTATTAATTAAATGGATAATATTATTAATTGTGTTTTTTTTTATGATATAAAGCTAAGCTTTTATCATATTTTTGAACTCAAATACTGAATAGATTTACATAAAATTAATTATTTTTTCTAGCATAGTTAATGATTTTGATTGTAATATAAGTTAAGCAATTCCTTTTATATAGCAAAATAATATATTTGTTTGTGTAGATTATACACAACATTTTTGATTGTTTGCTTATTATATAGATACAAAGCATTTTTATATTGTTTGCTATATTCAAGTAGCTGCTTACACGGATATAGCGACTTCTGCTAAGGTACGCATTTTAATATCCTCTCGAGTTGTGTTCGGGGAGTTTATATTTGAGTCTTCAACTCTCTATGTAAATAATTCTAGCTAAAGTCAAAATACATATCAACCTATACACGCCTATACAATGTAGAAATAAATTTAGTTGCAGTGTGTTTTTATACATCTTTTACTACTTAGTTAACTCGAGAAGTAAATGTAAAACGTCGTGCAAAGACCGTTGCAAGTCGGACGAAACGGATACCCTCACAGTTTACCCCATCTGTTACCTCCTCCTCGATGGTTTTATTCGTCGCTTTCCTTGGCTTTTATAAACGAAGTCGTGAACTGAAAACACCCGGAATTTTATCGTATACAAGAAGAAAAAATGCAAATGCAATTTATGTTGCAATGCGGTTGCGTAAATAGTGTAAACGGTTGAATCTGTTGATGACAGATACGTTTATGTGGTCGCGGTGCATTATGCATAAAGCACGCTTTGTAAGGCTCAGATTAATTTATACAATATAATGTTATAAATTGTAATATTATACGACTAAGTGAGAATCTGTGATCTGAATATCAATTTGAGGATCAATTCGTTTAATAGAGTGTCAACGAGACTGAGTAAATAAAAAATTTGCTCAGCGGAAAAAAACACATTATATTTATTACTTTGCACCATAAAGAAAAATAGTGACCAAAATAGCATAATCGGAAAGGTCGGACTATAACCCAATATGCTGTATTTGATTATTAGTAGCATAATTAAACTGTCAGACTTGATTATTTGTATTGTTACCACTTATATACGTATGCACGTATTTATCAAAGTTTTTTATTATTTTATGTGTATTTAATGATAAAAAATGATAGCGGATATTGATTTGTGAATCACCATGTTGTTACTCGAAAGTAAAAATTAGCCTCTCTAATTAGCTCTTCTTGGACATTAAGAAGAAAAAATACTGTGATGCTTTATTTTTGGATATTTCGCAAGCATTTGAAGTGTGGGATTCAGGGTTCTAGGACATTAACCCCCTGGACATTTACCCCCCGGACAATAACCCCCCGTCAAAACCCCCCTGGACATTAACCCCCCGTACAAAAAACCCCCCGAGCAATTAACCCCCCGACAATTAACCCCCCGTGCCAATAACCCCCCTAACAATTAACCCCCGCCACGTATAAAGATAATACAGATATTACTTTACACGTTTCGTGATGCTCTGTTATACTTAATAAAAAATATAATAACGCCATTACCGAATTTTAGCTGTATTATACATACATATGTATCTAGCCAAGGGCTTCCTAAACTGGCCAAGGGCTTCCTAAACCCCAGATAAATATAAAATAAAGATATATAAATAATTTGTGTTAATTTATTGATTGTGTAACAACATACATATTACATACATATGAAAAAATATAGTTTAAGAATTTGCTTAGAAACATACAAAAATATAAAATTAAAAATTGCACAAAAAGTTGTAAAATTGTATTTATTATAGTTACAAAAATTATATGCCTTATTTATCATCAAAACTGCATTTTTTGCAATAACATAAATTAAAAAAATATTGAGCAATATATATTGTCGCTGGAATATATTATAAGTATACAAAAATTAAAGGGAAAAATCGTTTTTTAATGAGACGGATGTGCTTGTTTTTTACTGCATAGAAAATTAAATTTTGGTGCAATATTTGACACTGCTGGACGTAAAATCTCTTTAACATTTTTTAGCGATGAACGATATTAGGATTTAATATGGGTTAAAGCTGAATAAGTAATTTTACATAAAGGTGCTGAATGGCAGAATAACACTTAATGCCATATCAGAAATTGTGGGCAATTCAGTTTTATTTCCGATCCAGAATTCAGTCAAGGGCTTGTTTGGAAAATCTAGTTTTAAGTTTGAGTAACTCGAAAGCTCAGCAAATTCCTCTTGGGCTTTATATGGCATTTGATCAATCTAACTCAAGCCATCAAAAATGGTTTTTGAATACAAGGTAACTTTTTTAAATCAATATTTGATATAAAATATTTACTAAACTGTGTTTCTAGCACTTTTAAGTGACCTATAATAATTTTTGCGATAAAAGTTTTACAATGATTTTTCTCGATTATAAAATTGTTGATACTGAAAAACATTTCGAACGAATCCTTTTCCACCCTACTTCTCCAAGTGTTGATCTTTTTAATAAAACTTTCAATTTTATCGTTTAAAGAAAATATATCGCAATTGGTTCTTTGAAGAGTAAGTTGATATCGTTTAATTTCTCAAAAATATCTGACAAATAACGCAGTTTGAATAGCCATAGGTCATTTTGCAAAAAAAGCCGCAAGATCACATTTTTATTCAGTTGAAAATATTTAATACTGCCCATTCATATTAAACACTATTTTAATAAAATAATGACCATTTATTATAACTAGTAACAACTTGTATAAAATACTTATCTTTATACGTGGCGGGGGCTAACTGTCAGGGGGGTTATTGGCACGGGGGGTTAATTGTCGGGGGGTTAATTGCTCGGGGGGTTTTTTGTACGGGGGGTTAATGTCCAGGGGGTTTTGACGGGGGGTTAATGTCCGGGGGGTAAATGTCCAGGGGGTTAGTGTCCTGATACCGGGATTCAGGGCTACTTTACAAATTAATATTTAAAACTTAACGATCGCCACTTCCAAGTCATGCTTATAGAGACTCATCACGATTTTTTAACAGGCGTGACACAAGAAAGTGTTCTGATACCAGTAATGTATCTGTTATTCACAGCGGACCTATCAACTGCAAAAGACAAAAGAAGAGCAACTTTGCAGACGATACATAATTTAAAGCATTAGACGTGAAGCCGAAAGTAGCAGCAAATAAACTAACAAAAACAAATCTTCTGGTCATCCATAATGGCAAAGCGATCCAGTGTAAAATATCAAGGGATTCGTCTTTAAAGAGGTTTGACTTAGAGACCTCATATATAGAACATGAGGAAGCATCTGTGACTCCAGCTTCGTTAGCTGTATTGGTTAAATAAAATTATCATTAACAAATTATATATTGATACATAAAACAATAATGATGCCAGTATGGACTTACGGAGCTCAGGTCTAAAGTGCTTCCTCTAGTTAAAGTATTAATATTATACAAAGGTTCCAAAACAAAGTGCTCCATATATTACTTAACGTTTCTTGGTATATTCTATACGAGTAAATTGTCGGTGACCGCAAGTGCGAAAGTGTTTAAAGTGTAATAACAAATCTGTACGAAAACTATATAAAAATACTAAAAGTATACCATAATAAACTTGTAGAAGAGCTAATAAATGTCTTTAAACGTAAAAATGTAGACTTAAGCGTGTAAATATATTGTAACTAACTACTAATAAACTAACAAAATCACATATAATTAAGATTATAATCAAAACTAAATCACAAAAATATTAAAATTTAATGGGATAAGGAAAGGAATATTTTACTGGGTATCTTTTAAGGTGCTGTCTTTTCTTAGTTCTTAATAACTAGGAAAAGATAGCAATAAGGGAAAGAGAAAATATATAAAAATCACTCGTTGTCAAAAAAAAAAGGTTGTGAAATATATAATTTGCATATATAAAATATAAATATATTTATAATAATAATAAGTAGGAATTTGTAATTTAAAAAATATAAATGTTAACTTAAGATAATTAAGTATATTTTTTTTTACTTAATGCATTATTAAAAACATGAAAATATTCCATTTTTTACAGTATGGCTTAACTAAAATTTTTGGGTTTGACGAGTGAAATTTTTATTTATTATACAATATATACGATATGTTGCAAAAAGTTAAACATAGATATTCAATTATTCATAAAGTAAAGCAACTCAGATATATAATATTATATTTTCTGGACTTTGTATGTATCTTTATTTGTATTTTAAGATAAGTGTAAATTTATAATTTGTAGTATCACATTTGAAACAACGTGTTGTTTAAAATGTGATTTATCAGATATTCGTCAGATATTCGGATAGATGCTGAGTGGTTGTAGAAAGGAGAAGGAATCAACATTAGCTAGAAAATTGGAGTTCTACGTGGTAAAAATTTGAGTAGGTCGTTTGCTCATAAAGGGGAGGGCCAACCATTTATAACCGGGACTTGTTCGGACCTCTTATTCGCCGGACAGGATCCGTTTTTACCCGCATTGTTTGTATAAATAATGGAATAAAAGCGAGGACGTTTTATATAAATTGCATTTCGAGAACGATTTACTCCAATTATGTCTCCAAAGAGACGTGAGAAATCAACGATGAAATATTAGAAAGACCTAACGTGTCTATGAATCTTAATCTAAAAGCTTCGTGTTTAAATACAGCGTATAGTTTTATCTCTTATTATAAATTATGGATTTCACGATTTTTTATAATAATAAAATAATGCTTAACAAATTAAATCACTTCATTTAGGAAAAGTAGTAATTAAAATACTTATCGTTATCACTTAACTTAATTTAAAAAAAATACACAACAATTACAAGAATTACTTACTTACGACAGTCTAAAAAAGTGAAATTAGTTTTTAATCCGATAAAATTGATTGCGCAATAAATAAACGCAAATAAAATCCGAATACTACATGTAACACCATGTATCACTGAAAATTGGGAAAGCCAGATTTATGCTACACGATAAATATTGTGTAATTACTGTAAATAAGTAATGCTTAAATCTCAATGTTACATAATACGTTTTGGCTATGGGACATTGTTTAACACCCATAATATTACAACGAAGCTTGTTTGTCTTGCAAAGGCGTATTGTGTGTCAGTTTTATCAATGTAATTTTTATATATTGTAATATTTTACGTAAGATATTAGATAAATCTTTTCTTCGCTATAGTCATAAATTACGCTGAAAGTAATGAATATTTTCAATGGTAAATTTAATCATGTAATAATTCACTGCGGTACAAAGGTATTTTTTTATTACTTTAAATACCATATCAACTCACTGCAAGATATTAGTGATGGGTAATTTTAGATGATAATGGTTTTACCACTTTTCAGAATTTTAATTAATACTTTAATATTTTAATTAAAAAATAAAATGACATATTTTCAAAGAAGAAAAGTGCATATTACTGAAAGTTTTTTTGTTGTTATTTTTTTATAACATTATATTTATTTTATCATTTATATAAAATGTTTAATTGAATACGATAATTCATATAATAACATACTATTTTAAATTTTGTTATAAGCTATAATATAATACAAATAAAAATATAAAATATGGTTTAAGGGTAAAAAACTAAAATACATTAAAAATTTAGGGAGAAGAAAAATAAAAAATCAAGGAACTGTTTTATCTCATCCACATTTTCATCAAGACCTTTCTCTTTTCGACTACTATTTATTTTCATCGATGCAATACTCCCTGGATGAAAAAAAAAGCAAAGTGCAGATGTAAAAAAGGGACTATCGGAATATTTGTAGTCAAAATGTGCAACATTTTATCCTAATAAAATATAAAAAATGACAGAGATAAGAGAAGGTTTTGCCTTTAAAAGAAAATCATATTTTAAAGCATAAAAACCAATGTTATTTTTCTATGATTAAAATATGATTATAAAATCTTAATTTATAAGCAAAAAATTAGAATGTACTAAGATGGCAGCAAGCCCTAGCAAAGATCCATTGCGCAAAATGAGTTTATTAAATTTAAGTTTTGAGTCAAGGTCACCTAGATTACTTTAAAAAGGCGGTAGCAAAGTTTGTCTAATTATCGTAAATATAATTGCTTGATTTTTATTTTTCCCTTCACAAAATAATTATTTGGGATTTCATTTTTTTGGAAATTAAGCGATTGATTAAGCATTCTGTAAAATGGCTGTTACATCAGCGTACATACATATAAACGCGTATTTTTAATTTTTTGGCTGTTTTATGTATATAATATAGAGATAAACAGACCGAGAAAACTTCCCTGAGGAACTCCCGCTAAAATTATCACGATATCGAGTGTTTATTATTTAATGAAACAACATAGCATATATTTTAATGTTATAATCATGGCAGATAGTCAGGGGTTTTATATTTGTAAAGTTTGTTAATCAAACTGTCTTACCATACCGTGGCAAAAGATTTTTTGTGTCACACATTAATATGCCCGTATATTTTTTATTCTAACGGTAGTGCATATAAATCATGTGCGAAAATCATTTGACAACACATCAACTTAATAGTTTGACAAAGTATATACTATTAAGTTGATGTGTTGTCAAATTATTTTTGCGGAAGCCAAACCGTTTTTCAATAATTTTATTTCCCAGAGATATTTTAAGCACCAAAGAATTATATTTTTAAATATTATACTGAAAGAAGGTAATAAACTAAAAGAGCGATAGCTAATCAAAATTATACGATCTTTATTGTGCTCATTATCTGATGAGTTTTAGCAGGTTTCTAAATAACAGGGAAATTACTTAAAAAATTAGCAAACTTTAAAGATTGTTAAGTAATGAATACATATTCCAGCAAGGTGTTTAATCAATGTGTGATCTCATCTATAAATTTCAAGACTTTTTCAAATGTTCAATAACAATTAAAATTCATCCTTAGTAAAATTTGCAAATTAAATCGCTATCTACTACATATGCGTTAATTTTTCTAATTGATCTAATTACTATGTTGTTAGTTTTAGATTTTTATAATTTTTCAACAAGTACGTATGATATAGAAAAAATATATCAATATGCATAATCTGTGTTAGCTATGATATTTTCAGTATTTAGTAGTGAAATAGTTTTTTTTATTGTTATCATAATGGTGTATAAAATTCATTGTTACTATCAGCTTCTTGCTTGAAAGTTTATATGTTTTCATATGCTTTAGCTTAAACGGCGTGCGGCACAAACACTTTAATAAATAATTCACTGGAACAAATCCATGTTACATAGATTATAAAATAAATTATTTGTAAGGTTATGCACTAAATATTAAAAAAAAATACCATAACATTAGCATTTAATTGCATATAGCAAAACATAAATATGAAAATTAATATAAAATAGATATAGACAATAATTACAAATATAGCATATTGATTTTAAATATGAGGAATATTTATCAAAAACCATATTTAAATAACTGAAGTAAATTGTAATTATTTTTGTGTACAGAACTATAAGTATATAATTGTATCAATCAAGAATATTTTATTATGATTTTCTTGTAACGTTTAAAACACAAAAGTAATTGAAAATTTACTTTAATGTTATCGTCGTATTTTTTTTCGGGTACGGGTTTTTTTTTTAATAACGTTAATATATTTTTTAAATACAGATATATATTTTGATATTTATACACTTTTACCAGTAAATCACGTCCGGAGAAAATGAAATCTTTTGTACGCGAGATTATGTTGTGTTTATGTAAGGGGACATGTGTCTGCGTGAATTTTGTGTATATAAACACGATTGCGGCTCAAAAGAAAGTCGTAATATGTTGGCACGGTTCAGCGTAGAACTTTTTGCTTTTCATAATGCTAACCCCATATGTTAACCCAGGCGAAAACAAATAACGAAGTAGATTTGTCATCCGGGCTAGGGATTCTCATGACGTTTGAGGCGCAAATTTCCTAAAGACGAGCCGCCCGTCATTGTATTATTCGCCGGCGGTTATAACCTTTGAGAACACTGTCAGGGTTTAGCCACTTAATTAATGTCATTGTTTATCTGGTACACAGTCTATGTCGTTGAAACAGACACATTTACCACTTGTTGAAAATTCAGGTTCATATGTACTCGTATTGTCAAAGAAATTTAAGAGTAATACACTTGAAATCAAACTTTTTCGCGGCGGTTTATTTAAAATTTTTAACTGTACAACTAATTTAATAATACGTATATTAAAATAGTATTTATATAAAGCTAGTAAAAATGGAAGCGATTTTTTAATTTGTTCGCATTATTGAAACTTTTGCAAGGGTTTGCGTTAATTAGGAAGACTTAATTGCAGCTGCATTATAATAACAAAAATGCTAGCATTAAAAAAATATTGTCTTGTATAAGCACCTTTCATGTTTAATTTTATATAAAATTAAGTTTGTAATTATATGCAACACACAGATACACATTATAACTTTTCAGTGAATTTAAGTTTACCCTTTTTTCTAGCGCAATCTCAACCACTGAATGTTTTAGGGTAACGTGCGTTACCCAAATTTGAAAATCTACATATGGAAGCTGTACGGGAAAACCCTTGCACGCAGCAAGGAAAAACTCATTAAAGTTTAATGTGACTTTAAAAAATACTCGTCGACCCTAGATGTGGGATTTTAGAGTAAATGTTTTTTTACGACCCACAGCATCATCTATCAATCCGGCTTCTTTTCGCACGTCTGTCAGCCAGAAGAACGGAATGGGAATTTTATTCATTTGTACACGTCATTAGATTCAATACGGATTACTCTGATATTGTTTGCATCCGGGAAATTATCTTTACGTTAACGACTTACTTCTTCCACGTTGAATGTACAAGATTCACGCATAAGATGTAAATTTTTTTTAGTATTTTACACAAGATCAACAATAAGGTAAAACACTTTTATACAAAGTGTTTTACCTTATTGTTATACATTTATACAAATATCTTATTAATAGGGGCAAATAGATGTTTTTCTGTACATTTATTTACTCAAAACATGGTTAATGGAATCATATATTTTATATGATATTAATATTTGTTCTTATTTAAAAAAAAATCAGAGGTTTCTAGTCATAAAGTTTTAATTATTTTTTATGTTGACATACACACACAATTATTCAGATTTGTGAAAAATGTAGTTTAGATTTATATTAGATATCTTTGTCTTAATCAAATTTGATGTTATTAACACTTATAATTCATAAATTAAAAAAAATGTTCAATATACATTAAGTTAAACAATAAAGCGGTTTGTCTCTATATCTGGATTATGTATTAAAGATAAAATATGTTACATTTTAAAATACATTTTTAAGTAAATTATTTTTCTTTAATATATTTGTTTCAATCAATTTTACATTCACAAAAAAAGGTTGACCATTTAAACAAAAGAAAAGAGAGTTTAACCCGTCTTAAAATGTGGGGCTAACACACAGTATATTCGCAATGGAAGAGAGATCTCATGACCTAATATTTGCGTTAATAAATAATTGTAAATATTGAACGGAACACCTAACAGCTCATCTGTCTCGAGATGTCTTCATTTGAGAACTTGGAATAATTAAAATAATTTAATATACTATTTATATATTCGATTGAAAACCCTAGCCTGATAATAGAGGAGAGAGACAAATGAAATATGCAGAAGAGACACCATGAAATCACATCAGCAGAGACGAGCATCACGAGAGCACATCACTCCCAGCTGCTCCACAGACGTCACAGCCGTCAATAATACAACTCGACTCTCTGAATTCCAAGACCTGCAATTTTTCTCCCATTGCCTAATAACAGCATTTACACTTCTCTATACATATAGTAAATTATATTTTTTTATAAAATAAACTGGTACCAGCTTTTTCAGAGTCTATTTTGCTGCAAAGCCTCGAACCTCAAACTATTATTTTTGTGAGCCTATTTTTCTGCTCCTGCTTTTTTCACGTGTGCATTTATCACACTGATTTTTCCCGTGCTATTCATATAATCATATCAATGGGGTTAATATAATTTAAAAATTACAATGATCCAATAATAACACTGTTATGATTGAAATGCTGCAAATCACAGTTATTCTCCATCAGCACTCAGTCTACGAAATTTAACTCGAACGTATTTCTCTACTGTGGTAAATGGTACTTAATTGAATAAACTGTTACCAGATTTTCCGGCTCTAATTTAGCTGCAGTCACACCCCTTCGGTCTCAAAACCCAAAATATCTAATGAAGGTATCTGCTCAATTTAAACAAGCATTTGTATAAATTATGAAAAGTATATCACACCACAAAATAATATATACAAAAATCTACAACTGGGAAAAAACATACATATATTAGTGCGGAATGTATGAAATAAAAAGATAATAGCTAAAAAATGATATAATCATAGTAACAATACTCAAAAAAGTAACAAAATTAAATGTGATAACAATAGGTCGATTAACCAACTAAATAGAGCCCTCAAAATATTTTCAGAAGTGCTAAATATCAGGCTTTAAAAATACGGTGGAGCAATAATGCGGTTTTTTCCCGAATAAATCCACTATAGACCAAATATATGTCATGAAAGAGTAACATGAATATGATAGCAATGCTTATAAGCAAATATTATAACAAATAATAAATGATCAAATAGCACAAATTAAATATTAACACAATGTGTCTACTATATTGGTAAAAAATATTTATTAATAATTATTATAGATAATATCTCAAAAATAATTAAAGTTGCCCGAATTAGTTTAAGATAGCCACAAACTTGAACTGAAACCTAACGATTTTGCCAAGGATGATTAAGAGGTATTAGTCGAGCAATATTACATTTCAAATCGAGGGGTTCTAAACAGTATTCCCACATTATCAATTAATTTTAACCGCTTATTTGCACACAGAGATAATATTACGAGACGAGATTAGCGAATGTTTCTGTTGAGGAAAATGCCTCCAGCAATCATTGGCGATAATTCATTAGTTCGTTCCGTGATCCCGAAGGATCAGCAAGTCGGCAGACAACAATATTGATAATGGTGAACGTGTGCGATGAGCCGTGACAGGAATGTACCTATGGATCGAATGCGAGGAAATGAGAGAAAATTTCGACAAAAATGCGTTTGCGCTCTTTGTGGCGTGTGCGAACGCTTTTCAATTTTACCTACAAAAGGTTCAAGGAAACAATTTCCTACGTTGGCTTAGGCGAATAATTGCAAAGGTGATTTTTTATTTTCGAACCTCCAGCCCTCTTACTCCCACCTTATGAGCCACCGCAATATCAACAGCTTTTATCGTCCTTATTTCTTCATAGGTTGGAAGATTCTACTTTTATATTACAATATTTATTAAGAAAGTTTTAGTAAGCAACTTGTTCGATGATGACTTATGTATAAATAAAAGCAAGTTGAAATTAAGGTAATCTTTGAAGTGAAATTAATAAAGAAATAACATTAATAAATTACGCTATACAGCAGAATTTTCGCGACAAAGATAGATAAATCGATTTATATGTAAATTAAATATTACTTTTTCATATTTTTTCCCTATCTTTGATCATTTTAAACTGCTAGAATTCGTCATGTTCAACGCTTCAAGAACATACTATAAAAATAGATAGTTTTTTTTTTATAAAATTGAACATAATAAAATAACTCACGATTTTTACTAATTTTAATTATGAAATTTTAGGGAAGAGTGTGTAAAATACACGTTATATTATTTGCTTAGAATGGTATTTTATATATCTTCAAATTTATTATTGATTTTTTATAATTAATAATGGATATTATTTTATTATGTATTTTATAGAACAGTTTGTAAGATAATCCAACAATAAGTAGTATTAAATTTTCACGACTTACGTTTTACTTTTATTTTTGCAAAAACATAGTTAGGAGATATTGTAAGCTCATTAGATTTATATCTACTAATATTAAATGCAATGAATTTTAAATAAACTGTTATAAATGCGGTACGTTTATGTATCGTATATATCATTTTTGCTAAGACTTGTTTATGTAAATACCTTTACCGGACCAAGCAACTTAAACATATCATCTGCGTTAGCCATGAATACATTTGTGGATGGTGTATCTCAGTGCTTTACATAGATTTACTATGTGAATTTTCGCAGTTATTCATAGACTGAATGATAAGCAAATACCAACCTTAGAGATTATTATTTCATGCTGACACTTTAAGTATGAATGTAAATTTTTGACGAATTAGAAAACTGATTATTATTTTATGCTCTAGGTGCCAAAAAAATATTCAAAAAAGATATATGAGATTTTGGGCTTAAAAAATTTGTTAGATTATTAGACTTATTAAAAATTGATTTAATAAATATATTTTTTCTATTTTTTCCAAATCCTAAGCTCTTTTAATAACCTTTAAAATTTCATTAAAAATTTTTTACTAACGCCTCAAATTTATATATTTTTGGGCGTTATGTACAAATGTCCTCAAATTTATAGCCTTTTAAATGAGATTTTTGGCTGAAATTTTTGAGTATTTTAAATCATACTTTTTAGGCTCAATCCTAATTTTTTTCTATGAAAATTAGATAAGTTTAAAATATAATTCAATTTTTTCACAAATCGTATATAGCATGTTTTAAAAAATAAATAAAAAATAGTTTCAGATGATAAATCACAATAACGTTTCTGTCCACAATTTTTTGGCCTTTCAGGTAAGTTTTTAGACGCAAAACTCTTTAACCGTAGAATTTTTACATTTTTTTTATTATTTTACAAGTACAAATTTATCATTGGGATTTACAAGTATTATGACAAATGACTAGGAAAAACAAATGTGTTTCGTTTGTACGAAAGTTTTAGCTGAAGATAGTATGAAACTGTGTAAATTGTTAAATCCATAGTAATTTTTCAAAGAAAAGTTTAATAAATAAAGGTTTAATAAATAGAATTGTGTCAAGTTTTATACAGAATCACAAAATGTAAAAAAACACCAATAAAAAAAATATTGTTTTGACAACAGCTATTGATTTGGATGAAAAATGTTTTATGTTAATCATAATCAATCACTTGTGGATAATATATTTCGAAGAAAAATTAATGATATATCGGTGGATCTTTGCACGAGATATTTGAACATAAATTACATAAAAACACAGTTTTGGAAAGAGTTTTATGATATGAGAGTTTAATATATCATATTAATTTACTATTATAAAGTGCGTTGACTATCTTGTGTAATAGTGATTCAAAGGGATATGAACTTGAAGGAGAAATTGCTGTTTTCCTTGATTAAAACCACAAAAAAGTTAAACTTTATTTAGGAAGGATAAATTTATTTTTTATACTACCTATTTAGTTAATTGCTTTAAATTAATTTATGCAAGGACCACATATTCATATACTGATTCAAAAAAAAATGTAAAAGCAATCATAAAAATATTAAAGCTATGGGAATCTCAAATCACAAAAAAATATTTTACGCCAAAATACGTCTGCAACTAATCGTTTCTTTTCTCTCTAAAAATAAAAGCAGATCAAATTTTACCAAAAATAATATTAAAAAGAAGAAAATTGTTTTAGTTTTATATTTGAAAATTTTGATTATGCACTTTTTATATTATTTCAATGATTTTAATTACACGAAATTCGCATTGTGCTCATAATCTATTTGTCGATGAACATCATTTGGATCATTAACTTTTAAAAATAAATAACTGATATATTTATCATACGGTACTACATTGATTGGGACTAAAAATCATATTTATGTGAGACGGGATTTTCTGCTATTAAATTAAAATATTGACCTCTTTTTGTGGTCAAAAAATAGCTCTGAGTAATACTTTCATCGATAATACCACAATTTGATTAACTTTGCGTTGATAGATAGTTCATCCAATGCATTAAAAATAAATTCATTTATAAACATGCATGTAAGTAAATCTAATTGTTATTATTCAAAACATATTTTTACTATCTACAAATGTGCTTGATTTTTTTTTGAGCACCAAGATTATTTTATTAAAAATATGGGGCGCGTACAGTTTAAAAATCACTGCTTTAGACCATAGGAGTCCAACATTCGGCCCGCGGGCCACAATACCTAGTCACTACAATGTATGATTTATTTTAGTAATCTATTTTCCATACAAATCCATATGATTAATGAAAAATATCAATTACAATTGATTGTTTCATAAAGCAACAACAATATCAAAACAACTTACACTAGTATTATTTTATGTTTACGTGTATCTTGATGAAAAGTTGTTTCAGAACTTACATAAATAAGCTATTTAGCAGATAGCGTTTTTCAGAATACATATAACTTGAAGCAATTATTTTCAAAGATCAAAAATGTAAGATCAAAGACTACAGAGAAACATTCTGAATTGCATTATAAATATGGATTAGTACACACAAAAAAAAATCCAATTAATTTAAATTTATGATATTTTTAACGGTTCAAACAGTCCTTTACAATCAGCTGTATATGTTGGTGGAGTAAAGTCAGGATTGAACAGTTGATAAGCACAGTGTGCAGGCACTCAAAATCTTGGAAGAATGTGGTGAAACTTTTATTCACCGATTACAATATTTCGGTTTTGGCTAAATTCTGTTCAATTTTTATTTCTATACCCATTGCCAAATAACATTGAATTGTTCAATACGCCCCAATATAAACTCAAGTTAGACACCTCTGTTTAGATTGTTATAAAAACTGCGATCACGTCTTGGGGAATCTTCTCGTCGGCGAGATTAGGCTTGTCGAGGGCCACGCACCTTCAGCTAGCACGACGTACGTGACCGCTTATAAAGCAAATTTAACACTTTCCTCGTATAGGCCCGGGATAACTCTCGTAAAGCTCTGCTCGGCAAAATTTCCTTCAAAGTGGACTACGTCGCGAGAATTTCTTTCGGCCAAATTAACACTACAAATGCAATACTCGATCTGCTTTTATTTTTGAAGGAGAAAAAACACGGTTAGTTGCAAACGTATTTTTCCGTAAATAATACACAGTGTTTTAATAAATATATAAAGCGAGAATAATGTACTACCGTGCTGTGCTTGTATAAAGCTTTAATACGATGAGCTTACGTGTATAAATGTAATATTGTACGGTGTGTAGATGAATCGCTTTCATTATATTTTTTCGTAGTGGAATATAATCGCTTTGTTTTGTTTATTGGATGTCAGGGATATCACGAAAACATTACATTTATATGATATCATGTTTTAATGACACATATACAAATCCGGGTGTTAAATTTTAAACTTTGTTTGTGTATATTATATTGGATTGCAATCCCATTTTTTGATACACTTAATACCAGGATTGATTGAAACAGTTTATTAGCAATGTAATATTTTTTATTTAAATAATATTTTTTAAATTTTGTTTTATTTGCTTTCTATTGCTAAGTATTCAGAAATTAAACAAGATTTGCTGATGTATTATAAGCGATTTAAGCCATTTCAAATTTAAACAGTCACTGTATTTAATTACATTTTTTTTTAATAATTTAATAAAAAGTCATTGTTTACGGAGCAAATTATCTAGGGGTACAGACCCTTCGCCTGATTTTGGCTGCGCGGTTTTATACGTTTATATTTAAAACGGTATCTAATCTTATGAAAATTTATGTTTTTAAATTATAATATACAATAGTATTATTTATTTTATAATATGATATACTATAATTTAATTCGAAAAAATGGAAAGTGCAGTGAGAGTAGAAGTGTTGGTGGTACAATCTTTTTGGATAGTCATAGGAAATGTATATTTTCCGTATTATAATATATTTTTTATCAATGCATTTAAATAACCAGCTGCACTGTTAGCACTTAGGTCATTTAAAATGCCATTTTAAATATTATGAGAAATAAGTAAGCAATTTTCCAGACAAAAGAGTTTACAATAAAAAAGAATATTCAATACTACATTTGCGTAATAACACTAAAAAAACTACCGTTCAGAAAAAATATCTTAAAATATTATAAAATTTGCATCAAAAATCTGTTCAGCTGATTTTGATTTTTAAAGGTAAGCACGGATTAATAGAATTTTAATTTGTTTTATATTAGAAAATATTATTTTGCCTTTTTTATATAAATAGTATATAAATGTATAAGAGATACAGTTAGTGCTCATGATTATTATGTAGGCATACGAGTTTAAAAGCATACGTGAGAATATGTAACATTAAGTAGTTAAAAGGAGCTGAGAGGAAGTGTTGCCAGTTTATGGTTGATGCTTGCTTTAGTGATTTCAAACTTTTCCAATTAACACCGCGTAGCGAAAGCTTTCCAAGTTTTCTCACTTTACAGTTTGTGACGAATTATCAATATAATAATAATTGCACAAGTTTCTCCATGTAGTTCAACTTTAAATTGAAAGGCATTGCTTATTATTATTTAAATAGTAAGCCAATGTTTAAATAAATGTTTTAACCATTTATATTATTCCTTGTTTGTATTCCGTTTTAAAATACTACGCAGAAATTTTCACGCTGTTTGAACTCAAATAAAATTAAGCCGTTTTACAAATTGTTGCTAATTCCAAATATTTATATTTTAACCGAGTTCTAAAGTTAACAAAGTCGTTTTATTCTACATACCAAAATTTGTTTGAAAGCATTTAATTGATAAAATACGAAATCGTTTCGAGCAGTAAACATTTTCAGTAATTCCTTCGTAACTTTTTGCGATGCAAAAATATTTTCGAGAGCTTCCGAAAGCTGCCATTTACTGCAGAGCAAATTGAAAATAAATTACATCGAATGTTCCTTATTGCGATTGAAAGGTAAAAATGATAAAACCGCGAGCCTTTTATGTATTATAATAAAAAATCGTAATAATATTCGAGCTCGCCTCACAACGTACGTGAACAGTATCATTATTTTATATTAGCGGTTATTTTTTTTGCGAGATGGTCATTCAGCGAGTGTGTTCCGTAATTCCAAAGATCGTATATCTTTCTTTATATTATGAAAATAAAATTATGTTAGAATAATCCTTGCGTAACCTTTTCAACTTAATAAAAAAAAAACAATATAACGTATTTTATTTTGTAGTGAATAAATTCCAAAATTATATATAATTTTTTTTTTATTAAATAAATTGCTGATATTTCGTGAACCAGAAAATAATCTGTAATTGCATTTACTAATCTACTTTTATTCATATTACTTGAGAGATTACTCGTACTAGTTCACTTCGTATTAGAGCACTTTTAAATTGTTCCATGGCAAAATTGAAACCTGTGCAGTATCCATCATGTAAACAAATTTCTATGGGAGTTTCGCAAAGCCGCTACAACCAACCGCTTTTAGGTAATATGAGATCCTGTCCGTTCGCCTTCCCACAGAATATACACACATACACACACACAGATGCAATTTCGTCGTCGGACGCGAAAGCTCTCTCTGTTGAAACGTACGAAATTGAAAACAAGTTGAAACGTAGCCGAGGAAGACTAATTTGCCCGCCGAGGCACTTTTTAATTTGATTTGCACGCGTATTATGCGAAACGAGCTGTACGTGCACGGAATCTCGGTGGGTTTACTATAAAACGTTCTTTATTGTGCTAGAAACGTCTACTTTAAAGAGTATCATATTTTTTGCAAAGTAAAAACGTAACTCTAATAGTTTAAGAATGAAATACTGACGTTACAAACGAACGAGTGGCCAAGGGAAGGCTCAAGTACCTATAACAAAACTTGCCGAGATGTACATATGTACTATAGTATACTTTCCCAAAAAATAAATAAAAATAAACTACTCCTGTTCAACTAGACTAAAAGGTTTTGTGCGATAAGTCATGCGAAAATATTTATCGAATCGCGCATTTTGACTTTGAAGTGCATTTCGGAGCTATAGTTTCGTTTAAACATGGTCAGGCAATTCGACTTAAATTTACTTCGTTTCAAAGGTTACATAAAAAATTGTAGAAATCGATACGCATACTACTATATACATGAAGTATAATAAATATAAAGTACAAAATAATATGTTAGATAAATATATCTTTGTGATTAAGATGTAATTTCTTACTGGTATCAACGCTTTGAGCATGACTAGTTGGTTATTTTTTAAGCTAACGCAGTTTCTATAAATTTTTCGATATAATTTAAAATTAAAGAAATGTAAATTTCTTTGTCTATATTATTCCGATCGAATAACCTTTAAAATTGAAAAACTTCCCGTTAGTCTAAATACGATACGATACAAACTTTATTATGGTATTATTTTAAAACGATTTTATTATAATAAATATTAAAAATTGAGAATTTCGCGCTGATACTGTTAAGGGCGAATTTAATAAATTTATTAAATAAAGAATAATAACAGGTGACTGTAATGTTAGTAAGTATGGAAAAAAAATATATTATCATTTGGAATAGCTCAACCCCATGGCAATATTATTTATTGTATTTTAAGCTTTGAGAGAATTAGAAAATCGATTTCATACCATGCTACTTTTGTAACAAATTAAAAAAACACTTATAAGTAATATAAAAAAAAGTTTTGCTGAGTTCGCTCTTAATGTTCTTGAGAAATACAATTTCACATAAACATACATTTTACAGTATTATTTTAAAAATATTGAGGTAAAATATAAAAAAAACACGAATTGGAGGAATACTCAGGCAATAAAATTTGGTTATCTTTAACTTAGCTTTTTTATTGCATAATAATTAATTATGTTATAATAAATAATCTTAGGTGTCTAATTGCCCTAGAGTATAAATAAATTAACAGTATTTTGTTATTATTTAAATAATAAAGGTCGTGTTTTTTTCATTATTGCTTTCCAAAAAAATGAAAAATTTCGTTGAAATGACAAATAAGCAAACAACGCAACAAATAAAAAATATTTAAAAAAAAAGTCAAACATGTGTATTTCATAAAAACAAACCAAAAATAATTTTACGTTAAATTTATCCTTTTAAAATAAAGTACATTTATTTTTATTAAAAAGATTTCCCCTTCCTTACGTACCTCTAATAGAAAAACATTTTTTGCCGATATGCAACAGGGCTGTAATAAAAAATAACATTAAAGCTAAAATATAAAAAATTAAGCCATTTTATCTTAGAAAAAAGCAAAATATTATGGTTTATGAATTTTAATAAAATTGTTAAAAGATACTTTAAAGATATTTAATTATTATAATATATAATTATTTGTCGAAAAATAATATTAATCACTTATTTGTCTAATAAC
Organism: Plectrocnemia conspersa; assembly: GCF_051122295.1. Lineage (NCBI taxonomy): Eukaryota > Metazoa > Arthropoda > Insecta > Trichoptera > Polycentropodidae > Plectrocnemia > Plectrocnemia conspersa. The sequence continues at coordinate 18,113,568 of NW_028277165.1, forward strand.
GATTATATTTCAGTTTGTTTTCATATTGTTAATATTTTTAATATGACTTTTGTAATTTTTACCTTTATTTTATTGTGGAAACCATTCGAAAAAAACAAGATAACGTGGTTTTTGTGATTAAATTTAAAATTGCTTTAATTAAAAACAATATATAAAGAGTTGCTATTACAATTAAAATGAAAGGTACCGATAAATTTTCGCCAGGGGTATCAACAGTTTTGAGCCACGCTTTACAATTGATCACAGGTCGTCGACCAGAGCGGATTGGACTGCGCACTTTATTTTTCTTAACCTGAAGCTGGTGTTTCTTTAACCACTGGCTTATCACCTCTTTCCAAATTAGATGGATTTTAGCATGCCAACACTGAATCAAGCAAAATGTAGATAGACTGACACAAATAATTTGATTTTAAGACATTTTCTCCATCGAGGCCATTAAAGGCTATACTGTGGCAAACAGAAATACTTTCACAGAATAAGGATCACAAAAGCGTGTTAGCTAGAAGAAAAATAATTTGCTAAATTAGGCCGTGCAGGAAAAAAGTTAAAATTTATAAGATTTTAAAGCTTGTTTCTTGTAAAGCATTACTTTCCATAAAATATTGTTTATTTATTAAAAATCAATATTTTCTTTAAATATATTTTCATTGTTATATTTTTTTTAAATGTAAAATATTAACAGCTTAAAGTATAAATATTCCTACTGCTACCTTTTTACTTATTTTGATACTTTTTTTCATCTAGGAAACGTTGTATTGATTAAAATAAATGATAATCAGAAAAAGCATGGTATGGAGAATAAGGCGAATAAGATAAAACCATCCAGCAAAGATTTATGAGTGGGGACAATTCTGTTATTGTTTGGCCAGGGTTAAGAATTTCGTAATACAAAATTCCTTTGCAATTCCAGCGTATAGACAAAATGAATTTGATTACAGTAAGCTCGTGCTTAAAAGTTGGTATTCTACATGACCTTTAGATAAACACTGTCTTATATGTCGTTGCACAACATCCATTTCTCATCCCCGTTTAACAAATGATCGGGAAAAGGCGTTTCAGCTTGAATATACTATGCACTGTAAAATCAGATTGGTTTAGATTCTCGGCCAGCTGATGTATATTTTAAGTTTGATTAGCTTACATTACTACAGCTAGGACAACATCGTCCTACTACTTTACAAATGTTTTTAAAGGCCAATTTTTTTAATAAATTGATATACCATGCAATTTGGTATAACTTGTTCACATGGCTAAAATTCTGCCATTGTAAAATTTAGGGGCGATTTTTTTGAAAATATGTACTCGGGTGTCAAAGACCATGGTACCACTAACTGTTAAAAGTTAAATTTTTAAAAAACGTCATTATCCTCAAGATAACATAATATTTAAATTAAAAAAATATGATATACATTGATCTGTTTTACCAATATTATATAAATGTTAATAATTTAAACAATGCACATTAAAAAATAATATCATTTATAAAATATTTAAACAATATTACTTGAATATCTGTCGATTAGACTAACTATTCGTAAATTTTTATTACTATAATTAAATACATAAATATTTAATGCGATTTTTCGTTTTTTATTTTAAACTTACATAAAATAAATGAGAGGATCGCTGCAGATCTTCCACGACTAATCCAACTGGAGCGTCGAGTTTAAAATATTATGTTTCTCGATTTACGCGAAAAGTTTCACAGAAATATGAAAGAACATACGTATTTTATATCTATAAAAATTTTACTTTGCCATTCATTCCATATTTTTGCCAGAGTAAAATATTTCTTAATAATTTAAAATGTGTAATAGAAAATTTCAGTGCAATAAAATAAATGTAGATTTATAAAATTTTTTTTTTTCAATACTTATTAAAATATATACAGTATTCGTATTTTTTATCCCAAGTTACTTATTCAATGGTATACTATTTGTAAAATAAAAATTGAATTTCAAATATTATTAGCCACTGTATTTGTATATATAAATATTATGAACTATACGTGTATAAAAATATTCCATAATAAAGGATAATCTATGCATATATAAAAAAATAAGAAAAAATCTATGAACCGTATAGAATATTAAGTATATGCTGCAAAATTTGATCTTTTCACAATCTTGACATTGTGTTAAAGTTTTAATCTACGCGATGAAATTTGATACTGCTATGAAGTCATAACTCCGTGTGAGGTCACACATTGTATGACCCTATCTCATGACATCAAGTGAGACAGTGTTACGTTATTAAAAACACTTTGCATGGAAAATTTGACATTAAATCATATCTTGCATGATAACTAAAATTTTGCATTTGATTAATTCAATATATTTTATAAAAATATATTACATATTATCTTAATGTTAAATCTTTATTGCCATGACCTAGTAATAAATAAACATAGCTTTTATCTTCAATACTTAAAAACATGGTTTTAAGCTCAATGAGACGCAAGTAAAGAAGTATTAATAATAAGCTTTATAAATGGTATTTATAAAGCAAGTTGCACTCGAAAGCTTACTATATACTACATGTATTTAGTCAAACTGGAAAATCGTCACTGCTAAACGGAAATGCATTTGAACAAGTCCACTTGAATTTACCCGACTCTGATTCAGTATATAATTTTATTACAGTACAGCATATATTAACAATATTTTATTATATAGAATTTAATAGTATTAAAAATTTTATTTAATTTTTCAAGTTTTTAAGGAAACAAATATTCAATAATATCTCACCGAGCGTGAATAAAATAGGATCGTATTATAGCATTCATCACGAAAAGGTTCAAAGTAATGGATTGTCATAGTTTCTCGATCCATAAAATTTATTTTAATTAATTTAATATATTGAAAAAGTAATTTCCAGAAAAAATGTATATTATTTGTAGCAGTAATTTTACTCAAATCACATTTTAACTCAATCACGTTATCGATGCGACAATATTTAAATAGATGTTGAACAACAACACTTTTTACCGGACAACCTGAAAGTTCCTGCACACAGAAAAGTTTCTTTAGAAATTTTATGGCATCCCCTTCAATCGACGCTCTAGGCATCCATCTAGTTTGCGTCTTTCATCAAAACAGCTCTGTATATCATACATATCGTTCAACTTTGCACTTATCGTTTTTGTTAGGTTAAACAGCAAAAGGGGATACTTTTAAGTTGCATGTATTTACACAGTTGAAACGGCAATAGAAATATACATGTGATAATATGTCGTGTATGATATTATACCAGTTAAAACAGAAGTATTTGTAATATGATATGATAAAAACAGAAAAAGTATTACGATAATATGATACGATAAAAAAATCTTTAAGCCTAATCATATTTTTTTTTACATTAATAAAGTACTGCAAATATAATGCCATATATTTTTTTTAATGAAAAATAATCGCTAGGTGTAGATAATTGTTGAGAAACTGAATTTTCTCAATAGTTTCGGTATGAATAATTAAGTTATACTGCAGAATAAGTGAGTAATACTACTCATTAACTCACTTATGAATTATTTAGTATCTCGCAATATGTGCGATAAAGTAGTACAAAGCATATTTACTATCGGTGTTTAACTATTTTTTTAATTAAAATTATATTTTTAAATTTAGCGATTATTTGTGGGGTATAAATTGTTTAAAGAAAATGTATTTTTCTTTCAATTGATTTTTCGAAGGTTATGTTACGGTTTTCGATTAACATTTATTTCATAGAATTATTAAAATATTGATTTCTATGAATTTAATTACTAAAGAAGAAAAAAGAGATCGCTCTTATTAATGCGCCTGAACAATTTTCGGAACTAATGATTCAGAACACGCCTATTGTTTTTGTCCGGAAAGTAAATTCGATCAACACAGGACAAAAGGCATTGCTTGCTAATTTAATTTGGCGACGATTCGTTGACACACCTTTTTGAGCACGAGGAAGAAGCAGGTTTATACAAAATATGGTTAATATGTAACTGAATGTATAATGATGTTTTTGTTTTGTAAAATATTAAGGATAATATATTATATTATAATTCCATTTAAAGTTGAAATAATATACGTATGATCTTAACACTTAACACTTAACGCATATTAAAAGCAGCATATTATACATATAATATGAACGTTTAATAACAAGGATAAATCTATTGAAATATTGTATTACCATTCAATTATGATAAAAATACGAAAAAATGTTCTATATGATTTAATAATATAAAACAGGTTAAGCGTTTCTTAGACATTGCGAATGTGTACTACCAACGAAGTTATATATTTACTGAATTTTCGGTGAAGACATATCTGGATACATTTTCATCGGTAGAAATATGTTTGTATAATTTAACTGATGCGCTAGTGAAATTATAAGTTGATATAAAATGTCTATGAAAGTTGCGAAACATACATTTTCTGTATACCCAAACCTAACTTCAATCTACTTAGAAGGACCTCCATCAAGTCCCTCCAAGACTGCAGCCTCCACGCTACATACACAAAACTAGGCCCTCAAGAGTCAGGTCAAGTTACCCAAAAATCTCAGTCCACATTTATGGCTCCCAACAGCAGATTTAGAGCTGCCTCTACAAACTGAGGTATTTTTTTGAGCCAGAAGTCTGCACCACCTCATTCTTTTGAAGACAACGACACCAGAACGCACACCACTGAAAATAGTCGTCGAGAATCTGTGCCCCTTGGTAATAGGTCCGTAAATTGTGTCTTTAGTGCCTTTTTTGTTAGTGTTGCCTTTTCTATTTTTATGTTCTATATACATTTATTATAATGTAATTAAAGTGTTTGATTTAATTTTCAAGAATAGACTGATTGATTTTCAAAAGTTAAGTTCGATCATTTTGACTAGCTATTATAATAATTTATATTTAACAGATTTTGTATCATAAAATTAATACAAAATGTAAGTAAAGTAGTTATATACTTCAGTTAATATGCCAAGTCATTATGAGTCATTAGGATTTTTATAAGCACTCGGTAAATATCTAAAAGCTATAGTTGGCTAGACGTTATTGTATGTAGTATGTATTTTATTCTGTACACGCCAGTCAAGATCATCAAAACAAAAAAAGGATGAATGATTGTGTACTATAATATAAACTCCCACATATTGTATATATATATATTTTAACTAAAAATATAATTTGGGCCTATTTTTGGGTTAAATTATGTTTGGGATGCTTAAATGAATTGAAATCTTACCTAAAAACCCTGGAATAGCCCCCAACGGCATGACGAACAAGCTGACTAGAAGATCTGCGATGGCTAGCGACAGCAGGAAATAATTTGTGACATTCTGGAGTCTCCTATCCAAGCAGACAGCTAGGCACACCAAGATATTACCAACACCACCCGCCACGATAAACACCATCACAAAGAGGAAACTCCAGTCGTAGTGAACTTCGTCAATTTTCACTCGATCGTCACTGTAACTCCACGAACATTGTAGCACATTCGAGGGCGTTTCTTCAAATAGCGAAGTTTGGTTGAACAATTGTAAACCGTTAGAGAAACACGTCAAGGTCTTAATATACTTATCCAAGACGCTTTCCCCACAAACATCATCTTGGAGTCTCAGCCAAATCGTCCGCACTATCGATTCGAAAATCGAACCACTTATCGACAATCGAAAATTTGGGCTGCATTGCGAATTATTTCTCCTGTCGATGTCGCATAAGTCGCAAGAGTACAAAGTTTCGTTTGAATAGTCTAGATTTAGTGTACAGAAATATTTTGGTATTACTGTCACATTTGCAGTCGGGTTGTAGCAGTCCAAGCCGTAATATGGCGGCGGTTCCGGAGAGCAAGCATGCTCATTTCCCACTACCAGCTCGCATCCAAATCCCAAAGCAGACCCATTAGTCACTTTGTAATCGCCGAGTGCCATTTGTCATGCACTTTTCAAACGATGCGGTATAGGATGCATATTAAAAGTCTCATATATTCAGCTGCTGAACTCTGAAAGAAATAAAATAAATCACATTACAATTGTACAATTGAATTTCGAGACAACACATAAAGCGGAAATCAAATTATATAGCTTGATTGATTAAGAGTCATTATCTCCCGACACACCACCTATACAATCTGAAGGTGCTATTTGCACAATTTACCTTGGATGAGTGCAAATTGGTTTCTGCTTACCGAACCACTAGAGTGTAAAGTGCGCTTCACTATGCAGTTCTTGTGTCTAAGTAAAAACGAGACTGAAACAGGTGTTTGATCAGTAAGGAAAAACGTACTAGTGATAGTCAAAGTACTTTATACTTATATAAACATTAATCTAAATATAGGTGCGAATATAATATTTGCATAAATCTTGCATTCCGAGTTCAAATATTTAATACGAGTGAGGCGGAACTTTGAAAATGCATTTGGTTATTCATATTCCACATTTATGCAACGTTTGAGGTTATTTTAAACGTGTACTTACACACATGGTGCATTACCATTATTTTAAAATATTAATGTTGTAGCTTTTCAAGGATAACCCTATATAAATCTACAACATATCTTAAAAACACGTATTACCTATTTATTTTAAATAAAATATACGTTTTAAAATGTGGCTAAAATGTCTAGAATATGAAAAGAAAATTCAACAAGGTGCTAATATATTTTTATTTTATAATAATACTCCACAAACCTAGAAGAGCAACATAACGCTGAATTCAAAAGATACATACTTAAAGGCTTATAAAATAATAGATAAACTTAATATGCGGTTACAATATAATAAATTGATGTAAATATATAAGTTCACCGAATAAGAAGCTCTACACGAAATGCGTAATTTTCCATAAATTAATGGATTAAATCTAAATGTTTTAGTCGATTATCTCAAAACATGTTTTTGTAAAGTTCGCTCTTAATATTTCCATCACCTAATACTACGAAGCAATAAAACACAACAGTTAATTCAAATTTTTTTTCACCAATTTTAAAAGTTAAAAAATCTTAATATCTACGTTTACCATTAAATGTAAATCTAAAAGAGATTTATCTTTATTAATATTTATGACATAACAGTATTTTTAAATTTTGACGTGTGTAACACATTAATAAAAAGTGGCTTGCTATAAGATTTATTATTATATTCTTACAAGATACGGCGAAAAATATTTTTTTGGTTATATTCCTAAAATAATACATTGATTAAACTTGTTTACTTTATGTTTTTTAATATTTTAGATAACATAAATTTTAAGTAATTGAAAACTTATAAACATAACACGAATATCACTGCCAAAATTAGGTTTTCATCGCGATGAATGACAGAATTTAAATAATATGTACACTGTTAAAAAATATACATATATCATACGTGTACATGTGAAAAATATTATTATTAAAATATATTAATTGAACCTTTTCAAATATTATACCACCGGAACCACTCGTAATCATTGTATCGAAATTAATTGCATAATAATCATTTACTAAAAATCGGAGTATTTTCATCGAGGTGCCAAATTAACAATTATTCATATATGAACAGTACTTTCCAATAAGTGTAATGTAATCGTTGGATCTTACTTTAATAAAAAAACAAGGGTTGGGTAAAAATATCTCTGCCAAACAGCTACAAGTAATGTATCGGCAAATTAACCGATTTTTAATTTACTGTTACGCAATTAAACACGAAAAAAATACTAATGACTTAGACCACGAATCATCGCGATTGGTGAAAGTCTTGAAAATTAAAATAAATGATGCTCTTTCCACATTTTATCAAGATATATAAGTCAGAAAATTACTGTACTCAATCATTTTCTTGAACATTAGTCAGGGATTTATATCCAGGATTAAATCACAGAACTATCAAATCAGTTTATATTTGGTATAACGAGAGCTCAAGCAAACACGTACAAAGCGAAGCTACGCCAAAACTCCAAGAGTTCAACTCGATCTTTGATACGATTTGTAAGCTGCAATAAATCGTATCGAAGTATTATTTTAAACTTATTTACAACACAAAATTTATTGTTATATATTTTTTTAAATATAAAGTAGTTCTGCTTTAAATAATTAATTTGCGTCTTGGGAGTATAATTATTTAGTTAAATAGTTGACTTATTTTATCATCATATAAGACATATATTATTAATATGATTGAATCTTCGCGTTTAGTTTTAGCTTCAAAATGAATATATATATAATTTAATTATCTTTTTACGATCATTACAATTTGGTGACCGAGAAAATAAATTATAAAAAAAACATTGGGAGCAGGGCTCGCGGGAAATAGTTAAGAGTGAAGCACATCCTTACAATATGTATATATAAACTAATTCTATTATTAAACATACCCTAATGATATTTTATACTGAAAATCCAATTTATCTCGATCACATTGACATGGAATATCACGTGTTGTATAATATACATATGATACGTGTTCATTATCTACATATTATATATGTACAATATGTATGTATGGAGATATTTCAACTAGGCGTTATGTTATTATATTTTACTCACAACTTCCTCAATATTAGTTATTGACCTAATTAGTACGTATGAATTTGTTAAGCCATAATATATATTAAGATAACCTGTCAATTAAATTAAGATAAACATGTACAGATAATAATTTAAATCGAAAAAATAAATTAAAGCATATGGGGAGAGAAGCAGATAGCGTAGTAAAAAAAATCAAACCGTTGTTTGATCGAAGTAACATTTATTTATTTATTATTTATTTTATTTTATTAATTTATTTAGCTTAATAGCTAATCTTTACATCTAACAAATTTAGTAAACATATATAAAAATATATAAAAAATACATAACAGAAAGAAAAAATAAAAATATACAAAAATAAAGTCTTAATATTATAATTTATTTCTATATGTACGAAGGTGTTTTTTTATTCCATTTATGAAACCCGTTATATTTTGGCTGTTTCGGATTTCTCTTGGAAGACTATTATATAAATCAAAACCTCCGTACATAATTCCCCTAGCCGTACTCGTTTTCTTATACTTAATTATCTTTAAATTTTCTTTATTTCTAGTATTATATTTATGTACATCTTTATTTCTTATTAAATACTTATTAAAATATTTTGGTAACATATTATTTTCTAACTTATATATAAATACTAAAACATTCATACTCAATATTTCTTGAACATTCAACCATTCTAATCTATCAATCATACTTTTACAATTAGTTAATCTATTTTTATTTAAGATTACTCTCATTGCCCTATTTTGTAATTTTTGCAACATTTGTTTATCTAATTTATTTAACATATTTAATAGTGTTGCACAATAATTAAAATGGGGCAATATTATACTATTGTAAATTTTTTTTTTTGTATTTATACTTAATATATTTCTTAATATAGATAATAAACCTATTTTTCTACTAATTTTTTTTAATATGTAATTACAATGTTCTTTAAAATTTAATTTTGTATCAACAATTACTCCTAAATATTTTATATTATCCACTATTTCTATACTAGAGTTATTTATTACTATTTTGGTACTATTATCTAACACATTTTTATAATTAATAAACATACATTTAGTTTTATTCTCATTTAATTTAAGTACATTATTCTTTAACCATATTTCTAATATACTTAATTCATTATTTAAATTATTTACAATTTCTTTAATGTTATCACTTATGCAATACATTAATGTGTCATCCGCAAATAGATGAATTTTACATTTTTTCACGTTATTAACTATATCATATATATTTATAAATAACAATAATGTTTTATACACCTAAATAAATATTTCGGAATATATAACATAAAATAAAATTAGAATAAAACAGAGTCAATCATATTTATGAAACGAAAACAAATTTTGCCACCGGTTCTTTGTGAATAGTACAGTAACATAGAATGGAAATATAATGTTAAATACCTGGGCTTACACCTGGACTTAAATTCAATAAACATATTACTGAACTTGAAACGGCTTATTATGCATAAGAATGCACTCACCATAAAATATTATAATATACAAACAATTATTCAGACCTAGCTTAATATATACCATTCCGGTGTGGAGTAACACCATTAATACTATTTTTTTTAAATAAAAAGTTAAAAAAAAAAAAAAAACTTCATTCTAGTCGTTGAATATCAGAAATCAAAGAACATACCAATAAATAATATTAAAGTATTTCGCGTAAGCACACTAACCCACTTATCTCATGTAACAAAAACTACGATAAAAACAACCTTATATTTAATTATAAGTACATAACGCTTTAGAGCAATGATGGCAAACCTATGATTCGCGGGTCAAAGGTGACTTGCATCGTTTACAAGTGAGGATAAAAGAAAGGAATATATTTCTAAGCAGCTACACCTCTATAAGTGACATGCTTAAATTTGTAAAAGATCCTATAAATTTATTATAAGCAAATTTTTGCATTGCTCACTCCACAGCTCAGCATGGAAAAGTGACTCTGCCAAGATATACCAGTTTTATTTCACAGTGTGCAAAATAAAAAAGCTATTATTAAGCGGCCTTCTGAGTCACCTTTCAGTAAAAATATCATCAAAGGCAGAATAATTAGACTAAACACAAACATACAGCATCGATTAAAAGAAGACTTAAATAATTGTAAATATTTTTCGATTTTTCCTGATGAAAATATTGATGTTACATCAAAAGCTAGGTTGACCATTATTGCCAGATATTATAATGATCTTACAATGAGAGATGAGTCGATGATAAAATCTAGTGTAAATAAGTACATCATGAAATAAAATACGTAAGGTTGTTATAAAAAACATTCCTTAACCTACTAATTAAGATGTCTAAAGATGAGTCAGTGATGACAGATGACGCACCTAATATGGTGGAAAAAAATATGGGATTTGTAAAATTGTTTATGAACGCTGTTTCATGTCAACTTGATCTTTTTTGTTATCCATCATAAAATGTTGTGTGCCACGCCAAGATTCACATAGTTAAATGATTTATTATCATTTATAATAAAAATAGTAAATTAAATATCTACTCGAGCGCTTCACAATTAAGATTTATCCGTGCTTTTAAAGGAAGTTGATTCAATCTACAGTGCTTAGTAGAAATTAAGGTATTTCTTGGTAAAAACTTTTTTGAGCTCAATAAGTGGGTCAAAACATTGATGTTTTTTTACAAATATCTCTGTTCATATGAATGAATTAAACTTAAAATTACTAGGTTTTAGGGAAAATATAAATGTAATGTTTGAATATCTAAAAGCCTTTGAAAGTAAATTTTAAATTTTTATTAAGATGTAGAGAGTAAAGTATTTCGAGAAAGTCAGCGCAACTGTAAAAAATAAAATGAAGCCCATGCATATAAAGTAAGATTCGGTGATTATTTCGCAAAAAAAATTGCGCACAGCGAAAACATCAAACAACAAAAATTTTGATTATAAATGCTCAATATACACATATATTTATATAATATATAAAAATACGTCAATATATATATATATATATATATATATATATATATATATATATATATATATATATATATATATATATATATATATATATATATATATATATATATATATATATATATATATATATATATATAAAATAATGTCTGTATATATAACATATGTTACAATGATTTTAATTAAAAAATATATGAAAAAACATTAAATGTAAAATATATTTGCCAATCAAACAATTACATATGTTCGAAATTTTTTCATGTGCGTAATTTTTGTTTGCACAATAATCCGGTCAACATATGTACCAGTATATTTTAAACTCATTACTAGACCAGTTCAGCAAAAGATGTAATAAATTAAAAAAACAAAATAGTTAACTATAATTAAATATTATTAACATTTAAAGTGTTTGTGATGATGTATGAACAACATCTGAGTGATACAGAAATAAAATATGTTTCAATAGCTGAATTTTGCAAGCATATTTGTCAAATTGAAAAGAACCTTCATTGTTTGCAATTTGCTTTTGTTTCATAAAGTTGCTCTGACCATACACTTTTCATTATGAATACTCTTTTGAGTTTTGTTATGCTTCTTATTAGCGGACAACAAGTGTCATTCGAGCGTTGCTCTTCAAAAACAATATCGATTATCTACGCATTATCGTGCATGTGTTTGATTTATTATCATGATAAAACTCAACCAGATACTCCAAAGAAAGAGGTCAACCTTGACAGGCGGTCCAGTGACGCGGAATTAATTCGCTTTTATGACTCTGAAGCCACGACAACATCTCATTTGAATGTGTATACCAACAAGGTGAGATTTATGTACGTATTTAGCAACAGTCTACGTCTCGCGCATATTGAAGATATTTGCACAAGTATCGTGGAGTGGGCGGTTTTCACAGTACACATAAAATACATATTTATATCGTCTCCTAGCATAATTAATAAAAAAGGCCGGAGCAGCAGCACTTCGTTAAGGCCGTATCGGATTTGATTAAAAACTTGGACGGCTGCGTGTCTGGAAAGCGAATTCATGCCGCTGATACTATGATTATATGTAGAATAGCTCCATCTGTAACAATCCGGCTTTGTTGGGGGTAATTCTGAAACGGGGATAGGTGATATTGCCAAATTGAAAGGCTTTCAGCCTGTGGATGGTAACCGTCGGCTGTAGTAATTTTGAGCTCGAGTGTTATGCCGTCGAAGCAAGATATCGGTGTTTAGTTATCCTTGACCTACTATTATACATATATGTATATATATATAATATAAAAGCCCATCCACTAGTTTAATCAAAATCGTGTTTCAAAACAATAAAAATTTAACTAATAACATCATAACGAAAAGTCGAAAATCTTGTATCAAAATGATGCATCTAGAAAAATAACATTTGCTTCTGCCAAAATAAATATATTAGAGTTTATATATGCACTTATGCGCCTTATTTAAACAATTTCTTATTAAATTTCACTCCCGAATATTAAACAACTCGAATATATAAAAGTATACATAAAAGTATTTTTATATAAGTGAACTTTCCCACGTTTAAACTTTCTATTGAGATTTCCAGTGCTATTTACTTAGGATTTCATTCATGACTGTTTTTCTAATATCATTTCGTATTTTTCCTCAAATACTTCTCAATAGGTTTCTATTTTATATCCTATTTTATATATCAATTTTATTCTATTTAAAATTTAATACAACAAAATAATAAAAATATTTCTTTAAAAAGCATGACATATTATATATTGTAAATTAGAAAAAAAAATTTTTTTTTGATTTTATATATTATAATAACACTATTTTTTACATCAAAGTAACTGACAAAGCTTAAAAGTAATTTGTTTGGTTTTAAACATGTAATTAAAGCAATTTTTGTATGTATCCATTTTAGTTGCTATACAGGAATAATGTCTTTTATTGACAACGTTGGATAACACTTTAGTTTCGACTAATGATCACTAGCTAACAAACGTTTACTAACGAGTCGACTTGACGCTACAAAATAAATATAGAATATTGTCTAACTTTGTAAAATATTCAAAAGTGTATCTACATATATTTTACAAAAATCCTACAAGACAACTTCTAAGATAAATTAGCAAATAAATTAGGTAATATTAAATAGTTATGTTCTTATTGTATTTTTTTTACATTCAAGTTACATTCATATTCAAAATATATTTTAAAAATATGAACTGAATAAATGGGCTACCGTTCCGATAAATCTTTTTATTACCATGATTTGCTAAAATTAAAAACCAAAATAAAATAATCGAGTTTTAAAGGGTAAAACTATTAACGAACAGTTCAGCTTTTTGCAAAAAACACATAGGTACTTTATTATAATTTTTTTAAATATATCACATATGTACATACTCTCAATCGCTCTAGTTACTAATACGCGAGCGATAGAGAGGGAAAGTATTTCACCGACCGCCTCTAGTACATACATATATAAGGTCAGAAAAGCGCAGTCCGTGAAATCTCGGATTGCTAATCCAGAGGCCACGGGATCGAGCCACGGCAGCATACATGAATATTTATTAATAAAAAAGCGATTATATTAATAACAGGTTACAACGAAAGATCAAATAAAATAAATATATTAAATCAAACACATGCTAATATATATACGTATCCATTGATACACTTATTATCTGACATATTTCTAAAGATTCGCTCAAAATGTGCATTATCAAATATTACTTTTTACCTCGTTATAGCTATCGCTGAAAAAAATCCTTGAACTCTTTGAGAAACGTGCAAGAGGTGCGTTCTGGACGTTCTCGCTGCGACGCGTAAGAATCAGGGACGCAATCGCGACTCTCTAGGGCACTTCGCTAAGCATTGACGGATTGTTAACACCGCCCATTCAACAATTGCAATGAACGTATCTCACCGTTTCAAGCAAAAATAAACTAGGATACAAATACTGATACGATATCTGAGAATTTTTGAATCCTTTCCAGCAATAAGGAGGCCCTTTGGGGCTCGAGACAATGGATCCATATTCGAACTAGTCTATCGTAAAAAATAAAAATCAGCAATATTTTTTTAAAGTGACCCGCGCTCCGCATAACCAAGTCGAGCATTATAGACGCCTTATTGCAATTTTTGGTGAAACGCATAGGAAATTTTATCTAAAGTATTTCTGATTGAAACAGACAACACGCAAACTGTAAAAGAATTCCACCGGGCAATGGGATCTATAAAATGTAACAAAATTACTAGAAATTTCAATAATACCGAAATTTTCAATACCGGTATTACCGAGAGATAAAACTGCCAATACCGGTGTTGACATGATTATTATTACTTTAAATAATTGACCAAAAAAATATTCCAAGTACCACTCGCATAATTCACCATGCTTATTGAATAGCAAAACCAAACATTCGAATACACCGGAAACAATTGTTTCGATATATTAAAAGCTTTAATAAAAATTATTTCAATAGTAACACTTTCACAATATTTTCAAAATTACGGCTGCCAAATCTTTCTTGTTAAAAAAAATAAATCTAGGACATTGTCTTTGACAAAATATCGTCCTTGATCGATCGCTTCTGGATGCCTCCTAAATTTTTATACCAGGGGGCAAAGCACGACTTAGCAATTTATTTCAATAAAATTATTACTCATTATTTTTTGTAAAATATGATTATCCTAAGAAACCTTATGAGAAAGGAGTGCGTAGTAAAATTTGAATCTGTTTGTTCAAAATGCGATATATTTTTTTAAAAAGATTTGATAAAAAACCTTGACGTATTATAGATACATATTTTGCCACATCAGAATTAAAAATAATCCGCACATAGATATTTTGGCTATCGATTATTCCAGGTGTGCAATCGCATATTTATAAACATTGTAAAATGTCGTCTATTAGAAACTACATATTTATCAACTGTCTGTTGGCTGATATATTGCGATTTAGACGATTTTTTTCTGCAATAATAGTTTTAATTAATTTTATTTTTATACCTTCCTGTATACAATAACTCACTCCTTACCCTAATTATTATCAATAATTATTAAATTCATTTAAAGCATTAAATATTTGCATCCTCGTCAAATTATAATGTCATGTCATTGTAAGCATTGTGTTTAGATTTTACTGTACATAATCTTATTGCTTATAATTCATTTTTAGAAGCCACGAGCGAGCAATAAGATGACTACGCAAAAATGAAACCAAACTTCTTAAACTAAATAACCAACTGCATTACAATCATTGTAAACGATAGTATCCCTCATTATCCATAGATAAAAAATATGTTTTAATAGCATTTATATGGTTTGATCAACATTAACCTCAATTCTGGTACCTGGATTATTTGCAATTTGAGTAAATATATTCTATTCAGTCAAATCTAACGTATATGTGCATTAAACCGGAAGCAATGATAATGTTTATGTATTGTAAAAGGAAAAACTCACTTTTCGGCCTCGGAACTCAAAATTTGAAGACTTCAACACGAAGATTGTTTATATAGTTTAACAATCTATTCTTCTAATCCTCACACACATTATGTATATATTTTCACAGTTATAACACACCCAGTTAATTTGCAATCCGAATATTTATATTCAGTCAAATGGAACAACGAACATAACGAATTAATGAAAATTATTATCGCGTAGCAACGCTTTGCTAATAAATAATAATTATTCAAAACTGTTGTCATGTTACTGTCGTCCATCTTGTTTTATATTCGAATGCTTATTTTTCATTGGTCGAAACAACAGAATGCAGAGCAAATTCAATTTTTATTTTTATTGTTATAATTAAATATATTTCTTTTGTTTACGTGTATTATTACATACACCGTTCATATAAAACGATACGATTTATCAAGTAGAAAATATAACGTAGAAAGTTTAATTTTAAAGTAAGTGCGTCTGGAAGCGGCTTAGAAGAATTATATATAAGGTGTGTTTTACAAATTTTAAACTATTTTTGTGTACTCTTAATGATGTAAGGTAATAAAAATCAATAACATTTAGTTGTTACAACATTAAAAATATATTATATTTTCAATATTTATATATATAAAAAGATAAAATTTAAATCAAAATTAATGTAAAAAAACAATAGTCAAAATATTTTTTTTATAATCATCTAATACAATATATCTTAAGTTAATAATATAGGCAATAATTTTTTTAGAAAATACTTTTCGCACAAATTTTTCTAATACGTTTTTATTTTAATATAAATGGGACTAATTGCTAATGTTTAACGAAGCATGTTTCGTAGATTATTTGAGTAAAATATGTCTGAATGGAAAGTGTACAAATAGTAGAAAGTAGTTCTTGTATGTATTACCTGTTTTTGTTTTCATTTCGCCAGCCATCCTTATCATGAAAAGGTGCCGGCAGGCCACTGTGGGACGGTCATTTCTCTGTTACATTACACAAGTAACTGTACTTAGACTTGTCTGAAATAGTATTGATACGTCGCGTATATCGTACAGAAATATCGAACATATTAAATTTAATATTAATTTAAAAATTAGGGTTAAAATATCAGCTGATGAAATTTTTGGGCATATATTTCGGGTAAAAGGGGTAGTATTAATATACTTTAATATCCTACCCCGATAAAACTACTTCTCTATAATGAGCATCATTTTATTTTTCACTTCTGCTTTCAAGCAATATGGGCATCGTCATTTACGTAGAGAGATGTACGTATTTCAAAAATATATTTTTGTTACTTCGATACGGTAAAGCATGACCGTTTGATTCATAAAATATATTTACATTAAAAAACAGCGCTTAATTATTTTAAATGAAAATTTACTAAAGAGACATATTTTAATATATTCTTGCCCGATGTGCAATCTGAGTCTTATTCAAATTGAAGCTGTTGCGATTCGTACACACAAGTTAAGAGTATAATTTGTAGTGAATGAAAGTAATAATGCTTTAGATTATGCAAGTTATATTACCATATTTTTAGATTTATTTACAGTTCAGAATATTTCAAAGAGACACTTACGTATATTGCATGGTAGTGCTAGTCTGATGTTTCGATGAGCTACTCGGGAACGACAAACAACCGTACTTAGTGATGGTTTTGTGGCTGATTGTTTTCTTTCTTTTTGAAGAAAGTTTCGTCCCGTGTACACACACGTGCACGTGTGCGTATGCTTATACACGCGTACCCGAGAATATACGTAACTAGGACTGGCTCACTCCAGAGTGAGCTTTTTATTTATAAGGCACATCTCGGCAACTCAAACACGCGCCTCCTTTCGCACACTGCCATGGAACAAAGCAAAATCACCACGCGAAACCAGATAAAATGATTCACTCGGAATAATGCATGTTTCGTCTCGATTTTTAACTTTATATGTATGTAACGACGTGTGTTTATTTCATATTACATATATAAATATGTAAATGTAGTAGGCGCAGTGCTTGTAGTGACTCGAGCGAGATGGGTTTAGCGGGGATGGCTTCCGGTGCCTTTTATATGAAATCTAGGCGGTGCTCTCAATAAAAAATTACATTCAAGTATACATATACTGTAGTGCCATTAATTGTAAAGAGGTCAGGTGTATTATTGATACCTTTTCATCCCAAAGTTATAGCTTATGATTTTTTTCTTAATTCATAACAGTATCTACTGATTTATAAGTATATGTTGAATGATGATGTTAATAACATTTACATGCACGTTTTTTGCAGCTAATGTTGAATGTTCACTTAATCATTGATGACTTTTGTAATGAGTGATATCTTGAAATATGCATGAGGAAGAGATAAAGGCTGAGAAACCATTTACTTCAAATAAGATAGGGATATCTATAAAATGTGGGAAATAGTTAATAACATATTGGAAAAGCACCACCAGAGTATGCCATGAATCTATTCAATAACAATTCAATGTTACATGCTCATCAAATTTCTAAAAGCAAGCTAAAAAAATTAAAAAAATTTGGAACAAAGTAACTTCAGTTTATATTATTTCCTTTGGAAAAATTTGCTTTGATATACGAGTGTTTTGATATACAAGTACATTTCCGGAATGAATTATGCTCGTAAACTGAGGCTCCACTAATTTTAAATATAGCCCTGATCTTGGGCTCGATTTCTCGAAATCATTTATTACTTATTTTTTTTACGTTACCTAGCCAATTGACTGTAGTCAGCTTTAGTAAAAATATTTACAAAAAATATCATGCCAAATCATTTCTAATTTAGTTTTATTAAAAATAATTATAATATTATATGTTCATAAATTAGGTTATAGACAAGACTAATCTTACAGTCTGACGAATATAACCAATATTAAGTTCAAGAGTTCGGAATGGGTGCAATAAATCAGGTTAAGGGTAAAAATAACTACCATTGATGAAGATCGAGTGTGCTTACGAGATATTATATCTTTATCTCGATGAATTATTTTTATATCCATAGCTTATACAAAACGATTATAGCCCATAATTATTTTGATGACCGTTTTATTTACGGTCAACGAGGATAATTGGCGACTCGCTCTTTTTATGACCCCTATTGTTTTTTTTATATGACGCCTAATTACTGCAATATCTGCTGACATTATTACTAACGACTGGTATGTTGTATTGAACATGTAAGATTGTTTTACAAAAAGTAGCTAGTAAATAAATTTCTCAATTGTATAGATTGCTTTAATGGTAGTTGTCGGATGCTCTTATATACAATATAGTATATTGATTATGCGGTTAATTTATGGAATAATGGTTAAATAATTGTCGCAAACGTATGGTTTTTGAAACATAAACGTCGCATTATCATACGAGACGCTCGCCGTTTAGTTTGCATAACATTATATTTACGTCTTCCGTGAACAAATTGTTTCAAATGCAAATATCTAATTTCAATTCCAAATAAATATGAATTCCACTCGCATATGCTTTGTGTGCCCGGTTGACTTATTACTCGCACACAGCGAGCTTCGCTTCTTCACAAGAGCGCTCACGTGGCTTTCGAATATTACGATTTTTTTCTGATGCTCCAATGAATGAGTAATTTCATGCATTTCTCACGTTTAGAGAAAAAAATATAAACTGTTGCTAATGTTTAAAAAATAAAACCAAATATATTGTATAGTGAATTGTAAGTGGAACTTATTGAATGCGAGATATTTTTTGCCATGGTAATTAAAAATGTTTTTATCATTATTGTTTGTAAGATTTTTATATGTCCATAGATTAAAATACAATTCATTTTATTTATTTCTGGCATCTGTATACCTTGTTTATTAAACGTTTTATATACATAAGTGATTATTGGAAAGTAAAGTATATCACATTTCAAGCTAGTTAAATTAAAAATAAAACAGAGATCAATAAGCTTTATTTTTAGCACAGTGTGTTAAAAATAGCTGTGTCAATTTATAATTCCAGCAAGTATGAGATTTATACAGTGACTAGTTGTTGTTGGAAAAATGGTGTTGGTAAAAAAATAAGTAAAATGCTATCTACATTTAATGATGGATTCATTCAAAATTTAAAGAAAAATAAATATATTGATAATCAATAAACTTGTTCTCACGCTCATAAAAAAGCATTAAAGTTCAAAGCAACTTTGTTAGAAAGTAAATGAATGAATTTTTAATGTAAATTCCAAAATAAATATTTAAAAAATATATTTCATATACTTAGATAAAATACAAATTTACAATTCATATAAAACTCCAGGCAAATAAAAATCCATATTTTAGAATTTATCTTATATTTTTATATTGTGTCTTAAAAATATGATTGCTATATACACATAACCAAGATTACACTTACATATTTTAAATATTTATTACCAGACTTAAACTAAAAAAACATTTAACACCAGCCCTTGTAAATTATTTATCAAATATTTACGATACATAAACTTTAGACGAATAAAATATCCATAATTTTTGTTTAATAGATTTTATTTCGTAGTTTTTTAAATATTGTAATCCCTCTAAAATTTTATTTTTTAATACAAAAATAGTTTTTACTTGTATTTATTTACCTTAAGCTTAAAGTTAAAAAGGTCCAAGAAATAATCAATCCAGCCAGCCCTCTCAAACAATTACCCACCTCTGATATAAAGCATTCAGTTTGTTTATCGATAAGTCACTTTAAAATATTTCCTTACTTTTGATAATTTAAACGTTGTTAAAATTATCGACTCGACTTCTACTCCCATTTCCACTTTAGCATTAATCAGTTTAAGCAATATTTAATTTCCGCTGGAATTTATTTAATTTTAACGTTAGCATTTTCAAAGTATCATGAGATGGGGCGGTTTTTATTTGCTTTCGATAGATATAAAGCCCTGTATTTTGTCTCAATTTTCTCAAGTTAAAAACAAAATCTAATAAAGACTAAATATACGGCCGTACTGCTCAACCCTACTTACATTTATAATTAAATATATAACTTAGTTAAATGTAATATATACATATAAATATTATAAGTATGCTATATTTGTGTAAGAAATTAAAAAGTTTAAAATAATATATTTTTAAATGCTAGATTTTTATTATACTCTGTAACACATAATGTAATTACTATGGAGCGCGTTAAAACACGAACTCAACAATTACAATTTAATATTCGTTAGTCGTAACGTATATCGTAAAAAGGGTTTTTAAAAGCCTCAAAAAAGGGGTGACAAACGAGCCTTGTTGAAAAATGTGCGCCGATATTTTGTAAATAAAACAATAACAAAATAATATCAAAGTTAACTTTGACTCTTGGTTTGTGAATTTTCGGTGGTGATATTTTTCATTTCTAGATATGTATATAATATAATTTGAAAACTGAAAACTTTGTTTCACCGGACGATCGAGTTGAACTTTATTATTATTCGAACGAGTTAACATTTAACCGCGAATCATAGTTGAGCGATATCGACGGTTGGCGTAATTTCGCTGCCGTGCTTCGTGTTTGAATTACAATTTGCAATTTACCTCTTACCAGGCCAGAGTTTAATCTTCTTGACGAAGTTTAAGAAAGTTTCGGCGAACTAGGACATTCTTGCGAATTTGTTATTGTTTGCTTAAGAAATATACCACTGTTAAAACAATTCTTACTGCTGCTATAATAGATCACAATGAGACGCAGATTTATATTTAGAAATGTGATTTAACTTGTTTGAAATTTGACAGTTGTATGTGATGTGTCATTTCGTAGAATACTGCATTATTTAACAATGTATGATCCTATTCTAAAATGCACACACATATGCTCAGATTACAGAGTAAACTGCCAAATTGTTTTATTAAATAAGTACAAATATTGATACGCCAAATTTGCGTAAGACATATAATTAAATTATTTGATTTTGCCTATATACTATATATTCTTAACTGTTAAAATTTTTATTTATACCGTACAAAACAGATTTATACTGTAAACATTATAAATTAAATTATAAATGTGTATGAAATGCATATTACAATTTTTTAACACGTATATGTGGTACTTTTAATATCCTGTGTGATTCGATTCTATTCGATCTACGTGCACAGGAAAAACGACTAAATCACATCATTCGACAAAATTCTTAAAAAGGATATTGCATTTGTACATTGGCAGAAAAGTGCTATTTTTATTCGCTTCCGTTAGCTAATAACTTTTTGTAATAAATGGTTCTTATACTTTTGTATCAGAACAGCAGTAATTTAAAGAATTTTTACTACAACTATAAAGAAATTGCCACATAGATAGAATCAATAATTGACCTATAGAATAAATTTATTTTGTTACTTTTTTACTATGTTTTCAAATAATCGGTAATCTTCATTCATTTTACATACATTTGCTTTCACGAAATATTATAAATATTGTTAAAATACAGTTTTTTGATACACTTGAATGCATTGTAAATAATCAATTAAATTGAATAGTTCAAGCTTTATGTTATAATTATAAATTTCCAATCTAAAACAGTGGTATTAAAATTGTTTTCAATTTTCTTTTAGGATAAGATTAAATTTAATTTATAACACTTAGCACTACAATTATGAGTTTTTAAGGAATTTGTTACTATTTTTTTATATAGTAGATTGTAAAATTTAAATAACATCAATAAATGACTTCTGAATATTTTGTAATAGCAAATGTAATTAACCATGTATTATTTGATATACGAACGTATACCATATATTGTGTAATTTAGAATGTTATTACTTATTTTGTAATTAGTTAAAATGTAATTAGATATTATGCTAGCTTAAGTCAATTTTATGATATTATTAATGAATATTGGTTATTATTATTATTTCATCGTATAGGCATATAATAATACTTGTGGTGAATATTAATATTATGAACTTCATTAAGGTTTATTAATAAAATACATTGTTAAGTTTTATTACTATATTTATAACTTATATTAAATTTATTTAATGCCTAAATAACAGACTTGTTTCTTAAATTCGCAACGAAATATACTTGTTTCGTAAAAATATTATTTTTATATTGACAAAAATCTTGCAATTTTTAAGAAACACAAACATTAAATAGTGTTTTTGTTGAGTTGCTTAAATGATTGTGCAAAAAAGATGCTTTAGATTCGAATGTATTTAATACAATTATGAAAGCTTTTATTATGAAAATTAATAATAAAATATAAAATGATTATATTTTATGTCTACCTAAAAGCAATTATTAAATTAATGCTGAAATAAAAAAAATGATTTAAAACTAAAACTGTTTGCGACGTGTTATTGACGACTTCGCCCTGAGCGCATTAATTAATCCTAGCTGCATAATATAATTTTCATAATTAAATATCAATTTTGCGCGGTCGCCTAGGTTTTAATTAAATATCACTATGGGCAAATTGCCGGCATTTATTAGATCCCGTTGGCAATTTCGCGATGAGTACGGACCGAGCGTGAAAAATAATTTCAGCAAAATCTTCTTCGCCCTCAAAGGTCGAATGTAACAATATTTTCGTGAATTATTGTGATGTGCTAATTTCAAGGACCCCAATTTCAGGATAGGTTTGCACGTCGGATCCTATACGTTCGGTTCATCAAATTTTATTGGGGTATTTTTGAAAATTGAAAAGCGATTTATGACCGTTGAAGAGCGCCTACTCTCCTCCATATCTTTGCTTTGTCAGGATAATGTGCGAAACGCTCCTATTACCCAGCGAAAACTCACTTTTCGGAGTTCACACTTCAAAAGCGATTGCTGTGCAAATGTATTATATATAAGCCGAAATCAAGGATATACATATGATATGTAATATAATGTTAAAAATTGAACATTATAGCTAATATGTATATTTTGTGTATTATCAATTAAAATACAGATGAACCCAATTTTTTTTAATAAATTTAGGTAATGCGTAATGAGATCTATTGATTGTAAGTTGTTATAAATAATAATTTAAAAGATTCTAGTCTGGTGACTATTTACTAAGTAGCTTTAAATTGCGATTTTCACGTTAAGTCAAGTCATGTTGTAACGAAATATTTACAATAAATAATAAATTATCTAAGCTTATAGTTTTTATTTTTGTATTTCTGTTCCACAGATATGTTATAAATTACAGTTAAAAATATTAGTATTATAAATTCAATTAAGAAAGATACTATACTATGAATCCTTTTCTCTTTCAACACTTCATTGTTAAAGTTATTTAATTGTTTGCTTTTCACCAAGAGCAAATACACTCTTCAGAAACAGGAAGTAAATTCGAAGCAACAAT
Source organism: Plectrocnemia conspersa (assembly GCF_051122295.1). Lineage (NCBI taxonomy): Eukaryota > Metazoa > Arthropoda > Insecta > Trichoptera > Polycentropodidae > Plectrocnemia > Plectrocnemia conspersa. The sequence continues at coordinate 18,137,722 of NW_028277165.1, forward strand.
GAAGCATGCATAATAATAAGAATACGAAATTATATTTCACTCTTATAATAACCAAAGCATATACATACAATATATAGTACATATATGCTTTGGCTATTATGTAATTCAATATACAATATTCTGTACTGTATTTCAATATACATATGTTTTTAGAAATGGGACACTATTTGCAAGAGTTCCGATCGTCTTTATGCATTACTTTAGAAGTTTAGATATAATAATCTACACACATATGTATATATTCTGAGAACTGAGTTTGAATAAGCTGGTATAAAGAATAAGTAACGAAAATATCTGTGCACTTTAGAGAGCTTTAGTCACGTGACGGAACTAACACAATACGGTTCAATATTTCAAAAGAAATACATACAAGCTTAAATTTATTTTTAAAATATATAGTATGTATTTATATAACTTATTTAATATGAATATTTTATTTCATTTATTATATATTATTTAAAATCAATCAATTTTTATTTTTATGAAAACTTGGCAAATAATATTCTATTTAATTCTAAATATGTTCATCAAAAATATGTCTGAGAATAATTGTTTTTGTAAAATAAAATTTAATCTTATTCGTTTGCCCTGATTTTCTGCGTATATCGTAGAGAAATCATAAAAAAAATTTTTTTTAATTAATTCTCGATAATGTGAAAAGAATGTAAATTTTTTGATGAATAAAAAAAATCCCTTTTGAATGCATTTTCATTTGTTTTAATGATTCAAAATATAATTTGCTTCTAATTAAATAAACTCTCGATCTTTTTTTTTAATTCCATTAGCATAAGGCCGGTTTCACACGTGCCGGGTGGATTCACCCGGCACCGGGCCGGCGCCGTGTAGTGGGGATGGTGTTGTATGGGCTAGTACTGACCATTTCAGACGTGCCGGACGAATCCATCCGGCGCCGGCCCGACGCTGGCTGCCGGGTTGTCGCCGGTCGCGCTCACTACAACTGTCCGGCGCCGGGTACCGCGTTGAGTGTGGTGGGGGTAAAACTCAAACATAAACCGGGCCGTTGACAGTGATTGTGGTATCTTGTAATAAAATTATTAAATATATTCCTCGTGTTTAGGCAATAGCGGAAGAAATAGACCTCGAAATTTTAATTATATTAATGTAATCTCTTTTAATTGTCTTAGTAGAATACATACAAAAATAAAATGCTAACGCGAAATGCGTGGAAGGACTTATGTGAAGCCGTTAATCCTAAATGACTGGCATCAGTTGACGAGGTATAGGTCGGGTTGGGAAGAAACCGGCCAGAAACCGGCCAGAGACCGGCCACGTGTGAAAGCTTTGTTAACAGCGCCGGCCCGGTGCCGGGTGAATCCATCCGGCACGTGTGAAACCGGCCTAAGGCTGGTTTCACACGTGCCGGATGGATTCACCAGTGTAGTGGTGGATGGTGTTGTATGGGCTAGTACCTAGCATTTCAGACGTGCCGGACGAATCCATCCGGCGCCGGCCCGACGCTGCCCATACAACACCACCCCCACTACACAGCGCCGGCCCGGTGCCGGGCAAATCCATCCGGCACGTGTGAAACCGGCCTAAGATGTTGAAGGTTTTGATTTAAAGTATTTTGATAACCCATTTTTTACATCGTCTGCATTTTAATTTTTTCCATCTAGGAAGTGTTGCATCGATCAAAATAAATGATAGTCAAAAGAAACAATGTCTGAATTGAAAGCCTTTTTTATATCCTAGTATCACAATATTAGCTTGCTGTGATTGTTTGGATATGTATATTTGGCTATGAGGTTTGTAATGCACAATCCTTTTGCAATCCCACTATACACACAAAATACCTTTTTTCTCAACAGTTTTTCTATTATTCCTTTAGAAAAATACTGTCTATGACGATTGTTGTTGTTTAAACCATCTTTGAAATTTACTAATATATAATAAATTATCTACTATTTACAAATGTTTATAGTGGCCCTAGTTGCTGATTTTTTAAAGAAATTGATATAAGATGCAAGTTTGTATAAATTATTTACTTGGTAAAAATGTAAATGACTAATATTTAAAAATACCTATATAGGTTCTAATTTCAATAAATCATCACAGATATGTTTTTATATATTTTTCTAATCTCACAAATCAATTTTGCGACGAATAATTAAAATAAACTCAATAGTTAATAATTGTAAGTTGTAGTCAAAATTGATGCCACTAATTTACAGACTGATTTTAGTTTGGTGTCTCACCACTTACTTGTATGTATTTATCTCGTTGTAAAACATTGGGCTAACGAGTGTCATGATACAATAAAAGATTTTCAATACAAAAAATAAATTAAATATTTAGTAATCCTTGAAGAGCATCTTATGTGAAGTTGGTTACTTCATTGTTCTTAAAGCAATAAACAAAACTTTAAAATAAACAGCGAATGGCAAATATTCCACAATTATTTTATTACAATGAAAAAATATAAGCTGCACAGTTTTTTAAATTTCAAATTATTGGTTCAAGTTTTTTAGGGAGCTAATTATATGATATTTTCTGTTGATTTTCACTCTCAATTTGTTGATGTAATGCGTGGGTAAGATTTTTCGTAGTCTCAAGTAACATTTACATAATAGACATTTCTGCATGAATGAGCAAATTTCTAATTGTTCGAAATTCTTTTAATGAATTCTAGATCTCCAATGCGCTGGAGTCAAAAATCACTCAATTATGAATATTAATGCCATTATGAGAGCCGGGCTTTTGGTCCTATAACTAATGAGCTTTCGTTCTCGCATATACGGCGCGCCATTTTCGTTTTCCCCTGACACGGTAAAAGCATCAGCGACAATAAGTTTTCACCGAGGGACTTCAGGAAGATGCCGATGGCAAAACAACAGTCACGGACCCGTAGACACATAATTTAATTAACAAGTTTCCATAGCTAATTAAAAGCGTTATTTGTCGGGGGCGTCTGAGCGAGATCTCATTGTTGGCCGTGAAAGGAATTGAAAAAAAAAATATTACACGATATAAGCTCCCTGCAGACGCCACAATGTGCGAATGATTGATGGTGAATCGCAATTATTCAGCAATATGCTCTTTTTTCGACGCACGGAATATAATTAACAGCGCCGCGCTAATTAAATATCGTCTGGATAACAATGAGAGTAATTTAACATGTCGGATGAGTTTTTGGCGCAGCGGAGTTAAAAAAGTTGCCAGCTCCTGATTTAAGCTCATGGAACACGGATTGTAGTGACAAAGGTTGTTTATTTTGTTTCGTGGATCAGACAAGTCAAGCGATTGTGAACATATGGTCGAATGTCACCAAAGCAGACGGATGGTAAGCTTTAGATCACGGAACGACTGATATGTAGAGCTTTTACACAGGGTGGTTTTTTTTATTTATTTATCAGGAAAAGTAAGTGATATCAAAAAAACAGATACGTACATACTATAAAATTCATTCTTTTTATATTATAATCGTGCAGTATACATAATTTCACGCTTCTGTCAATCTGGCTTTTAGTGATGGAAAATGCTATATTATGTCGTCTTCCTGATCATATTTATCATCAAAATATTCTTACAATCTCTATGGGAACAACTAGTCTAGAGACACTTCCACTAAAGACTTCAAAATAACTTTAGAGAGCAAGTGAATGTTTTCTATATATGTAAACGACGTCTACGAAAACGATGCTCGTATTTGTTATGAGGAACGCGTATCTTTTTGCTAATCTGTCAGTTATTCGTTTCTCTGTGACACGTTAGTTCACGACATTCGTGAATAAAAAACTATAATTTGTAATATTAAGTATATATAATCAACCTTCCTCTTAATCGAAGATGCTAAGAAAAGATTCTTAAAATAGCTTTATATGACAATATTTCTCTGGTGACCATGGCGAGAGTACTACGACCGGCGGTGTCTCGTCCGCCAATCAATCCATAAAATGCAATAAAAATGTTACTGTGACCTATAAACTGAAATAAATGCCACTGCAGCTGCCCAATCTGTGTGTAATTAATCCGTCATTAGATGTTTCTCTCTCTATTTAATTATTTTTTATCCTGACACATTGATAATAAATCACAATGATTATCTATATTAGTAATAAATATAATATAATATATCTACAATGATTATAATTTAACTTATTTTTATTCACGCGAAAAAATATATTATTAATTAAATTTAAAAATTAAGATATATTGAAAGCTACGGAAAAAATTGTGAAATAAGCTTAATTTTAGGATATATGTACATAAATATGTATATTATAACACATTGATCCAAGCGAAGCATTGATAAAAAGCGTTGATGCGGGTGACATGGTTTTCAAATAAGGGTATGCTTTCAAAAAGAGGGTGTGCTTTTTAAAAGTAATGCCTCTCTTTGAAATTTTGTCCTTGAAATTATATATTAATAAAAAGGGCTTCAAATTGTTTGTTCTATTTTTTATATAATTAAAGGCTTACAATATATCTGTATTTAATTTTTCGTTCGTTTTGTAAATACAATATTTGATTTTAAATATATTTACTATATACTTATTAATTTATTACTAATCTCACCATAATGACTTGAGAGATATATCTAATGCGTCATGATAGTCAATATTAAAATATTTTTTTACATTTTACATTTAACAAACATACATACATACGTATCCATACACACACACTTACAATTTTAGCACCCTCATTTTTCTAGCTTCTCATAACTATCGCCAAAAACATCCTTGTGTTTGGAAAATTTGTTGAGAAGTGGATGGTTCGTGTTAGGGAAACGTTCTCAAGCGCTGACATCCTGGCCGCGACTTTAAGAATAGGGGACGCGATCGCGACTCTCCAGAGCAGTGGTGCGCATATCATGTTTTTTTGGAGTTGAAAAATTGAAGTTGACGTCTATTCATAGGTCTCGACAAGTTTTTAAATAAAACGGTGGGTCGGAAATAAAAGTAGTTTGCGCACCACTACTCTAGGACACTTCTAAGTCACCGAGCATTGACGGATTATCGACACCTTAACAACTTTAAAAAGTACTTAATTGAATAAAAGCTACGCCTAGAATGCAATGAATTGTGTCCCATAGCTCTAAACAAAAATGCACTAGGATACAAATACGATATAAAATACGTTTACTTGAACTTCTATCTCATTATATATAGTTGTGGTCGGAATAGCGTGGTCCGTATGGTCGTGACTAGTAATCCAGAAACCGCAGAATCGAGCTACGGCAGCAGACTCGAATTTTTATTTATAGAAATGCGCTAATAATAAAAAAAATGGTCTAACTGCAAAATTATGTCAATTGATTTATTCATTTTTATTTAAATTAAATTAAGATTATCGTGCCATACATTATCTCAATGCGTTACAATGGTAAAAAACAATACATAGTAGTATTTTAATACACAAACATAAATTTAATAAATAATAATTTTTTTAACCAGATTTTTTTTCAATTATGCTTAACATGCTCACAGTTTTTTAAAAAATACTATCGACTAAAATAATCAATATTGATATTAAATAGGGAAATAAATTAATAGACGCTCGCTGTATTGAATCATTGCGTTTTGTTACAGACAGACATTGGGGTTTTATTATATTAATACTTGAGTCAGAATAAGTAATATCTGTGTTATATTATCAGAAATGCTAAAAGATGCCGCAATAATATTTGAGAATAGCTCAAAGAGAAACGAACAAAGGCATTAGAGCAAGTATAAAATGTAATTCGGTGGATTTGTTTAAATTGTGGGGAGCACTAAAGCATGTCCCTTGCGCAAAAGGTTGAAAAAACAACAGTAAGCGACGGCGGCACATTTCTTTCCATTCTCCAAATTGAAAAATTGAATTCTTAAAAATACGCTCCAGCCCAAGGACCGAGATCGGTTCTCATGAACGCTCGAGCGCTCCATGGAAAGATAGAAGGGTTAAATCAATCTGCTAAAATTTCACTTTAGTTCCCGCAATGCGGGACGACACGCTTCCACCATAATCTGGCAAATTTAAGCTTCAGAACGGATCGATGGTTTCGTTAGAATCGCTATTTTGGTTTAGTTCACATGGTGCTGATTGATCAACCGAGACAAAATGCAGTTTGCCTTGTATGGTGAAGTGATTAATTTACATGAGGCGATTACATGTAGTTGACAATAGGTAATTAACCGCCGCGACCGATTAACTCGAGCTGAATAATCGGAACGATACACTTCGAATGTTCTACTGAATTACCACTAAACTATTTATGATTCTAACAATAGGTCGAATGTGAAATAGTTTGTTTATATATTGTTTTCCATCACCTGTTACAGTGCGCGTGTTAGGGAATATATAATAGTGAAGGGTTTTACGCGAGAAACAAGAGGTATTGTATTGGAGAATATTTAACAACAGGATTGTATTTAAAAAGTTAACTTAAACGATAACAATTCATGTATGTTTAATTTATATCTGAAATTATAATTTATTTATATGTGACATTATAAGCTGATTAACTCTATCTATATTTAAATAGTTTGACAAATTAATATTAAATTTAATAAAAATATGAGACTGCTTCAACACAACATCATATTTATAATACAATCCTGCATGAAGGATAGAAACTTCCAAATGTACCTAATATCATCCGGTGTGCTTTAGCTCAGTGTTCTTGGACAGTTGCTGTATTTATTATACATGATAGATCTTCCTCAAACGAATTCAACTAGAATTGCCACATTTGTCAACGGCACTACAATAATGGCGTTTGATACTGGCCCAAAATTAGCATCGACGAGACTGCAAGATCATCTTTCAAAAGTAAATAATACTAAATCAATTCATGTTACATTTACGCTAAACTGATACTTGTCCTCCAGTATCCCTTAACGAGAAATATACACCACATGGGAACTCCGCCAAATATACCTAAATCTATCTCAACAGAAAACCGGAAAATTCATATTTGAAAGAAAAGAAAACATATGAAACTTCAACGTCTCAGTTTGTACTGCACAATTTCAAAAACTGATGCTTGAATAAAATACGCAGCATCTATTTAGGGGCATAGTTATATTTTTCAACTCAAGGAAAACTCTTTATTGAACCGAAAATATATTAATAAAGTAATGTTAATCAGTAACAAATATTAAATATAATCAGTGACACAGTCTGTGATTACATAATGAAATGATTCAATGATATATGTGTAATACATATAGCCGTGTCACTCAGCTGGCTCGGGGCCAACTTAGCACGTCAAATATTCGTAAGAATAAATAAGATGTGTATCGAAATGCATATTTCAAATACATTGTTCATTGACACTTGTATTTCACTTACATAAACTCACTTATAATTTCGTTTTATTTACTAAAAAATATGCCAAAAGTATATAATTAAAATATGATTAAAATCATTATGTTTTATTATTATATTATACATAAACTATAGTGATAACATTTTCAAAGAAATTAACATTATAGTTATAACATTACGTGAAATGCAAATTGTATATAGAGATTTTCAGCAATTCTATATTTATTTTATATTAAATAAATAAAAAAATAAATAATATATAATTCACTTTTTAGAAAAGCATCGCTTTTTTGATAAATTACATATTTAACAGTAAGTACATATTACATATTTATATAGGTTTAATAATGATAGAGGGGTAAAAAAATGTCACGTTACATTACGTGATTCTCTCTTCGAGACGAATGTCGAAGAATATCAATGTTGCTCATATATAAAGTCAAACGTTGGCGTTAGGTTGTATCTAATATTAATATATCATATAAAAACATGTACTATTTTTAATATTCAAACATCATTGAGTAAATACGTTTATTGTATATACATATATTATATTGATATCCATTTTTAGCGGACGGAGACAGTTCAGAATTTTAAATATCAAAATTTGTAAGAAAAAGCAGAAGTTGAATTAGCCCAAGTGGTTCTTATGATCGTCGAGAATTTTTCACGAACCATCCGAAATCTCGAAGTCGTTCGAGACAAAAAAAAATCGTTCGAACTTTTGACACGAGCTATTGTCGAGGTCCAATGGACGAGCTTTTTACGTGTTGTTATAAAAAATAATTGCGCTCAAAAGTTCTCTAAAATGCCGAAAAAGTTTTTCTTTTTCAATGTTGTCGATATATAAAAAATATATAGAAGCTTGCATAAATATGACAGTATTAAATATTGTCTTCGTACTTTCTGCAATGTTGATTTCATGTCAGAATAGATTATATAACTTACGGTAGTCACACGTATGTAGGGTGTTTCTACGTTGACGTAAATCCGATACGATCGGGGTGAAACTTTTTTAATTAAGGTACACAATTTAAAAGGTATAAAAAAATAAGCCAAGTTTTGATATTATTACTTACATAAGTGTAAGTACCTATATTTTTTATATTAGTGTCATAAACAAGCTTAACATAATGACTTGCTATAATTACTTGTTTATAGTATTAAAGCACTGATAAAACTAAATAATAACGTAGAATAATATTAGTTAAACTTTATATTATGAATTATTTTAATATACACATTTGAACTTTATATTGAAAACTAAAGTTACCTAAATAACCTACATTTCTACTTCACATGCAAGGATTTAATATAACATTTTCCATAATAGTTCAAACATATTATGCTTCAGCGCTTGAATTATCATAAAATTATTCTCGAATGGCCCAGATATTATTGATATATAGACGGTTATTTTAGGACATATTAAAAAAATGGTGTTATAAATCGAGACAAAGTATAATATAATCCAATCGATTTTTTGCAGAACCCTTAATTATACATGAAATCCTTTGGGTCCGCAAAACATCGTTTGGAAAACGCTGTCTTAACACAATTTATTATCATACTTGCACCTGTAAAATTATTCTGTGGTGTGCTATTAAGTTTTGTATAGGAATTTCTGATATGGAAACAGAGCTGGTTCAGAGTTTATTGCATAGAGCTCAGTATTTTATTTATATTTAATATTTGTGATGCAGTCGGTTATTTAGCTTCTTCAGCTGAATAACCGACCATCACAGTCATTGTCACGCGATCGTCGTAAAAGATAATATCCCCAAATATCAATAGATAAAAAAATACGTCTTATTAGCATTTCTACGGTTTGATCGACAATAACCTCAATCTTCATACGTAAAAAGTATATATTACACGTTCATGTTTAAAACGTACTTTGTTCAGTCAAACCAAACGTATTTATGCATTAAATCGGAAGCAATGATAATGTTTATGTATTATAAAAGGAAAAACTCACTTTTCGGTCTCGGAGCCCGTTGACAGAAATTCAAAATTTGAAGATTTCATTACGAAGATTATTTTATGATTGTTTATCTAGTTCAATCAATGTATTCTTCTAATCATCAACACATATTTTTATAGTTATAACACATCTAGTTAATTTGCAATCCAATTCAATTAAATCGAACAACGCACATGATGAATTAATGAAAATTATTGTCGCGTAGCAAAATTTTATTTATAAATAATAATTATTTAAAACTGTTGTCATGTCGATGCCGGCCATCTTGCTTTATATTTAACCCTTTGCGCTCGTAAGTCGACTATGTGTCGACATCGTATTTCAAGCGTTGTACTCGAACGTCGACAATATGTCGACAAAACTTTGAATGCATTTATTGGCTTTGTGTTCAAGCAAATTTTGAAAATTTAAATTTATTAATAGTAAAAAGACTTCTGTTAAACACATTTCAGTAATATTGAATTTTTAACTTATGCAAATAACTCAATAATCTTAAATTTACAAGTGTAAGTTTATTGTAAAATTTTTCATCGGAACATGGTCAAAGCGCGCGCTGTTAGGACGGCATCGCGCTAGACTTGACAGATTTAGGTTGTCAATTAATGCTTTAAAACTGATTTTTTCCTTCTAAGGGCATCTATATTTTTATGATATGGGATGAAACGGGATCATATGCTCTAATTGTGCATAATTATTACTTTATATTGTGTGTCTGTTATGAAATAAAAATAAAATTTTTAAGACGGAAAAAAGAGCGAGATGCCGTTATGCTAGCAGAGCTCGCTTACTCGCTCGCACTAGTAAAATGAGCGATTGACAACTATCGACCTGGGTACTCAACTCAAACGATAATATTAGTCTCGACACATTTAATATATTTTCAAGCTAGTAAATAGCTAAATTATGTAAAACAGAATTAGTAATCTGTGTTTTAATTATTTATAAATACATATATTGATTTTCTTTTAAAAATTATCCATATAATTACGAATGACGATATAATATTGAATTTTTAAGGACGTGACGATGAATTCGATATTAACCGTGATATTATTACTGTGACAGTAATAGTATGCGTTTATGCTAAGACTATTTTTACCAATTTTAAATCTGGTACAAGTATTTAAAGTTTCAAGTTTTAGGATAATCTTTTAATGTAATAATTTTTTATGATTAATTTATTTATATTTTTAAGAACTGTTTTAATAAATTCAAAACTTAAAAATTCAAAAATAAAGCCACGAGGCCAAACTACGCTGGTTCGCTCTAGGTGTAAAAACGCCTGCCAATCCAAAACAGATCCCCACAAAAAAACAATGTAATATTTATCATTTCTGCCTCAAATGGGCAAATACATACGAAAAACTTGTAGAATATTTGTCTAAATATAAAATTTGATCATTTTCACAAAATATAATAAAACTTTACCAGCCCCACCTATTTTTTTTTATGTACGAAAAAATTGGGTGGGGCCTGGCCCCAATTGCATTTATATCAGGGCTGTGGAGTCGGAGTCGGAGTCGTGGAGTCGTGGTGTTTTGGCCGGAGTTGGAGTCGGAGTCGTGAAAAATGAGCGACTCCGAGCATTTTTTAAATGATGAAATTTATCAATTTTTAATTGCGTAATAATGAATGTGTATAGCGTATGAATATTAAACTTGTAGAAAAACACCAAAAATACCTGATAAAATTAAACTTTTTTGAGTCGGAGTCGAAGTCGGAGTCGGAGTGGAGTCGTGTTGTTGGTAAATATCGGAATTGGAGTCGGAGTCGGAGTCGTGTTTTTTTTTAACGACTCCACAGCCCTGATTTATATTATCACCACAGCTGATATTTTTGAGCGCCATTTCGAAATTTGTTAATATGTGGGGGCACCTATTCATGCCATATTTTTAAAAATATTATGGTTCAAATAATTGATTTACAGCCTTAAATTATACTAAAAAGCCATTTTATTAGGCTCAAATGCTTACGGCACCTTTAAATGTCTAATGAGTACTGGCGATTTTCTTGATGACACCTATAGAAGTCATCCGCGGTGAAAGGGTTAAAAGTCTTGTAAAACATATTTTTTTCAGTGAGTTTTAGGATTGTATTACACTTATATAAATTTATCCATATTTAACACTCTAAAGGTGGATGACTCAAATATGCGTCATTGAAAAACTATTGTTATATAATCAACACTTACACGTTTAATTGGATAAGATTTAAAACACAGTTTGTAAATTAGTGATATCTATTGTATATTGTTAACTATAATTACAGCTTACAATCAATAGATGTCGCTTAGCAGTTAGGGCTTAATTTTAATAATAGCGCATTCTTAATATTAAAATGTTTAGTTTGCTGCGGGACCTGAACCGATAGTCTCTAGGATATCAGTTCAACGCCTTAAGGACTACGACATTCCGGTTATACAAGACAATCTAAATATAAAGTTGTAAAATCGCCATGACGCGTTTTGAATGTCTCTCTGTAAAACATATGACTGAAGAATATAGACAAGGTTATTTTGCTCGTGTAACACCATAGACCAGGGGTCGGCAAACCTTTTTTACGAAGGACCAGATTGTAAATATTTTAAGCTCAGCGGGCCAGGAAGCAAAATTAAAATGAGCTTTATCATTTATCTCAAATATTCAAATGTATTGCAAAAGGCGTTACGTGGGCACTGAAGATGCTGTCAAATTTAAAGTGCATAACGTCACGGTGAAATACAAAGCAATAGGAGCACCTTATAAGGTGATACCTAGCTAGCTCCTTAGCTCGACGGTTGGCCGCTCTATTATAGCACATACTTTGATTTTTTTATATGTCAAATCTAACAATTACTTGCAGGCCGGATTAAAATAAGCAGAGGGCTTGATTTGGCCGTAATTTTCTGACCTCTGCCATAGACAGTGAATATATTAAAAAATATCTAATTTAATTTGGCCTTCTTTTTCGTATTTTAAATATTCCTATCCTAAGTGCATGTAAACGCAGGACAAATACCCCCTGGATAGATATATCTCCCATCAAAACTCCCCTGGACATTAACCCCCTGTACAAATAATCCCCTGTGCAAATAACCCCCTGACAAATAGCCCCCTGAAAATTAACCCCCCGTGTAAATAACCCCCCTGACGATTAACCCCCGCCACGTATAGAGATAAGTATTTTATATAAGTTGTTATTATTTATAATAAATGGTCATTATTTTAATAAAATAATGTTAAATACGAATAATCAGTATCAATACTAATTTATTTCATTCAGCAAAATACAGAATTTTTAAAATATCAATAAAACTAACACATTTACGAAGAAAATATACGTATTGTATATTTTGTACCGGTGACCGGTGCGAGAAAAATTGTTATAAAGAGTATTAAAAAAAAATAAAAAATATTATTAGGCTAGATACATATGTATGTATAATACAGCTAAACTTTGGTAATGGCGTCAGTATATGTTTTATTAAGTATAATAGAGCGTCACGAGACGTGTTAAGTAATATCTGTATTATCTTTATACGTGGCGGGGGTTAATTGTCAGGGGGATTATTTGCATGGTGGGTTAATTGTCAGGGGTTATTTGCACGGGGGGTCAATGTCCAGGGGGGTTTTGACGGGGGGTTATTGTCCAAGGGGTATATTTCCAGGCGGTTAGTGTCCTAGAACCATATTTTCTAATCTAGATTCTCCTTTATATATGGACCTTCGCTTTACTTTATTTGGAATCTCATTATCGGCAACAAAAGTGTTAAATTTTGCTTTTAAAAATCATTGGTTATATCGTCAAAATGTATCCTTTTGCTTAAAACATATGTGCTGATGTGCATATTGTTTGTGTTTTATTTATTGTAAGGTGCATAACAATTTTTCGTATTAAATGTGTTTTTAAACGTTATTATATGTTGATATATGTTTTATTTAACTAACAGTATATTTTTTTATTTTTTATAATACGTTTATTGTAATCTGATTTTCTAAAAAGTCTAAAACTTGTTAATGGGAATATATTAACTATTTACCAAGAAAAAACAACAATTAAAAAAACTAAAAACTAAGGTTTTACTAAGAAAAAAAAACTACAAGTAAAAAACTTGTGCTCTTTGTAATTTTAATCTTGATTAAATTTTATTGTAACCATTATTTTTTTGTATGAACGCAAATTGTTGATCGATGTTATGAGCGCTAAACGCTATAGAACGAGCGCGATGCGCAAGATAATAAGCGCATTGCGCAAGATAATAAACGATAGGTGCAAAAAAAATACAATCAGTCCAATATTTTAATTATTCAGAATTCATATGACATCTAGCTATTTACAAATTTCTTAATGGTTATAAACCCCTGCCGCTACAACACTCAGCTGTTTTTTAAATAATTAATTTATTTGTTTGGCCGCGCATTTGATTGCGATGGACGAAAAATCATCTAAAAACATCATTACATTTACCTTCCTATACTATGTATACCTAATACTATGTAATTTTTTTTTTTTGTGAATAGTAAGTTCAATTCTTCGTGAACACATTTTAATAAATTATTCTTTTCTAAGTTTCATAGTTATCGTTTTACAAGTTATTTAAAAAAGTACAATATAAAAAGTTATTTTCCGATTAAAGTATTAAAATTATAATATATTTTAAATATTTAATTAATTTTTTTTTAACTAAAATACTGACAAACTATCAATCTTTCGCAGTATTAATTTTAATTTGTAAAAAGATTAATCAAAACATGTTTTATTTCATTTTTACTTCCAAAAATTGAACATAAAAAAAGTCTCGAAATTAAATACGAGCTGGCGCTACCCCAACCAAAAAAAAAATACGAGTGCAAAGGGTTAAATGCTTGTTTTTCATTGGTCGAAACAACCGAATGTATTACCGGCGGTTTGAAAATTAATCGGGGCAAATTCAATTTTTATTTTTATTATTATAATTAAACATACTTCGTTTGTTATTAATAGACTGACAATTAAGGTTTATAGAAAGGATTGATTAGGGGTGCAGCTAAATACTAACGTAATTCACTCTATTTTCGATTTTGATCCCAATCTACTAGTATAACAGTAATAATAACTTATAAAAATACAGCATTCTAGCTATGGTAGCTGTTTTATAGCAATAAAAATAAAAATTGTGTTTTTTCCAGATAAAGATTTTTGCAAAGAAAAAAATACGTATAACAAACTTTAAAAAAATCTTAAAAACTTATATAATTCTATAAAAAATAAATGCTTCATTTCGATGGCGCAGTGAGAAACTTTCTGTAAGAGTTATTTTACTTTAATATGTCACAGTTTATTTAAATGCACAGTAAATATATTGAAAAATATTTTATAATTTTTTTTCAAAAAGCACTGTATTTTAATGAATAAACAATTTAGTATTAAAAACTATTTTTAAGTATTTTTACAAAAAAAAAAAATTATAGCGAAATAATTATATTTCTAATATAATAATTTTAAAAATATCCAATATGTATGTATTTGGTGTATTTTATTTAAACTTTATTTTAGTTTTAAGTTTCATTTAAAGTTATATACTGAGAAATTATAACATAATATAATATGTATCTAGAAATATTTTTAATTTATATAAAAAGTAAACGAAAACGTGATATTAGAAAGTTGTTGTAACCGTTGCTTTATTTTGTAAATCAACTGCTACAACTAATATGTTATAGCGGTGTATGAATTTATTATTAAAAATATTTTAGAACAGTATAAATTTTATTATTAGATGTCAGTCTAAATTGTTATTCAGTCCAAACTGTAACAATTCTATAAATAAAAATATTAATTATAAATAAGAAATAAGCATAAATTTAGATATATAAATGTAAATATTATAAACACACGTTTTTATATAAAATATGTCATTTTATCTTTGTAGCAACACAGGATAAAGTTATAATGTAACGAAGAAATTAAAATTAATATATATGACAGTTTTTAAGAGAATTTGAACATATTTTAATATGATACTTTTTAAACTACAAAAAGCGTTCAAGCAAAAGGTTTTATTAAAAATCCTGCTGTTTTAAAGCATTATACATATGTATATAACATATGTACATATATGTATATATACTGATATGCTAATCCTTTATTGCAAAAGCCGTGTAAACTTTACCCTTGCTCGTAGCTGTTTCTCTCATGCTCGTATTCGACTCTTTGTCCTTTTTCAAATTGCCCCTTAAACAAACACAAAAAAAATATCGTATAATGACAAAGCGTTGAGCTCAATGCAACTGCATACTGTTCATTTTTTTGCGATAGCTTTGCATTGAAATACCAATAAAGCACTGACTGTAATTACATTTTTCAGTTTCTCATTAAATGTTTTGTACTGTTTTTTTAACTAGTTTGTAAATTTGTATCAAAAATGTATTATTTTTTAAATCCTTTAATTTGTTGAAAAGCTTGTGTTCTGAAATATTCGTCTGAATAGTTTGTATAAAACTTTTTTTGATTTTTATTAATGTACTTGTATTAAAAACTTATTTGAGTGATCCCTCCTTCTAGATTCTCCAAGGGTCCAGCCTGGACTCTCTGCTCATAATGTTATTTATTATTATTTACATAAATACGATGGTTTAATGTTTTAGTTTTTTTCTCTATGCAGATGATTTAAAATTGTTAAAAGCATTCGACCTGTTGCGGGCTCTTTATCTGCCCTTTAGTGTCAGAAAGTGTTATATTGTATCATTTTATCTCGTTCTCTATCGGATTATTTTTACAATTTCGGTAGAAACGGCTAGAGAAACTCGCACTAAGTATTTCAAGTTAATTTTACTCTACACGTAAACGACGTCTGCAAAAAATCTTCTAAGATGCTCGACTTTGTTATGAGAAACGCGTTTTACTTTGACGATCCATCAGTTATTCGTTTCTCTAAAATAGTTCGCAGCATTATTGAATCAGGATCTATAAGTTAGAATTCCAGAATAACATATAAAGTTTATAAAAGTTCTTTTTAGAGCGTTGGGACAAGATTTTTTAATTTATCGCAGAAAGTCGTAAGTAACTAAGAATTTCTTAAAATCAAAATATTCTCAAAAAATTCCAGTTTTGGGTACCGAAAAATTCGCGTCCTCTTTTGATGCCCGTTAGAGCCAGGATATCTGCAGTACCTGAATCGCATATGGAATTGCATATTTATCTATTTAATGAAAAATACAAGAAGCTGGTTCTTTTACTAGGCCTTGCCGCCATACGCCCTTAGACCGATATTTAATAGGATAAAAAATAAAATTTTAGCCTATAAACACATTTTAACATATACTGTCTGGTGTGCAGTTACATCATTAGTACATTTTTTCTAAATTACAAGGCATATAAAGCTATAAAAATAATATATAATACACGTTTTTATACTAATCTTAAAAAATGCATATTACCCTTTAAATATCAACAATTAAAGAACACTGTCATTTTGACACAAAAGCGAATAAGAAAGTCATAAAAAAACATATTTGTTAAAGGGCATTTTACTCATCAAGATAACGTACATCATACCTGATTTTTTTTATGTATTAAAAATATTTCTCTATATAGACAATACCTGACTCATTCCGTTATTTTGAAAGGCTCAAAGAATCAAACTTTTATAAAAGGATTATATAGCTGTATATAATGTATTCAGGCAAATTATATTGAAAAATACGTTTGAAAAAGTTTTATGAAATAAAAAATAAAAAACACAAACTCTAAGCAACTTTTTATTATCCCATATAAATACTTACAGGTTTTAAGAGTTATTTGTTTTATACATACTGCAACAAATAAATTGTGCCTTCGGTTGAAATTAAAAGGAAAGTCACGTGGGAAAATTCCTGTTCCACCCCGAATCGATCGCTAAGATAACAACCACCCCTGCAGCGGAATAATGCAGCGGTTAACGAGCGAGTTTTCAATACAAAATTTTACAATGTACCACCATCGAGTGGTGTACAATTCAAAAACTATAAACGACGCTATATTCGAAACAGTCGTTAAACTGGGACAGGGCTTTTCGACGCGCGGTCCCGGCTTAATCTCGGACCGCGGCCCTCATAAACTAACCACCTGAGATCCTCGATGCGGATGCACTACCTACATTGTGGTCGTCGCTATAGACAACGTTGCTGCAATGAATTTTATTGTCGGATCATAAAGCATTTATAAACGTACTTTTTACCACATTTCGATGCAATAACATTATATCATGATAGGCGAATGAGACTTTTACTGTTCGGAAATATTATAGTAGTAAAATAGCAAAACATAAAGAATGCAGAGGTCGTTAATTCAAAGATCATTCGTATAAATATGATCTCTTTTTATTTATGAGGAATGTTCGGAAAATAAATCAAAGCGATTTTTTAATTTAGTTGGTAACATTGCCGTTTGCAATTCTTGCAGTTTATTAGGCGTCAGTTGAAGCAACAGTATGCTTTAATAGTTTGCATTAACAATGGTAATAATATAGTTTAATTAAATGATCTGTTTATTCTGTGAAAAAGAAGGAACGTCTGCTGAAATTTAGCGGAATCTGTTTCGAGCGATGATAATAGGTGTACCGGAAAAGAATGTCGTTATTTTAATAAAACAATTTGGTGCATTTAATGATTAGCCAGTGAAGGGCTTTTTTATTATTTCTGCATCTAAGCGCTCTAGTTGATCACAATGCATTTGGGCGTTAATTGTCTGTCCGGGTTTTATTGTTTCAAAATAAATTATTCCCTTGCAGTCCCACCAAACAGACAAAATAACTTTTTTTTGCAGTGAGCCCGGACTTAGGGGTGGGTTTTGGTACCTGGCCATTTGAAAGCCATTGTTTCTTGCGTCTTTGGTTTGAATACAGCACCCATTTTTCGTCACCAGTTACAAGATGTTGTAGAAATGGAGTTTTGGTATTTAATTCCAATAACTCAGTGCACGCGTTTAGACGCTCACCTAGATTTTTCACTTAATTCATGAGGTATCCATTTTCCTTGTTTCCACGTCTTGCTGATTTTTTTGATATGCTCTTGCACGCTTGACCATGAACATGAGAGTTGCTCCGCGAGTTCTTGAATCGTTGAAGATGGATTTTGCTGAATCAGCTCAGTTAAAACATCGCTATCCACTTTAACATGTCGACCACTTCCCTTATTTTTTAGATCAAAATTGCCGAATTTAAGTTGTTTAAACCACCTCTGGCATTTACGAACATTTAAAATATCTCCCAGTAAATCACAAATATTTTTTGTAACACGTGTTGCACTTTCTTTCTTCATGAAATGGTAAAGCATAAAATTTCGAATAAATTCCTCATTCGGTACAAAGCTCTCCATTGTATATAGGGTTGTAATATTTTTTGTTTATAAGTCCTAGTACACTCCAGGTATACGTAGTCAGAGATACAACACAGAACACCTTGTAAAAGTTCAACTGATGAAGCACAACTGACCACTTAAAAGCGATAACAAAGAAACGACATTATTTTCCGGTACACCTATATTATGAAGAAGAAAAATGTGCAAATATAATATAAGAAGATCATACGTTGTTAGAAATGTTGCTTAAAAATGATTAATTAAACAATTGGTAGCAAAAAACTCGTACAAAGGATTACCATATATATAAACAAAAGTTTTATTATATTATAATATTAATAAATTAGTAATAAATATATATATATATATATATGTATTTTAAAGATATTCAAGTGATATATGTTTAAAATAAACTATATTACAAGTTGTATATTTCATCACTCTATTTTAAGTCTTCTGTCGTCTGCAAAACTTTTTTATAGCAGACTTTTGGCATTGAGGATCATAATCAGTGTATATTTTAAATCTGAGATAGCTTTGTCATTGAGTAGTTTACTGTCAAGTACATCATAAATAAAAAGATGATTAATTAGTTACATAATTCACTTGTATATTAATTTACAACTACTGTGAAATATTATTTTCGTTACTTTAAATATACATATGTACATTAAATATTGAATGCTATTTTAATGTTACCTCTTATTTAAGAATAAATGTTGCAATATGCTAGACCTATATATATATCTATATATAACAAGCGGAAGATATAAATATGATACTAAAAATATCTGAAGCCATAAATTTTCTTCTCTGCGCTAATTGATTTGGGCAATTAAAACCTTGAAATATTATGTTACGCGTGCTATTATTATTTGTGTAGTATCGTAATATTATTTAATATTATAATAAGAAGATATAGTATTGAAAGCGTTTACGATAAATTACCGATAACATACAACGTCAAAATATAAATTGAATGATTGAAGACTTTTGTTTGTTGTTCGATTTTTTGTTGTTGTTTTGTTTAATTAAATTACAAAAACAGTTATTTACGATTCGAAAAGTTTGCTTTGTCAGATCGAATACCGCAAAATTGTTTTGACTCATATATATACTTCGATAATTTAATTGACAGTCATATTATGATATGAATTTTATTGTGGAATTCTAATTATACTAGCATGATTCTAGAATTAGTACCTTATTTTAACATTATGCCAAATGCAATCCTTTGATTTTAATTTGATTATTAAATTATTAATTATGTTAATATCACGCCATCTATAATATAATACACTTTAAATTTACAATACCATAATTTGAATGATTTTAAATCCAATATTAGGATTTTAAAATATTATGTATACTACTGCTAATAATGTGAAATATATACAAATAATTATCAGGCGTGGACGATGAGATACAGTCACTTTTGCTCGCGCGCGTGTTAAGTGATGAGAGTACGTTACATGCGTTCCGCACTCCCACTTCTTCTCACTCACTCTCGCCATTTAATACGCGAACGAGCGAAAGGAAACGTATCATACCATACGCGCTTGATACATATTATGATTTAAGTAACCAATATCACACTAAAGTGATAAAGAAAAGGCCGATACCTTTGCAGTTCACTTGAAAAATGGATTTACATCATACAATACTGCGATAAAAACTACAACTGATGCAAAGGAAATTGCAGATTATCTAAAAGCACGTCTAATAACTCAGAAATTTAAAGTAAAATAAATAAAACAAATAATAATAACAGATAAAAATCCAAAGAAAGCGCTAAGGTTTGACTTAATATTAGGAAAATTACTTTAAAAATTATCTGAAAAAGGAATGAAATTTGTTACAATAATATTGAACTCCATATTTAATAATTTTTTTCAAAGATCCTTAAATTAACATTTTTAGAAAAAATTGCGTTATTTTTTAAAGTTCACTTTTATTATTTATAAAAGTGCAGTAATAAATATTTAGATCAAACAATATTTCAAGAGCGTATGATTTATACATATTCATAAATGTTGTGTATGTGACGTAATTATATATACATATATAAATATAGTAATTGATGCTTAGACTAGCAGTATATTTTTTGTTCTTACCTTAGATACAATTCAGATTGACTTATTAAAAAATACATAAAGAAGAGTTGTAAATAGGTGCATAAAATAAGTCATTACCATTAATGTTTTGCGCCAAGCGTTGAACAAAAGATCCATTTCATTGTTGCTTTGTAATGGAAAACACATTTTATTCAGCTTGCAGTACATCATTTTCCACAGTAGCCAGAGCAAAGAAAATTAAAATTTTCATTTAGATGTTAATTTAATGTACACTCGAAGTGGATGAGGCGTCTTTTATATTATACTATAAATAATAGACATATCTATAATGCACACTTAAGCTCGGTCATAAAATAATACCGGCTCTCTTACTTGAAAAGTTTCATAATCGATGCGCCTACATTGTAAATTTAATTAATTGAAATCTTGGTTTGAATTAAACGTTTGTCCGAGATTAGGCTGGGATATGTAATGTAGTTGGTAACAGTTGAGAGATCAGTTTTGATCTCGATAATGCTCATAGTAAAGTCGGTCACTGAATTTGCCCGTTTGTTTAATAATCGGCATAAATCTCTCTGAAGGTCCTTTGCAAATCTACGCAGACATTCTCAGAGTGATCGACCCGCATAGTCATAAAATATATTCACGTTTCAAATTCAATAAAGTGCCTTAAAGTATGCGAGTACTTTAACAAAAACTTCGAATCGAAACTTTGCTATTAAAACGTCCAAAGACTACTCACCTGTCAATGCACCCTTAAAAGGGTATTTTGATGCGCAATTTTAATTGCAAATGTATTATTTTAGAATCCGCATGATTTATGTTAATTTGCATACTCAAATATTGAAGTTGATTGGATCGAATTGATCAAACAATGTTTAGATTCATAATTGCATTAAAGCGCAGGGAATTAAAATTAGTCCCAATGTGCAATAAATGTTTTTGTGTTAATATTATTTTATTATCAGATGTATTTTATTGGCTATAAAGGCATATTTTTTATAAAAATAATATTTTAGCACAATATATAAGATCAATATATTATTTCTAATACATATTATACATACATTTTAATTATATAATAAAAGTCACTGTCTATTTTCTTTCTGGAAAATTCACCCTATTTTAGACAAAAGAGCTTTCGTTGATATTTAATTACAATGGTAAGCTTCTATTCAAACTCGTTCGTTTACATTGGATCCATAAAATCATATCAAATAAATATGCAATATATCATCCCGACTTTACTGTAAAACCTCTAAATTTCCGACTTACGCACCCCATCGCGCTTAAGTTAAAGCTATAAAAAATCGGAAGCCTCTTAAATATTGAAATACGCCAATAAACCATTTATGGTCGTCAATTTAATTTTATTGAAAAAGTTTTAGAGTCAAAACTAATGTAATAATTTCGATTTGATTGTGCGTTATAAATTGTGCCCTACAGCTTATGAGATTTACAAATTTAATAATGTTCCACACTTGGTCGATAATAAATTAATACCGCGCCACTTGCCCTTATCAAAATGCGTAGTCGTCCGTATGTAAATATATTATGTCTACAGTAAGAATTATTATAACAAGTATTGAGTTACAGTGTAAATGACACCGTATCGGAAATGAGTCGACTTGACTTGATGTTGATATGAGTTTATATTTGATTATTATTTAAGTATAACGATGTTCTCGATTTAATCAAAATTATTGTAGGAACACTGTGTTATTTTGGAAGAGAGATACAACACTGCGTTTAAATGTAATGTTAGTTTTATAAAATAGCCATACAACAAGGAAGTGTTAAAATTTTTACCATAAGAGCTTCATCAGGAAACTAATGCAACAGCAGCTGTTGATTCATGGTTTAGACCAGAGGTCGGCGAACTACGGCTCGCGGGGGCAAATCCAGACCGTTGCCCATGTTAATCCAGATTTTAATTTTAAACCTCTTTAAGCTTTCACAGTATACGTAATAATGGAAGTTATGAAACATACCTGTATGTGGTGCTCTTATTGCTTTGCATTATATTTTGAAATTACGCAGTTATAATTCGCTTTTTGCGATATTTCGTTCTTATTATATTATCTAAAATATTCATAATGTCACAGTCAAAGCCAAAAAAGAAGAGACTAGTGGAGCTGAGTGTGAATTATTTTGTAATATAATTGATTGAAAATGTATTATTTTTATTGTGCAATGGCATTATGTTTGTACTAGAAGAATAAAATATACATCGTAATACCAGAATAAGGACTTAATATTTACAACTCACAGAAAAAAATGAAAGTTTAAATTACAACACATTTTTCGCAAAAATAAGAAAGAAAAGTTTGTTCATTTGTAGCCCATTTATAAATAAAAATATAATATAAAAAAATCATATTTAATAATTTAAGCCGAATAAATATGACTAGGATAATATACATAACAGTTGCTATAATGGTTGGGCACATTGTGAGTGACATCAATAGACAATTAAATACCAAAGAAAATGGTTTCAAGTTTTTTTTTCAGAGTTAACCAGTGTCTTATATTTTTTTCGATTTTTAGCACCTTTTCTAAATCCATGTTTTTAAGGTCTAATTATATATATATATTCTGGGTTAGGTGAAACTGGTAATAGTAAGTGTCCAACTTTAGAGGCTTCTAGGAACAGTTAGCTATTAAGTGAATTACTGGTTTACACCACATTGTTTATTCGAGAAGCCAATGCTATATTTGAAGTGTCTTAGAATTAGCTTGCATGAATATTCTGCATGGAACAACTGCAGATGAACATATTTTTGTTGCGGTTGAAAAAACATGAACAATTTAAATCATGACAAACTTGATATATTCTCCTAATCTAACCAACAAAAAACATAAAAAGTACGTAGTTTGATTTATTACGTAATTAAAAGATAAAAATATTTTTTAAATACATTAACATGTATTTAAAAAATATTCATATAATAACTAAATTTATATGAAAACTTACACGATGGTTTTAGAGAGGAAGATCTCTTAGTAAATTGACTTAGCAAGTTATGAAAGCCACGGGTTTCAAACTACCAGATGCACTTGAGTTAGGTGCTCGAAAATTATTCACACGACTTAGCTGAGAGCAACTAATTTACGTATAAATAAATTATGTAAATAAAGTTTGTTAAACTGTCACTTCTTTACTTCAAATTTAAGTTTAAAATCTACATACTTTGGCATTAA
Organism: Plectrocnemia conspersa; assembly: GCF_051122295.1. Classification (NCBI taxonomy): domain Eukaryota; kingdom Metazoa; phylum Arthropoda; class Insecta; order Trichoptera; family Polycentropodidae; genus Plectrocnemia; species Plectrocnemia conspersa. Next base: position 18,161,550 of record NW_028277165.1, read on the forward strand.
ATATAGTTTTCAAGTGTTTTGGCCGCGTGTTACTTATGAGAATTTATCGATACACTTTCGAAGGTTTTGTTTTTAGGAGGCCGAATTGATAGCAGTCGTGCAGTAATAACAATTTTGAAAGGTGCCTCGTAAAAATAGCGATAAATAAAATGGCATAAGCGAAACACTGCCGTTGTACGAACGGAACTTCGGGTTCGGATTTAGGTTTTATCTCATAAATTTGAGATACTTCGCCGACACTGTGGGATCGCATAAGCGGAAAAACTTGCCATCATAAATTCGCTACAAGTTCAGAGCAAGTTCTACAACTTCAAATGCCTACGAAAACCATGCCGGATCATTGACTAATTTCAATCAGAGGTCAAAATATTTTTCTATTTTTATATGGTAATTTTAAACAATATTTACAATACTTGTAGATCTGTAAAATATATTTCAATAAGTTGATCGTATTTTTTTAAGTTGTGATAAATTTTGTTATTTGTTTACAATTAATATTTCAAAAATTGGATACTAGAATCTCCTTATTTTTCAGAAATTAAAAACCATTACTTAAACAGGTACATATTTATTTATTAGACTTAATTTGACTTTTAAAATGCAATTTAAAATACTTAGATCAGATTGTTTTAAGCGTTATCGAGTATACCATAAATAGATTATAATTTACGTATCAATACAAAATTATATGTAGCCTTTAAGAAAGTCATAAAATTATCAAAGACATTTTTTCTTTATATGCATTATAAAAATCACTAATTTTATGATTAAATAAATAAATAAAATAAAATTTTTAGATCAGATGAAGTAAAATATAATATTTATACAGCGTATACATATGTATAGATAATTATGTTTTATTACTCGTTCCATTGAATTGATTTATCATGATTAAATTCCTTAGTGGGCAAGCCATATAACATTGAATTATCTGATCTTTCAGGATACGGACTTAGATCAATTGTCAGCTCTGATTCTAGTTCAAAGGTTAGGTCTATATATGAGAGGCGTTATCCCACGTAAAGTTTTCCTGATAAATATCTAAAATAAATTTATCTCAACCTCCCAATAACCATTCCTTAAATATTTTAAACTATTGAATAATCATTATTTATATATATGTATATATATAATCCTTATTCATATATATGTATACATAGTAATATATAGAAACAATTGATTTAGTCTCTAAATGATATTAAAAATATAAATAAAATATTTATATCACTTCTCATCATCATATATTAATATATGAATAATCAATATCATAACACCTTTGTCACGTGTTGAGAATTTGCGTAGCTTAATTTGCAAGTTAAATAGAACCAATCAAAAGACAATTAACTTGGCAAGTCTGAGAACGAGTATTAAATTTGTATTAAGAGATACAAAATTGAAGTGACATCAATATCATTTTACATGTTATATTATAAATAATTAGATCATTTTACAGTTATATTTTATAAAACACAAAAATAACAATAATTTATTTATATAAAATTTAGTATATGTAATCGAGTTTCAACCTCTAAATTATTTTATAATACATTGTACCATTCTCTATTATAAGATGCATTATGTAACGATAAATCTATTTCTCAGGTCTACGTACTGTGAGGTTTGAAGAAAAGTGTTTTTTTTTTTCAAGAAGCTATTTTCCTTATACACACAGGCTTTCATTTAAATAACCGATCATATTTCTAACAATTCTTGACTTTTTGGTGGTACTCGAGCGAAAAATCTCTATGGTGAATAGAAAAATATAATAGAAAAAGGTTAACCGATGATTTAAGCCAAAATATAATAAATTTATATATTGTAATAAACGGGAGAGAAATATATTGGGTTGTATAGTCATAGAATTTTTTTCTAACTCTCTTGCGGTTTACCAATGCTTGTCCCTTTTCGATTAATGCGTTGTACAAAATAAAAGTATGCGTTTAAAAATTTATATTATTTTAAAAACACCTTAAATACAACATTTTATTTGCTTTAAAAACCTTCTTTCGTTTATCAATTATATATAACACATACCTTTGTATAGGGATTTTTAAATATATCTTAAATTAAAGGTAATTCGACTTCGTATCGATCCTAATATAATCATTTAAATAAGAAAATTTGTCACGTTTTTGCTAATTGGTGGCAAATTCTAAAACTTAAAAATACATATCTTTGTTGGATAAAAAACTACATCAAAGATTACTTAGTAAAAAACGTCTAAAATAAAAATCTGCATCGAAGTAAAATTAAAAAAAAGCTTTTCTAAAACATTTTAAAAGTTTGAGAAGAGCTTTAACAAATAAAGTTTTTTTTAATAATAATGAGGAGCGCAAACAAATATAAAGCAACTAAAAAAAGTCACTTCTTCTGCAGTTTCATAGTGTGAAACAACATACTGAAGAAAATAGGGTCAATATTTTACTATGGACAAAAACCATAACTGTTTCGGTTGCGAGTAAGTTAATAGAAAATCTGAAGGATACAATAATCATATTAAGAAATGAAAAGTTTCAGACTTTTTATCAACAGAGTGTAGATCTAATTAAATCGTTTGATGGATTGGAACTTTATATACGAGGAAAAAAATAAATAAAAAAATTTAAAACAATGTGAATATGGAACTTTTTATAAATATGCCAATTAAAAGAAAGCTGAAATATTTCGTAATACATACACACACGCTGTAATAATCGAGCCACTTAACTGGAGATTCGGGAAACTTCAAAAGGTTTCACAAAATTTTGATTTTTTACTGGTACAAATTTAATATCACTAAATGAAACTGAGTTACGTAAATTTTCTATGGACTTTGCGATCAAATATACGAGAGACTTTTTTACAGAATTTTTAAGTGAGATAGTTAGTGTAAAAAAAATGTTTCGGCCTTTGGATGATAATTTAAAAAAAATATATTTAGAATCAGTAAATTAAGTTTACGATTTAATTTGGCAAAAAAACTATAAGCATATAGAGATTTTTTAATATTCCAATGACCGCAGCTATAGCAAAAAGATCCTCAAATAAACTTAAACTTAAATATTTTATAGACCAAGCCTGTTTGAGCAACCTGTATATCATTTTTATTGAAAAAACAATTGTTAGATATATGCAGAATTATAGACGATTTTGCTTCCCCAAAGACAATATAGACTTATTTTATAATAAAATAGATTTTTGGCAAAAGCCATTGGCAAAATTGAAAAAATATTATAACCTAGTTAATATTATTATATTATAACCTAGTTATTAATATTAAACAATTTTGTAAAGAAGAGTGATTTTGCAGATCCTGGTGATAAATAAACTGTATTTAAATTTTCCCGAAGTCGTAATCATATGCCCGCCGTATTTGGTAGATTGAAAGAAATCTTACATTTACTATTTAATTACAGATATCTATTTTTTGTGTCATATTTCTACACAAGGTCCAACGTTTAATTTTATCTACACAACAACTAACAAAAATAGAATTTCATATATACATTTCATTTTTTATACATATAACCAGGGCTGTGGAGTGATTGGAAATTTTCCCCGACTTTTTCGCAAAGTTCAACTCCAACACCAAACTTAAAAATATTGATAAGATAATCTTAAAACAATAAAGTTATTTTTAATCATTTTCATGTAAATAATAACAAAGAAGAAAGAACAAAAAATATTTTTTTGTATACAATTTACATGATTTTTCTATACATATAAGAAATGTTGTCGAGTTCTGAATTTTTATGACAGGATGTGAATCAGATGATGTGTTAGCGAATTAGGTGTGAAAGTAATTGGTAAAACATACTATTTCTTATATGTCATATGTAAATATGACCAGTGTAGAAACATGACCATGGATGTCATTCGCATGGATTAGTGCCGCGCCATTGTATGTGTGTACGTGTGACCAAACCGGCCGGTGGCCGTTACATAACGTGTAGAAACAACCTCCATTTGCTTCTTCTGAGATCTTTAGTGGAAGTTTCTCTAGCCAAAATGCTCCCACCGAGATCGTAGGGATAAATTACTGTCGAACGGTATCAAGAAAATGACACAGTATGGCATTTTCCGATACAGTTAACGGAAGCCCATCTCCATAGAGAATCTAAATAATTTGTAGAGAGGAGTCCAAAACAGAACGAATGCATTTATACAATTTTAAAACTTGAATTTGTAACTGCCGTATTTGTCATTAATAAATAACGCGAATTGCAGATGGCTCAAGTTGGATCCCTAAGGAACCCTCGAAGGGGTGAAATACCTTTTTAACAAATGGCCGCCATAGCTACAAATATGTCAAACTAAATAAAAATACATGACAGTTGATAATCGTCAGATTTTATCTATTGATTATACATAATAGAATAATGAACAAATTACAGTTTATAAATTAAAATGTAAACTTAATATCCTGTCGATCTCTATTATATTTATAATACATATATTTCAATGTAAATTTGCTTAAGGTGCCTATAAATAGAAGTTAAATTTAGCTTCACATTGAAAATTATTCGACTGAATAATGGAAATTAAATCTTATAAGCAATTTAGAATGCAAGTTACAATTCTGCAAAGAGATATGTAAAATATTATTCGCTATGGTATTATTTGTATATTTATTATTAAACCTATCATCACGTGCAATATTTCAATAATTCATACACTTGACTGTGCCACTTAGCTAATCATATGAGCATCAAGATTTATTATCCATAAGACAATCTAACGGAAACAAATTAAAGGTCAATTCGGCCTAGAAGTCCTTATACCTTAGTCGAAGATCGCTCTGTGTTTCTTGCGGTCATTCCAATTCACCAAACTAGGAGTATGTAGCACAAATAAGCTATAACACACAATGATGCAGCGTTAAGGTAGAAGGAAGTGATTTATCGTGTACGGTTTTATCTTAGATAGGAAATCCGGCCAAGGAGATGCTGGTAACGGCACCAGATGTTTGGCGCTGTTGCGGTTATCAAACTGATCCAACCACATAAATCACAATGAACGATGTTAGTTTTTCACTTTATTTATTTTTTCAATCATTCAACCGACAGTCGGCCGATGCGATTTTTTCCATATGAAAAATATATATATATTCATACGTTCGACGGATGGGGGCGAAAGATGTGTCTGGATCAACTTTTATTTCCTCGCACTTTGCCCGTTAATGCCCGGAAAGTTTGTAACTCGCAAAATTGCCCTGTGAATTATAGCGCGAGTGCTAAATATGTAACGTTCGCTTTTTGCATTGCTAATTTTAATAGCAAAAAAATAATAAATACAATGTTTAAAACATATATTAGTTATGTGGATATCTTCTCTATAATAGTGATACAACTAAAAAATATTTTTATGTCAATTAGTTAGTTTTAGACAGCCACCATTAAAAAGCTATAAATCATTGTTTGCTTTGGTTAACTTCTAGTGTAATTGTTTCGCAAGAGTTAAGTGATTAATTATTGATCTATTTTGTAAGAGTATTTAATTAAAATTAAGTAAGTTCAACTTCATGTTTATACATATATAATATATTATTTTTTAAATTCACAGTATAAGTTTCTTATATGAACATTATTTTAATATTATATTTTATTCTTTATGTTAGAAATTACATGGAGTAAAATTATGCACATTAATATTTTCTCTACTGCTGGGGTATTTAACCTTTTGGATCTTCTGGGTCACATTGCTTAAAAAAAATTGGCAAGTGCCGCATATAGAATTTATTATTTATTTTCCACAGTGTAACCCATATTGCCAATCGATTGATTAAAAAAATAAATGTATACTCTAAAAGAGACGTCATTAAAAGAGCATATTCTTAGAATACTGGGTATTTTGAATTATGCAGTTATAAATTCATGAGAGTCTATTAAAGACACTTGAGTAAGTCTAATATAAAGTCTCAAAATAACATATTTGATTTTAAATATACACATTATATCTGCAAGCTCGCAGACAATGTGTCAATGAAAACTAAGAATAGAGTAGCAAATATACTGAAAAGCAGTTACTGTTTAAAAATATATATGTCATGTTATAAAATAGTTACGGATAATTCGTGATCATGGCTGGAAAATCGCAGCCGAAATATAGAATAAAAGTTAGTGAAAATCGCAATGAATCCCAAGATTTCAAAAATAAAAATCCATATGTATGTATATATACATACATATATATATATATTTATTATAAAGGTAATTTTTCGATTCGGACAGCTTAATATATTTTTATTATTTATGTTTGATCAAAATGTTGTTAAGGCACGTAAAATTTTGTCCTAACAAGACGCGATAATCACTCTTCAAAGCTTCGCTGTCGAGCTTTGCCAACACTCGCAAAGTAAATATAAGAAGAAAAAAAGCTCACGCAGGTAGGCTTTTACATTATTAAGCAATAAATATTTGTTGAGGTAACAATTTAACGTCGTAATCTAATTTGCCATGACTGTATTTACTCAGCAAGTCACGGCAAGGCGGTTAATACGTAATATGGAAATTATAATGTACCTGGAAGAACATTATGTTAGAACACGTTTAATGCATTTTTTTTGTTAATTTTTCTACGAATTTCATATTTCATAGAGCATTTAACAAAATAAATTTGATAAACAAATCTAAAAATTATGTTTGTACAGCGACTATTACATTACCGTATCTGAACGCTTAATGTCACTTTATCAAAGTAAAAGCTCGATCTCGAAGAGGGAAAGCTCATTGTCGCTTATCAAATATGTATGGAAATGAGAAATTATATAAATCGACCGAAACTGATGGATTAATTTTCGGTAAAGACCGAAACTTTTTTGAGTTGCTGCTATAGAGAAGTAACAAATTGTGCTTTTACCTGTTTCAATAGGTTGAAATAAATAAAAACAAAATTAAGGCTTAATAAATTTTCATTAAGGAACGGAAGTTTTTTGTTATAAATCGTGGATTTAAATAGTCGATGTGATAAGATGAAAAATATTTTTTACCTAGTGAAACCTGATATTTGCGGAAGCTTGAATTTTTATTATCTTTCATTGCGTTTTCCGTGTTATCGTTTCTTGTTTTCTGAAATTGAAATTTAAATAATTTAACCCGCGGATTTTGTATTAAACGTTTGAAAATTAAACTCAGTTTTACTAAATTCTCAAAGTTATTTTTTTAAAAAGAAAAGAAAATTGTTCTAATATGACATAACATTGAATTGTAAGATTTCTGCTTTTCGGTTAATTTAATAATTACGAAAAGATAGCAGTCGGTTTCTAATTTAATTAAAACATTTCTAAGTTTTGATATATTTGGGAGAATTTCTCGGGAAAATTGGCGAAAGAAAAAAAATTGAAATCCATTCGATCTCGAAGCTTTTTTACAAATTCTACCCTCGTTTCGTGCCGCGCTCCTCCACTCTGTCAATTTCTTACGATACATTAAATTTAAATCTTTTTCCTTTTTCTTCTCAGGATCCGATTATATTTTAGTCCACCCATTGCTCTCATTATACACATACTTTTTCACCCTCTCGCAGAAAAGCACATCGCTCGCGACGTCTCTTCGTTTTCCATTAGTCGCCTTCGCGCCTACTTTTATTTGCCTCAAATTCATTACTCGACAATAGAACACGTTCAAGACGCTTAAATATTTATCGTTGCTTTATTCGATTTATAATTATAAATATTTATATTTAACATTGACGCTTCTTCGTTTTCGCAAGTTCGGCAAACACAAAAGCTCAGGAAGCGTTTGTCAATTTATTCCTCCTGAATAACAGGTTGAAGCCCATTAAATGTCAGAGTGATATTTATTTTATTATTTTTCTGTACAATATTTATTTTTATCAAAGTATTTTAATGTAAGGTTTCATGTTGTATTATAAAATTTGAGGTTAATATATTTTTTGTAGCATCAAGAATACTAATTTTTGTGACAGCTATTTACTAATATAACGTAAGTAGCAGATATAATATAATTTGGCGTATTTGGTTTATATTAAAAACACGTTTTTTTAGTAAGGTATAAAATAGTATATTTTTTTAAACTACAATTTTAATATTCAAAAAAGGCTCTATTTACAGAAAAATAATTTTGTTTACTATTTAACAATGAATGAATCTATTGCTTATTAATATATTAATTTTTAAAAGCTGTGAATTCATAATATATATTTATATGACATATTTGAGGACATAATAAATATATGTATTAATACATATTTAAGAATGGAATAGCGTAGTCCGCAATGTCTCAGACTAGTAACTCTGAGGTTGAGGGCTCGAGTCTCGGCAGCGGCACTCAAATTTTTATTTAGAAAAATACGCTATTATTAAAAAAGCCGGCTTCAGCTGCAGTGACATCTATTGATTATACATATTTATAACGCATAATAATTTATAATTAATAACATATATGTCCCTGATTCCCAGACTTTTTCAGTCTGGTGGTTAATATTTATTTGTAGGTATTCAGTATGTCTAATTGACTTACTCAGTTGGTACAGATTTTCCCGTTGTAACGCATTGGGATTACGCCAATATTAAGTTACAAAGAAAGTTTTATTAAAAATAAATAAATAAAAGGCTTTTCTGTATAAGACTTTGAATACGGAATTTCGTATTTAGAAGAAATAAAATAAGTATTAATCTGTAAACGTAAAGAAAATATTGAAGATAAGGCAAAATTTTCAGTCCTTATTCATTTAATTTTGCAACAGTAGTTAGTGAAGTGATGTCTTTCATTATCACAAAGTAATATTGTTTAAAATATGTTAACCTATGGTCAGTTTTCTATGCAAGGCTTAAATTAGTGGCCCGCAGATTAAAATTGTTAAATTTAATTAATAATAAGTTTAATCATTTTGTACATTTCCTCTTAATAATATTAGTAAAATTAAAAGGTAAAATATACGTCGAAAGAATGTTTCATGAAAAAAAGACTAAATACCATTTTTGGTTAAGAAAGTAAAGCAGTATCTTGCTATGCAATGAAACTAAATTTTTGCAGTATTAAATTTATTATCTTTTAAAATTTCATAAACTAAATAGAATGTGCTGTATACAAAAAAAAATCTGGAAGAAACCTTACGTCTCAACAACAACTATTTCGAAAAATATTGGTAAGTTATGTTAGATAGCAAATTTCATTTTTAAACAAAGAAAATCCGTTAATTCATTAAAATAAGTTTTGAAAACGTAGCAGAAATATCATGTCCTAAAAATATACAGATACTTTTAAGTATTATTCCATAGCTTTGGATAAAAGCACCGATGCTATATATATAAATATATATATATATATATATATATATATATATATATATATATATATATATATATATATATATATATATATATATATATATATATATATATATATATATATATATATATATATATATATAATTTACCTTTTTTTTAAGAATTGATAACGAATTTAATATTATGAAAGAACTGACATTTCTAGGCGTACTAAGAGACAAGTTCTTTTACAGGAAGGCCCAAAAAGCATTAAAGTGATAAAAAAAAGATTAGCGAAACTAGTGGACGACGATGCATTTCAATTTTATGAAATTATACTGCATTCTAGTTTAATGTAACAACGTTAAAAATAATCAATAATATACATGTCGTCATTATAAAAATATAGCATTATATCACCATTTATTTAAGGTTTCTGAATCCTCTAGAATATAGCTACGGAGAATACTAAATACTTTACTGCAGTAAAATAATTTAGTCATCAATTTAAATAGTATACTTGCACTTAAATTAAAAATGCCTAACGTAACATTTCTAGTGCATATTTTATTTAACTGAATAAACATCTTAAAGGTGAAAATCAAGTAATGAATTAAATGTTTTAAATGGCGTCGACATTTAAAATTTAAACGAAAAGTGCTTATCTGAGAATAAGAACAGTAGCTTAATTTACTTAGAAATACTATGAATAAAGCAACGTAAACAGCAAAAAATATAGGTTGCACTGTAGAAAATTATTATTTAATTTTATATGCGGCTCTTGACTATTTTTTGTGGATAATGCGGCCCAGAAGATCCAAAAAGTTGGACACCCCTTGCTCAATATGCATTATTTCCTCAAAATATCTCCACAATCTCACTATATTTTTTTTATACAAACTCGGTTTAAAATATATTTTTCTGTCCAACTATTATATTAACCTATGTTGTTAATTATAGAGAATACATTTCTCATTTTATGTTTTTAAGAACTAATAAAGAACAGACTTCGAAATATTATTTTTTTGCCTTTTAGTTCCTGCGGTACCCAAACCCATTTTTTCCTAAGGCATTCAAATGTCGTGATACAGTTGCAGGAGAAACCTCTAAGTCCATATAGTTGTTTGTAGATTAGTTTCAACAATATTTATTAAAGATAAAAAAATCAAGTTTGACTGCAAATCAGATAAAATATATAAATTACAAAACACATTTGTAAAATAAATGAAAAAATATTATTCATTACTAAGGTTTATTTTCGATTGAAATATTATTAATTAACCTCTTTGTAATAATTGTAATAACTGTTTGATAATAATTTGTATACTATTATGTATTTTTTTAATCTTTAGATTTAGAATTGAATGATTACTATTTATATTGATGTAAATTAAGAAAAAAATATGTTAATTGTAAATTTTACTATAGAGGTTTTGCTGAAAATTAATAAAACATATATGCTTAAAAATTAGCACACTAATCGTTTGCACTCAAATTATAGAAACAACTTTTTAGATCCGTATTTTAAATTTATATATCTCGTATACTGGGAGTTTTCGGGATTTTTTAAGTGAGAGCCTTAATTCTCGGAATAATAAAAAGGGCCGGAAATAAGAATACTCTACTTTGTATAAGTGGTTTAATATAAATTTTATAGATTTTTTAAAAGAAGCACGTTTGATAAATTTAGTAATAAAAAAGTGTTGGTTTTAATTATTTGTACTTGCAAGGTCATCTAGTATTTTATTTATAAATGATATTAAAAATATAAGGGTAGTTGCCTTGAAAAAATAATGTATTTTAATGATGTTCAAATACAGTCACTTTATATCTGATAAATATATATTTTAACTAATATATATTTGATGTATTAAATTCGCTATACAAATATAAATAATGTAAGGAGTTCGACTTTTATCTTAAGATAGGCTTTGATGTGTTTTCTTTCCTAGAAAAAGATAACGCAGGTGGTATCCAGACGCATGAAGTGTTTTGATAAAGAGCATAACTGGAACTGGCGTGCTCACAGATAGGTACAAAAATACTAGGATTAGGAATAAACAAATAAAACGAAATACACACATATATGTAATTTTTGGATAAAATATATCATTCAAAAATGAAATGTTTTGTTACGGGGGGCACCATATGAACGATATCACACAGTTAAGGATGAAAGAGCCATGAAAATATACGACAGTTTGTGACAGGAAGCAAGATGGAGAAAATATGAAATTTACGACGTGCTCTATTGGAATAGTAAGAGACAAAAAAGCGAAACAAATATCTCATTTAGCAACAAACGCGCGCACGGCAGGAGAGTAAAATAAAAGGAGAGTCGATATATAACATATGGTGTTGCACAGTGCGGCAAAAAGATCAATAAAGTGTCATAATTTATTTATCAATTAAAAAATATGCAGTATTTTATTTTTATATGTTGTGTGTCTTAGTAATAAATATGTAATATTATTTTTCATTAAATTTTTAAATTTAAATACTTATTTTTGGTATAATATCATTTAATTACTGTATCACAATCGGAACATATTTAAATTAAGGTTTATAAGTAAATATATTTAAAGCTTACAGTGATATAATGTTAATGTAGATAAATATAATATATCAATGCCATACATGTTATTAATAAGATACTTATGTACTTATGTTTTTAATAAACAGATTTTTTACTATTTGAGAAACAATAGTTTGTTAGTTGTTTATGATCAAAATCAATGACGCATGATAATCTCACGCTACATACATTTTTTTTTCATATAAATTATATGCAGATATTAAATAATAAAAAAAACTATTCCAGACAGAAAATATAGAACAAATAATCGAAACCCTTAACGTTTAAAGTTACTTTTAACATTTTTTTACATCACTTTGTGCATTTGATCGCATTGTGCGTCGGGGTGTAATGTGTCAGCGGCATATAAAAAATACATATGTATTATTATGGAAGATGATAAAGTGCATACATCGTATGTGTACCTAGTATATAAGCTTTTTTGTCGACGCTTTTTTCTTTGAATATATAAATAAATTGCTGCTTTTATAACCCGACACGAAGCATAGTCATTGCTGAAAGGTTATAAAGCTCCCTCGGTGGCCATTCTTGCCTTATTTATAAAACCTATACGCGTTTATAAATCATGTTTGTCACATTATCCGTTTTATACGTAATTTATTTATCGCGGTGGCCGACGCAAAAGTTTTAATGCGAATTTTACAATATAATTTTATCGTGCGATTATGAAAATTTTATACGATGTTTCCTCTTAAATAAATATAATATAATGACGCGCTGCGCTTAAAGGACCATTGTATCTAAGGGCTGACCCAAAACACGTACAATAAATACGTTTGTGGACATACGTTTTCCATTTACGTGGAATTTAACTTTTTAGCTCTTGATATGTGAATATAATATAATGTGGGAGGCACTGCGCCATCTAAAAACAAACAATCACGAAACACACTTTTCTTGGATTACAAAGTTTTTGAACCAACAACTTTATTTTATTTATTTAGAATTCAGGCGAATAACTTCTACTTTGACGCAAGCATAACTTTCTTAGAACTATATCATTAATATTATTTTTAGCTTGAACATAAATTTACTGCAGCAAAATCTGGTCTGCAATGCAAAACAAACAAAACCAATTATATAGAAGTGTGAAGGGAAATCGGTGAAAAAATAAATTATATAATATATAAAAAATAATATTAATTTATATTAAATATGAAAAAATAGGTATCAATAATACAAAAGCAACGTAAACAATATTATTTTCATTTTAAAAAACGGTTCAATAAAAATATATTTATAGAATTTTTTTTTCGTCGAGACATAAAACTAAAATGTGACGTCAAGGTCTAATATAAATTTGCATCTACATACCTTTTGAATTATTTTTTAAAAGACAATACTAAATTTTAACAGATAATAAATATTATAGATACATATTTGTTTTAAATATATGCATATAGGTGTAGTCAGAGCCGGATTAAGGCTAGGTGTTTCCACAAGCTAAGCCCAGTAATGGTACCCTCTTTGGTTCATATATTGATTGGCTATATATAATGTAGGTAAAAACTCTATCTAGCTCTCTGCGAGACAGAAAAAATAAATTTTAATGCGGTATTATAGTGGTGTGCAAATATTTTAGGTAAAAGAACCAACTTTAAGTAGCAATATTTATATCTATATATTAACTATTGGAATTATTTAAAGCAGAGATTAGCGGCTTCATCAGAATTGTAGACTACAATCGTTATTAAATATTAGCAAGCATGTTATATGTATAAAAAATCATAATAAATTATGATACATGATTTAAAAACCATAAATTTTATATAAAAATAATTTTGTTTATGTATTAGATCAGTGAAAATATTTGGCTTTTTTGGATGTACAGCCTGATATTTTTAAATACTATCACAAAAATTGTCCTTCTTTTAGAGAAATTGGATTACAAATTACCATTTTACGTCAGAAAATACAACTTTTTTGCTTACGTAGCAAAAATTCATATGAATATACATATACATATATATAAAAATATTTTTTAATAACAACTTTTCGAAGTTTTCTAACAAATTAAAAAAAAAGTGTAAAATATTATTTATTTAAGAAATTGTAAAAATTTTAATGACAAAAACTTGTGCCACATTTTTGCTTTTCTTAATGCAAAAATCGATAGCTATTAAATTAATACTAAAAAATCGTCATATTTTGAACCTATTATAATAAATTTAACATTTTTTATTATAAAATCTAATAATAATATTCTAGGTTGTCAAACGGCGGTAAGACATTGAGTGAGGTCACTAATCCCATTGATGAAATACATTATCGTAAAAATAGTTAATATAATGTTAAACTTCAACAGAGTAAATTCAGTTATTTTTGACTGACGATCATATCAAGCCAATTGAAAAAAGCTGAAAGTACAATATTTGATGGACAATTGCAGGACCAACCAAATTAGAATATGACATTTAGGAGACTATTGTAGTTCTATAAGTCCCAAAGACTTCGATGGGTGGATCGGGATTAAGTGCCCTAAATAATGAAACGTTGGGTCCACAAATGAAACAACTCAAGGGAATAATGGATGCATTGTGATTGAAGTTGGTACAGGCTACGAAAGTGGATTCAAGTAAGAGGATGTGATGATTGGAGAGAGCTTTCGAGAAACAGGAGCAATTTTAAGGTTCTTGCTTAATGCAGATTAAAGCTTGGTCAAATGCTAAAACGCAAATTTTAAAATTTCATCGGCTTAACACAAGTAAATATCCCACCACGACCTTCGTTAATTGTCAGAGAAAAAAGCTTAGAATATAATAACTTTTATATATACTTAATTTCAAAATTATAAGTCACTATAGAATATTATAAAAATTATTATATACCAGCATGGTTTTACAGTCCTAATATAAGATTTATTTTCCGTGCCTGTTTATTATGTATTTTTGTAGATTATATTTTTTTTTAGTAAGTAATCTTTTAAATATTGCTATTTAAATACAAAAATATATATTTTAAATTTCTATAAATAATTAAAAAACATTTTTCTTAAGCATATACATTACAGAAATTTGCCAAAAGATAAGCTAAAAGGATTTTTTTAACTTCATGGGCGATGCACAATTGGTGTTCTGGTCTGATAAGTTTTCTAACGCATACCATGACACTTGCACTGTCTGATGAAATACAAACTATATTATTACTAAGTAAAATACGGTGCTTCAACAGGCATTTCTTTAGTTAAATACAAATATTAAAAGTTTAAAATGTGTACGAAAGTAACTTGATTGTTGTTGAAAAAAAATCTATTCAAAATTTTTAGGGATAAGTTTCATGTATAAAAATTTTTTAAGAATTTTATTTTAATTTTAATAATTAAAATCAGATTCAAAATATATAAACAAAATATAAATCAGCGTTTCTGTAAGATTGAAACTTTTTTGTAATAACAATGTTTTTACCTCACACTACAAGATTTTTTTTTTTAAATAGCTAAGAAATATTTCAAATAGTTTTGAAATATTTTTAGTTCAACGAAAATACGTAAAACAAGTTTCCATATCGTTCGTTTCGACGGTTGGGCAATTTTCACGACTTTCCAGGTTTTATACTGACACACGAAAAACGGCCAGGATTAAGGTGTTATATATAAAAAATGTTACACACGCAAACCCGACGTCATTTTAAGCAAACACTAGGATTAGTGAACCACGGAACCAAATTACCGCATTTGACTAATTACAGCGTTTAAAGATTAACGCTACAAGGCGAAGATTTTTTACAAAGAAAAACATATATTATTATATTAAATATGTAAATGCTTAGCAATCTAAATTAAAAAAAATGTTTTGTTGCCATAATCAATATCATTATAAAAAACTAGAAAAAATGCAGCATCACAAAATGTTGGTTACAAAAAAATTGAAATAAATATTCAGTGCTAAATTACCATCCGTGGAGTTATTTAAAAAATATTTAGTGAATTTAGATAATTTAAAAATGGTTTAGTATATATACTGATTTTTTTCAAGATGTACAATTCAACTAATTAATAATGACAGAGCAAAAAAGATACACCATAAATCAGGAGTAAATAATGTTCACTAAACACACATGGCCAGCGATAAGGTCTAAATTCGTTATTGCATTCATTACCAATTTAATTCAAAGGAAAAAAATCCTGTATTTTTATTTAATATTGATGCCACACTCTCAAGAGTCATGAAAATAATAAACTTGCTAATATTGTTCTAAGCGTTAATTCTTCATTAAAAAATAATGCTTGTAAAATTATATGTATATAATGCAAAAATATGTTTTTATTTAAAGTGAAAATATTATAATAGATTAAAATGAAATTGATAAAATAAATATTGTTGTTTATTAAATATAAGGTTATGAGTGACATCAGCATATATTTGGGTCGGAAAAATATGGAACGTAATATATGTACATATATCGACAAGTTTGTATAAGCAAAAAATAAAATTAGAAAACCAAGTCTTAAGTGAGTTTGCCAGTATTTGAAATATTTTTATTTTTAAATAATAAATAGAGATGATAAAATATTTGGACGAGTTTGCTTCGAAAGGTTAAGAGAGGGAAAAAATAAGCACAGTAACACATGAGCTTAGTGTTAAATAATACATTGAGCAATAAAAAGATGTGATTTCCATAATATTGGTAACGGAATTTTAAAATAGTATCTTAACTTGAGTGCAATATTTTTTTATTAATATTTACAATTTTTTTGTGAACTTTAGAACCTAATGCGTTAAACGGGGTAAAACAATTAACACATAATTCAGTGACATATATTTTATTGATTATAAACTTTAATTACAGTTTACAATCATTAAATGTCACTATGCACAAGCTAGCTCAATTTTATTTTTATTATAGTGAGATAAAAAAAATCTAGAAAAACTTAATCAGTGATAATCAGTCAGAATTAAAATTATTTAATAATCACTTATTCCGATATTTCAGATACAATAATATTACAAAAAGAAAATTAGGGTTAATGTAAAATTTAAACTCAGGTATTTCAGCTATTACTCACTGACTTTTACAATTGTATATATGAAAAATAATACTTAAAGAAAAATTTGGTGGTATTGCAAAATATGTATATATTTTGCAATATTTCCATATATATGAATATATTAAAAAAGCGTATCGTTTTAAATCTCTAGTGGGCAATAGCATAGCACGTGATTTGCAAGTATCCGTAGATTATAAACGATAAAATGTACGATGGTAAATCTCCGATTAATCAGATAAATGGTGTTTTATAAGAATTACCCAAACATCTTAGCTTGTCATTTTCATTAGAAGAAGCAATCCAAAAGTTAAATATACGCTCGGCTTACATCCGAATATAAAGTTATATCATCTAAAATTAAATGCTCAACTTTTTTCATTTCTTTCAATGTTTTTTTTTTGTATTGTGAATTATATGCATTAATATTTTATTAAAATCTGTTACTTTCTTGAATAAATAAATATGAATGGATTCTGTTTAAATGAGTTCAACCAATTGCAAATTTATAAAAAAAAATTTAAAAACCTAAATAAATATTTTAGTATGTGAAAAATTAAAATCAACTAGTAAATTTTATTTACGAAACGTAGACAAACTTTGCCACTGTCTCTTCAAAGCAAACAGGGCAGCAACATAGAATGGAATTCTAGCGTTAAATACCTAAGTTTACACATGGACTCAAAGCTTAAATTTATTAAATTCGCTCTAAAGGCTTGCCGCGATTACGACCCTTAGACCGATATTTTTTATAATTTTACAAGCACGGTGTGAGGTAAGACCAGTAATGCTTTTTTTTTTTTAAATTGCGAGTTACTCAAAATAAAGCTATAGTATTATACAATACAGCTTCGAAAATTTTATAGTACTCTTAAAATTTTAGCAATTAAAAAATATTGTCACTTTTATAATAGAAAATAACATACTATAAAAATATTTCGCGTAATCACGATAACCCACTAATCTCGTGAATTGAAGACTATGATAAGAATTACCTTACATATTGCTTTATAGACTAAAGACAATCGTTACAGATCTTCAATAGTTCATTTTAGTTTTATCTTAAATTAAAACCTTCAATGTTTAATTTTATATTTTTATGTTTTATTATATTGTAGCTAATAATAAAAGTGTAAAAATGAAAATGGTAAAAAAACAGTAACATGTATTGTATGTAATAATGTGTTTGTAAAATTAGTTGCAATTTGGCAAACAGATATTGACAGGTAGATTGTTAGTATTTTATTGAAGCTTTGTATATAATTTAGTTATATGTTAAAACGATGTAAAGATATGAGCAATCGGCGGACGAGGCTCCGCTGGTCGAGGTTTGCCAAATAATGTCTTGCCCTATGCCATCATCACGTCACATGTTACTAGAGTGCTGTGATGGTAGCTATAATAAATTAGCCATTACAGTATCCTAGCAATTTTTAATTGCGAAATTAAAACTAAGAAGAGAGATGAGAGACATTGGTGTTGTTGTGAGTGTTGCTCTACACATGGTGAGGTCAATGTAACTGTTTTTTTATTGCTCGCAAACAGAGTCGTTGCGAACAAGAAAAATATAATAAAAAAGTAATGGCACAAAGGTAACATTGAGGTGCGTGTAGGGTTTCAAGAGGCAGGAAGGTCGATTTAATTCTTAGGAAAAAAGACCATAATTTAGATTGTCTTGTCTTTTTTTTGATAGCAAAAAATGCAAATAGGCAACACCACAATTTAAACAAAATAAGCAGCGTTAAATACTCATTAAGCTTTCTCTATGTAGAGTAAAAAACATTATATTAATTACGAATGTAAAATGTGAATGGGAATCTACAATTGGTGACGATTATAACAAAACTCTAGTAATATTTTTTATATACTATATTGTATCATTCTCATTGTTTTGATTTATGAAAAAAAATATTTAGTAAGAGCAAACGGTTGATAATGAATAATGATATTTGTTGCTTTGTTTATACATGTTTTATGCATAGCACAAAAAATTAGACAACTATAATGTAATACAAACCTACTTGTGGTTCGAATTTGTAAAACGAGCTACCACTCAAGGTCATAAGACGCTCCCAGATCCTGTAATTCCTATTACGGCTCGGAATATATATTACAAAAACATATTTAAAACAACGAGCTTTTGAGACTGGATTAAAAACGCGAATAAATTTATGAATTTATTTAAATTAGCGTCGTACTTTAACTTGATAAATGTAATAGATTTAGCGCAAAATTTATGAAATAAAAACAAAATTAAGTGATGTAATTTTCAATAGCATAGTTTTCGCTAAATACACACCATGAAAAATGGTAACAATTTTTTGTAACGGCGCTCTTCAAAGAAACATGATTTTCGTTTATCGCTCTCGTGCTAAGTCGCCGAACAAACAATACGAGACTAATAGAGGTATAAATCAAAATCTCGTTCGCCATTACCAATTCCATGGCAAAATAAAATAGACGGTTCGTGCAATTGAATAATAATGCTATAATTCCACTCGATAAGCATTCTAAATTATATAGTATATGTACTTTATAAATATAATAACGGGCACTTCATTAAAAAGAGATGTCGCAAAGGAAACAAAAATCCAAGATATACGCTACGATTCCTATTGTAAAAAAGTAACACTCATTGTGTATGGTCCATTATATAAGGCAAATGTTGGTCGGGTTAGATGATAAAAATATACGAACGTGCAATAAACCAAGTTAATGCTGGCATAACAATAGGAATATGACAATTGGGCACTTAAAGCTCGTAATTGCAATTTTTTTAGAGACCCTCAGGTACGAAACACGCCAAAGGCGTATCATTATAATTTAGAATTGTCACGTGTAAGCATTTCTAAAATTACGAACGTGTCTGATTATATTATTTTGTTTGAGCTCTGTGTCTAATTGGAAAGGCTCAAACGAAAAGCATTGTATTTCGCTTTAGGGCTCGTTTTTAACGGGTTTCGATAATGGTTAGTTATTCAATCAAAAGGACGTGTCTCTACGAATATGACACGTATAAAAAGGGTTTATTGTAATAATGTTAGATAATGAAACTAATTATCTCAAAAGAAAAATGTGTATTGACAGAAAATATAATATTTTTATATTTCAATAGATATTCAGAAAGTATCGATACAAAGCTAGTAAAAATAAAAGTGATTCTATTTTATTTTATTAGGTTGTAAAAACAGCAAAGATCCGTATCTTTCACGAGAAAGCAGAAATTGCTGCTGAAATTCATCGCCACCTTGTTTCCGTTTATAGCAATGTTTTTTTTATAAAACGTTTATTTCAATACGATACTTAATTTTACAAACAACCATTATGTACAGTACATGTTACTGGTTAATAACCATTTTCTTGTTTACAATTTCGTTATTAGCTATAATATAATAAAAAAATAAGAATATAAAATAAAATGTTTATGGTTATAATTTAGGGGGAAAAACCTTTTACAAATTAAGTGGAAGAAAAAAAACAAAGGATTAAATGATAATTTAAGTACATTTAGCTGAAGATCTAAAACCATTGATATGTGTTCTTTAAAGCACGTGCTTTGGGCTTATAATTTTATTTAAGGTTAATATTATCGTAGTATTTGCCATACGAGATCAGTAGGTTGTGTGGTTGCTTATAGTATTTTTTTATATAAAAAACACAATGAAATTTGTAGGCTATTATGAATTTTTGTTGATATTTGTGTTACTTAAAATTAAAAAAATACTATTTTTAGCGTTACTTCACACCTAACAGACATATAGTAATTGCGTGTATCGCATAGTAGGAATTATTTATTTTAATTAAAGCATAATTTCTGAGCGAACTTAGAAAATCGATACTACAAGAACGAAATATAATTGGACACAAGAACGGATTATAAACAAATATCCTTATAAAAAGATGTTAAGAACCTGTTCTGAATTTTTTCGATTAAGAGAGAGATTTGATTTATCAGATATACTTAATTATAGATTTGGATTTTCAATTCTGTAAGCTAAAGTATCATAGAGGACACAAATAACTCACGAATCGTAAATAACGCGTTCATCATAACAAAGCTGACCATCTTGGAGATTTTTCACAGACGTCGTTTACGTGTAGAATGAATCTACACTTGCTCTTAAAAGTGATTTAGGTATAACTGATGGCAAACGAGATTGAGAAAACGACAATATGGTACCTTCTGACACTAAAGGGCAGACAATTGACGGTCATCTCCACAGAGAGTCTAAGTCACTTGAATTGGTATAAATACTTATTTCAATTTAGAACTCCATTACTATTTTGTCTAAAACTCAAAGCCTAAATAATTTATGAAAAGTTAATAGCTTTTAGAAATGGAATTATAGAATTAAATTTATATTTAATAATAAATAATATGTTAGATTTAGCAGAAATTACTGAGAATTAAATCGACAAAATTTGTAACAAGAAATCCTAACATTATATTTTTACGGTCCTATTAGGCATATATAATAATAATAACAGAACAAAAACCAGTAAAATATTAGTGGCTAATTTAAAAGAATTCTACGCAATATTTATCGATAAATTATATGTTTCATTAAATTATTAAAAATATTTTTAATTATCTTCAAATCTGCAGGGATTTTACGATCAGAATTGGTGCATATTTTGCAGTTAATTTTAATATATTTTCGTCGTTCATAATATTAGTATAATAAAAATTAATTTTTAAATGTAATTCAATTAAATATTTTTAATCCTGAATTCTTGCGCAATGCTACATAATTATTTTTTGCATAATACATTTGTGCAAATTATTCATTCCCAAGCGATTTTGCACCGCACCGCGACAACCAACCCTCCGTATTTTTTTACGCCCTCGCCATTCGAACAATTATAAATGAGCCAATTTATCCTTTCTTGTCTGATCGACAAGCCGTTGGTAAACCAGAAATTAGACGCAAGATGAATTGTGAGTTCCCCATGCGAATATTTAAACTGAAAAGAGTGCTTGGATCGTTGCCAAAAATTCGCACCGACGAATCACTCTGAATCGACGCTCTGTGATTCCATATATACATAAATAATATATACAGAGAAGCGTTTGAAAATCTTTTACGGACCTCGTGTGCTTTCACAGCCACAAAGCAATTAGTAGGTATCTTTTTTTTAGGAGAGAAATAGACATGAAATAAATGGAAGCATTACACGATTCAGTGTGCATGTTTAATTAAATTAAAAAAAACTTTTATAATTAAATGAATGAATTTTTTACTTCGATAATTTATTAATCAACTCTTTTAAAGTTTTTTTTTGTTTTATGAAGAGTAAATTGTAAAATTTTCAAAGTCGAAATTAGTCACTTTTGCTTGTATCCACCGAGAAAGAAAATTCGTTTTAAATATTCAGATGAAATATCTCCATGTCATAATTTATCATAAGATTGTAGGGAATAATTTAACGCACATTTTAAAATATGTTATTACAATACTTATTTACACTTGTAATGACATATTTTTTCATAACTTGAATTTGTTTAACTGTAGTATTTCACAATATTATATATTCAAAAAAAGTTAAAACATATCTTTGTTACAATACAAGTGATATTCAAAAATAAAAAGAGTATAAAATATACTATCTTAGTCCTTTTATTATATTATTGATAGAAACGTAAGCAATTTAAAAACATTATTTATAGACAAATAAAGAGCTTCAAAGAGAAATAAATAAAATTAACTTTCTTAAGCTAATAAACTAAAGGATGTGGCCAATGAGATCACCAATAGTGATCGATAAAAAATTAGCTTATCATTAATAATAATTAATAAAAATAAAAGTAAAAACCGTTTATTTTTAATCCAAGCACAACTCACAATGACGCTTTTTTCAGCGGCAAAAATATATCCTAATACACATGCAAAATTAAATTTCACTATCAGAATATAGCACAGGTTAACAATTTCCTGTGCGCCGATTTCACACAGCTCTTCAAAAAGAATTTGCCAAATGTTGCGTGATAAAATATTTTATATCGAAATCGAAGGGTGAGGTACATTGAAATCAAGCAAATCGTATAATAAATATTTTGCAATAAAAAGAAATACATCCTCACGCAATAGTACTAGCATTTACCTAGTACATCTGATTCGCTTGTCAATAATTGCCAATTTCGTAATGCATCATGATATGATTGAAAACCCTTTTTGTGCGAGCTCGGTCCATCGCATGATCATCTTTCGATTTTTAAATCCATTTATATTACAGATGTGTATGCCTGAACGATTTTCAAGCACTATAATCCCAAAGTAAAGTGATACATTTTGCTAACGTATGAATGTGTATTATTTTTGTGCCACGCTCATAAATATACAACATATAATATAACAAGCAATTATTTTTGGTTTTACGCTAATTCATTCATGCATAACAAAACCGTATCAAAATTTACTACTTTGATTCAGGCGCTTACATTTGTGGTTTTAAATTGACAACGTTGCAAAATTTTATTTATTGGTTATAATAGTAATAGTAAGGGTAACTGCAATTTAAATACAACGACATATTTAATTCAAAGTAAAATGAGAGTTTATAATTATTAATAAGTAACCTGCTTTAAATAGTTATAACTTAAGGCAATAAAAAAATGTTTGAAAAACATTAGTTATAGCATTTTATTTAATATACTAAGTTTAATTTGATTTACTAAGTATTACTAAGAACTGGTATATAAATAAAAATTTCTAGTAGTTATTTACTGCAATAATGAATCGAAATACATAAATAACATGATTTTTTAATTTTAACGTTTATCTATATTTTTGCAAATCTTTATTACTTAAAACTACAGGCTCAATGATATGGACTAATTTATGAATCTGTGGAAAATTAGTTAATATATTAAGTTATTTATATTGAATCCTAATTTACGAATATTTAAAGTTGTGTTACGAAAACAATACATAAAAACTTGTTAACTGTTTCTAATCATATTTTAAATACTAAAATTTGTTTTAATACCCAGAAGACATACAAATAGATTCGCTATAGTTTACAATTAAATATATTTGCTAAGGCTTCTTACTTAAAAGTACATTATTAAATATTCACAAAATAAAAGTACACTATTAAATATTTACATTCGTTATTTTACCATTTTAATTGATATAATCATGTGTGTGTTTACTTAAAAAATTGTTTCACATATGCGCTAATTTTAATATAAAAATTAGTAAATGGTTTTTAATGTTAGATATAGAAAAAGCTTTTGACACGCATGGGTTTGATTCACACACTTTTTTATAATTAATTTTAGTTTTTTTTAATTTAAATAAATCGTGGGTGATCAGTATTATTGAAATTAAAAAGGTTATCAAAATATAAAATCGATGAATTAAATTATTAGTGACCGTCTACTAATCTTATTTTATTTTTACAATCCTATGTTAAAATAAATAATAAATAAGTGCAGAAAAATCTATGTGATTTTTATTTTTCGAGCATAATTGGGGTTAGAAAAAAATTACGTATCATTTATTTATTTTGAACTTCATTTTAATATTAAAATCATAAAAATGAGAAAATCAGCCATTTAAAAAAAAAAGTAAACCGTTGAAATAAAAAAAATGTTTTTAGAAATATACTTGTCCAAATACAAAATATAAGTTTTAAACAAATAAAAATCTTATATTAGAGTAACTATGTTTTTCATAGCCATTTACAAACTTGGTGAAACATTAATATGCCTACTATATTTTCTTGAATTCAAATGCGGACGTAATCTTGGGGGTGGAAAATGCGGGGGAAATAGATATAAAGTAAAGTCATGAAAACCAAAAATTGTGCTCATAAACTGCCATTTTACTTAGGAAAGTGTCAAGATTTATTTGCCAACGCGACGCAGAATTTCTTAAAAGTAACTATTAAATGAAAGTATTTTTTAACAACCGGTTTCTATATCTACTATATTATTAACAACCGGTATTCACAAAAAGGTAAAAGCATCTATCGATATACGCTCGTACGTTAAATACGGACATTTTTCATGAAATATTGACCGGACAACAGACAGGCTTCTAAAATACGTACTATCCGTAGAAAATATAGATGTGTGCTGCTTAAAAAAATGTCGATTTCGTATGTTTCATATATGTACATATACATATATATATATAATTTTGGTTAAAAATATAATAATATAATATACAAAGCTCGCTTAAATTTACTTAATAATGAATAAATGATGAGATTTCGAAAAAAAATAATATATAGTGACACATATTGTTTAATTAGTATTTCGTATAGCTGTAAATATACACTATTTATTTTAAATATTTATAATCAATAACCCACTGAGGTCTTGTAATGAAATAATAATAATTATATTGTAAATTTATATTTATATATTTTATATTGGTTGCTAAAATATTTGACAGTGTAAATTTTAATCTGCTTTAATTTGTAACAAAGATACTCTATTCGTAAATAATACAATTTAATGTTAAACAATTGGGTTCAAGAGTTCGGTTAAAAAGTTTCGGATCTCAATTTGGTTTACCAAAGCTTGAAGACTATTGTATATTCTTAATCCTTTAATCCATACAAATACAATAGAACTTCAGAAATTGCCAGACAAACTTGAATCGTAAATTGGCAGTTGAATTTTTGAGATATATCGAAAGCTCAGAAAGACCTATATCAAATCAAACGTCATTTATATAGAAAACCCTTATATGTATTTTTTTTATAATATGAATTTCTTATACATAGTTTCCTCATAAATTCGGTTCACATACAAGAAGGTATTGAAAGCTCGGCTCGCACGTCAATTTTCATTTATGATTAGTAAAGTGCAGCGCTAGGTATGATTGCTCAAGTTTATGTGTATGAGTTTTCTTTTCAAGGAAAATACTCATGCGGAACTTTCATCGCGTTTTTTTTTCTTACACTCACAAAGCTAACGTCATGTTTCGTGTCAAATGTTGGTATCTAAGTTATGTCGCTTTTGACAGACGTTATACGTTTTAATTAAAAGTACATTTCAATGGGCCACGATCCTACGATCCACGTAACTAATGAAATTTAGGACTAGGAATCTGATGGTTTACGTGTATGATTTAGAATGCGGGTACATATATTAAAACACGCACACAGATAATTTGGATAACGTAACGTAGGCAAACTTAAGTTGAGTCTACACATATGTAATAAACGTACATATTTATTAGAAGTAAGTAAAATACTACTATAGAAATTTTACTATATATCATATCAAAACTTCATAATTGTATTTAATATAAATTGTTATAAAGCCATAATATAACATACTATGTTTAGCATACGTAGTATGGACAATAACCAAATAGTAATTAATAAATAAATTAACATTAAGCTTTTATATTGTATATAAAAGTAATAAAACATTAAAGTTTATGTGCTGCAATTTTGTTGCAGCACATAAACTCGATATTTTGGCTATCAATTATTCCAGGAATGCAATCACATATTTATAATCATTGTAAAATGTCGTCTATTAAATAACATCCAAGAAACTACACACATACTATCCCCAAATATCAATAGAAAAAAATACGTTTTATTAGCATTTATATGGTTTGATCGACATTAACCTCAATCTTCATACGTTATTATATATTACATGTTCACGCTTAAAATGTACCTGGTTTAGTCAAATCTATCGTATATGTGCTTTAAATCGGAAGCAATGAAAATGTTTATGTATTATAAAAGTAAAAACTCACTTTTCGGCCTCGGAGTCCGTCGACGGGAATTCAAAATTTGAATATTTCGTTACGAAGATTGATATCTAGTTTAATAAATGTATTCTTATAATCCTTACACACATGTATATATTTCATTATCATAGTTATAACATACCTAGTTAATTTGCAATCCGATTATTTATATTCAGGTAAATCGAACAACGCACATGCCAAAATAATGAAAATTATTGTCGCGTAGCAAAATTATTTACAACTGTTGTCATGTTACTGTCGGCCATTTTGTTTTATATTTGAATGTTTATTTTTCATTGGTAGACAACAAAGGAATACATTAGCGGAGGCTCAAAAATCATCGTGCCAACTCTATTTTTATTTTTATTAATTATAATTAAATATATAATAATTCCTTTGTTTAGGTGCATTATTATACACTGTTCACACAAATCGATACGATTTACAGAGTATAGAATTAAATGGAGAATGTTTTATTTTAAAAATAATAAATAATGAGCTGATTATCACGTAAGGTTACATTACTACTTTATATATGTATTAAAAAAAATCGATGATATCAGTGAAAACCAGTACCATATATTCTACGAATGGTAAGTCTTTAACTGTTGATTCAAATCCCACGTTAGTGATTTTTATAACACCTAAATTTATTTTATATTTTTTTAATTTCATAGATGAATATTGTGATGATTAATTAATATCGAGATAGTTCGTACATATTAGGTACTGAAAGTTTTCTAATAATGTGTTACTTCAGTTTATATAAAATAAAATAGAAACAGATTTATATTAATTATTTTATTTTTACTAATATGTATGTACACAATAATTCTAGAATATACATATAGGTTATTCTATTTATGTATTATTATTTTAATTTACACACTTTATTTAGGGGTAGTATGCATATATTTATTCATACAATTTTTATGTATTCTACTTAATTGTAACACTACCACTCTAAAATATTTATCATGTATTTATATTCATGTTCATACAGTTACCAAAACCCTATTTTCTACTTCATTTAAAATATGGCATAGTCAACTATGAAACTCTATTAGATATAATGAAGAGAAAATTGGATAGACTGTTGTGCGAAAATGTGCCATCGTTACAGAGATAATTATTTTCAGATATGTGTGATAGTAATTGCCAATATAAACTTGGCAAAGGACAAAAGTCGTGCTTAACGGGTAATGCGAGAATATATAAATAAAGCAACTGGTGTTGTTCATATGTAATCATAATTTGTCATGGAGCATAAATCATTGGGCAAAATGAGTTGAATATACTGTCTGAATATTGCCAGCCATATAATACAATACAATATTCGGCTTGATTTATGATTTGTCGACTAAAATCAAAGTTAGTATGCAAATCTAATTTTCAATTTCAGAAATCGTATATGTAAGCTATATACTTTATGGTTATTTAATAAAATAGTTTGCTTCTTAAAGAGGTTGCTAATAATTTTGTTAAGTCTAATTTAATTTTGTTTAGTTTAATTGTAAATAATGTTCAATTCTAAGATAAATTACGCTACAAAGTAAAACTATGATATTTACAATCAAATAAAATAGAATATTACATTATTTATTTATTGCTTACAATATATTAGGAGTAATTATTTAGTTTATCAAGTATTGTATTGTTTGTACTTTCTATTTAATTAAATGTATAAAATACTACGAATTATCTCAGTGGCTTATTTAGATATTATATTGAAATTTATTGTAATAATATTTGCAAAAATTAATTAGGTATTTTTTTGGTTTTTAACGTATTTTAAAATAGTTATGATTTTTTTAAACTATTGTGGGCTTCAAAGCAATATAAGTAATACATAAGCCTTCTGTACTTATATTATTTTTTAGTTTTATATTAGTATTGAAATAATTGCAATGGGTACATCAGTCGTTTTAAAACATATATTTTTGTCAAACTTGTACATGTTTACATTATACTAATATAAGACTATTCACCATTTATTCACCATATATAATGTTTCACTGTTTTAAAAATATTTATACGCCATATTTTTAAATCATCATATTACGATAGACCAGTGACATATACCTAAGAAACCTGGGTTCAAATCTCATATGTAACCTAGTATTTTTAAATTTATATATTGCTTAGAATTTCATAATTATTGATTGTAATATATACATATAATTTTGATCGATAATCACATATTAGGTTTTCATACATTTTCCTAATATCACGGATGAAAATCATTACAAATAATTTAAATAAAATCAAGATAGGTAATGCATAGTTAAATATATTGATTGCAAGCTAGTATAACAGTTTATTAATATTAAAAATATGTCACTATGTCTCACTATTTATTTAGTAGTTGTAACGCATTGGGCATGAAATAAATTTACATTATTTATTTATATTTGTTATAATAAAACTGTGAAACATATTATTAAAAATATCTTTCGGTATAAATTGTGCTTTAAATTATTTAACTTAAATATTTTTTTCAATGACAATTATTTAACTACATAATGATTTTTTTATTAAATTATGTATTTAAGTATAACTTAATGTTGATTAATTAAAAGCATAGATGGTACATACGTAAAATCGTTGATATAAAAAAAACACTTATTAATGTACCTATATACATTTAATAAATCGTTTGCTTTCTTAATTATTAGATTATATAAAAAAATGTCGTATTGTACTAAAATGCTAATTATTTACTTTTTTATAAATCATTGTAATTTATTCAAAATTTTTAAACGTATTTATATTTAATTTGCACACACATAAAAAGATATAATAAATTAGACGTAATTATTAAAGTTAAGTAGACCGTCCGATTATCGCATTTTACGACCGTGCGGTAGTTTCAATTTAACTTTCGATATAAAACAAACTTATACTTGAGCTAAAATCATAAAAAACCATTAATATTTAAACTTACCTGTTTATTTTTACACATTTTCTTACGCGAAAACACACATGACGTAACACGTAAAAAACTAAAGATCACTTTAACTATACATATTTTTTACGTGTGTAATATATTACTAGTCACAAATATCTAACGATGAATTAAACTATACAGTTATGTCTTTGTTTTTTCTATTTTTCTTGCGAGCGTTGCGCGTCGGAAAAGTTTATTTTCCCGCCATTGAACCGGCGCCGCTTTCCCGAGCGTCTCGCGAGGGTGCCAGTATGATACTGAGCGGCGATCGCGACCACTCAACTAGAAGTCTAATGCCCACCGCACACATTCGATATTTACGACGCCTACACACGCCACAAAGTATTATATGTGCACTTCCTTGGGGATGAAGCAAATGTCAATTTAAACACCAACACCATCAATAACGCGCTAAAGCACTGCCTTTATGGCGGCCGAAACGGCAATGGTGTTCATTAATTTTTCTGGATTATGAAAGTTTTTATCCTTGGGCGACGCATGAGAAAATCTCAATTATGGGTCGTGGAAGATATCCTCGTATATGGTTTTTTTAATGTCGTATATTATTTTTGCGGCGCCACAATACAAAAGGCTTCAAATTCTAAAACGGCTCTGTTTCATTATCACTACATTGTTTTATAATATTAATATCACTGCAACAAGATTTTTGGTAAATAAACTCTCATCAGTTTTGTTAGTTGCATACTTAGTTATAAAATGTCTTTAAAAATCATATACCATCTAAAGTAGAATCGGTCATTATTTTACTTTATTTAATAAATTTTTGATGGAAAAACAAAATAATTAAAAAACATTCACACATTTTTTAAATTTGCCATTTACCACGCGAAGTGAATTTTTCTCATCTGATTATTGATACTTATCAACTGATATCTAAAACAAAAGCAAAAATATGGCCGATTATAGTAGTTGAAAAAATCATGAACATTTTCCAAAAAAAGATCAAAAGATTTACTTTACATCGATTTTTTTTGTTCTAGCCTAACAGACGCAGACGACGTTAGTCGATCAGACATAATGTATACCAAAGAAAAGTATCAAAACCATTAAACTGGGGAGCAATGACATATATAATATTATGTATAAATTAGTATGTATATTATAAATTATAATCAATATATATAACTTTGCAGCTAGGGCTGGTTTTTAATAATAGCGTATTTTTATAACAATAAATTTGAGTCCGCTGCTATGTCTCGAACCCGCGGCCTGTGAATTACCAATCAATACGCTATTTCTACCATAAGGTAATACATACAGTAATAGTTGGCTCTGGTATATATATCTGTTTTTTATTATCTGTTACTTTTACAGAACAAAATCATCAAACAGTATAGAAAAATAGATTTTCATTACATATGGATTAGAAAAATGAAAGTTTAGTGAATTTCATTGGTATTTTTTTAGCCTATATATGTTTAAGACTATTAATTTTCAATTTATTTCAATTCTAGATTTGGTTTAATGATAAATTTAATATAAATTAAAAAATCAAACCATATACAAAAAAAATATTAATATTTTTTTAGTATAAGTTAATGGTTTCATACCTTTAGTTTTTTTATTTACTATTTATTTTAGTAATTAAAAATGTAATATGTATTGTTCTGACCTAGCGGTCATGCATTGTTTTTTTTATTTGAAGCTTCAGTTATATAAATTAGTATTAAATGTGCAACAATTTTTGAAATATGTACATTTTGTACAGTTACTATAAACAAGCTATTATTCTCTGTGTATCGTATTTAGTCAACAATTAACATGAAGGGGGAAGCGGCTATATTCTTGGTCTTTTAAGAATTGGTCGATGCTTCGGCGTAGCTCTGTTTATAGTAAGTATGATTCAATATGAGAGTAACTGGTGAATGTTCTCGACTAATCTTACCGCTGAATGAATTCTAAATGAAATTAAATGCTGTAAAGAGATTATGGAATTTTTTAACCACTTTCAACGCTCGCACCAATTGCGACGATTTAAAGTTTTTGATTTTAAATAAGCATATGATGAACTTAAAACTATATTAAAATCAATACGCAAAACTGCTTAATATTATTTTGTTACAGGGATTTTTTTAGTAATTTTAATTATAAAATTTGACTATAATGTATTGTTCCGATCTGGTGGTCATGTGTTTATTTTATATTAAAGGTAAAGCTATTAAGTTTATAAATTATCAATAAATGTGCAACGAATTTTAAATTATGTACAGTTTATATAATTATTATATATAAGTTGTTTTTGTTTGTGTCTTGTATGTGGTGCAATATTGACGTGGAGAGGGAAGCGGCTGTATTTTCGGTTGATACTTCAAGGAAGTAAATCATTGCATTTTTTTATTCATATAATGAAAAATTATCTTAACAATCACTTAAAAAACATTATATACAATGCATGATAGATAATAATCATATTCAAAATACAAATATGTAAAAAAATAAATATATACATACGCAATTTTTTGCAAAACACGTATTGAAGTGTTTCTTGCGTAATTTGTATTCCAATGATGCGCTGTATACCTTTTTTTATATTCGCACATATGAACAATTTAAAAAACCTTACGTTTCATTAAGAGTAATCAGCATATGGTTAACCATTTGTATATATCAAGTATTTCGTATGTTAAATTCAAATATGACTATTTATTTCAAATATAGTATAAATTCATAATAAGTATAATTTAATTGCAATTTTTTTTAATGAAATTAACATAAAATTTATACAATTTATACTAGAAATAATTACTCGTGAACTAATTTACAAATAATGAAAAAGTAAATAATCGATCTATTCATTATTTTAATACCATTTTTATTACTTATGCATATTAAACGTATAATGGATGTTCAGGTTCAAATTTAATTGTGCAATAATAAAACGAATGTAGAAAATGCGTTATTTTACAGTGCTCTATAAAATTATTAATGATGAAAGCAATAAAATTACAAACTTGAAAAATCATAAAAATTTCATCTCTCTCGACCTTAGATTTTTTGTGTTATTAAACAACTTATTAAACTTATGTGGCTATACAGCATACGTATGTACAATATTTCATATCTGCTAAATTGCTTTGAAGAAGCAACAAAGAAAAAAACGTTAATGAATTTTTGTTTTCTCGTTCTAAATCGTTTTATCTTAATCGACTGCTATTATATTACATTTTTCACTTAGACGTTACTTCTCGTAAGAGTACAAATGCCATATTCATGATTAATTAACGGTTCTCGTTTTCGTACAAGAAATCAAGTTACTCAAATTAATTTTTGCTTTCGCTCTCTAACTCTTAACAAAGGATCATTAGGTTAATTAAAAGTTTTAATCATTCTTTTTGAACTTGTTCTATATTAAATTCGAATTTGATTTTAAATTAAATTATAATAAATATAAAACTAAAATGACCGCATGTACTTAATTTAATGGACTACATCAACTCAAATTGAGTTATTTTGATTTTAACCTCATGCTTACTGAGTCTCATTAGCGGTTAGAGAAAAATCGTGAAATAAATTTATAAGATAAAATCGTGAAAAATTGAGCATTTCTCTGGTGAAATTTCAGTTTTAGTGTTACGAAGTTCACGGTTGCATTTCAAATAAAAATACTTATATTAGCGACTCGTGTGTAATGTGTCAAATAAATATTTAATATAATAAATTAAAGAAACATAATATGGTGGCTAAGATTTTTTAACTTGCTTTTCAGTAAAATTAAATAAATTAAAATTTAATAAAAAGGGATAAGACACTATAATGTAATATCTATAGTGTTACAAACGAAGTAATGTTTCAAAGCAACCGTGCAGAAATCGGCGATCAATCAGTGACAAGTCGTTCTTTTACAAATTCAAGAATTAGACTTTTAATTTTTGAGAAATGTAATTAAAGTAGCGAAGGGTGAT
The DNA here is from genome assembly GCF_051122295.1 of Plectrocnemia conspersa. Classification (NCBI taxonomy): domain Eukaryota; kingdom Metazoa; phylum Arthropoda; class Insecta; order Trichoptera; family Polycentropodidae; genus Plectrocnemia; species Plectrocnemia conspersa. Next base: position 18,194,930 of record NW_028277165.1, read on the forward strand.
TTATATAAATTTAACTTTGGCAATAATAAAATATCATTTTACATCTGCAGAATCTTACGATAATCTCATTAAAAAGGGACTCTTAAAGGTATCTATAGTTATATGAAATGTTTTCACGTTATAATGTTGCGATGTTATATATATATATTATATTATAAAATAATAATTTAAATTTCTCAGCAAAAAATTTACGAAAGGAAAGAACCATTGAAAGCGATCAACGATTCCTGAGATTTTCACTTCAACCAAATTACTGGTATCTGAGTGGGGAAATCGTCCCATCGAGTGAACTTGAACGAAAATATAAAATAAAAATTTTCAATTTAAAAATACATATTTTTTATAATAAAATAATGTTATATTGTACATATTTTTAAGGTAATTTGAAAAGCATTTGAGTTTTAATTAAATATTTTAGAAAATCAAGCACTTAATATTATTATTCAGTTAAAAATATAAGACATCTATTTATACAAAAGTTATACAAAATGTGTGAAATTATTTTGTGTTAAGAATAGTGATTCAAAACTTGGCTAAATGAAAATTGATTTTCAAATGGTTTGAAGCCTTACTACACTATTATTATGTTCCTACGTCGGTAGATGTCCTTAATCTAACACATTATATTTCTCTTCATAGAAGTACAAAATGAATTATTATCACTAACTTACATATTTATATATATATACATATATGTATGTATATATAAATATACAATATTTATGACATTTTAAATACAATTTATATAAAAAAAATCTTTCAAGTTTTGCGTGATATATCAGTTAGAAACTCTTCTAAGGTCTAAAGGAATTTAATCATTTAAAATCTCTACTTTCAAAGAACGAAGCCTTTTATATATATATGTATATATATAGATATATTGGATTTTATAAAGCGTAAGATCTCCTTTATTTTTTTACTTCAATTTCGCCTTATTTTAAACTGTATTAGATATAAATGTTTGCTTATTTATTGATATAACGTATATTTACTATTTATTTTCTTTTTGTGATAAATAAGAAAATACTTTAAATATAAATAAGTTGAAATTAATTTGATGTAAATTTAACTAAATTCAGTATCGACGAAAGTTGATGATGTTTCCCAAAGTTATTTTTGCGAATCAACCGTAATAATAATAATAGTATACATACATATATATTTTCTAAATATCCTGATCCTTTAAATAAATGGATACTATTAACATTACTACATATATAGAATGTGTATTATATGGAAAAGTTTGTAATTAAATAAAAAAAAAATGATTAATACATATTTGGAAACAATATTATAGTGTTGTAAGTATTATTATTTGTAAAATTCAGACACAATGCACTTTAAATATCTACATATTATGTAGAAAATCAAAACAGATTGTGTATTTATACTCTTCTGTTGTCAACATAGTCATACGTATTATTAATATTGTCACAAATGTACATATATGAATAATAAATAATGTTGTATAAATTGTTTTATTTTCTTAAACGTCATATTTTACATACTTTCATTAGAAATATTAATTAAAGAAGCTTTTAGTTAAAAAAATATATTTTTTAATTAAAATACAAGGCACTTAGTTACTAATGTATCATACTTTAACTGATATGTAGTGTGATGTATTTTGTTTCATATAAAAATATATGTCAAAGTACAGATTAAAAAAAAACTTTCTAGTAAATGAAGACTATATTGTAATTAAAATAGTAATATCTCGGAGTGAAAATATATATATTATAGATTAACTGTTGTATTTATAATAGAGTTCGCTCGTAGTTTTGTAACGGGCTTAATTATAGATTTTGCTTGTATATTCATTTAACTAATAATATGTAAGTAATATATTTTAAAACAACGCGTCTTATTGCTTAAATAATCATAGCGTTGGTTCTGATTTAGGAACAAAAATAATTCACGTGACAAAAATATCAAAAAAAGTGATAAAAAGGAAGTCTGCGAAAAATATATTTTATTGCCATGTGAATGTCTCTGAAGAGGTGCTTGTTAGTTACCTGCGTTCACATATTTATAACCATAGCCCTCTTAATAAGAGATTTAGTTTTTCGTCCCTTTCGGTGGGACGTCCAATTACAAAAGAGTGGTTGTTAGGAGGTTTTTTAAACAAAGATATATTTCTGATTTATGGCGAGTACCTAATATGCAAAAAATATGTTCTCAGTGTGGTGCCCTATTTCAACAGAGAAGTACTGTTTTTTGTCTTAAACGTTTAAACTCTGACTTTGTTTATTAAATAACATGTCAAAATTAATTGCATAATATTCAGATTCTTATGCCTATACATTTTTTCTAAAAGCTCTTTTTTTAATTTATGAAATAAAAAATATCGTAAAAAGTGGTTAGCTATAAAATGTCGTCTACGAATAATATATTTTATTGATTCAATTGTGACTGTATCATTTTCCACGTTCATAGAATTTTTTTGATCTCTTTCGGTGGGAAGGACATTTACAGGAAATACTCAATCTGTCTTAGGATTTTTAGTTAGGGTATTATGATTAACAATAAATTATTTAATTAATAAGCTGTTATGTCAAAATATTTATTTTTAAAAACGTTGCATTCTATTATATCATCATCTGAAAAATGACACATAGAATTAATTATATAGTAGTTTTATATGGAATCTGAAGAGAAAAACTAATAATTTGAATATGCTTACACGTGATGTAAACCATTTATAAAGTTTATTTTGCAAAATGTATAATGCAATTTTCCAAAATAGTAGCTAGTCGCGTTTTAACATTGACAAAATAAAATCATGGTAGCATTAAAATCAAATCTACAATTTTTTATGCTATTTCCTTTTACTATAAACTTTACTGACAGTCCATATTTTCTAATAATATTATTTTCTGCGTGATTTATTTACCGGAAATATCGCCACTTTTTATGTAGGTAATATATACATATAAGATTCCGAGGGTAAGGCGGCGCATCCCATAAAATCACAAAAGGTAAAACGGCAAACGTCCGGCGTCGAAAGCTCGACCGAATCGAGCTTATTTATCTTGACAGTAAGCTCTATATAAAACAGATCGAGCGCTATTAGGGAGTTTAGGGCGCAAATTCAATTGGAGGGCGACGCCTTTATCTGGCGTGTATTTATAGGCGTCGCGGGCGGCGTTTGTCTTCCGGTTCTCTTAGCCGGATACGTCGGTCGCGTTTCCGGTTCCGCATATTTTCATATGTGGACATATAAGATGTATATATATATATATCTAACACTATCTCGCGTGTGTCAACACAGCCACTCGGAAAAATAATATTTGCCATCCATAATCGATTTCGAGCAGAGTGTTTCATTTATGGATGAAATAGACAGATTGAGCAATACTATTTATAATCTAACCAATAATTTTTTAGTATACTGCTTTGTTATAGTATGATTTATAATTTATTAGTTTAATCTATTTTTAAAATTATGTCAGTGATAAAAAGTTTTTGACAATTTTTGCAAATAGACCAATATGGTTTTAGTACTTATTTTTTATCTATCTGGCTTTGCAAATATTGTGTTTTTTCCTTCCATATTTAATAGGAAAAATGTGTTTTATTTACTTTTATGTTGTTGAAATTTGTTGGGTAATACGATTATATTTATTGCTTGCTTTATAAAATGGTAACCGAAAAGTTAATTCAATTAATTCGCTTTCATTATTAATTATAAATAATTTAGTATATAATAAATATAATATAAATATATTATTATTTTCAAACCTTTTTATTAATTGGTTTTAAAATATTACCAAATAATATTATGGATATACCCAGTGAAAAAAATCTTCAATATTTTATTAATTATTAGAGTTTTACTCTTAGAGGTTAGAAGGAAATCATTATAAATAAAATTTGACACATTGTTCAAACTGAGTTCTAACTTGATATTCTCAACGCATATTAAATTAGATTTATGATCCTTTCTATATATAAAAATTTCATTTAATTTTTTTTTAAATATATATTTTATTTAATTTTCATGAAAAAAGCAATTCACTTTATTTAGGAATATATGTAACTTTTTAATACTACGTTTTTTTCAACTTTAATTTGAATTACATCTAATTTGTATTTTCTATAGATATTAGCATGAATTATATTTTCAATAACACATTCGTTTAATAAAAAAATAATATTTTTTTCAAGCAATAACCTACTAATTGTGTGCTTTTTGAATTTTTTTGCCATATCCCGTACCTGCATTGTTCCATATGGCTTGTTTTAATAATAGGAAGTGAGATGCGGAGAAGCGTTATCTGTTTCTGCGACCGAAATCGGTTTTTATTCCCACCTGGAAAAAAATCGCTTGTGTAAACAAGCTGATAAAATATTCTCATCGCTTTAGCTCTCTACGTATTTATAAAACGTATGTGTATAAAAATACAGCGAGTGTCTGTGAATTATTTATGGATTGAATTCGCACACGGTGTTTATAAATTATTTATGAATTAACGTGTAGTCGGGTTAGTTCAAACTCGTCGAAGTTTTCAAATCATATTTCAGTTAAAAATATACGATCGATGAAAAATATTGCATTTATGATGTAATCTACTATTAAGTTTAATTTTGATTAAAACGTATACTCATATTTGCTCATGTTATAAGGTTGAATGAACTATTTTGAGATTATAATTACTTTTATATGCATTAAAACTATATTATATTTTTGCCCCAAGAATTTAATTTAATATGCTAATTAAAATACACGAGATAAAAACACAGGTTTTAAATGAAATACTCACGTATTTTATATAATAAGATTATTGTTTCTTTGAAAATACACTTTGAAGGTACTTATTCAAAACTCTTCTTATATGAAAATGTCAAATATTTAAAAAAAAAAATACCGTCTAGCTATAAGATATTTTAGATATTAAAAATATATTTAGAATATGATTTATATTGCAGCATGTTTCACCTTTTACATTTTTGAAAAATTAATTTTATTATTAAATATTAAAATTTCACCCTCGCAATAAGAGCAAGTCGCAAAGGGTCTGACACGTTTGTGATTCATTGCCTTTGAAAATTTTCCGTGCATCTCCTCACACTTTGCAAACTTGCTTCTAATTTACTGCCTCTTCGTCTAGTGTTTAAATAATATAATATAGTGTACATATATAAAGGACCGCATTGTGTTATTGTTTGAGCGGCGATCGGGCAAATTAAATCGTTATTGATTTTATTGTAGTTATTTACTGGCAATCGATCAAGCGTAAATCAAAACCGCAGTATAATAACCTGGCGAAACACAATCACGTGTTTTTAAAGTACATAAATGAATGGAGGTAAAATCGTTGTTACCTTACTCTCAACTTTAGATATACAAAAAAGTATAGACCCAAAATTCCTGACCTTTGGACCACAAAGGAACTCCATTAATGGCGCATCACGGTCATGCGAAAAGGTTGACATGAATTGAAGCATAAAGTAATAGGAAACTTGGGGTTATAAAATGTATTGTGCTTATGGATATATCGCTATATTACACAATTCTAGCTTGTGATATAATTATTTACCAATGAAACGAAATCGCGTTCAGAGACGTAATTGTTGCGGCTTTTTTTAACAAACCGTTTAAACCTTAAAGCTTTGAGTAAAGCCCTGGCATACTTCGCTTGATTTCATTCTTTTCAGATTTATATTCTATAAGTTCAAAAACAAAACTTTTGAAACGAATCAAAGGATCCCCCATTGGCTAATTCGACGGATGGTTCTTATCGTTTGATAAGTCCAATGTATATTCATTTGAAATTTAAATCGAATAAAAACTTTCTATTGAAACATCTATAAGCAAATATAATACAGTTTATAGTGATTTAAAATTAATTAATATAAAATAAAATAAGTTTTAATTGTAAATACTACGTAAATAATCCATATAAATTATTTTTTATATTTTAAAATAGCGTTAAGATTGTCACAATAGAAAATAATCGATTCTCAGTAAAAGCATTACAAAATATGCATAAATAAAACGCCTTGACTGAGATAAATAATAGGGACAAGCGACTCTCTTGGGAGATAGGCAGGCATTAAAGCTATATTAAAAATTTATAGTTTATTACTGCTAGCCATAAAAAATATATTTTTTTAACATACTGTAATTAATTTGATAATAAAAGTAATGAAATAACTTTTTTTTCATAATAAAACATTTTTTTTCATTCTTTGCCTCAAAAATATATAATTCTTAATAGCTTTATTATATTAATCTATTGTGAGGCAGCAAATAAGCTTCCGCCAGATTTCAACGTGTACATATAAGATATTTTATTTTTTAGATTAAATTAAGACCATCGTGGCCTAACAGGTTACCCCAATGCGCCACGATGGTCGAGAACAAATTTTAAATTTACAAAACAAAAAAAACGTATATAATATACATAAATAGAACAATACTTAATAATATTAAACATAACAAAAAATTATAAAATATCATTATATATATAGCTAACATTAAACAGGTCAATATGTAATGCCAGCGTATTAAGGAGCCGGATGGCCACAGCTATAGGCGAGTCGGCAAGTGCGGACGTCCTAGCCCTATCAAAAGAGGACGCGATCGTGATTCTCGAAAATGTTCTGGAACCCAAAACTGGAATTCCTCGAGAATAGCTGGATTGTCAACAGCACCTTTCAGTAATTAAAAAATACTTTCTACGAGAACACAGCGAATCGTATCCCAACGCTCCTAAAAAAAAGGCGCTGGGATATATGTACGGATAACAACCAAATGTCCTTTTGTAAAGGTATCTTAAATACCTTTTTTGAATTTTTTTCACTAAAAGAGAATATTTGGCTATTCGGGGATTCCAAATTATAAATTAAAGAATGCTACGAACTAATGTGTCATAGAGGATGCAAATAACTGACGTATCGTCAAAGTAAAAGGCATTCCCCATAACAAAGCCGAGCGTTTTGGAAGATTTATCACAGACGTCGTGTATGTGTAGAGAGAACCTCCATTTGCTCTCGAAAGTGATTCCAAGATCTTTAGTGGAAGTTTCTCTAGTCAAAATGCTACCACCGAGATGGTAGAAATAAGCTGATGGCGAATGGGATCGAGAAAATGACACAGTATGGCACTTTCCGACACTAAAGGGCAGACGTTTAACGGAAGCCCATCTCCATAGAGAGTCTAAATCACTTTGTAGAGAGGAGTCCACAACAGATCAAATGCATTTATATAATTTTAAATCATCTGCGTACAGAAGAAAACTTGAATTTGTAATTGCTGTATTTATGTCATTATTAAATAACACAAAAAGCAGAGGGCCCAGATTGGATCCTTGAAAAACCCCCGAAGGGGTAAAATATTCTTTCGACAATCGGCCACCATAGGTTACAATCTGTCTACGATTGCTTGAATAACTCGAGAATAACCGATTAAATTATCCGAGCAACCGAGGTTCGACAATTTTTTTAATTATAACCTATGACAAACTTTGTCAAAGGCTTTCTCAAAATCTGTATACACGACGTCTACTTGAATTCCTGCATCGAGAGAAGTTGTCACCGTTTTGGTAAACGACAGAAGGTTAGTAACAGTGAAACGGGCAGGACGAAACCCGTGCTGTTGGTCTAACAAAACTTGCCGAAAGTGATTATAGAGATATTTATGAATAATTATTTCAAATAATTTAGCAGGAGCTGACAACACTGCGACTAGTTTATAATTCTTTATATATAATTTGTCACCCTTTTTATGAATAGTGGTGACTTTTGTGCATTTCCATAGATCAGGAAATGATGATGTCTTGAGAATTAGATCATAAATACATTTTAGAGGAGCAGCGAGACTGACTTCGCAAACCTTCAAAATAAAATCTGGAATTAAATCAATCAATTATTTTAAAATGTATACCTTGTAGTTGCTATGAATAGTTTCAGCATCTAAAAGAACATTTAACTAAATAGCTTTTTTATTACCTAATTTAAAATACATTTAGGTTTTTAGGTAGATATTTTAAACTTTGTAGTTGCTGCACGTATAAAGAATATATATTTTTTACTTAAAAATATGGGTATAATTAAAGTATTCATTTAAAGTATGAGCGTTTTAAGGTTGTATAGGTAAATGTTTTTTTAAAATTAATTTTATTACCATGTATATAAACAGAAAAGCATTTTACAGCAAACACAGTATCGATGTACGTTAATTGAACCGACACATTCAGATATCGCGTTTCCAAACATGTACTCTGCTTCTTCGTGTTTGGAACTTTAGCGAGAGCTTTTCGGGCTTGGAAATGAAATTTGCCGTGCTATCCGACAAAACTTCTTTCGCACCAAGGTTCTATCTAAGATAAACACGGCATTTGTACGTCGTCCTCGAACTAAAAACGACCGCAATATCGGGTTATTTCGGCTAATGTTACCCTACCCTATACGTGCCCTTTTATGGTGTCATTTAAATTCATTTGATCCTTAGTCCGGCACCCTTTTTGCGGGTGATAATTCGAAGAATTATACCAAAAGTCTCTGAAATTGGATCATTTCGAGTATTGAACGAGTTGGACAAGTTGCTAGGATCTGTCAATTTAACTTATGTTTTAGATAATCGAGACTGACTGAGCATGTTTTAGTTTATGTTGAAAGTAAAACTGAGACCAAAACTTTTCCGAGTAAACAACATATACAAAATTAAGCAAAATTATTTTGGTGAATTTACAACCTAACGCCGAGTTATATGCCAAATAAACCTGATGGTAGTCTTATTAAAGACATCGACGATTAGATTACAATTTATAAATCAATGTTTCGCATACGCTGATTAAAACTTTTTTTATTAAGTAGAAAAAAAATACTATTGTGATTTCGATATATGAGGTTTTTGATAGAGCACTGACATGCCAAGGGTTTAAATGAACACTGACATCAAACCAAGAAAATAGAAGAGCGCTCTCCTATCTGCTCTTGTCGATGACCCAAGAGCAACTGCGGGTGTGGCTCAAAACTGTAGATATCATCTGTGCCTGACGAAAGAGAGGGTTTATCGGAAGCACTGAGTAAAATGTTACAAAATCGACATTTTATTATTTTAAAAATTCCCCTTAAACCTAGCAAAAACAAGAACATTAAACTTATATTATAATCAGCTGGATCACTTGCACAAAGCAGTTAAATAATTGGCCTGAACTTATCTACACAAGTCTAATAGTTCTACAGTTCGATGATGCGAGTCTCCATGTTGTGAAATTGACTCTGGATAAAACAAAACAAACTTGGCTTTTTATCTCATCTACCTTATTCTCCAGACCTTTCACCTTTCAACTCACATTTATTTCGATCGATGCAACACTAGACAAAAAAATCAAAATGCAGATGATGTAAAAATGGGGCTATCGAAATATTTTGCATTAAACCTTCCAATATTGTATGCTAATAGAATTAGATAAATGACCAAGAGATGGTAAGAGGTTATATTTTCAGAAATAAATTACAATATATACGAATTATTAAAATATTAATAAATATTTAAGTGTTTTTTTTTTAAAAATACTACTGATTTATTAATTCATTTATTTAATAATAGTTAAACTGAATAAAATTCAGATAGAATAATTTATTGGATATTGTAGACCTTTATATAAAAGTTCCTAGCTATTATTCTGGATAATCAATAGTAGTTTGTCATTTTTATGGACCACTAAAATGGTACATTTGAAACGGCAAAATGTTAACTATAAAAACTGAAGAGTAGCTTTAAATAAACTCAATTGTATTAATATTTTTTAATAAAAAATTAAACACATATTTAGCTTTTATTGTATGTAAAGGCCTTAAAAATATTTAAATGAGTTTGATGTTAAATATGTATATATGAATAAAGCTCATTCTATTTTCAATTTGCGTTACGATATGGTGAACGAGCAATCGATGTTGTGACTGAGATGAAAAGCAATAACATTTAATAAAAAGCTCTTAGATGTAATAGAGAAACGGCCAATTCATAATATTTAAAATATTTTCCAATTCTAATGACTTATATAATAATAAAAATATATTAAGATTTTTATTGTAAATCTAACATAAGTGATACCATTGCTACAGTGTAAAATATGTATCAAAAACATAATATGTATTGACACTCGGTCTTGATAAGTTTAAGAATGGAATATTATTTTTATTAATTGAAAATTATGTTTATATAATGTGTAAATTACTAAATGCCTAATTTTATTTTTTTATTTTATAAATTATTTCACTTACACTTTTTACTGTTAAGAGTATTGTATTTTTATTATAAATAAGGCAAATGATATACGGTGAGTCAGAGAAATATACACAGTACTATTATTAATATTGTAAGTGCATTGGCATATAAAAAATATTAATTAGAATATATGTAATTATATTTTAATTATTCATACTACAATATTTATTTTATAATAAATTATATTATTAGTAATTGCCTTTTTAATTATTTTGTGTTAGCAATAACTGTATAAATAATAAACTGTTTTTTTTTACTTTTCCAGCTGAATTAATACACCAATTAATTTAATTGAGCGACTAAGGCGTATCAAACTTTTGATGTAAAATTATTGTTATGTGGCAAAGACACGGCATAATGAAGCGAAAGCTTTCAGACAGATAGCAATCAACAAAAGCAAAATCTTCGCTTTACGCGACGCCATTAATATTTAATAAATTCACTAAAAAGTATCGATGAGTGTCAGTATGAACTTAGCGATAACAGCGATGAATAAGGTAGCGATAAATCAATCGTATAAAGTGTTTCTGAGTAACAAATAATTATTAATCAATTATGAATCAGTGACGACGATTGATGTTTCAAGCAAGATGTCTGTTTTAATTTATTTTTGCAATAACTAAATATATAATAATATTGAATTTTTTTGCTACAAAATTAGAAAAAAATTGCAAGAACATAAACGAAATCTATATTGATCGATATTGTCTGAAGCGTATAAATAAATTATGACTTTAAATAATTTTGTATTTATACGCTAATTTTATTGTGAAAAAGAGTACGGATCTTTTGATGCTAGACACAAAAAAAGTTTTTGATACAGTATGGCATGACAGTTTGATTCATAGAATCAAACCGCCATAGAAAAAAAATCATGAGCATGGATTGGAACTTTTATCTCATCCGCTGGATCCTATTCACTGGATCTCGCGCCGTCAGATTATTACATTTTCGGATTGTTAGAACATATTTTAAGTCATAAAAAATAAACCATGTTTGTGATATTAAAATTCATTCAAAAATGTTTTATTTGAAAATCAATAGATTTTTCCAAAAATGGAATCGAAAAAAATCTAATACGCTAGCAAAAGGTGATAAATATTGATGATCATAACTTAATTTTTGTTGAGAATTTTTTGATAAATAAATGTTTTTAAATGTGTCAGACTGGTAATTCAGATGCCGCGGGTTCGAGCTACAGCAACAGATTCAATTTTTTATTAAAAAAGAAACGCTAATAATTATTACTTATAAAACATATACAAATTAACATTTAATTATATGGACGGTCACTGATTCTCAGACTTTTAGTCTGGTGAATAAAATTTACTTGTAGCTATTTATTATGTCGGATTGAGCTACCCAATCAGTACAAATTAACTCTGTTGTAATGAATTGCGCTTACACCTGTTGAGTTATAACGAAATATTACAAAAAAAATTAATATAATATATTGTTAAAAAAGCGTTTTATAAAAAAAATTAAAAATTTTAATTAAAAATATTATTTTGATTATTTTAGTGACCCAAATGTGTTATATTATACCTAGTAGAAAAATGTGACTATTTTAGGAAACACTAATGACAGGTTTAAAAGCGTCAGGTATTTTTTGCGCTATCTCTATGATGAAATCCATTCATGCCAATTCAATATGTGGACAGCTCTCGTACATATAAATACTTTATAAACACTATCTAAATGTAATCGATGATACCATATAGGTTTTCACCGAAATTTGCTGTTTTTTTTTCTTTTCAACGAATCCAATACCTCTCTATACTACGTATTTTATATCAATGCGTCTTTCGTAAATAAAATTGATGATAGTTTTATCGCGTTGATTGATAGAAAAATTCCATCGATCTAAAAAAACACAGCGATCAGATTTAAGCTTATCACGTCGTAAAAACACTATAGGTTTTTCGCAAAAGCGTCATTTTTCAAAGAACCGACGGCTCTCGCATTCGAAGGTGGAAATCTTACGCGAAAATGCGGATAATAAAATTTCACGGGTTTTCGATAGGTTAGGATAACTCGAGACGAAAGACACGTGGCATTTGTGAAAATTTCACCCTGGGTATTTTAGTGTATAAAGCGTAATCACGGAGAACTTTGTGCGTCTCGGAAAATGCTAATGGAAAAGTGGATCACGTGCTACGTTATCCCCGTAATGCGGTTTGCAATAATACTACGGCCTATGTCGTACGTACGTAATATATTACGTGGTTCTTTGTTAATGACGTACATTCTTATTACGGATATTTTGTTGTTTAATGGGGGTATAAAAAGAATAATCAAATAATAAAAATAAACATTATATCCGTCCCTCCTACGTTATTTATGTTATATTGATTAGAGCTAGAGTTGTATCATATTTAACATTTATTTTAATATTAAAAATAGACTGTAAAGTATCGTGAGGAAATGCTGGTAATTTTAAGTACTTTAATTGAGATTAGATACAGTGCATGATTTCAAATAATATTTATATATAATTATAAAATGTTCAAATAATATTGTATATATTAAATAATATTTATATATAATTATAAAATGTGTTTTTAGTTTAAAAAGTAAGTCGACTAACACAAAAAAAATATATAGTGTGATTAACGAAAAAGCAAATATATGATAATGGACATTATATATTTATTTGATTTCTCAATGTTATTCATTATAATTCACACATTTTTTTAAAATTTCTATATCTATATATTAAAGGCTTAATATTTTGTATCTTTTCATCCATTTATGATGGCGATTGACCTACTAAGCCTGGAGCGTTCATTAAAAATATATTATATAAGTTTAATCGTGAAAACTTTGCAGCGAAGCCTTCCTCGTGTTTGCCAGGAATCCGAGATGGAAATAAATTTAAACCTACACACCTTCGAATGGTGAGCAATTAGGGCAGGTTTATGCATTCGACCACTGGAATTGGTTTAGATGGATATTCGGATCACGTTCAAAGCCTTCTCGTTCCTCAGTAAAACACATATAATACACACACCTACAATGCTTTAAACTAAATTATACAACGCTTTAAAACCATAAAAAAAACGTAATCCTCATCTCATTACGCATGTATTTTATCAAAATTAAACCTCTTGAGTTGCACTATATCCTTTACAAAACAAATCTCTAAATAAATAACATTTTAATCCCTACAGTCCATTACGCTAACCCAGCCCTTCTATTCACTACCCTCTGCTCTTTGCAAATTATTTAATAATATTCAAATATAATAATGGTTAGATATATAGTATATCGCGAGTATGAATATAATTAATAGTAATTTTAGCTAAGTATATTAATAGTTAACTTTGTGGGATTATCTAACGATGCATATCGCTTATATTTAAAATATTTACATAAACGTTTAACGTCCGTGACACGCTTGATCAAATAACGGTGTTCTACGATCATTATGCTATAAAATTAAATCGATTACTAAAGTGCGGTAAATTTATTTATATGATTGCCTTTATCCTTCTCTTTATGGTTTTCATGCGTACTCGGCGATTTTACTTACATATCATATAAAATATGCGGTGTAAACTCAAATTTAGCTCAAAATATAAAAAAGTATGCATATTAATCTTTTTGACAAATTATCTACCTTTTACTTGAGCTACGACTCCAGACGAAAAGTGTAAAAGTTAAGACGCATCTGGGAATGTAATATGACATTTTATTAAATGTATAAATTAACCTCTTTAAAAAGACACCTGTGAAAGTACTCAAAGGTGAGATTAACTAAGTAAAGACGTTTTGATCTGCTTTTTTATTATCGCAATTACTCATGTCAAATGACATTAAATTTATAAAATGTAAAGTTTTGCCTTTAATAAAAATAACATAACAAATAAAAAATCTAATAACATCAATAGAGCTAGACTTCGACAAATTGTGTAAAAAGTGCAAGGACATTCCAATCACTAAATATAATGCAAGGGTATGAAACAGCTGTGGAACGATTTGATGCTGCTAATAAGTAAATTACATTAATTTTATGTTAAATTTTTTTAAGAAAAATTACAATAATTGTCGTCACAGAAAGTAAATATAACACATATATCTATTTTAAATTTTGTTTAAAGATTATTTTTCTAAGAATGAGATGGGGTTCCCCGAAAAAAAATTCTAATTCTAATGGTTCCATGAGTCGACAAAGTTTAAAGACTATATTAATATGTAGCAACTTGATACATATTAAAAAATGTGCTATTTTGTGTTGTCTAAATTTTACGTCTAGTAAGCATTTTTGAAAAAATAGCGGTGTAGTTTATTGTTAAAATCACTTATTTATACATCGACAAAATAATTTTGTATCATTTTAATGATGAAATGAAGTTAATTTCATCAATAACATTATACAAGTTGTCGCTAGTTAATGTTTTTATACATAAGTGTATGATCTAAGAACTGAGATTCTATTAAAAAAATAGTTTCTTTAAACAGTTAATTGTTATTTAACTTAAAGCAGTTTATTGTCACAGTTTGTTGATGATGATATTAGGGTTAGCAAATTGGCTGGTGTTTCCAACGATTTAAATTTGAAACTTTAATACGTTGAAGTGTCATAGAAGATGTTAAATATAGTTTAATTAATTTACCTAATTCATTGTCCATGTAAATAATTTTAAAGTGTTAAAAGTTGAGTTTTTATCACACTAAAATAAAAAGTGAATAATTCTTAATACAATAAAGCAATAAATAAGTACAACTTCGATCTTAGTATTTCGTAAACAATAAATATTTATCTATAGCACAAATACCATTGGCAATTTATTTAAACTTAATCAAGCAAAATTATAAGAAACATATAATTTAAGACTAAGGTAAAAGAATATGTTTTTACTTTAAAATAAAAAGATTTTTATGTTCCTTTTTTCTTTCATTTTGTTTAAAAAAGTTTCTTAAAATATTTTTAATGATTTTTTTATATACTAGAATTTAAGACAAAATGTACATCTTTGTTTTTTATATTTTCAATATTATTTAAGCAAAAGTCAGTAGTAAATATAGGAACATAATTCATAAAATTCGTGTAAATTTATAACATATAAATATATTGAGTAGCAAAACAAAATGCAATTCTCGTCTTAGATAATAGTTAATAAACGCTGCTTAAGCGTGTGTATTGTTTAACATTGATCAGTAAAAAATAAAAGTAAATATAGTCACACTGTATATATCATATATTAAAAATGTTATAGCAAATGAGAATTACCAGTGAAAATTAATTTCCACTGGCATTTCAGTGAAATCGTATCAGAATACATGTTCACTAGTCGATATATATTTCTTTTAATAAAAATATATTTTATTATCTGAACGGTGCTAGTGAAATTAAATGTTGTTCTAAACTGTGATTTGCCAAAAGCGAAACGTGCAAAAAGCACCATAACTGACCACTACTTGTTAAATACCATAAGCCACCAACGAATTTCGTTTAAAAAATAGTTACGTATAACTGTTAAGGGAAAATTTTCCAAGCATATCAAAAATGATTTATAAATAATATAAAGCTAGGTTTAGCAAATTAAGTAGTACAGCTCTAAATTAGTTTTTTAATTAGTATTATGCTTTAAAACGTCCATATAGAGTATTTGTTTTTCTTTCACAAATATATATTTTACTCTAGAAAATATCAACTTGTGTTTGGCTGTGTAGCCCAAGGCCATAAAGCATTTATGGATGTTTAACTTATACATATTTATATTGCTTTTTTAAACATTTATATCCGATAATCGGAATTTCATTTGATCGTACGCATACATAATTTTATTTATAAAGTCGATTGATGTATAATATTTCTTTTGCTTGTATTTTAATAAAAAAAAACAATTTTCATATATTTATATATATTATATATATTAGTTCAAAGAATAATATTATACTACTTCAGTGGCTCTGTGAATATGAAGTAATAATAAATGTTGGTGTTATAATATTATACTATGTACATTTATTGTTTTAAGGAAATCAGTTTTAGAAGAATTACAAATGGCAACTATTATATCAATTCTGCGGTGGTAGCATTTGTTTGACGCCCTGAACTTTGACAAGATTAGCGTATAGGTTAATCATTTCCTATTTATGATGCCCCGTATTTACTTTTAACCCATTACCTGCCATGATTCTCATTTGGGGTACCTGACTTTTATTGCTCTTCGGTTATCAGTTAATCCGGTTAGTAGAAATTCATTCAAGCTTACTACCGATGGAAACTTTCTTTATAGGAACAAAAAATAAATATACCCCCAACTTAATTAAAAGAATTTCCGATCTTAATTTCAAATAAAAATTATAAATCTGCATGAAAAAAATATAAAAACAGACTTAAAAAAAAGATTTTGAATAATAAAAATTTCTAAAAGTAAAATCTCCAGTGGTAGTATTTGAGACATTATTTGACGAAAATTTAATGGAATACAAAAAATAACCGTATGATTTAAATTTTTTGCAGGTAGCTTAAGAAGTTTTTATGTGTTTTCCCCCAGGAACAAATGCACAAGTGCGAGGACGAATTTTAATGTGTAAGGAAATATTTGGCACGAAACAAATATTTGGAGATAATAAGAAGCTTACATTTCAATGACAATGGCAAATTAATCAATAGACAGTCAAACTAAATTGGTCCATTACGTAATAATATGAACAAACAGTTTATGAAATTTAAAGTTTGTTCCAAAAATATTAGTTTTGATGAATAAATGGTTCGTAATTATCGCCATCATTATCTAATCATTTATAAAAGGAAAACCAATACGTTTTGGACTCAAACAATAAGCAATGTGTTGTGGCGAAACTGGATATTGCTACAATGCTGAATTATATCAAGGGAAACAAGGGGAATATTAATCACGTCAGTCATAATGAGAAATATTTTTAATATCGATAATCCATTCAATTCTTTCTATTTATATATAACTTTTTCACCATTTTTAAGTTGATAAAATGTCAAGAAATAGAAATATTGCTGCTAGTGGCACAGTGTGACATAATCCAATAAAATATAACAAGATTATGAAATAAAAACCGTACTTAATTTGACTATAACATTTATTGTAAAAATTACATATTTTATGTTAATATGTTATCAACGCATTAATTTATACTTCCATTAAAAAAAGTAAGTAGATGGTCAAAAACTGAGAAGAAAAACGTAAAAACCTCACACCCTCACTGTTTACACCGCTTTAATAAATATATGAAAGGAGTGGATGAAGTAGATTGGAGCATAAATATATATAGAATAATAATTTAAAAGGAAATATAGTATTTTTCGATTTTTATAATTGTTATAGATTTTACGGTAATAAACGCATATGAGAGTATTACGTGAACATATTTACTATTATCATCATTATTTGATCCAAAAATTGCAGAAAGAATATAATATAGTTACTACAAAGAAAGATATCCCAATGGTCAATCCCTAGAAATAACGATTGATGAAAAACAAAGAAAATGTGCCTTGTACAAAAAAATATAGAAGAAAAAAATACTCAGAGTTTAATTTAGGATTACATGTACTGTTACATATATTTTTATTTTATATACAATATGCCATGATCCCCAGTTGGGAACATTTATAAGAAATATTTTTTTGAGCGGTGTTTTTTTTTATTAAAATATTTTACCGAGCTGAACACATATATCCCAAAAAACATAAAAAAATGTGTCAGGTAATGGGTTAAAATACCAGTGTTTTAGAACCATTAATTTTATTTCATGAAATCAACGATTAAAAGCAAAATATGTGCTGTTTATGACACAGTGTCAACATACTTATACACAAATACAAATAAAGAAAAAGTCCTTAAAAATTACCAATATATATATAGCACATTATATATTTTTCAAAACTATTGCAGCAAGCAAAAACTACTGAAAAAAAAAATATTTTTTTTCTTAAACGTTTATTTTATTATTATATTTAATTTTAAGTACATATTATTTCTATGTTCACAATTTTGTTATTGCTTAAAACATAAAAATACAAAAATAAAACGTTAATGGTTTTAATTTTGGAGAAAAAAATTAAGAAACATTTTACAATTTAAGTTGAAGTTTAAAAAAAAACAATAGATGAAGTGCTAATTGAAGCATATTAAGTTGATGATCTAAAACCATAATTATGTGTTCTTAAGCCTCTAAATAAATATGCACATTGGAATTTTGTGCTTTTAATTAAATTCAAGGAAAAAACAAAATAAATAAACATGAGATTAGTAATTTAGTGAGGTTACACGAAATATTTTTATATTATTTTCTTGTATGAAAATGACAATGCTATTTAGTTGTTAGTATTCAAAGGCTATTTATAAAGTTTTGTTAAACATATTATTTAAAGATGAATTATTTAGCTTTGTATTCAATGATTTCCAATTTACAAAAATCAGTATTACCAGTGTTAATTTATATAATAGAATACCATAGAATAGAATGACCATTGCATTGAGAAAGTTTTTAACTGCTATTGTTGCATTATGACCGAGTTGAAACTCACAAAGCACAATATAGCTAAACGATTTTTTATCTTTAATACCATTGAAAATAGCGAAACAAAAAATATCCCATTACTTAAGATCATATGTGATCTTAAATAACGGGATATACGAATGATCATATTGCAAATATACGAAAAAAACTGCAAAAACTTGAATATAAATTAAATAGTTTTAGTAAACTTAAATGCTATTAAATTAAAGCTTTGTTAAACTAATACACAATGATTTTTTTATATTTACTATTACTTTCTATAATGAAATATACAAAAAATCATATTAATTAGTACTATTTTTATGCCAACTGTTTATCTATATTTAAAAAAATAGAACAATCCAGTTCTAGTATCTACACTTAAAGTACAACTCGATAGTATTGTTTAAACTTGAAAGCTGAAATGTCAATCAAAAAAGTTTTTGATGGTCTTTTTCATTGTTGTGTGCCAAAGAAAATGTGCTTGAAGATGCGGATATAAATCGACAAAGTTTTAAAACAATACTTTACAAGTATTGCGAGCACTTCGCTTAAATGTGACTTAGATATATTAACCCCTTTCTTTGGTTTGAAGATAATTAAACTGAAATTTATTCCAAGAGGGTAAAAAATAGCAAGATTATAAATCAGTGCCGCTCTTTACTTTTCAAACTAGAAGTGAACTTTGTGTGTTTTTAATTTTGGATGTTTGCGTATCAACAATTTAACTTCAAACTTCCTATATTTATGTAGCCGTTGTGCCATTTTGAGAAAACGCAAAAGCCTCCATGGAGAAAAAAGATATATCTATTAGCTTATCATTTTTATTGAATGCTCATTTTATGCTCGATCGGCGATGAATGTATAATTTTTGTTTGTAGAAGTATAATAGATGCCATCATTGCACGCAGCCAAGCGTCGATAAGTCAGAACGATGGAGACTGTGTTTAAGTGATCTCAATTTTGCATTTTTCTCCGTTGCGAAAATGGAACGAAAATATTATTCATGAAAAGGAGAAAGGCTAAAAATTCGAAGGAATTTCGCCTTTCGCACGGTTGGTAACATTTTTTTCATTTGTCTCTATAGGCACTGACTTTATCTTTTGATTGGATATCTGAGAGCACCGTAAAATCCAATTGATTCCTTTATTACCTAATCGTGAATATTTCAACGTAGGCTATATTGGGATCTTTGAAAGCGGCATCTACAAACGAATTGTGATTTCAGGCTAAAATAAAATAGTGAGGAATTCGATATTGCTAACTACATAAATATATATATATATATATATATATAAAATGTATTATATTTGTAATGAATTATTACAATTTAATCGTCTTAATAAAAGCCCAGTACCACATATGCATATATTATATTGAAGAAATACTAATATATTACATTTTTATTTTCACTCACCACCCTAAATATGATCACCATATGGCACAAAAAACGTAAAAATCATGACTGACATTTTAGGACAAATATAAAATTAATGTAAAAACGTACCTAATTTATTTGTAAATCGAGTAATTATGTGCAATAAATCAGAAGCAATGATGATTTTTATGTATTGTAAAAGGAAAAACTCACTTTTCGGCCTCGGAGTCCGTCACCGGGAATTCAAAATTTGAAGATTTCATTAAGATGATTGTTATCTAGTTTAATCAAAGTATTCTTATAATCCTTACACACGTGTATATATTTAATGTTTATAGTTATAACATACCTAGTTAATTTGCAATCCGATTATTTATATTAAGTCAAAATGAAAATTATTGTCGCGTAGCAAAATTATTTACAACTGTTGTCACGTTACTGTCGGCCATTTTGTTTTATATTTGAATGCTTATTTTTCATTGGTCGACAACAAAAGAGTTCATTAGCGGAGGTTCAAATATAATCGAGCCAACCATATGTTTATTTTTATTGATTATGATTAAATATATTTCCTTTGTTTACATGTATTATTCACTGTTCAAATTACAAAAATCTTTTAAAAACTTTTATAAATATTTTGAGAACTGAGAAATCAAAATCAATCTAAATAAAACAGAGTTGAATATATTTAAAAAACGTAAATCTACTTTACCACCTCCAAAGTAAATATGGTAGTAATATACAACGGAAAGCTAGTGTTCCGACAATTTTACATATATTTATGCATGGCCGAATAAAAGTGTGTTATGGCCGTGCGTGGTTTTTTGTGTATAAATATCCTGAAGGCGCCTCAGCTGTCACGGCGTATGGTTGTGCGTCAGCAAGGATTCTGAGGATGTAAACTCTGATAATAAAGCATTTCTATAGTTAGAGGCGTTTAATTCCATCGAGAGACGGTGGTCCTTCGAGAAGAAAAGACGGCCATCTCCAAAGGGGAGAGGTCGCAACAGCTAGCATTATATATTTAGGCTTATACCTCGACTCCAAGCTAAAATTTAAACTTCGTTTTAAGAAGCTTGCCGCCATTGCGGTCCTAGAACCGATATTCGATAGAAACAGCGCGCTTACCACAAAGTACAAAAAAATAATTATACTTATGTAAACATTTAATATTGATTATAAAATAATAACATATATTGTGTATATAGTATGTTTGTAAAAAAATATATTAATAAAAATTACTTTTTATAAGAAACTGTATAAAGTTGAAATTGCAATAGAATGTATTCTCACGTCTGATTATATATAATATTATATAAAAAAGACGATAGTATAATTAAACGAAAATTAGAAAAGATAAATATTTCGGTTTTAAAAAATATTATTTTTACTACGATATTATAATTACTAGACGCATCTATGCAGCTTGATCCAATATTAATTGATAACGTTATTTGTTTTAATTGAATTAGTATTATTAAAAATTTGAGCAGGTCTGCTTTGGTACGATTTTAGTTACACCAGAATACAAAGTTCGCATAAACTGAGCACCCTCAACCGAATCGAGCGGTACTCCGCTTTGCTGATTCGGCACGTTCATCTGTCAGTGGCGAGCCCTTCTGTTTGCTAACGTTTCAACCTTTTCGCAATTAGTGCTTTTTCGTCATCGAGTGACCGAGAAAATGCACTGACTCATCGTTATACCGCTTTAAAACTTTGCCTCTACAATCCACTATCGTTAGCCACAATTTAGAGATCGCATCACTTTTCAAGTGCAAAATAGTTTAACGAATAAAGTAATGTATAAAAATAATTGAAGAACTTTGCCCTCGTACATTTTCTCACTTAAGGATATAAATTGCCACAATTGAGGTCGAAAAAGGTGGAGAACAAGAGGGAATCTCAACACGTGTGTTTTAGATGTAAAGACGCACAGTGTACGCGACCTAGTCGTGCACTTAAGTGTCTAGAAAGTTTCAGATGGAGTTTCAAGAAATTCTATTACAGTAACAGTTATTCTACCCACCGACAAAATGTTCATATGAGATATATATATTTTATATATGTGTATACATACATATCGGGTGGGGAAGAATCTTTCGTAATTACTACAGACTTATCGGCAATTTCCCCTGTATTTGTGCTCGTGCTTTATTTATGTACGTCTGGATAAGTGATGGGACAACCTAAATCCAACTCTGAAAATCCTATGTTGTTAACTAATGGAAAAGTTTCATGTTTCTAAAGGTGAACAATATTTTTATTGCAATTATGTATCTTTGATTTATATTATGTACCATATTTCACGATTAAATTGTATTATAAAGAATACAAGTGTAGATAAAATATATGTTTTATTAGTTGCTTAATTGATACTCTAAACTTGAATAAATATACTCGAGTAAATATATTTTATAACATATAGGTGTGTTTATTTCAAACCGGAAAACTGTAGATGAAGTGCTGCGAGATGGACCCGTGCCGCTGAATATTAATGCTCCTCTGCGTCCTAGTTCTTGCTAAAAAACATATTTTCAACCCCTAAGTAACTTTATAAGAGTTTCATATATATATGTATAAAACGTAAAATATTCAATTTATTTTTTCATAAGATAAATTGCCTGTAAATAACTCGATAAGCAAGATTTTGCATACCAGTTAGATATTATGCATTTTTTTCAGCATTATACTTTTACATAAATATATTCACATACACGATAGATATTTAAAACGTGATTACAGGATTAATACATTGACATTTCACATAGTTTTCAACGTATAAATTTTACGTTTATAATTTAAAAAATAATTGTTGGCGACACTTCTTGACATTGTGTTAATCGTTAAAAGCTTATTAAAACAAATTTACTTTATATTTGTAATAGGATGGTCCTTCTTTTTTTCATCAACTGTTTTATCTTAAGTTACAAATATACATTTACTTTATATCAGTAAAATTAAACGTATTTGTTAAGATATACCAGTGTGGTGGTTTATAGCATGCTGAAAATATATTTCAAAATAATGATTTGGGAGTGAAATAGCATTTACACTTTTAAACCGGTGGCATGCTTCGGTTTGGAGATTAGTATTCACAAAGTTATATTTATATTCCTTTCTCTGAACATTTTTAAATATACAAGTTATAAAAAAAATATAAATTTAAATTAAATACATTTAATTACCATTTAAAAATAGTTGTAAATATAAGAAACCCTTGTTAAAATAAATTTTATTTGATTACAAAATATTTGTGATGTACCTACTTTTTTGTATATGCTAATATTTATCTTAATAATATTTGCTTACACGTTCTTTTAATTAAAACAAAAAGCGTTTATTTCTTAGAAATTATTTGATGTAAAAAATAATGATCAACTTGTCGTTCTCTTTATTTATATGAAAAAATATTGCTATAATTAAATAACGTGTCGCTAAAAGACGTCACAATGAAGTGGGCAAGTTTCCACTTCAGTAATGACTTAACCGACTTACACGAAAGCCTGGTTTTTGTCATCGTTGATTAATGTGTTTCAACAAGACCGGTTAGTGTTTTATTTGTCCCTAATTGTGTTACGACATAAGAATCGATGTTGACGTAGAAGACAAGAACGTTAAATTATATTAAGACTCGTAACATCAAAACTTTGTACGATTGTTGCAAAATTTGTGTATTGGTCGACGTGTTGTTGTTCTGTTAGACAGATTCAATTAATATTCAATGACATATCTTCGGTTGAAAACTTTATATTTTACCCCGTAAGCCAGTAGGTCGAAGGCGTGAAACTGTCGTAATAGATAGCTTCCCATGAGGGTCGTTACGGTATCCTATCTGTTGTAGCCAACATCCTTCAATGGATACCTAGAACCAATAGAAACCAATAATTCACTATGCGAACTTATCCATTAATAACAAAGGATTAGTTTGTGTACGTACATACATATGTAGGTAATACATTACTTTTATAAAAGTGTTATAGTTTTATCACCAATATTTATTTTTATTTTAAAATAATAATTGAACTTTATCTTACAAAGTTTGCATGGTTTATGTATTAATTAAAATTGTACTAAAAGTTTGTTTAATACTGCTTTTCATAGTATTATCTATAGATGATGTAATATCAAGAATACCATATTAAATATACCGTTATGTAACACTATAGTAAACGTAATAAATTTACGAATTTCAGCTCTTAAAATATACTAATCTTAAATTTAAATTTTATGTCTTAAATTATTTCTAGTTTATACATAAAATAGAGACAAACCAAACATAAAATGAAGACAAACCTTTTACTTTTATATATTTAACATATGTTATCAGTCATACTGTATTTTTAGTAAATTAAAATGTGTCATATAATATGAATAAATATTTTGTTAATCGTCACAATATTTATTCGAGACAAAAATTAAGAAAACCTAATCTATGATCATCAATTGAAATTATATTTACATAAAAATCACTAATTATAATCTTCCAGACATGATAATAATTAAAAAAAAATCAAGGTCTATATATAATTTAAAATAAGGTCTTTCTGTCAATAGTTTGTGACTTTTAACAAATATTTTTAACGTATTTATAATAATTATTACTCAAGTTAAGCTGAAAATACGTAATAATTTTCAACATTTGATTAACACACAATTTTCTTCTTGTTATTTGTCTACATAAAACAAAATGTATGATTACTGTAGATTATAATTATGTACCTGCATTTATAAATATAAATTTGGGTAGAACTTAATTTATAAATGTAATACATATTATTTTTTTTAAATATCATCCACAATATTAAGTTAAGGTTAGGCTAAATAAAGTTATGTTAGACTAATTTTTTTATATCAAATGTTAGCACAGAGAACTATTTTCCTAACAACCAAGTCAAAATGGAAAAAAATATTTTTCTGTGAAGCAAATATTTTAAAATTTTTCGCTTTAAATATGATGTTTAATTTAAACTTAAATTATTAGTTGTATATTATAGTTAAGGCTGTATAAAAAAATATTCATTTTAGATATCCTTTACAGTTTTTTAAAGATTGAGAATTTAATAATATTATTATTCTTAGCAATATAAATCAAATAATAAATTAAAAAACTGATGTAAAAACTTTAATATTATTTTACTATTTAATCTAATATTAATATTCAAATCAAGGTCTAGAATGTCTAGTTTGATTTTATGTTTATTTTAGGTAGATTTATTATTTTTTTTTATTCTTTTTTAATAAATTATTAGGATTTTTCTTTCATGTAGAATATTTTTTTAAATGCTTCCATTTTTTTAAAAATTACCTGAAAATATATAAATAATTGTTATATTTCTTACAGACTTTACAATAAAAAATAAAAATTTATTGAAAAAAAAACATTGTATCTGAATTTATACTAAAATTTATAAATTGACGTATGTGTTCAAGGTCAAAGCTTATCAAATATAGTACATTTATACCTTACTTAATAAATGTTAATTCAAACATATTATTAAAAAGAAAAATTAATTTGGTGTTGATAGGCCAGATAAAAATTATGAAGTTCGGCTGAGTTAGGTTACGATATAATATACCCTAACATAACCTAACTTAACATATGTTTAATATAAATATGTACAAAAAAAAAAATTTAAATACACATATACAAAACTTAAACAAGGGTGGTGTAGTAGATGTAAGTGTGTTATCCAAGAAATAAAATAAAAAAATAACATTAGTATGATAAAATTATCAAACTACAACTTTGATAATGTGAATTGTACAAAGCAAACTTTTACCTACTCAAAATTATAGACATAATTATTGTACTTTTTATTTTAAATTGTTTAATTAAGTAGTGTTTTTAAAAAATAAACTAACTTATTTATTTATGTACTTAATTTAGTTGTTAAAACAGCTACTAACTTTAATCTGTATTATTTTAAAATTTGTGAATTCCAAATGAGTATTTTAAATATATTACTTATATTATATGTATAGCCTTATTTTTGTAATAAAACTATTTTTAATTTTTATCATACCCTTATATGTTATTTGCGAATTATTTAAGAATTTATATGTATGGCTAATGATCGGATTTTTTTTCGAAAAAAAAATAATTTCGGAGAGTTATTCATAAGTGGTTTTTATATTTAATCAATGCTCAATTTCATATATGCTTATTTAATTTTTCTATTGTGCATTCTTTATAGGTATTTGACTGCTATTTTAAGCAAATGAAGCTCGAAGCAATTTTCCAACACATGTATGTAAATTTATAATGTGTAATATACATATACTTAATTTAATAAATGTCTACGAACATATTATTTTTGAGAAAAATATGTTAGGTTAGGTTAGGCTACCGTATAAAAATATAGGGTTAGGCTAAGTAAGATAGCAATATAATGCACCTTAGTTAAGCCTAACTTAAAATATTTAAAAAATAAACACTAACTAAATTAAAACAAAAGCGGTACAAGAAGGCAAAAAATAATTAAAAATAAAAAATATGATAAAATAATTTGGGACAACTTCGACAATATTAATTGTATAAGACAAACTTTTGCCGAAACTATAATTAGGAGTACAATTCCTATATTTTTTATTAAAATAGTTTGTTAGTTATCTCAATTATTAATTTATGTACTTAATTTAGTATTAAATAAAATTTTCGAAGCAATTTTCGATTTATTTTTCAAAGATTCGACTAACCGCTTGACTTATTTTTATCCTGAATTTTTTATTTAAAATGCCAACTCAACTTTGCTTTAACTTAAGCCTAGTAATCACAGAGTAATAAAATCGCTTCTATTTTTACTAGCCTTGTCCTAATCTTAACTATTCAAATGTCCTCATACATAAAATTGTTTCAAAAGTTTATGTGCTGCATCGTCATCTCTAGTTATATTCTACTGTAAGTTATCGTAGTCGCATAGTTTACTTTAGGGACGCTACATTGATAATGTGCATTCCTGTATTCACTAACCCGAACGACTAATTTAATATATATAATATGTTGGCTTAGTTCCACGTTTGTTTCTCATGATCGTTTTCTATCGCCGCCTAGTACTGTTGCATGTTCGTATCGCATTTACCATGCCACAATTGAATTTTCCAGCATCTTTCTCCCCGCCTTAACACAATTTAGCTTGTCTTGAATTATCATACACTGTATGGGAAAGTTTTCCATGCGTGTATGCTGGTGAAATAATTTCCCGAGCGACAATGGCTTTGAAAATTGCACACGTCAACAACAAACGACAATGACGTAATTCGCAGCAAAAATTGCGGATTTCATACAACATAATTTAATATTACAAAGCCTTGTTGTTTTGCATGCAAATGCTACATGACCTAATTTTAATTTAAAATCAATAATAGAATAATTAATAAGGTAATTGGTTTCGATTAAAAATGCGCAATTAAAATGATGTTTTAGTTAAAATTTATGCTTGATTTAATACATGTTTCACTCAAATTCCAATTTAAAGTCTAAATATCAGAGAACTCTAATATTATTTATTTTAGAGTTAATTTTTAATAGCACAATTATTGTTATTTGTTTGTTAAATCAATTATCTCGTTATATAGAAAATTTAAAATAGGTATCAGTCAATTAAAATTAAGTGTAGTAGTATGAAAAATAAAATATTTTAGAACAGATTTTCTATGTTTAAATGATTTACTATACATTAATAATTATACATAAATAAGTTACATTAAAAATAATAACTAAAAATAATTTTCGTTATTGTAAAAAAATCATACAGTTTTTTATTACGTGATTTAAATAAACTAAAGTGAACTTAAAAATTACCATTTTACAGTATACGCCAAATTAACACATGATATATTGAAAGTCAATAAAATCTCACATACTTTAAATATTCGCTTTACTTCCAATAAATAAATAAGTTAACCATTATTCAAAGGATTGATTTTTTTAATGTAGCTCTTATGAATATTTAGCGACACTGAACCTAATCCAAAAACGGTTTAAAATTAATAATAAATATTTGAGTGACTATAAAACAACTGTTTATTTATTAAAACTTATTTGATATTAATTTAATATTTTATTAACCACCTATAAGAGGTAATTGTTAAAATCACTTAAAATAAATAAAATTACACCTTAAAAGTAAGGCATACATTTTCACCGCAATGAAAAAAAATCTCGTAACAAAATAATTGCGTTAATAATAGAGAATATTTACAGACTGACGTCCCTAAACATTTATAACTAAAGTACCGTTAAGAAACTACTATTTATTTGAAAAGGATGCGCGCTAGACCATAATACTAATGTTATTTTACCCATTGGTTACTGATCACCAGAGTCGTTTATTTTTATGACGTAAGCATATTTCATGTGTGTGTGTCTAAAAAGCGATGTAAATGCCCTCAAAACATCCTTATATATTTACTTGAGCTGTCTCAAACTAGCATTATAAAATATATGATACTTGTCACATAGTGAAAAAAGGAACAAGAGACTCGGTAAGAGACGCCCTAGGAGAAGAGACGCTTCGGAGTCACAGCAACAGATACAAGCCTGGTAAGTATGATTTAAATAGTTGTTAAAACAAAGAAAAAATGGATGCTTTATATTAAAGTTTTATATGTAACTTTACTGTAAATAATTGTTACACTTTAAAAATTAATATTTATTTTTTAAATCTTCCTTTGTAGCCTGACAGGGGTAAGTCAGTCATATGTTATACATACAAAGTAAATATGAGCTATTATACTAAAAGTCTAGGATTTAGTGACATTTTAATTATTAATTAAAAGTTAATATGTGTAATTGCAGCTGGGGCCAGTTTTTTTTATAATAGCGCATTTTTTTATAAATAAAAATTTGAGTGCCGCTGCCGGGGCTCGAACCCGCAACCTCAGAGTTATTAGTCTGAGACGTTACGGACTACGATATTCCGCACTCATATTATTTATATGTTAAAATTATCACACAAATAGCCTAACCTTGTCGTTTTAACATTAGGGTGTCATACGCATATATAATACATACATATATATGTTATGCATAATTTAATAAACACATACACATGATATTCTTCATACATAATACAATCATATTCTCTTTGGTTGTGTAATTACAAGATAAGCTCACGTTATATTATTTTAATCATCCTTTTGATCGCACATTCAAAGCATATAATCATGCCTTAATTCTATGTTCTGTGATTAAAATAAGATTTAAAATTTGGATAAAATTTTAAATAATGTATTAATAAATATTTCGCTATTCTGGCTATAGGGTTGGTAATGCACTTTGCACTACCGCAACGCCGCAATTGATTTACGTTTCGCAAAGAGTTAAGCCGGACTTCCGCATTTGGTCCTGAGTGTCCGGACATAAGATTTTAACTAGATTATCAAGTACTAACTTTTAAATAATTTATGCAAGTTCCTCTGGTGAAGCATTTACATCATAAAAATTATAGAGCATATATGCAGTTGCAAAACATCCCTTTAAAATTAATCACATTATTATAATGTTAATTATGTTCTACAATTTTTTTTACAAAATATTCTATTATTTAACTAATTTTATATATGTTTGTAGTATTGTATATATTGTAAAAATAAATGTATTTCAGATTTATATTTTTCTATATTTTAAAGTGTCAGATAGATGATTTTAATTTTTTTCTATAATTGAGCGTATGTAAACTATAGATTTGTAGGTTACAACTAATTTAATCGTATCCCTTAAAATCAAAACATCTTAACCCAAATCCGCTGCTTCACCTCGACAATGCACAGTTTTCGATGTATTATAATAAATGGATTTTTGGCATATTTAACCTATTTATATTTATATTTTATATTACCAGAAACTTCTTTTTGGTGTGATAAATACATTCAAAATCATAGGGGTTAAACAACCTAAGCTCGTTTGAAATATATGAAAATGTGTGTAACTGTTCTTACTATGAGCCACTAGATTATAATCAATCTATTGAGAATAATCTATGAATAAACTATCAAAACCAAATTTATAATGTATTCTTTTGTAATAATGTTTCCATTCAAAATTATATGCAACGTCAGAGATTTTGTTGATTAAATTATTATGTTAATTTCAGCATTGTTTACAGGTCATAAAATCATACATATATGGTACTTATACAGCACAAATCTTGTTTTATGTCGCGTTGCGGTTTTCCCTGTCAAAAAAGATCGCGTTTCAGTAACGTAATTTATAAACAGATAACACTGTCGTTGTTTTAAATTAAAACTTCTCGAAACGTGGATATATATGTATTTTTATTTCAGGATCAAATGTTTGCATTCTTTTTGCTTTTGATGAAAAAATACGTTAATCTGTTAAATTCTAACAGACTTTAGCTTGCCGTGTATATACACGTAATAATTTATTCCGAATTACCTCTTTAACTCTGCAAGAAAAGTTTTTCACTTCTTCGAAAACAAAGTGACGAGGAAAACTTTGAAATTTTCGCCTCAATGAAAAGGTTTAACCTTAATGGACGTAATCAGTGTTTGCCATTTCTCTGCCGTTTTGCACAACGGATGAGAAATACGAAGCAATAATTATCGACTAAAAAAGGAACGGATAAAAATTGACACATAATAAAGCAAAATTTGCCATAAAATAAAGTCAATGAACTAGTTAATTTTAAGGCTTTGATAGTATGCCATAATATTTATCACTGTGCATTTTTACTTAGGTGCATATTCGTGACTATTATTTTTTATACCTTATAATAACTTCAATTACTCGCACGCCATAGTTTATGTCATGACCGACATTAGTTTAATTTTTTTTTTAAGCTTGTCGATTATTCTATCACTAATCTATTCAAAACCTATTGTTTTACACACAATTAAAGTATATTAAAACACTACACATGTACTACAAGCAAAAAATATTTAAAATACATAAATAAAATAATAACAATTTTAATCAATAAAACGAAGCTTACAAATTCATAATAACATCTTCTCTATATATATATGAGAGCGAAAAAAAATTCCCATGCGATTCTTTTGTAATAAAAATTTGTTCACTTAATCTGAAGATATGTTTGTTAAAAAGTATGTTAAATTGAATATTCAATAATCGCGTATATGTCTGTTCTTTATAAAAACATATTATAATAAAATACCAACTTAATTTGTTAAATATATATATTTAGCTGCAAAAAAAGTTGGTTATATTTAATTAAAATGATAAATGATAATATATTAAGTTCTTTACGTATCTAAATAAGTTGTATGTTGAGATTTTGTATTATCTTAGCGTAGCAAAGTACCATTGGGATTACTATCTTTTCCTGATAATCAATCTTAGTGAAAGATATATTTATCTGTGAAGATGTTTTTTTTAATAAGCATTACATTATCAGTATACTTATTAAAAAACAAATTTTATTAATTTTATATTGTAAGGTACGACTCATAATATAAATTACAATAGAGATCATTTTTCCTACCTGAGTGTAAAGCCAATTTTTTAATTAAAACTTTTTAAATGTATATTTCATAATATTTCAAACTAAATTGAGATTTTCCATCACAGATTTAATCATTATACAAAATTTATGGAAAGTGTTGGTGGATTGGCTATAATAAAATGAAAGGCAATAAGACTTATTTTTAATTAGTACTGGTGTCCACATTTCCATACTCTTTTTATGAGCTGATTTTTCGTCAGGTGAAAGTTTTTAATTCAAAAATGTACACGTGCAAAATTAATTGATTAAAACAAGTCCAGGACAAAATTGAGCTAAGTGGTACATATTAAGTAATAAAGATTTTTTAGTAATAAGCTACTTTAGCTCTTACATGTATTGAAAAAATAATCAATTGACATAATTTTTGAGCCTTGGTGCCAGACTGGTTGAGACCACTAATATTTATAATTTTAAACGATGCAAACGATATATATTATATTAATTACTATTTTTTCAACAATATTTCAAAGGCTCAACATTGTTTTTGGCTTCATTAAAGTTATCATCGTCACACACGTCTTGTCTTCTAGAATCTAGACTGCCGAGAGATTTTCGTGCTCAAAGAGCGCGCATCCCCAAAGTTTACCGGGTGGAATAACATGACCCAAAAGTTCCATTGAAGTTCTTTCTCAAAGCGGTCGGAAATAATTTTTAATGTCTCCAACCTTTACGAAACTGACCCCGGTGTTTGCGGATGTGATGAAATTTGGGTCGTACGTACACGTACGCAATATGAAACGTTGCGAATTTTTCAAAAAACAGGAATCGATTAAATTCCACGAAAAGTTATTAGCTTGATATTGCCATAGGAAAAAAATGTTATACTTTGTCATTAATTCTATTGTTAATATAATATTTTCATATCATATACAGTATAACCGCGTTAGCACAGAAAAGCAACATTTTACGAAAAAATCTAATTATGAATTGTAAAAAGTACAACAAAAAAAAAAAAAATTTTCGATGAATTGGTTGTTAAATATTTTTAACAAATGTTTGTATTTTGTATGTATTAATTAAATTTAAGATCGTTTGATAATTTCGCAATAAAAATAAGTTAACTATTGACGCTTTGTGTTGATGGAATTTTTATTATTATATTATACATATGTAAAATTTTCTGAGAGCTAAATGTTACTCCTTAGTATTTATTTTTTTATCATATATACACGATTTAGCACTTTTAAAAGCTTTTTGATCATTGTGTTATCAAGATATGCTTTTAAGGCAATTATGATCCCAAATTGTCGCATTTTTCAATATCTAGAGTGAGACAATAAAAAACTTGTGTATATGCAAGAGAAGCATAAAAAATACATATTAAAATATAATCTTCCTTTAGTATCGCTTTTATTTTTACATTGGCATCGGAAATGCGATCTCAGCCTGTTTTACCTGCGTTATTACATTACACAAAATACAACGATAATGCGTTTGATACTAAACAGAATGTATCGAAGTATAAGAATATGAAAGCGGCTTATCTGTGGGCGTTAATGAAGCTGATAAATCGATGGATGTATTGTATAGGTCCACAATATCTGGTAACTAACACGTTATTAGGGAACGAGTGTAGGATGTTGTAATATTGGATATCTTGTTTCAGAGTCCACCCATCGAACGCGTCAATCAAAATTACTATCTTTTCTCTACCCCGAAAGCGTTGTCGGCTATTTATTCAGGCGCCATCTTTCTATTAATCTGCACATGATACGATAACATTGTTTATAAATGTTTAACGAGTAATACAGGCAGAAGTGTATGGGTAATAGATTTCTATTAGCGGTCGGATACAGCATATTACATCTAAGCGTTATGGAATCATATTTATATTAAATAAATTATGTTTTATTAGTTTAGGGTTATAAATTTGCATATTATCATTTTGTGAATAACATTAATGGTTATACGTAGTCTTATCTATGGTTGCCATTGATTTTAATTTCAATATATAAGCATTTGAAAATGTGATACACTAAAAAATAAAGACAATGGACAGTTCTACCATATAAAAATATAAAATACTATTCTCCCTTATCGTCTTATTGTATGCAAATATACAAAAACTAATTTATTTAATAAAATTAATTTTATGGTAAACAATTATTAAATAAATAATTTAGCTACACATCAAAATAAATATTTTTGCGGATAATTCATATAAATATAAAATGTACACAGCAACACAATAATTTATAGTGGTCAATTTTACTCTTAATTTTCTTATACGTATATATTTTTAAACTGCAATTTTAGAAACCGAAAAAATTTGTCCTTTTACGAAATGTCAATATATAAAAATCTGACATTTGACAACTGCCATTTATTTTTATTGAGCCAGACATATATATATATCAAATAAACTATGTATCAAATTTCATACAGCTAAAGCTGTTAGTATTTTTTCTTTAGCCATCACGTAGTGTGATGTATCCTAACGCATTTTATCCTAGGGCTCCACATCTTGCCCAAATTTAATAAAAAATAACGCATTGTTTATGCTTTATAATAACAAAATTGATTACAATTTTTTTGTTTTTACTGCACACTACTTACAAAATATTGCTCAATTTAATATTTTTATCAGACATACATATATTTATTAAATGCTCATTTTTTAATACTGTAATGCACAAGAAATTAATTTTATGAAACAGAGTATTTATTTAAATGCAAAAATCTTTTAGAATAATTCCCTAGTAAATCGCACCCTAATATAAGTATCACTACATCGCTGACTTCACTGATATGGGTTGTGTAGCGATATGTAGCCCTATTTTATAATAAAAAAAAATATTTTTAAAAAAGTGAGCAACTAAATATATCATGCACTTTATCAAAACATTACATATGTCAATATATATATAAATACGACGAAGTATTATACTAACATTAAAGCAAAGAATTTTTTTTTCTTAAATATAAGATATTTTAATAATAATAAAAATGGGTAAGAGAGATAAATAAAAATATGCAACTTTTTATTGCTGAAAATCTATTATCTATGAAAGTAGCAACAACTTTATCTGTAACTCTTTGAGCGGTATCGCCGTACATGTACGGTGTTCTGGACCTTTCACTGTTTTAAGGTAGCTCAGAAAATTATACAGTATAATTAGAAAATAATATATTTATATAATAATATTTTTATTATTGTTATTTTAAATTAAGAAAATAAAATCAATAAATTAATAACATAATAACAATGTTAAGAGCCTCTATATTGATATAAAAAAATCCATAAAAACCGAATATTATATATAAATTAAACATAATAAATTAACGATATTTAGTAATTGAAAAGTGTTAAAATAAATTACTAAAACATATAACACAAATAATCAAAGCAATAAAACGTTAAAAATCACTGTTTTTTTGCTATAGTAATACTAAAATAGTAATAAATAAATAACAACATAAATAATTATAGAAAACTACGAAAAATTACCTCACTCCTGGATGTATACTAATAAATAAACTACTCAAAGGGTTAAAAGATCAGCTTTATTAACGGCAACTGACGTTCTTTAGACCAGTATTCCTTAACTTTTTTACACCCGCGTCAAAAAAAAAGAAAAAAAGTCGGTTAAACCATGTGAAAGCATGGTGAAAGCTTTCGCGGATCGGCAATAAATTCTTAAAAATCAGTGCAGGATTACCAATAAAAAACTACTGCCCCAGAATATTTTGAAAGCTAATTAAGTTTATTCGATTATGATAATACATCTACAATTTTTAAAACAGTAGGTGACTATTTTAGTAGCACTTTTTTAAGAATACATAAGACATACCTCGAGCATGTTTTATAATGTTGTCTTAATCAAGAAGTTTATTATATTTTACGACTCCTACGTCTCACTGACCATGTATTATTTTAATCAACTGAGTTAAAACGCAAAGGGAATTTTGCACTGAATTGCTGATCGCCCTTAAATATATTACATCGTACTTCATATTATGTTGAATTATGGAATAGTAATTTTCCTGATGAGCTGGCAACAGCGTAATGAATAAATGCTTTGAGTAAAGTACGAGGGTTTCTTAGATTTAATAGCATGAATATTTTTTTAATGCTAATTTTTACTAAAAAATATTGATAATATATAATTCTATACTTTAAAATTTTTATCAATAATAACTATTAATAATAAAAATAATTATGTCAAGATTTGTTGTTCGGCAATTATATATTAGTAATTATAAATAATTACTATTATATTATCATTATTAAAAAAAAAAAAAAAATCTAGCTTTAAAATGCTTGCTTCTAAGCAATTCATACATCTCAATGAATGATAAATAATGTTTCTCATAATAAACACTAAGTGGGGCTCTGTACTTTTAGTATATTTTATTATGGACTAATCATGTAATTTAATTTAAAGTGATCGCTTTTATTACATTAAATTTAGTTGTAAATTTATATGAATTTTTGAACAGTAATTAAATATGCTTCACCAGAAAAAATAAAGATATTATCGAATTTCGTACAATTATGAATTGAAAAAGAATATATCAATGTCTACTTTGGGGTGGTGCGAGATTGACGAGGGTCGCAATTGACGAATGCTAAGCGAATTCAGAAAATGCCCCGACATCCCTGATTATCACTATTGATTGATGACTATTATCAGCGCGTGATATCTGGTTTCAAACGCGTTGTAACGCATACACCTTTCGATTAATATGAGAAATTTGCTGTTTCAGACAGCCATCGAAGATTTATATCTGTCGCGATTAAATTTATGCTATAACAACGCATGATACCGGTTGGGTTATGTGGTGATGTGGAATTGATTTCGGTTTATCTTTTGCCTATTAACGCTTGCGTATAATAAATTTGGTTCGCTATATACTCTTGACTCCACTATTAACTATGCAAAGTTTTAATTATTATAACATGTGATATAATCTGAGAGTGCACGTTTACCGCTGTTACGTAATCGCGTTCGTAGGGTATTGCATTATGTCTTGTTGCATGGTGAAATTGAATTACTTATGGCCGTAGCCAACCAGATAAGGTTTTGCCTTAACCACTTCAAAATTCAGTATACTTTTAACTATATAATAAAATCAGTGCTATTCACCCGCAGCAAGAAAACTGTTACAAGCGAGAGAGATTGAAAGCTCATGTGTGTCAGTGCTCTATGTAGAATAATGATATTTTTAGAACCCATATTTTCCCCTCTTATTTGAACTGGTAAAACGATATATTACGTGTACGCCTAAAATAATTAAATTTCGATTAAAAGTCTACTTTCATTCATAAAAGTTGCAATGCGTATAAATATTTACTCAATTAATGAATAGTATTTTTGGAGCATGGTGTTTGCTTATTTATTTGCCATTATATTGAATAATAGATACTATATCTTACCACTAGAAAATTCTACAACAATTTTGTTACAATTGAAAAAGAAAACAATGCCACAGTCGATTCGTGCTCAATCAAATACACAATGTTTTTTTTTCTATTGTACGTATAAATATCTTGAACAAAGTAACGAAATTCCGCAAAACCTCTCGTACGCACATTAAATAATAAATTCAAGGTTTTTTAAGGAAAAATTCAGCAAAATACAATATAGGAATTTTTGCGAAGCCAAATAGCGTACGAGAATAAATCATTAATATGGCTGTGCGCAATGAATTTACGTTGACGAAAGCTTTTTGTGACCTGACCGGCGCATTACATACACCTGTTTTTTATCATTCTAAATTTCGGTGACCATATTTCCAAACCTATATTTCGAGATGCAATATATTTAGTCTGACATGAATAAAATATATTTTTTTAATATTAAGCTACATTTAAATTATCTGGCAAGCATCTACCTACTAAAAGTACTTTTATTGTATCACGTATTATCAGGGGGCAAAGCCAAGATTAGGAGATTAGGGGGTTAACTTTAAAAAGTTTAAAGTCCTACCTCAGGCAAAAGACATGGAAAAGAAAAGATGTAGGATTTACTTCTCAAGTGGTATATTATTCAATGATTATACCTCATCGAAATGGACTTTTCAAAGTTAAGTTTACATTGACAAATCTTATTTTATACAATGAACATAAATTTAAAGTGCTGCGTAATAATGACCGAATTTATTGGGAGTTAGAATGTTAATTTAAGTTGATAGTTCTGAATATAATAGAAAACTATATGTTAAAGTTAAAAGGCATATCAGGGTTCTATCATAAGCTTTATAATAATAAATGTATATGTAAACGATAATGTATGTCTGCATAGAGTGAATGTCTTGATTTTTATAAACAATATTTATATGTCGCAAAAAATGTAAATTTTTTAGTAAAGTAATATTAAAATTTACATAGGTAAATAAATATATTTATACTAGCGAAAATCTCAATTAACTGGTATGTTGCTCTAAAATGTCTACAAAAATTTGCGATATGCAAAACGTCTATTTGCTGGTTTAAACCCAAAACAAATTAACCAAACTCAACGTGCTCAAATGAAAGTTCAAAAATCATCTTTGTTATTAGCAACTAATTATTTGTTTAACGATACCATAAATCAGTTAAAAAATAAAAAAAAGTAATCAATATTAAATAAGCGACACATCAACCGAAAATATGTTTTCGTGATTCTAAAACTCTCTATTTAAATTATCATAGTTTTGAATGCTTCTTCATTGATGACTCTATATACTCAACTAGGGTTGTAATATTTTTTCTAAGGGTAAATTATAGTTTCTTTGAAACGGTTAAGGCCAAAATGTGTACTGGATCACCCGCGCAGCAAATAAATACAGTTTCATCGATAATAATGATCAGCGGAATTATAAATCAATTGTTTAATACATTTTAACTGGCCTAGTTAGAAAATTTATATTCATACTATTGAAAACATAATTTCACTGTAACAGTTGCGAAACGTTCATTTGCTGTCTAAACCCAAACCCAACCTAATAAAAGCTTTAAAACTCATTAAAAATTTGGGTTTAAGCAACAAATAATTGTAATAATCGATCATCATAAATTCAATTCCGATAATTTTATTTTAGTTTTAATTTCTGATATATTTATTTTATTACTGATTATTTTTTATGTGAACTAAGCATTTAGTTATATTTACAAAATATTTATTTTAGTTTACTGACAAGTTAAATACAACCCTATGTTATAACAATAAATCAAAAATAAATTTGATATAAAAATGATTATATATAATGACTATATTATCTTAAAAAATATCCAGATGTAATTAAAACATATATAGATATTTAGATGTATTTCAAAACATTTGAAACATAAGAGTTTCAAACGCTAATTAAACGTAAATTTATTCAGAGTGTGCAATTATTAGAAAATAAGTTATTAAAACAAAAAAAAAAAAATTTTTTTGCCGAAATTTCTTTATAGGTCAAATATTCTTTCTTTGTCGAAAATTAATTTTGGGTTAAGTTAAAAGTTATTTATTGTCTACTTATTAAAGTGAATGTGTTTAATATTTATAAATATAATCCATCGACATTAGAAGGTGACGATTCCACATGACGAATAGACATTAAATGTTTAAGGCATAGCTTTCCCTAACGTTTTTAAAAAAAGTGAAATTCTATGAACACTACTTAAATTATATATTGTGCATTCAAATCATGATACAAATGTAAACGAATTCGGAGAATTCTGTGCGTATGCAAAAACGTTATTATTACGGCCGGTCGCATTGATTCTGCGTTGACGAAAGCTTTTACGTGACCGCGCGCGTCACGTGACCGGCACGTAAAATACACCTGCGTTTTTTCACCTCAACTCATTACCTGCACATAAATCGCCCCCGGCGGTTGGAACTCCTATGATATAATTAAAATGTTTTGTGATTAAAACGACCTGGTTAATTTTCCGCCATGCGCGCGCGTTATAAATATTATTGAAACGAGCTTGCGGAACTCGAACGTTTGAGTTCAGCGCGAGCTTTTAGCGTCCGTTCACACGGAATCTCTCTCAAACAACGCGACAATTGCATATTAATTTATGCAAATTTAAGCAAACATGCAAAATCATAAACAAACTCGTCCTGCGAACCTAGTGCTTCCCAACATTCTTAATATAGTGGCAAATGTAACACTGTATATTTCAATATGTATATATTTACGGATTAAAATATCGTGGTGTCTAAAATATTTCTGGTCCGAAATAAATTATATAATGAATAAGAACAAATTAAAAAATACTATAAATATTTTTAGTAGTATTTTTAATTAATTAAAAATTAAAATAATATAAAAAAAAACATAATGAAATAAATCAACGTGTTTAATACGGGTCCAAAATTATATTTTGTCGAATGTATTAATTGATTTATCAACTGGATATTTAGTGTCAACATTAGCATAAGCAAAAGCAACGACACAATATGGAAATCAATCTGTAAGCAAACTATCAATACAGCTTTTAATTAATAGATGCAATTTACGTTATATAAATAATCGATATTATAATTATATATTAATACCAATTAAGTCATCTCCCAGAATTTAAAAACATTAAGACTCATATGGGATTCGAATCAAGGTCTTTCATATATAAGTCGCCAATTAAATAAGTCTATCTAAACGATTTTGTAAAAATAAATAAAATATAAAATCATATAACGCACATATAAAATGTATGATATGTAAATATATTATTGAATTATGAAATAAAACATGGCAATCCCAAAGCAAATTTATCAGAATAATGAATTTTGACTAACATAAAATATGTATGTTAAAATAATTCGTTGAAAACAGTTATAATCATATGTTACATTTACTTCCATACAAAAAATGGGTCTAGCTTTTGGGTTAAAGCAAAAAATCTAATATACATTCTATGTTTGTATACATATATAAATAAAAAAATCACTAGATCCACTAAAAAAGACGACATATCTTTGTTATGTGACTAAGATGCAGAAAAACTGAACATAATTTTAATTTACGACGCGCAATTTATCTCGCGGGTGAAGAATTTTGTTTAGATAATTTTCTAAAGTTAAACCTGTAGACGCTAGATCAATAAGGTTTTGTGCATTATTTATTATTCAGAAAGAAACCAGTAGTGACATAAGTGTCAGATCCATTAAAAATAAAAAAATGTAAAGAGATAAATAAATAAGGTTGTAATACAATACACAGTTCGCAAATGGATAACGAAAAAAAAAACATCAAATTTGCGAATGATTTTAAAAAATAACAACACAAACTAAACAATTTACAGCATCTGCCGCAATTATAAGTTACTATATGTGCGAAATCTGCCGACTAAGCCGATCTATAATTTACACATTATATACCATTTATATACCGACAATCGACCAACATAGTCTGCACAATGAATGTAATGACATAGACATAAGAGTTGGGAACTTCGGGGCATCCAAAAATATGTACATATATTGGTGGTACCATATGTTCACATAGAGATATCTACAAAGGCACATAGAAAACCCCCGATGATAGATTACTTGATTAGTTTATCATTGCAAAATTGCGTGCTCGCATATCCGATTCCAAAAAAGAAAATAAACGCTTACTAGAAAATATATCATTGAACTACTAAAATATAAAGACGTCGCAGCACAGTATAAGAAAAAAATAAAAGCGAGCTTCCATACATACGAAAACAATGCTACATAATAAGAATCTAATGATATAAATATAATGAAGAATCTAATGATACTGTATAAATGTTATGTCAATGGCAGAAAATGTTTTAGGACAGGCACCAAAAAATAGAAACAATAAATGTTTCGGTACAGAATGCCAAGACGCAACCAGAGAAAAAACCTGGCATATAAGATAGTGCAGAAAAAAATTATAAATGCATATTAATGCGCAAATAAGAAAATATGATTCACAGAGAAAAACATACACTACGATTAAGTCAGAGGGAGTAATAACAGTAGATTCTTCAACTGTGAGGTTAACCAACTTCGGAGAGAATTTAAACCAAGAAACCATATATAATTAAAAAACAAAATATCTTAGATAGATAGATGAAGTATCACTCTGAAGAGATACAAACAATTGGAGATGAAGTGTATCTGAAGAAAGTAAGCAAAGCGTTAATGCATTTTAAAATAATAAATCAACCTTTCTGCAGAGATGCTAAAAATATGTGAGAATATTATTCTGCAACTCATAAACAAAATATTCGACAATATAAAAACATACCCTCTGAATGGAATAAGGGAATTAAATATGCGAAACATAATTTCGCAGAATAATGGCAAACAATTATCTTTTTTAGTAAATTCCCTATAACTTGTAAACCAATCAAGATATTTTATTAAAATTTAGTATGTAGCTTCCTTATGATTTTTGCATAAATATATTAAAAATTCATCTACTATAATAGAATTTGAAAATTCCACACATATAAGAAAATGCATTTTATAATTGAAGGAATGCAGTATATTTGGTTTATTCTGAACTATCGACCAAAACCTATTGTGAAAATTTCTCTTCTCTCATTGATTTTTTTTTATTGTAATTATAATTTAAAAAAATATTTTTAATCACCCCAAAGTGGACGAAATAGATGAAACTTTTTTGGAAAAAAATTAAGACACGTTGTTCAACGCCCTCAATGATTGGGAATATATGGAACAGTAAATAAACTGAAATAGTGGTTTAGTTTACTTGTTTTAATGGGTATAATTCATAAGTTCAACAAACCCCATAATCGAGACGCCGATATTTTGAAAAAAACTATGTCAAGAAATAGATTTAGACAAATTTAACTTATTTGCATTTTGTTAGAGATGCAAAAATTTCAAATTGTACAGATAGGCTCGCGAAAGTGAATCCAAATTTTGATTACCTTTTAGCCAAATTCAATAATGAATATAAGTCAAAGCAAAACCTTTTCCTGGATGAGGGAATTATTTCATGATTAGGTAGACTCATTTTTCGGGTATTCAGTCCTCAATCAAATATGGAATGTTAAATAGAATAGTTTGAGAATCAGATACCGGTTAAATTTGTAATTTCAA
This sequence comes from Plectrocnemia conspersa, assembly GCF_051122295.1. Taxonomy (NCBI): domain Eukaryota; kingdom Metazoa; phylum Arthropoda; class Insecta; order Trichoptera; family Polycentropodidae; genus Plectrocnemia; species Plectrocnemia conspersa. The sequence continues at coordinate 18,237,521 of NW_028277165.1, forward strand.
ATTATACACCAAAAATGCAGGAAGATTAGTAAACACAGCAATGAAAATACTAAACCCATATCTGGACAAGTGGCACCGTGTTTATGGTGACAATTTTTATAATAGCGTTTTACTCGCAAATTATTTATTTTTACGGAAAACAAGACTATGTGGAACAATCCAGAAAAATATAAAATTTAGACCACTACAGATGAAACATGGCAAAAATAGTATAACGCTTATCCAAATTTGGAAAACAAACATTAAAATATGATAGAATGATATCTACCTTTCATAACAGCCAGGTGGTAGACACGGGGAAAAAACCAAAACGACCAGCCTTTCAATGTATAATTGACTGTAATAATTATATGAGGTATTGATCACACCGATCAATAGTTACCTAGCTACCTGATATTTCGAAAAACAATGGAATAAACAAAAATGTTCGTTTTTTATTTATTTCAAAGCGAAGTGTTTTATTCGTTCAGTGTCTATCAAAATTTGAATCATAACGGTTAAATAAAACTCAACGCTTTTCTATTGAGTAAGGCTGAAGGATGCATGCAGAATTCAGTGAAATCCATCGATTCTAAAGATATTTCACCAATTTCTACCACATTTTGCCATGCCTGTGCTGTCGATCTACCAGAAAGGCTTTCGGATAAGCTGAAAAACTATCAGCCAATAAAAATAAAAATTAGGGAGTATATGTGAGAAGAAAGTGTCGTGTCGTGTTTGTTCTGCGCATGGAGTAAAAAAAGATACAGCATACATGTGCAGAAGTTGTGAAATTCCTCATCATATTGATGAATGATTTTATACGTATCAAAAAATATTGAAATATATAAAAAGTGTATAGTGATATAGTGTTTTTTATAAGTGTAATGATGAAAATAAATGTGTCCGTGCCAGTTGTAAGCAGAAAAAGGACGCCGAATAATTTGGTGAGTGCAAATTATATTTTTTTATAAATCGTTTATACAAAAATGTATAGATGCATTTAAACATATATATTAATTAAATATAAATAACTGGTTTGTAACCATTGCAACCATTTTCAATTTACGCAAAATATTATGAATGAAAAATATATATTTATTCGTTCATGATTTTATTCCTTAGAGATTCTTAAAGTGCAATAATATTTTTTTTCAATTATTTTACAATAAACTAATACGGCAATAATTTATCCGAATTATAGCTCTTTTTCCCTAATGATTAAATCGATAAAAAGGTTCTTAAGTTCATGGATTATATTTTTTGGAAGTTCTTTGATTACTGTGTTATATAATTTATCTACATATACCATAACGATTATACTCTTTTTTTGTAATAACATATAGAATTTAAGGTTGAAAAATTTTGTTAATCGATGTACTAGCAATTTGTTGTGATTGAATTAGTTATATGTTTACCTAGCCAGACTGGTTGCCCCTCAAATTTATTTATGTTTAAGAAGTGTAACATATAATATTATTTTTAATATGAAATAAATAAGTATGGTTCATACATTTCATGAAAAATATGTACTTGCCTTACAAAGGCGACGTCTCATTGCATTGGGTGGCAATTGAATAAGTCAATTTTTTTTACAAAAATTCTAAGTTACATATAATTTATTTTTCCTTTGATATTATGTAAAAATAATATACTACCGTCTTTAATTATCATATATAGGCAAACTTTATGGTATCCTAGTTTTCTTTTTAATAAAAGAAAACGCACGGTGCATCACTCATGTTTGAGTTCACGGCCACTAAGCAATGTTCTTTCAAGACTCGTATACGAGTCTCCGGGCGTTAAGCAGTTAGGTTAGGTTAGGTTAGGTTATAATTTTTAAATACTTCATATAAAATAATATCTAATAATACAGCAAGACGCATGCAACACTAAGTAGGTAAAGAAGTAGAGAAATATTATTGTGAAATATTAAATTTTTCAATTCGAGATGAATCACATATTAATCGATTTCAAAGTTGCATATGACTTAATAAATATAATACAGAGGAGTAGATTATTTGTAATATTGCATATGACAAAATAAATTTACATTTGGGTTGTCTCGCCTATTTTATTGATGATAATATACACAAATATTTGGAAAAAAAAATGATTTTAACTTAAAACATAATATTATGGTAAAAATCACAATTAACTAAAAAAGCTATGATTTCTAAGCTACAGTAAAGAAAATATTTCTGATACAGAAGAAACAGTATATAAAGCTAGCATACATAATCTTATTAAATATCAGAGTGCATGGAACTCAAACTTGCCTATACTTTTTTTTAAAAGAATTTATTTATCTAGATATATCAGTCAAGTCACAAAATCAGTTGGTATTTCACCTTTACAATTTATCGTCAATAATCAGTATAAGTTTGAATATTAAAAAATATATTTTAAAATTATAATTAAAACCCTTATCAAAAATCATATGCCATTTTAATAAATTTACAGCTAGAAATTTTAAATGAATAACATTTTTAATTAATGGTTAACTTATTTTTAATTTATGGTTTACTTATATTAAAATACGGGTAAAAATGAACTAATATCAATCAAAATATAAGCATATTCTAATATTATAAATAAAAGTAATAAGGTTTGTAAAAAATATTTCTTAATATAGTAACATATATATCAAAGTTTAAAAACTAGTTTACTTGCACCTTTGCTCTTCATTTTTTCAAAATACACATTGAAGTTTTTAAGCATCATTTGTATTCCACGCATGTGCTATAAACTTTATCATAGACACCTGTAACCAGACTCTTATTAAAGCTCTTATGTTTCATTAAGAGAAATCAGCATACGATAAACCACTTACAATGTCATGCAAAATATTTTAGAGGGGAAAATAATAATATTTATATTAAACATGTATTCAATCTCAACATTTCTCCAATGCTAATCTAAATTCATACTTACTGCCTTACTCTTTTTCGACCTCGTATTATTTCTCTTTGAGCCACTACAATGGTCTTTCTCTCTCATTGTCCATCTGTCCGTTGCACTATATGTCCATCTATATTGCATTTCGAGCTTTTGAACCGTTGAATTATATTTCATTAACTTCCAGCAATGTCAAAAATGCTTTTAAAATAATAAAATTGCTCGCGGTTAAAGTAAAACAATAAATTCTAACGTAGTATTTTTACGTCCTAAATAATTTATTATATAATATTATTATAACATTCATAAATATAATAATTTAAGCAACGTTCCACTAATTAAGAAAGTAATTTAAGCTTCAATTTGATTTGTATTGTGTTTGACCCAACAAAAGTGAAGTATATGAAACACACATCGAGTGCTGACCGTCCCAGAATAGTTTCATTCTAGAATTGTGAGGTAACATGTAGTGCTTGTAGCATTGTAAAATAAATTGTTATAATTAATAAAGGAAATTTATATTACTTGTATAGCTAAGGACAAATGTAAAAAATAATAGAAAATTATATTATAAAACTATAGCAATTGCAAGTTAATAAACTTGTCTTAAATAACGACTCAACCTAAGTCATTTTTGTATATTATACATAAACATGGAAATTAAATAACATAAAAGAGACAATAAGCGTTTGTACGTGAGTTGTAATATCCGAAATGAAAATAGCGAATAGTGTGTCGTTGTAGCGTGTCACGTGCCCATTTTTCATATAGCCCTACATTATGTTCCTATTCATGTCGTATTTGATTTTTGAAAAATACGCCTCACAAAAGAAAATATTCGCATAAATCTGCCACGTTAATCAGGCGAATTTTAGAACCGAAAAATATGTTGCAAGGTATCGCGGCCATAAATAAGTTAAAGCTCTGCGTCACAGATGTTCTTAAGTATTAAATTTATTTGCCTTTTTGCGAAGAATGATAGATTTCTTTCTTAGAATGTACATGTTGCAAAAATCAAATAAATCATGTAAATTTTAATTAAATATAGAAATGAAAATTATAAAAATAATAATGATTTTTTCATATTATTATATCTCCTATATGATTGTCATGCTCTATTAAAAAATATATTTTTAAATGGCAACTTCAGTCTACGTTATGTGAACATTTTGAATACTTTGCCAAATACTGAACAGTGAGAGCATGCAATAACTAGTTACATACCTTATAAATTCTTTTGTATGTACTGTAACTGAGTGATTTTATCTGTGCATACATTGCCTAGTTAATTTATGTGTTATCTGAATTCACACTTTATCTGCAACATTTATAAATTTAAATAATTCGAGGTAAATGTTTTTTTTGCTATATGAATTATACAGTATAAGATACAGTATTTTTTGAGATATTGTATATTATTCTACTGGATACAGCTTTTAATAACGTATACTTTTATACTTAGTTCGTGGTATAAAAAGGCTAAATCATTATATAGTGTTATTAATAAATACCCTTTAATATATGATGTTGCTAGCTTATATTACGCCGAGTACCCTTTATTATTAAGAAAATTTTATTCAGTGTACATTTTCTAAATAATTACACCTCGCGAATTCTGAAAGGTTCAATTAATAAATACTCAGAAAGCAACTCTCAAATGATTCATTCAAGAATCCCTCTGAGAATCTTTAATAAGCTTCGAATTCAAATCACGCGACACAATCGAACAATGGCCATCGAAATTAATACTAAATTACACATTCAACGTGTTTAAAACAACATAATACCCAATAAGTTTATATTTGATCTTTGAATTTCGCCGTTCCTCCAGTGATTGGGTTTAAGCAAATTGAACCATCGATCGGTAGTTATCGGTTGTTTAACTATACGAGGAGCGTCTCGAACCTTCACGTTTTGACTGAACCCTCGATGATTGGGTCAACCTTGCTTGAATTGTTTCGTTACAGTAAGTTGTGTTAATTACTGGGCACTGGGTACACGTGATACCGTGTACTGATTGTGTGCGGTTCATGCCACGCTTACTAACCGTGCCTAGTTGCACGTTTCACTGTTACAGAAACAGAACTACATATCCTAGAAATGCTTCTAAGCTAATGTTTGAATAACCGTTTTGTGTATGACACTTTAAAATTATATACAATAGATGTATGTATACATTATTTTACGTATAAAAAAGACGCTTAAAAAATATTATTAGAATGTGTCGATATTTATTCTATATGTCACAGAAATTATATCATCTCAATTTAATGTTTTTGTAATTTTAAAAACAATTTTGGTATTTCATTCGAATATGAAAATATGAAAATATTTTTATAGTACGATACCCGTTTGCATAGTGACATAACATTTTCACGTCTCGTGAAAAACGAGTGCGATATCCGCAATGTAAATAAGCTCACGTTCAACGCGTCAACAAGTGTCAAATTCGTTCACAAATTTTGTTCATCCATTTATATTTGTTTCAATTTGTTACTGGTTGAACAGACGTTGTTTTGATAAATGACTTTGATACAAATTGTATACGTTACGCAAAATCTCTGTATATGAAAATATTAACATTTATGACATTTCGTATTTCCGAGATTTTCCATCTGGTCAAACAAAATGGATATTATGTTGCACTCTCTGGCGGGTTTCAAAGTCTTTCTTCCAGTGGTAACTCGTGATGCACGGCTAGTTTATGAAAGGCGAAATAATGCATGATCCTTAAATTGAATATGATAGTAACACGAAACATTCCCAAGATGTAGTAAAACTTTTTTTTTTCAGCGTAAAAATGTATATATAATAAACTGGAAATCTAAGAAAATTTAAAGAATATAATATAATATTAGAAATGTTTTACACGCCTAATTATATTATAATTTTTAATAAGAATATTCAATGTAACATTTGAGAAACAAATACTGCTATTAATTAAATTGCTATATTGAATTTCTGAGCAAGGTTTTATTTTTAGGCATCTTAATTATATACATAAAATAATGTATTTATAATGATTATTTACTTGAATAATGTATATAATTTTTCAATTTTCATTTTAAATGACTAATTGATAACATAAAAATAAATCATATATTTAACAATATTAAATTATTTAATTTTTAATAAAAATATTATGGATAGTCATAATTTTCGTCATTACTATACGGTCTTTGAAAATTGTGGCTATTTTAACTAATTTTTCGATATTAATAATATGTGGTTGATGCTTATTTTATTCTACAAAAATATCTGTAAATCTTAAAATAATTTAAAATTAGAATGAAATTTACTTTTATTCAAATTTGATAGGGGCTACTGTTCTTAATTTAATTTTCTAGGTTTCAATCACCTATGGAATTAAAATTCTCGGTTACTTTTAGCTGAGAAAAATATTGCTCTTAAGAGCCTGTATTTTGTACCTGTAAATTGTTTAACTTTTTCAATATAAGTTTCAGATTACTTTAGCATCGTATTAGATTGATTTGTATTAGATTGAACTTCTTAAACATTTTTTAAATAGCAATGTTAGCTTTTTTTCCATTTGTTTCCCATAAAAATGTTTTTAACATAAACTTCGGTTTTACATAACATTTCGAGTCTCGTGAAATTCAAGAAAAAGAACGAGACCTTTAGATTAAATCGCTGTATACACATATACAAGTATATAATAGTTTAATCATATTTAATTCGTTTTTAAATTGACTTTTTATTAGCACTGTTTTACTGTTACACTTTTATTGCATTACAATTTTTTTTAAATGACGAAACGAATTTTGCTTGTGTAAAATAAAAGAACCTAATCCGGTTGACAATTCTCTGAGAAAAATAACTTCATTGTAATAACAAAAATGATATAGCTAATACTAATTGAGAAAATATCATAGCGAGTGATTTTTCGATGTCTTATACATTAACACAAAATTAAACTCAATCGCAAATGCATAAAAAAAGTCACACGCGTGGTTTGTAAAATTGACAAAACAGTGCTAAAAAATCAGTTACCGTAGTACGCTCGCTGAAAAAATATTTAAGAATAAAAAATCCCCTAAGCTAGATAAATTTGATTACATCGTGATTAAAAAATCCTTGTAATCACTACTTATCCAAATTATTTAATGCTAATATATGATAGACGAGCAGTATATGTCTCTGACTATTGCCCTGAAAAACCTAAGTTCGAATCCCATAAGAAACTTAGTGTTTTTAAATTTAGATTATGTCTCTGGGTGCTCAGAATTAGGGATTTTATGTAATTATAATTCCAATAGCTCATCATAGATTAGGTTTACCTAGATTTTCCTAATCTCACGGATGAATATCGTGATGATTAGTTAAAATTGAGCTAGGTCGTACATATCTATATAAAAAAGTACGACAAAATTATAATCAATTATGTATTCTATTTGCCATAATATGGCTTGTGGGTCCTTCCCGTTTTCAAATTCAAGACCGAGACGGAAAAATATTAGTGATGCTTAAATATTTTTAAATCGATTATATTAATGATGTTATTCCGTTACCAATCACAAGTTCTTCTTTAAAATCACATTTGCTTTTACAAAATATATTCTTCTACATCAGCGCTGTCCAACTATATACTAAATAAAGCGTAAATTCAAATTTTATAAATGTAACTTAACTATACAAAAATCCATTATTTACTTCAACGCTAACTTTACGACCCGCGGGTCATATACTTTTTATACTGCAAGCAATTTGAGTCATTTTATTGCTTTTTTATTGTATGTCCACATCCTCTACAAAAATGATAAAAATTAAAAACATTTTTTAAATCTTAAAATAATTAACATCTCCAGTGTAAAAATAATCAACTTGGATATACCAAAGGTTTACGAATTATAAAATGAAATGGACCCTATTATTATTTATTCAATTTAAATAAAATAATAAAATTAAAGTCTACGTTCAATAAAGGAACTCTATTGCATAGTGTTACATATGTGTAACAAACGCCGAGCCATTGTGTTTTCAAATTATTCCGATAGATGTCTCTGTACACGTGATAATTCCATTTAAAAAAAATTGTTGGGTGCAGATGTGTCACATTTTTGGGAATTTCAACATTTGTTTTCATTGGTGCTAGTGGATATAAACGAAATCAAATCTATTTATATACTCCAAAAAGGTTAGTCTACCTTTGCTTATTTATTTTTGATTTCTATTTTTTGTAATAGTTGCATAAAATAAACAAAACATGCAGTTGTAGACACTGGCTTATATTGACCAAGAGGAACAGATGCAAAATGCCGAAATGCAATTAAATTTCAGAATGTGTGAAAAACGTGGTGTGGTCTGTGTTTTATTAAGAAGAAAAATTTCTTTAAGAAGTTTTGTAAATATTTTTTGTATGTTTTTAATTTTAATATATTTGGTCGCGTTCTGCATGATGTTGCATATTTACGACAAGCAAGTTTTTTATAAATATAATCCACAAATAGGCCTAAATAATTTTTAATTATTTTTGTCGTCATTTTCAACCTTATTTTAGTACCAAATATTTTTATTTTTGAATTTGGAAAAATAATGCATTCAAGGGTTAAATGCTAAAATTATGTATTTTTGTTTTTAAATAAGAACAAACATTTTTATTTAAAACCCATAATTTATTTTTTGTGGCATGGGGTTGCATTATCATGGTGTAAGATGACACTTTTGAGTTTTGCCGTTAATTTCTGGCAATATGGATTTGCTATTTTATAGCAATTAAAAAACGGATTACTCTTCTAAAATTGCATTACACACAAGATCACATTTTTTGATACAATTCGCTACAAGCTTGGCTTTCTGGTAGCTTATCTTTGTTTACACATTCCCGTTGGCGTTTATTAGTACCATAATCTCCATTAACAATGCGCTCCAAAAAGGTTGTTTTTTTATCGCACCAGATGAGAAAGACACATATTGACACCCTGCATTCGGTTCACTGCGTTCGATCGTGTGATACCCATTGAAACAATTCAATTTAGAAACTTTCCAGATCGCAAACAAATATCGATAGACCGTCGATTGTGTTGATCCGAGTGTCTTCAATATCTAGAAAGCATATAGGCTCACTCCAAATATCGTAGAGCCTCGTTATCCAGTATTTTAGACCTCATTCCACCCTCCACCCTATGATTCGTCCACCAACGAAAAATTACCGGATCGAAATCTAGCAAATTACTTTGTACACATTCGTTTGATCACACAATGTTTTTATGTGCACTGACAGCGGATATGCCCTTTTTTCAATAAAATACATGCCAAATATGACTTTCATATTGATGACTATTTTTCCTCGAAATTCGTATTTACAAAATAGCAAATGTTTAAAAATTCATAGCATGAAAATTGCACTCTTTTTATCTATGTATGATAAAATAATAGTGTAAAAACAGCATGTATTTATGGCATTACCGATATATTATAATATAAACCTTAAAAAACGGCATAATGGACCAAATTTTAATTTCAATAAAAACATGTAGATATGAAGAATATATAATGAGCTTTAGAATGACAATGAATCAATGGTTATATAGAAAAGCTTTAGATAATTATGAAGCGAAAAATGTCAAAAAATATTATCACTAACAACCGCATCGAGCATTTGATTGATGTGTGGCATAATTGTTAGGTAAACACAAAAAACTGCTGAAATGTAAAATAAAACGCCTAAAAAAATTTGGGCCATAATTGCAGTAAACGTCAACTTCAACAAATATTGAATAAATTATCAGTAAAACTAATAAAGGAAAGTGTGAGTTTTGATTTTTTTGACAACAATATCAATAATAGCATTCGTATATTAATTAAAAAAAAACCTTTATTAAGACTTAGCTTAAGAGGATTATATTTGTTGGTGTCAATATAGCAACGTAAATAAAACGCTATAGATTTACTGGACATTATTTTTGCGCAAGCGACTCGAAGCCTGCAATCTGGCTAACATTTTTTAATCCTAAGAGTGAGAAATCTCATGTAGACATTCAGGAGCTCAGAACTTGCGTAGCTTTAGACAGAATGAGCTGCAGAAAAATCTTGGATATATAATTTAATTAGAAATAATGCCGGTTTTTGCCGATTAAATTTATTTATATTGCAATACATACGTGTATCGTATGTATTTTATATTACTCACATTACTAGGAAATGCAGTAGCGTAGCATTTCAAACGAGCCGCCACTGTTTCCCACCATGATTAGAACGCGAATCGGCGTCAAAACGTCACCACAAAGATGTCGAGTCAGGATAGAATTTCTGGCTAGAATTCTCTTGGCGCAAGAATAACGAGCAAGAAAACGCCAAAGATTTAACAGTTGTATACACACAACCAGTCGGGCTTGGAAACCTCTCACCCATACACTAGAGAGAGAGGCCAAGCTTTGCATATTGTATCCGATGGAGCTTTACATACAATGTCGTCTACCGGTACAAGCCTAATCTGCGCTACGTAACCGGGATTAAATCACGGGCTGTGTGACAAATTACGTGATCGAGCTCGTTGTTTCCATGTTTGTTGTTTTTGTTGTTGTTGTTGACGTGTTGTTTTATCGCGTCAAAATTATGTATTCTTATTAAAAGCGCGATATTAAATTTTCTCCGGCTAATCCCCAGTAGCGGCTCAAATCGTATCGGTAAACATTCCCGGAATTCCCTTGGAAATTTCGATAAGCGAGCCGACCGGTATTTCGTCGCAAAACTTGGGCTGCAAAGTTTGGACGCATACTTTCCTATGCGGCCTTATGAAAGTTGTTGACGGACATTAGTTTGCCCGTTTCGTTCTTTTGCGGTTTGTGTGATAAATATGTGCTAAATTAATTAGGAACTTTTGAACTTAAGATGTTCTTCTTAAATAACAAAATAAACACATAAATCATATAATATTAAAAATATAAGATAATCTTTGCAGTGAAAATTATTAATAGACACACATGATAATCTCGAAATAAAAAATATAAATTCTAACCTAACTATTTATACAATTATTAAGGCATACAGGTTAGGCCATTATAATGGGGCACCGCAATACATGTGCTATACGTTAAAAAATCGTTAAAATATAAATAAAAATCCGACTAAGGTTGTTTAAAGTCCTTATTTTAAGCTTATTTTTAATAGTTAGTAGGCACACCCTTAGCTATAATTACAGCTGCAGCCCTTTTTGGCATACTGTCAACTAATGACTTACGAGTGAACAGTGACAATTTTCTCCATTCCATCTGCAATTTTTCTCGCAACTTAATTTTTGGTTTGCAATTGTGTTGGGAATCCTTTTCTTTTAATTTTGCCTATAAATGCTCCATATGATTTAGGTTTAGTGACTGTGTAGGCCATCCTAAAAGCAGCAAATTCTTTGATGCAAACTAACCCCTGCTTTTTAGCGAAATATGGCATGGAGCGTCTTCTTGCTGGAATCGGATGGTTGCGTAGTCTGTGCTTATAAATATTTTCCAGTAGGAATCCATTAAAGTGAGTTCCAACTACATAAATGTCACTATTCATACTACCGTCACAATTCTACAGGTTTCCTACCTCTGCTGCTGCCATGCTTCCGCGACAATATTTGGCTTTGAGTACTACATAATCAGTAATATATTCTTCTCTGACTCTTCGATGCACGTGTACTACACCAGGGGTCCCAAAACTTATTTCATAAAATTGTTGCTCTAAAAATTTAGTTTTTTATTATTTTTTATATTAACCAATTTTAGTTCAAAATTATCTTGAAGTTATTTTCATCGGGCTAAATGACTTTCGATTAATTTTCAGATCTCAGAGTTTTCAGGCCCACTCTAACTTTCGCGTTTTATTTATTTTTGAAAGCCACGATTTGTGTCGGGCTTTGAGTTCCACCTTGTTGAGCTTTCTTCTCAGCTTCCACGAAAAAATGGATGGCTTTCCGCTTATAGAGACCTTAGCAACCAGCTTTGAAGATATTTTAAGGGACTCGCGAACCAACATTCGATCTTCCAAGGCAGTTGTCTTTCGTTTTCTTACAATTCTTGGATTTAATTTGTAAGTACCACATTCGTTGAACCGTTTCAAAGTATTTTGGACAGCGTGTAGTCAGTGGCGTAGCTATGGTATGTGTCACCCAGAGCGATCCTTAAAATTGCCACCCCCCCCCCATACATTTTTTGCAAGGTCATACAATCGGCATTTGTTAAAATAATTAATTGGTTATTATTTACTTCTTGTTATTTGTGAATTACTATGTTTTAGTGGATTCAGGGTTAAGAACCACACTAGACAATCCTATCGCGAATATGCCGCCCCCAAGCAAGTGCCGCCTGGGGCATCCCCCCCCTCCGCCCCCCATAGCTACGCCACTGCGTGTAGTGAACAATTAACGTGTTTACTAATTTCCGATAAATGCAGTCAATAATATGCAATATTTGAATGCAAGAAAATGATATTCACCCTTTTAGCTTCACTTAGTTCGCGATTTTTTAATTGTTAATAAAATTTTCAAAACAAATTTAATAATTAAAAAAATTTAAACGACAAATAAAGGCCAAATTCTCGCAACTGAACATAAAGGTCACTTAAGCGAAACTGGACAATATATTTTTAAGACGCAAGTGAGCAATTAAAAAATACGATATCGTTCGGAACGTCCACTTGAGGTGACTACGCCAGAAATGATCGACAAAATCCACGATATGGTCTTGAGTGATTGTCGCGACGAATGTTAAAATGCGCGAAATTGTTAAAGCCACAGACATATTACATGGATCAGTGGTTTTAATTTGGCACAAAAAATTGGGTATTAAAAATATATTAGCAAGATAAGTTCCAGTGCAAAATAAACACAATCGTCTATTCAATGGCTAATTTGCCTCTTTTCCGTCGCAATCTCAACGATTTTCTACATCGACACATAGCCGTTGATGAAACACAGATCCACCACAACACTCCATATACAAATGAATAATCAAAACTGTGAATTTCTAGAAACGATCTGGCTCCAAAGAAGGCAAAGATGGTGAAATCTGCCAGAAAAGTAATGGGCACGGTTTTTTTTTGGGATGCACGTGGTATCATCCACATTTACTACTTGGAAAAATACCAAAGATGAATAAGGAGTATTATGCAATATTATTGAATTGGTTGAGTGGAAAAATCAAGAAAATACGCCAAAATTTGGCCAGAAAGAAAGTGCTTTTCCATCAAGATAACGCACGTTTCGAATGAAGCAAAAATGCATGAATTACACTTCGAATTGCTACCGTATTCACCGAATTCACTAGACTTTAAAAAAATGTCTCGCAGGAAAAAATTCACTATCATCACCGAAACAGAAACCTATTTTGAGGACCTTCCTGTGGCTTAAAAATATTGGAAAAACACTACGTGGAGTGTATCGGGCTGAAAGAAGATTATGTTGAGAAATAAAAATGAATCAACCCAAAATAATGTTATGGTTTTCTATTGTTTTGTAAGGACTTATTGGCATACTCTTATATACAAAAATTCCCACAATTAATTTCAGCTAAATTTTAATCATATACGTGAAAAGAGGTGCTTATTTAATTTATTTAAATTATCATTGAAAGTTCTCATTCTTAAATTCATGTACAACACTTTTTTTTAGGTTGATAAAACACTCTTTTTAATTCACCTTCTTGAAGAAACGTTATATTATTTACTACGGGTTAATTTTACAGTGTCTTTGTTAATTTCACAGTTTCCCACTGCGATAGCGACGACACGATTTTATTGCTTTTGACGTGGATTTTTGACTTCTGAGAAGGGATAATTGCTTTTTGCGCTCTCCTATTGCTCAAAATTTGGTTTAGATATTCTTCATTCAATTTTTACTCGTTTTAAAACGTAATATTGTAAAAAAACGTCATAAATTAAGTTGTAGCTTCTTATCTTTCCATATTTTGTATCCATTCTTTACATAGCTTTTTATCATACCAATATTTCTATATTTTCTGTCGTCGTTTCTGTTATTGTTTTGGTCCTTTTTTAGTTAGACTGACGATTGAGAATTAACCGAAATTTTCTTTCATTTTTAAACTTTGGGGTTAAGCTTTTACACTTCAAAATAAGTGAAATAAAAATAATGGCGTAAAATTTACGTAAAAATAAAGAAAAGTATATAATTTAAAAAAAAAATCATACGTTACACAAATATAGTATTTTATTTTTATAAAACACATTACCAGTGAAAGAGCCATTACTCCATTATCAGTGGTTAACTGTAGTGGGCTCGTGTAAAGCCATTGTTAAATTCACTTAAAATGTTCAGACCATTGTTAAAAAATTTACAGTTTACCACTGGTACACACATATACTACTTATACAAATGTATGTGTACTTGTGGCATATAAAATAGATTTTTTCAACAAATTGTATGTAGTCGGCTTCATTTTAGTATTACAATAATGAGAAACGCACATATTAAATTTCATTTTCACTGTAGAAATGGCTAATCTTTATTTGTAAATATAAAAAAATATTGTATTTATAAGGCTTTTCCTTGGAAGAAAATAAAACGGAAAAAATCTTAATCGCTGTAGACGTGCTGAATTTACTAAAATCTCATAATCCGCCTGTTGTTATCCCTCTGTAATCCTTAAAATTAACCAAAACTTCTATCGTTTCTCCTAAGATAGTATACCACAAAACCTTTGTCGACACCGAGCTATTCCTTCTTTATTGGTAATTGGTACTGTGTAATTAAATTTACCGCTTTTTCGCATTATTCAACAGTGTATGCTGAAAAACACGCAATATTAACTTAATAGTTTATACATGAAGCACATGGCAAATATTTGTCCATGGAAAAATAATCCTCACATGCATACACGCTGTTGCTGCTATGTATTTTTCCACTTAAAGTGCATACTTTCCAAATCAAACATTACATTATTCGCTCATGGTGACAATTTAATATTGATATTGCACTTATATTTTTACTAAAGGGTCGAGTTAATAAAGAGTGCTTTATTCAGAATCGACAGAATATTTAAAGGCATAATTCGGTAAAAACGCAAAATAATCATTATGTGATATAATTACTTAATGGCTCCACAGTTTAAAATTACTTATATTCAATCTATTTATAGCAATCTGAAATAAACCGTTACTGAACATTTGCTGTATAATCAGATTAAAGAGATTTATAAATAAATTTCGTCCTTGATCTTTAACGAGCAAAACTTAATATCATTGTATATTTAACAATATAATTATATTTTACATACAAAGCAAATACAAAGGGTCAGCTGGGTATATTTTGACTCGTAATAATAGACGTTGACCTTAACTGTGGATCATTCTTTATGCTATACACATCTAAAATTCATAAACTGTTTAAAATCGATTGCGGCCCATTCACAAAGGGCTTATTCGCCCTTAGTAATCATATTGTCACGCCAAGAACGTTTGGCATTGAACTAATAAAAGAAGGAGTGTAATATATGAATCTATTTTTACTCAATATCGATTCACGAGGGGTAAAGTATGCCTGGGTCAGAAGCCAAAGATGCTTAAGCTTATTAGGTCAAGTCTAAAATCTTAACATCTCAACAGCTAAACTTCAAGGTGTGTGTCATGCTAATGAGTCCGTTAATCTGTTAATCTCCTTCCATTGGTACATTTCATCCATGTCTATATGCGAAGATATAAATAGATTTGTTCAAATATTACTTTCAACACATGTTCCGAAAGGCATTAATAGTTTTTTGGGATCGGAGAAACGTGGATATGTCATAGGTGTTTTATATTTCAAGAACATTCGGATAATCCGAACCCAGATAAGCGAATTTTTGTAGGTAGCGTAAGGAAAATATCTAAGGAAGCACGTCTTAGGATCTATTTACATAATTTACCCTTTCAATAATTCAAGGTTTGTCCTTGCTTTAACAGCACTTTTATAAATAAAACATAAGTTAAATAACGTATTATTTGTAATACATATTAGTAACAATGACGCGTAAAACTTATTTTTTAGATATTGTTTAGATTATGTGTAACTATAAAAAAAAATATGTAAATATCACGTAATTTCTTACCCACGATAATTTCTGAAAAGTTTTCGATATGAACTAAATACAGATTTTTTTTCTCACATATCATTAAATTTTAAAGTAATTTAATATATGGTATTATAATTTATTAAAATTCAAAGTATTGTTAAAAAATAAAATTAAAATTCACTTAAAATTTTTAAGAATAAAACATTATTAAAAAAAATATTTTATGTACTCAAAGATTCATAGCTGAATTAATTCATAATTTTTTTGACAAACATTTTAATATGTACAGTATTTTTAATTAAAAGTATATTTTATTACATTATTTCAGTTGGTTTTGTGCTTATAAAATATAGCAATAACTTTTCTAAAGTATAATTGAGCAATCGAAAGATATGTTTATTTGTAATAAACATATAAAACTTTTATATATTTTGATCTTTTAACAGGTAAATCATTTATAGTTGAAATCAAAATAAAAAATTAGGTAATAAAATATATAATAAACACATTATTATTTTTACTATCTAATCACAAGATAAGCTTTAAATATTAATATAATAAGTATAACATTTATATTATTTAACAATACTAAACATGAAGCACTCTTATGACCCACCTATTCTGACAGTTTCTTCCGGAAAGCATAAACTATTCATGTCAGGTTAGATGCGCACCTCGGAAAATACATCAAGGATTTTCACACGAGTTCAATTATTATTAAAAAAATATTTTATTAAAATACTATACATATATTATCCATATACATATATATTATACTTTTCTTATATGAATAATCTTGTACGTGACTTCTAAATATTATTATTTTTAGTGTATACATAACTTTATATTCCAATAAGAAAACACAATAGCGTACAATATTTACATAATTTCTTATATTTATTTATGTTTATATTCTATATGTATCCTTTAAAAAGTCACAAGCCTAGTGGATGCCCTGTCCTTTTTTTTGCAGCTCCGATACCATATGTAAATATTTGTATGACGTATTTATCTGACTGACGATTCAATAAGCTCAAAAGATACGTGGAAGAATTTAATATACGTCTGAGTCTTATAGAGAAAAATATAATCTTACTTATGTACATAAGGATATTTTTTACTTTTAAGTAAAAAATAGAAAAGTGTTTTTATTTTTACTTAAAGTGAAAATTTACGAAATTATTTAACAAATACTTTTCAACATGCATAAAATAGTAAATATTATCGATTTTAAATTAATTCACAGGATCCTTAATGTTGATTGCATGTTTATATAATTGACAAATTAAAATTTAAAACTTACAAAATCATCAACAAATCCAGGTATTTATTTTAATGCGAACACAAAGTTTTACCATTTTCGCTTTCTCTGATTGTAGCAGGATATAATTAGAGATCAAAATCATGTTCTTTTACAGTTCAACTTTTACAATCAAAAGCACCACAATCCAGGACAAATTATTTTGAGTGGTGGATTGATCGCTTTGTTGTATATATATGTATATGATATATAATATTTAATACAGTAAATCTGTATATTTTCACTAGTGTAAATATTGAGCAGTTTTGTAAATACAGTTTCATTGATATAAATGAAATAGTATTTATAAAACTATTAGACTAGGATAATAGGTATTTGGAATATTCAGGCCTTATATGTCGCCATACTATTTTATAATATAATATAACGTCTATTTTTTGATCAGACACAAACTTAACCTAAATGAATAACCTTTCTTTAGATTAACTTGGGGTTAAAACAGCAAATAGATGTTTCGCAAATTTTAAATTGAATTTAGGCAACGGTTTAAATTAGTATATATTTTTTCTCATAGAAATATCTATATATCTACCTGTGAAAATATATTTGGACATAATTTTAGTCAATGAAAATATAAATAATAATAAATATTCAATGTAATATATACTATATTACTTAGTTGTTATATCGTATTCTTTAATACTTTACCATAGACAATTTTATAACACATATAAGTACATAAGTATTTTTTATGCAAGCTGTCTTTTCATTCTTCAAAACTTCTATCTTTTATTCTTACGTGGGTGAATCGCCTATCAGCGATTTATCAGGACAACTATATATCAATAATTTTTCTCTTCATTCTTTCAGTCGATTTATTACCTTTTTTTAGGATGTTTATCCAATCTCTTATTGTATTTATATGTTTATTGTATATGTATATACATATATTGTTTACCTCTTCTCTAATAATTTTAATTTTAAAGACTTTGTAAATAAAAAAGTTTAAAGCATACAACGGAGTAAGTAATATCACTATTAAAATTTATTTTGGAATTTCTGAATTATTTTTATCTTAGAGCTGCTTACTGATCCCCAGAGTTGAATATCGTACATCCAAAATGGCTTAAGGGTGGATTTGTTTACAAGGAGTTTATTCTTCACTGTCAGTTGGAAGGTATTGCTCATTATCCTAGATGTTTTCTTTTATTCTAAATATGTTTTTTTTCGAGGTGCATCTAAAAATACTTTGCTGCATCATCCGATTGTGAAATGCGTAATAAATTGGAAGGGATGACATGTTTTCTCTTTCATGGTAAGCATATCATAGACAGATTTAAGCTCGTTTGCATTTATTCTCCAAACACTTAGTTCTTCTTGTATTTTTTAAAGTTTGCTTTGATATAAGTAGACATTATATCCTCATAAGAATCATGCTGAAAACTGTCGTTAGCAAAGGTTGCGCAGATAGTCTGGCATTAAAATAACTCAGATTTTATTGGACATGCGGAGAATTTTTTGTCTTGGTATTTTACTATAAAAGATCTATAGCTCAAATATGTCTTTATAATTTCATTGTACATTTATGATGAGGTAGTGCTTTTTTGATTTTATATTTTTAACCTATATGCCACACTTTGTCGAAAGCCTAAATTATATCCAGAAAAGCAGCTAAGCAATATTTCTTTTTGTGTAGATTTTAATTAAACTTTTTGCTCAATTGTGCCGTGTTCTTGCAGAAGCCGAATTTGTGGCTTGGGATTATTTCTTGTTTCTGTAGTATTAGATTTATTATACGTAGTAGTAGCTCCTCAAATATTTTTGATAAAAGAGGCAAAAGACTAATTGGCCTGTAATATTTCATATGATTATTTGGATTAGGAATAACTTGTGCCATCTCTATATCATTTTTGTTGGTATATAATGAGTGATTATTATTTCATTGAAAATATAATTATTTATATACTATTTTCAAGTAGTTTGTTACCGCACCTTTTTTGCAATTAACTGTTTTAATGCCACGCGCCACATACGGGGCTCAGTCGCTACGCGACCGTAATGCCAAGAGCCACATACGGGACATTCACAGAATCTGTTACTTACGCTACAAAAAATATTACAATACTATTTAGGTATATATAGTCATCTACGGTCTTAAAAATTGCTAAAAGTAATGTGCTTCTTTTCTTTGTGCCACTTGCGCCTTTGTAATTTATAATATGAAACGTAATTTTGAATAACAAATAATAATTTCTGTAGAACTATTTTGGTTTATCAAGGATTAAACGTAATTAGTTAGGGGTGTGCCTTTGTAATACGATGCTTATTGCCCAAATTTCAGGGGTGACATGCAAAAAATGTCAAAAATATGTTTTATATTGCTATAATGCTGGTTTTAATTTTATGAGCATTATATATTTTTTATTTTGTATAAAATTGTTAGTTTGCTAATAAAGCCAAAAATAATATAATATTCTTTGGTTATGAATAACTTAGCACTTATATTTTTAACAACTGCAAATTGTGTCAAAGAAACGGCATACGCAGGCTTCTTTTGAGTTATAAGTGTCATTGATTTTTGTTTATTTCTCAAAATAGCTGCATTGGGGTCGTGTGATACGAAATATACCATGGCACGAAAACGGTTAAATCGTGCATTGGAGCTTTTTTAAGGCCTTCTCTTATATTTATTTTCTTCAAAGGGAAATCGAGTTGATGTAGTGCTATCAGAAATGACATTTTTTCTTGTTTATTTTCTAGACAATATAATGAAAATGGTTCGAAAACTTTTGGTATATGATCAGAGAATTCATTATTTTTTGCCTATACATTTATTAGTTTAATTGTTGATATATGCATTGTTTGATTTTTTTTATTGCTTACCAGAGGCTGATTCTTTATGAAAGGCTAACAATAAAATACAACATATAAAAAAATATTAAATAAATAAACCCTGTATATACAAATGTTTTATTCAAGGACAAAACTTGTCGATAGGATACGCGCATGGAAGACGACGATATCACACAAGTTTGGTCCGAGGATAGTTTTCGAAAAGCTCACGAACAACTCAGTAGTAGTGCATACAGTATTCCGATCACGTTCAGCATTTTGCGGACCCGTACTGTATGTACATAGAGGAACGATGCATAACACATATTTTGTCCATATTAAACCATATTTACGATCGCGCCCACTGAAACCCGGCATTACATCACACACACAAAACTCCGTAATAATTCAGAGTTTTATGAGGGACTTTTCAGAGTTTAACACGCTCTAGGCGGATTTTTGTTCATCCCTCTAAGATCATATTTTCAAAAGAATAGAACATTCATACGTATACGCAGCTCCTCTTTGATAATGCGTATACAAATAAGGGGTTCGTTAGAGGCAGTGTCGTAAACTTTTCACGTGCCCCGTGCAAAATTATATTTTTCATCGCCCATTTTTTTTTTAATAATGATTGAATATTTATTATTATATGATAGTTGAAAATAAGTATTAATTTATCTACTATATGTATTTTTTTACACATAATATTTAAAGAGCAATATTATTATGTGTATATTTATTTTTGTTATAAAGATAAAACATATCAAATAAAGTTAATATATAATATATATTTTTTATATTGTGGTTAACTTCAGGCTTTGATTTTTATATCTATATATTTTAGCTTGGGATTGCAATACCAGTAATATTGGGGGAAAAATAAAAAAAAACTTTCGTTGCTACCTGCATAATAAAAAACCGGTAGTATCGAAAAGATTTTTTTTATTTCGTATATTTTATTTGTTCATGGCTTAAAACTACGAAAAGTAAAAAATAAAATATTGCTCATTGGCGTAAGAAATAAAATTTGCATATTTTTTATTTTTTAATATATTTTTCTATTATTCACAGTCTTTAAAACATGTTATTCTAATATTAACAGTGAGATTTCTCTAGCTGATGATTGACCCTTATTGTATCGCATCTCTAATGGGCGATGTTTAGAGTTTAATTTAGTTGAAATAAAAAAAAAACAATTCATAATCAAACAAAAAATCTATAAGTCACATATTTCTACTAAACATAATCACCCGTGCCTAGTCGTAGTAAACATTAAAAGGTATAACGATTATTAGAATATTTGATATATTGAAACAATAATTGCTGGGGTATTCGAATGTTTGGGTTTTAATAATCAATAAACATGCTGAAACGGTGATCGTTTATTGCGGATTAACAAAAATCTCGCACACGAAAACTGCGCTCACGAAAATTACGGAGACGAAAACAACGAAAAACACATGAAAATTACGTACAACAGATTTTTGAATTAACAGATTAACGACCGGTATTTATTTGCCGAACTTTGCTTGGTGGCCGGGCGATCTCACGGAAAAATCGCAAACAATTATCTTTTTCAGTAAATTCCCTATAACTTGTAAACCAATTAAGATATTGTATTCAAATTTAATATGTAGCTTCCTTATGATTTTTTGCATAAATACCTGTCAAGTACGTCATATAACCAGTGTTTCTAAACCTGTGGGTCTAATTTGTTTGAAATAATAGTTTCGAAAACAAATTTATATCATTGGCAAACATCTTACAAATACAAAGTAAGTGAGACTCTTCAATAGATTAGTATTAATTACCTGATTTTTTATCACTTTTTAAATTTAAAAATAAAAATTTTGATTTGTTATTTCTGGGCCACAGTATCTAACCATTTGTATGCCCATACTCACGAAATGAATTTACGGTACACTTCACTAAAAATATTTTGCTTATTGCACTTTATTAAATTAAAAGTAACATGTATGCTTTCAATATATTTAATATTCATCATTTCTATTCTTTCCATAATAATAATTTGGTACTATATAGGTGATATAAACAAAAAACCAAACATAAATTCTCAGAACAGCTTCTTTCTAATTATATTGTATGCCCCGCAATTTCTTTGAGCGAAGGCCTACGCCCATTTCTAAAAGGTTCATTGTTGACAATTTACTACCTGCACTTGCGATAGATACATTGGCTCTAATCTTAGGAAAGATATTTTCTACTTAATTTTGTATTGGTTATTTACATGAAACACAAGTTAGATCAGCCCATAATATTCGCATACACTACAAGGAGTTTAGCAATTCACCAAAATATTATGATAATATTTTATTTAAGAAATTATTATTAAAAAAAATAGTTTACGATTTTATCTATTGTTATTGTTAATTTATTATTCTTAATCTTATAACACATCTAAGCACTATATTTTTTACCAGCTTAACGCCCGGTGTTTTTTTGCCGAACTTACCTTGGTGGCCGGGAGATTTCGCGGAATAATAGCAAAAAATTACCTTTTTTAGTAAATTCCCTATAACTTGTAAACCAAATAATATATTTTATCGAAATTTAATTTGTAGCTTCCTTATGATTTTTTGCATAAATTTATTGTAATTACGTAATTTAACCAGTGTTTTTAAATCTGTGCGCTGCATAATTAAGTGATATACCAAAAAAAAACTTGTTTACAAATATAATATTAAATATTTACTATAAATTACAATCAATGTTATTCTCAAAGGTTAAATCGCCACTACCTGGCCCGTTTTATCAGCTTACCTTGTGCATACCTTTTAAGAATTCATCTATTAGGGTATTTGACACTTTTTTTATTGTGGAATTCCCAAATTCGGGAATTCCACACAGATAAAAAAATGCATTTTATAATCGAAGTAATGCAATATATTTAGTCTCCTCTAAACTATCGGTCGAAACGTATCGCGAAAATTGCTCTTCTCTCTGTGATCCTTTGTGATTGTGATTTTGATTTAAAAATTTTATTTTCAATCCCGGCAAAATGGACGAAAGAAATTAAGCCTTTTTCGAAAATTTTGAAGACGCGTTGTTTAACGCCCCCAGTGATTGTGAACATAGTGAATTGTGCGAAAGCAATTCTAATTAAAGTGTACGTGAACATAGACCGCGTGTGACAAATTTGCACTCATCCAGTTCATTTTCTTCATAATGACAAATGTTTTTACGACGCCAAAAAATTTAGTGAGTGCAAATTATTATATATTATAAATGGATATTTTTTATAAATCGTTTATACAAAAAATTTTAGAAGCATTTAAACATACATGTTATTAATTTAATTATCACATTTTTAAGCTAATGTGGTGTTCAAAAAAAATCGTGCACTAATCAACGTTGTCAAATTTCAAAAATTTCCTTAATGATTATTTAACTATTTTTGAAAATACGCAATTCACTGTTTTTATTATTATTAATTAACTTTTACTATAAATTATCACTTATTAATATCAGCAACAATAAATAAAAATATAATATTCCATAATGCAAAAAATATGGTCACTGTAAGTGGGAGCGGCTTGGAGAACCGTTACCAAACAACACACTAGCCCAAAAATATTAGAATATAACAAACTAAAATAAGCGACGACTCGTTGCATTGCGACGCAGTGGGATAAAACGACTCTTTTTACGAAAAATTAAAGTAAAATATAATTTATTTTATATTTTATACTAGGTAGAAATAATATACTACCATCTCGCATTATAATATAAGGGTAAACTGTATTGTATCATAGTGTATTTTTAATAAAAGAAGACGCGTGACGCAGGACGCATGGGCGAGTCCTCGGCCGCTGCAAAAGGTTCTCTCAGGACTAGAGTCTCCAATTACTCGAACCTTCAACTACTCGAGTATCGAATATTAAAATTTTAAAATACTCGAGTACTCGAGTACTTTCGAATATTTAGCAAATGTACCAAAATAGCTATTATTCATATTCGTGCACATATAAATAAATATATAAAATACTTAGTATGTTAATTTTTACAATTATTTTAACTTCACGAACATACTTTTTAAAAACAATAATGCAAAGTGTCTCGAATTTAATATTACTGCTAACTTTTGGTTTTATTATTCCCGTTATGGAAAAAACCCTTTCCGTTGCTGTTGATGTTGGTCTTATTGTCATTAACGCGTTGGATAAGGCTTCTAATTTATATCTGTTCGTTTTTTATAGATTTTTCGAGGAATTCCAGTTTTGGGTTCCTGAACATTTTCGAGAATCACGATCGAGACCTCTTTTGATGACCGTTAGGGCTAGGACATCCGCACTTGCCGACTCGCCTATGGCTGTGGCCATCCGGCTCCTTAATACGCTGGCATTACATATTGACCTATTTAATGTCAGCTACGAGGAGCTGATCCGGTTTATTTCATTTAATTTTAATATTTTATAATTTTTTTGTTATGTTAAAGTATTTTTATATTTATGTATATATACTTTTTTTTTATGTTTTATAAATTTAAAATTTGTTTTCGACCATCGTGGCGCATTGGGGTAACCTGTTAGGCCACGATGGTCTTAATTTAATCTAAAATAAATAAATAAAATTTTTTGAACTCTTTTTTTATGTTCTCTTCTTTCATTCCCTTCTCTGCTTTTCTCTTATTTCCTTCGACTATTGACAAAATAGCATTTTGTAATTCTTCTTGAATAGATTTTTTTTCTTAACAATATACAATATTCTACTCCTTCTGATTATTGCGAAGAATTTAAATCTATATCCTTCGAAGATGTATTTGGGTGAATCCCTTTCACTCTAGAGCTAAACGGTTCGCAAAGAACTGACTTTACTTTAAATGCCTTTAAAACACACAATTGTTTTGATTTATATTTTAAGCTGAGGGATCAGTATAAACAATTGACAACACTTTACGCTACAACTGCATAGTCATAAAACCTAAAATTTTTTTTTTTTAATATTTCATATTGTTCATTGCCATAAATTAGATAAGTCGGGACTGTCGGACAGAAAACACAAAATAAATTTCTCCGTCGTACCCACTAACATAGCCGACGACCGGAACTATGCAACTATGGTACTATGAAAAAATTATACCTGATAGTAACCGCTCTAACTCGGGACTTCAGGCATAAACGGCAAATAAAAGCAAGACGTTAACCTTTACCGGACCGAGTTAAAGTTATTTTTGTTTCTGAAATATTTCAAAATTTTGTAATTTCAAGTATTAACCGAGTAATTTTCAAAATACTCGATTATCAAGTACTTGAAAAATAGACAAGTATAATCGAGTATCGAGTACTCGATTACTCGAATTGGAGACTCTACTCAGGACTCGTGGGTGAGTCCTCGGTCGTTAAGCTGTTAAGATGAATGTGTTTATTTAAAAATTAAAAATTTTTACATACAAAATAAAAATTTAAAATAATAAATATAATTATTATTTTAAATTTTTATATTTAAAATTAATACTTACTCTAAATTGAATATGAGGAATTTGAAATCTAGTGTTAAAATGTAATTTTTTTATTTTATTATATTATTATTAAATTTTATTTGTAATATAATATTTATATATTAACATATTTAAAAAATGAAAAACTTAAATAAAATAAAATAAGTATAAGTTCATCACATGCACGCATTTAGTAACAGACCATTTTTGTTTTGTTTGAATATATAAAAGCTCACATAATTTTTAATCACTTATTGAAACTAAAACTAAGCCTATTCGATTTTAGACAAGATTAGTTATTAAAGGGTATCTGGGTCTACTTCCAAATTCACCAACAGATAAATTTAATATTAAATAAAGTCTCTAAATTTTTGTCCTAAAGTAACAAGATAAATAGAAAACGTAAATTTTGTTTGATCGAACATAAGTAACGAAAATTTACCATTTATTTATGTTTTAAATGCTATAATTTTATATAGTTAGCAGAGATTTCAAGGTCGAAAAAACGTACTCCAATGAGCCTAAACTGGTAGTCTAGAGGCCACGGGTTCGGGTCCTGAGAATAGACCAGAATATTTGTTTATAAAAATGCGTTATTATTAAAAATCGGCCCCAACTACAAAGTGATCAGACATTAGTTGCTACATATTTACCCCCGTTGTAACGCATTGGGCTTATGTCTATCAACAAAAAATTAAAAAAATGTATTTTTATTAACTGATATGTAAGTGACAAAAATTCAATCTTTAAATTTCTTTTCTGCCAATTGCTTGAGAAAAAAACTGTAGATTTGGTTGACTTATTGCAATTTTAATTGCTAAGATATTACGTTTGAAATATTAATAATGTGCTGTTTCTGAGAATGGGCAGTATCCAAAGAGCGCAGGCTCTCTGGTTATGCGGCATTTGAGCCTGTGGTCTCTGGGCTAATTTCTAAGGGTTGCAGTCTATAGAGGCATTGATAAGGCGCATATGCGGATTTTTAACGTTTTAGAGAGTAAGGCCAGCCAGTGGCGGAGCCCCGACGGCAGTCCTTTTGCAAAGTGCATTCTAGGAAACCTACTCTATGTGAAGATATAAGACCAAACTTTAAACAACGACACTGGTCCGACGTCAAAAGTAAAGTTTTAATATAATCAATAAATGCTGATTGCTAAAAAAATAAAAATTAAAAGATTTCGATGGCCTATCGGAATTTTTAATAATGTCAACCCTTATTTTACTTGCTCGTCATGCCATTGAAATTTAAATATTTTTTGTCTGCGTGTCACATGTGACGGCTACAGTTTCTGTTTTATAGAAAGCTCTTACTAATAATTACCCGGATAAATTGTATAAAGTAATCAGCAAATGATTTTGCAAGCTACCTTAAATATAGCGTCTGTTACAATATATATTTCAGATATTCATTGGCGAAATATATTATCAAATGGTATTTTGTCATACCAACTTTTCAGAAAAGTGACGTTTAATAATTCATTTATGCTGTATTATTTTATATTGCATAAATATTACATGTGATATGACCATGAAATCTTGAATTCATGCTAATTTTTATTCAGTCTAATCCATATGTATAAATTCATGCTCATTTAGTCCGTTTTCTTATTTAAATGCTTTTTGTACAATTAATTAATACAATTAATTTATGTTAGGCTTATTTTATATGCATAATAATTTTGTAGTAAATGTAAGTAACTTTAATCCCTACATAATGAATGAATTTCACAATTAATTATTTCGTAGGGTATGGGAAGGGTATCCGTGAAATATTTAACGGCTTAGTATTTTTTCAGAGATTAGTGTTGTATGCGAACTTGTTTCAAAGCTCTTTTAATTATACACTTAAAAATATATTAAAAATACTATAGAGGAATTCAAAGATATTTTTTATTTATTAATTAACAATCTATATATCATATATCTATATATCATATCATATATCTATATTATCTATATATCAATCTATATAATTAAATTAACAATATATATATCATATACATATATATATATATATATATATATATATATATATATATATATATATATATATATATATATATATATATATATATATATATATATATATATATATATATATATATATATATATATATATATATATATATATATATATATATATATATATATATATATATATATATATATATATATATATATATATATATATATATATATATATATATATATATATATATATATATATATATATATATATATATATATATATATATATACACATTATTTGACTTGAGTGTCTTTAATTCTTTTTTATTGGTATTATCTTTATAAGTAAATTACAAATCGATTTTAGAAATAAATAAGCTTCTTGTTTTTTAATTATTTTATAAAATAAAATAACTTATATATAGTGTATTAATAATTTAAATAATTAAACAATTCGATTAGTACGTTTTTATGTTTGTTAAAAAATATTTACTACATAATATATATTTTTTAGTAAATATATATTTATTAAAATTTAAGGATTTTAAAGGATTTAATTTTATTAGAAATCGATATCGTATTTTTGCCAAATTTAATAGTATTTTTTATAACTAGTAATGATTTTTAAATTTAAAAATTATTGAAAATAATGTAGTGACTGTTTACAGATGTATTAATTTAGCTATGAAATATTATATTATGCTTAATTTCGCTTACATCTTGTCTTGTATTCAGCCGTTAAACAATATCAAATATTGAGTTTTATTTTCTTGATAATGTATATTGGTTTAAAATTCGTCTCGTCAACCTCCTTATCTCGTACACTAAAATATAAAGTGGAACTTAATGTAGAGCGTTGTCTCTTTGTCGCTTTTAAATTGGCACACTCAATGAATATTTTCCATGGACTCAAGTGCCATTTCCCTGTTGACTTAACGTTATTGTGAAATGGGTCAGGCAAAGCCGACCATAAAAAGAACAAGAAGAATATATTTTTTGTATTAGTTTAATTCCCACATGGTTACTGATAATTCCCGTGCGAGAATCTTAAAAAATTGCTACAAATATTTTTTATTTTTTTAAACACTGCTATTAATTTAGACGTTGGGAATTCAATGATAGCGTTCGCTAACGATGTCTCTTGGGCTTCTTTAAAGAAAAATAATTATTTCAAAGGCTTTTTTTCGTTAAGTTTAATGTTTTATACCAATTAAACCTATGTAAAAAAAAAGCTTTTTTGTATTACACGTCTAACTTTGATGGCGAGTTCGTTGATATCTATTATAAGGTAATTTTACTTAGAAACTTTAATAAATATATTTTAATATTATTATGATGAATGTCTCGATATATTATTATTCACAATCAAATCGATCTTGAGTTTAAATGAAAAATACAATTCAGTTATTTCGATAATATGAAAATTTTTAAAACCAGCACCGCTTAATCCAATTTAAATGATTTAAGTAATATTCAAATTATGCCTCGCCGCTGAAAATTTATCTCGAAGGGAATACCTTGTTAATCAATTATTACACCCCTCTTATTCAGAAATACAAGTAATCTACAAAAGGAAGTGGTGTCGAATCAGCCGCTAAATTATAAATAGACCAAGTCGTTATGGCGATAATTGGAAATATTGTACCAAAGTGCTATCTAAATTTCATCTTACCTCTTAACAATCGACTTAATTTATTGCCGAATAAGTTATTATCGAGAAGGTTAGATTGTAATATGTTTAATATGCTAAATAACATATTATTTTAGGCTTGCACGATAGTTAGATAAAATATTTTATTTATTAAGTGTGTATTTAATCACTTACAAACTTTTATTGTGCCTGAAGGATTTATTTTATTAAAATAATAATGTACCAATTGATAATATATATCGTCATATTATAATATCTTCCACGATAATAAATTTAATTGAAATTCTAAATGGTTAAATGATCGTTCTTATCCAACAGTCGATTATTAGTTAATAATTAATTTTTCTCACACAAAGAAATGAGAAGAACGATAAATATATATAAAGCAACATTTATATTATGATATGACTTATATAATTTTAATTTGTAAAGAGTCTGCTAATTATTTATTTTATTTTATATCATATTTTTTTGCCGTCAATAAGAAAAAATCGTATATATCTAATATATTTGTGTTAATTTATTTTCAATCGAGAATATACATAAATTGTACAGTTTCTACTAAGCCATTGGATATCTTAATTAGTTTTTGACCAGTTTTCTTTTCGATAAGTCGGTGGTTAGTGGATTTATTAAAAAATATATCTATGCCGTCTCCACGTGTTTATAGTTTTCTCTCGTTATAATAATTAAAGGATTTATGAATAGTTCATTTTTTGAAAATTCTCAATCATAGGTGAGAACAATTTTTTGCACTAATTATTTCACTTTCTGACATATATTTTATCGCAGGATCCAGAGAATATCTATACAACTCAGTTTAAACCCAACGACTTAGCTAGATCTAAGCTCTTTTCTTAAAAAGTCTGAAACTTTTTATTTCCTATTGTGATTTATTTTATTTATTGTATTTATTTTATTTTTAATTAGCTTACTAGTAATAAAAACAGTTATGGTTTGTCTTTAGAAATTGAAGCTGTCTATTTCCGCCAAGATGTATTTCCAAACTATGAAGTTTCAGATAAAGTAAAAATCTTTTAGTTGCGTTATATTTATTTTTGTTTATGTCCTATCAATATCTTCCTCATGAGATTCTCTAAAACATCCGGAATATCTAGCAACTGTTGCACATTAAAGATACATTTTTTTGGATGACCACCGAGTAGTGCTATATTTATTTAGAGAGACCTAAGTATTTTCTATTTGCCAAAAAGAAGAAAAAGTAAATTTTAAATTTAAATTAATTTATTTTTTCAGGATGTTTTACAGCTTTGTTTTTACAGTTTTTCTGGATAATTATTAATAAATTAATATATTTTGACGAGCCCCATAACGCCAAATAAATTTGAGCACAATAAAGAATTCCATTCAATAATGCCTTTTATATATTGATATTTTCGAATTTATAGCATTCGTTTAAAACTAATTTTAAAGTTAATTTTAATATTTTTTCCGTCCTCTTCACCCCCTTCCCTCTTTTCACGTCTCTGTAAATAGATGTATTAAAATATCAGGTTAAACTCTGGCAATCAGTGATATCTATATATTGAATTTTAAATTATTATGTTTTATTTACAATCATTAGATGTAAAAATTCAAGTCAGCTGCGGTGACTCTAACCTATGGCATTTGTATTATCAGTCCAGCGCTTTAAAGACTACGCTATTCTGGTCTTTTTAAGTGATACGAAAATAAAATTATTTGAAATGCTTCAAATGTTGTTTGAAAATTTACTACAGATTTCTTATCATATATATTTTTTTCCCAAAAAAATATGTATTTTAAATTTGTTAATGTATAAATATCTACAATATAAATATGGGTTATGTCAATTACTATGTTCTTGCCTTGGGGTCTCCAATTATCTACGATCACGTCTGACGGTAGAAAGGTTAAATGGTCCTTCAATATTATATAATGAAGCTGAAACGGAGTGTGATTATAGTGTATGAGAAAATTATCAAGAAATCGCAAATAAATTTCACCAAGAGTAAAACGATCTTTATAGGATTATACAATAATTTATACTACTGTTATAATATAATGGACAGAATTTTAAAATCCCCTAAGGATTTATTTTACTTCTCATAGAAAGAGTACTTACATGTACTACATATATAATTAATTAGGAACAATTTTTTTCTTGCTATTAATATAGCTTTCGGGTTTGATAAATTATTCTTTATCGTTTATAACTATAAAATAATATTTATTATTAATTTATTTTATTCATGCGTCATGTTTCTTGTCATAGTTTTTTGTATTTACACCGTATGTACCAATTAAGTCAATGAATGATTTTTTGTTGTAGCTCTTAACTTAATTCACGTTTGAAATATTAGTGCCATAATAATTACGAATATTTATACATTCTTATTTTCATGTACCCACATATATAAATGTCTATGTATAAAGAAAATTTAAAATATCAAAATATTTTTTAACTTTGGTAATATAATTCGGTTCCTGCGTCTGCTTAGTGTCAAATTAACCGAAAAATGTATACTCGTGTATGAAATATTTTCGATTATGTTATGTTCACGTTCGTTTTGGGAAAGAAATTCGATCCACAATTACGGTTGCCATTATATATATACACGAACAAATGGGAAACATGTGGGACACGTACAAAATTTGCGGCACGCATGGTTTCAGCGATTACCCGCTACTAGAGCAACGCAAGATAGAAAATATCAATATAACGGGCAAATTTCAGGGAAAAGGACGGGCGAGCGTTTAGAAGTTTATGTAATCTGGATTTAAGTTTGCGGTTTCACCCTAATGCTTAATAAGGAATCTTAGGTGGTTCTCATTTAAATTGTGTATACCTTACAAGAAGCAACAACGCAACAGTTGGTGGTGCAAATCAGAATTAATAGAGAAGAGCTTAATATAAGGAATAAAATTGTATTAGTAATTTATTACATTTTTTAAATTGTTTATATATCGGTTCCTTAACGAAAGCCTTTCAAATTTCCTCCACAGTATGTTAGCTCAGGTTAGGCTACTTTTAGATAAAATTTAATTTTAAAATATCATTACAATTGCCTTAAAACTCACTCTAAAAAGTTTGTGTTTAATCATAAAAAGAGGACATGACTCAAACTAAAAATATTGTTATGAAAAATTAACAATAAAATTTAGTGTATTATTAAATAGATTTTCGTGTATTATTCACTAAAAAAACTTTGAATCGGCTACGAATGTTTTTAAAAAGCACGTTAAAGAATTAGAAAAAATCTTTCCAAATATTATATTATACTAATCGCTGTTTAAACACTCGTTTCTGAGCGCTTCCAAGAAATTGCAATAATCATAAACCACGCTGAATAGTTTATTTTCGTTTGTCGGTCGGAGCTGAAGATAGTGTACTACGCATAAATATTTGCTTGAAACCAGTGTTACAATAAATTTTCGTCATAACGAACCGCCATTTTAGACCTCATAGCAGGCTAGCATATTAGTGCATACTATTCGCCAAGCTCTTGTCCTTGGCCGGACGTCTCCATTGAATACATCGCTTCATTTAAAGCAACCTCTACAGATGGCTCTTAACGGCGCCTTTTACCAAGATGGCAGCCTTCTGAATTGCCTCCACGGAACAAGGTCCTAAAATTGGGGTACCATTAAATAAAAAATATTTTAAAAATATCAGAAATACAATTTTAAAATATTACCATAAACTAAAAACTTGTGTTCAGTCTTGTGATTAAACATAAGTTTTTTAGATTAGTAAGAAACCCTTATTTAATTTAAATTAAAATTATGTAGTATTATGAAAAAATCACAAATAAATTTTATGAAGTATTCACTAAAATAATTGTGAACCATTTAATTGAATATAATAAAAAATTGTGTCGGAACCACTTTAAAGATAAAAATTGTAATGAAACTTTTCTAATCGTTGTCTTAACGCTCGTTTCTAAGTGCTTCTAAAAAACTCTACTTGTGCCAGAAATAGTAACAGCCATTAACCATTCTTGAAAAATTTGATTATCGACCGAAGCTGAAAAGACAGTGCACTCTTGGCTTGCCACAAAGATTATTATAAATTATCGGCTTGTCAAGCCGCCATTGTAAGACAATACATTAGCGTTCTACTATTCCTTGCCCGACCGTCCCCATTAAATACTTCGCTTCATTTAAAGCAATCTCTAAAGTCTTTCGAACTATCCCTGTTTAGACGATTAGGTTAGTTTTAGTTGCATTAGGATATTGTTATGTTTTTAAAAATAAAATAGTGTGTTTAAAAATATTTTTAGTTCACGTCAAAAAGCTCTTTCATGAATAAATATTCAATTACACGAAAATCCTCAAATGGCGTGAAAGCAATGCGGGATTTATTTTCTGTTAAAACTACAGCTTTGAAAGTAAAAGTCAATAAAAAGTAATTAAAAATTTACGTAGCAGAACATCTATTCGTGGGTTTTAAGTGAGAGAACTTTGAGAATTATAGCATAGAAACTTTATTACAATATGTATGTATGTAAGAGGTATTTACCATGTGTGTATGTAAGTATGTTGATGTGTGTATCGAAGTTATTTAATTAAAATGTCCGACGTGCACTCCTTCGGTTAATTCCTCGTAAAGTTTAACCATCGTTTAGGGGTACTTTTGAACTCAAAATACCTAATCACGCAAAGGACGCACTTACCTGACGTCGGTTGGTAGCATGTCTTAGTGAATGATAATGAAAGTCGCGACTAATTTCGGAGTTAGGTCAGATGGGATTCCAGGCGTATATTTTAGTTTTTGAAACGCATTTTCATGAGTACTAAAAAATATATATGTATGTACATGTAAATGAATGAATAATAAAAAACGAAAAATATCTCAAAAAATAATAAGTACTTTTAATATTTTAATAAAATAAATATTAGCTGCAAATATTGTTATAAATACCTTTTTACCGCATATGCTTAATATGCTTAAATTTGATTAAATTTTTGTTAAATAAAATCTCGTTTGATTACGACCGACGGGAGGCTTTTCGCTTCTATATTACTTTGCATATATTATACATATCTGTAAAATAATAAAAAAAAACATATGTACCTAGATATATAATACGATACTCGAAATTCAAGCTGAAACTCAAGTCCACGTCCACTATCATATTTTTTTATGATCTATATTTTTCAAGATTCATACTAATATGCACTGATAAAGTAAATGTTTTTATTTGTTTTTTTTTTGCTATTTTAATCCTTAATTAATACCATAACTTTTATGTTTAATTTAATGCTGAATAAGGTAATAAACGATCTGATTTTTAACATTCCCACTGGATTGGATGTCTGGCGTAAAAATAAATAACTTTCAAAAGCTCGTAAAGGAATAATTCATGCTTCGTGTATAAAATTTATGTTTTGCTTTAATGATATTTATCGTAGGACCTGAGGTGGGTCATCAGTGACGGGAAAGGGTTAGGGTTATATTTAAAACCAGTCCAACGTAATTTAAGGGAAATATGTTTGACGTAGGCTCTTGCTACAAACTAATTACAACGAGGCAAGGTGCTCTGCCTTCCATTTGCCCTAAAAGTCCACGTGATTTTCATAACCCCGCTTGGCTAAATACTTCAAATCCGTACACAGTATGTGCGTATTTTAGTCATCGTAAAGATATTCCCACGCGATCGTGTTACTGTTAAATTAAACAAATTTTATAACACCTTTGTTTGTGCTCAAAAAAGGGAGCTGATTTTGTATTAAGCAAAAATGAAAGTTTACGATTTTCATATATAAAAGGGGTTGTCGTTAAATTATATACATATGAATGTGAAAATTGATGATTTGGCGTTTTTAATAAAAAAAATTTTTTTTAAAAACAAATTTATTAAGTTATTTATATTTAACATTTATTATTTATGGAGCATTAGTGGCGTAAAATATTTTTTTATATAGAAATATATTTATACATGTAAAGACATTTATTTATAGTTCAAGATTGTCGATATGTTTACCACAACATCCAAAAAGCTAAAAATCTGTCTATTTTCACACATTTAACTATTACAAAAACATAAATAACGGTTAAAAAAAATATAATTCCAAGATACAGTTGGTCAGAATATAAATAAACAGGGTAAACACAATATTTTAAACAGATATTTTTATAAAAGTCGTTTTTTTATGTTTACCCAATGCTTATATATTCGTATTTTGATAATAAACATCTAATACTCGAGCTCATATTGATTCTACTATGATACATATTTTATCGTTTTATATAAATACTAGATCAGCGTATAATTCCCCGTAGTAATAATTGACGTAATAACAATTGATTTCTACTTACAGATAAGGCAAAGTATATTAATATTTCTAACAAGTATTTTTTTTAATACAATATGATATAACTTAACACTCTAATAATATCATAGGAAGAAACGTGATAGTACAAAATAATAATTTGCATAAATACATTAAGCACAGTATATTTCTACAAAATATAGTCCTCTTGAAATTAAAATATCAATAAAAGTAAAAAACATAATAAAGCTTATTCATTGTATAAAAATATCTATTATTTACTTATTATTTATGTCAAAATAATAAATGATTTATTACATCCAGTGTATCATAAGAACACTTTATATTATTAAAAACATGTATAATACCTTACCAGACTGACACATTTAACATTATAATATTCGTATTTTCAAATATCTTTATTGTCAGTATGAATCATTAATAAAAGATATATTTAAAAGCTCCCTTTGAGCTTTAAAAATTATAATGTGTACAAATGAATTTTTTTGGATATGTAAATATTTTTAACCTTTTTTTGATATGATAACAATAAAGTATATAAAAATGCGATTAATATTATCTCACAATTTTATAGTGAATAAAAAGAAAATAATTTATTAAATTTTCATGCAAATCGATATTTTCATAGGTTTAGGCGTTTTTAAATACTTTAATTTCGATGATAGTGATAGGCTGCGCTCTTAAAGGCAAAATCGCTTATTTTAAAACAAAAATTAAAAGCTTTCAGACAAAATAAATGTAACTCATACAATAAACCGAATATAAAAACTCATTTGTACACCTTTTAATTAAAATTGCCCCATAACTAGCACCTTAACTCTTAAGAGTCCAACGATAATATTTATAATAAATTAAGTATTGTCCAGCAAAAATATTTTTTATTTTATTAAAACCAAACATTTTGACATGTACGAATGCTACAAATGTGAGATCAGACTGATAAGGGTTAAAATGTGTAAGGAGCTTAATATAACAATATATTTAATTATAAATTAATAACACATTGATGGATTGAGATATTTTTTACAAGTGAGTCGGAAAGTACGCCTACGGAATATTGCTAGTCTTTGGCACAAGTTTTTGTTAATAAAACATTTTTCACTTGAGTCGTTTGAATTAAAAATGGATACTTGATTTGGTTTTAAATTTATTTACGTATTTTAAAGGCCAAAGGGCATCGCCGCAGGTTGCTGAAGCCGCATACCTGGACGTTGCGGTGGACGCTATCTGGTCGAAGGTGCCCATCTCGCTCTTCTGCAATAACTGCACAGTAGAACCTTTCTGAAAGCTTGACGAAACACTTTGTTGAAGATTGTGTAGAAGATGGGGTTAACCATCGAACTGGCATATCCGAGCCATGTCACAAAATCGAATACCTGTGAAGGAGAATATATTTGAATACATTAATTTATATTTACATAATATATTAGCAATCATAAAATGCATATGTAATGTTTATGTATAAGATAGTATGCAATAAAAAACATACATACTGACCCTCTGAAATATGCAAGTAATAAATTTACTTTATTAATTCATGTAAATGTATAATTTAAATCATTGTTTGTTAAAGCAAGTTTTAAAAGAAAATCTTTGTATGAATATCAATTGTTTAGCTTTTACAAAGCCTAACTGTGCAGACAAAGGCGTTATGCTTTATATTTACTTATTATTTTAGCATAATAATTGAGCTTTCCTCTTTTCTTACATAATTTTAAAAATAATTAATTTAAAAAAAAAATAGAGTTATATAACATAAACCTATATTTATATAATATTATACTTCACAGCTTGATAATAATTAATACCATTGCTTAGCTACATATTTCATATAATTATTATGAATCAAATCATTTTACGATTAGACTACGGATTTAATACCATCATATGTAATTGTATATTCGAGTTTTAGTTTATGACATGCTTGTATTTCGTGTTATTCTCAAAGTCCTATTTTGACAAAACAATCAAGATATAAACCAGTGGCGGCAAGTTCAATATAAAATTTAAACTTTAATCTGAATTTTAACTTTAAATAAATAATTTAATAACATTTTAATAATAAATAATAACATTTTAATAAATAATGATATAGGTGAGCAAAATTTTTTTTTATGATTCCGTAAATTATTATATTAATAACATAAATACATCTGAGGTTATGATATAAATATCCTTATAAAAATAAAGCTGTTTACTTTAAATTCCTAATAATATATTTCATTTAAAACATTATTTCAGTTAATTTGCATACTAATAGCATAAATCAATAAAATGTGATTCGGTTGTAGTTTTAGAATTAATATCAGTTTTATTGTCAAAAATCTAAAAAAAATATTTTAAAGATTAATATACACAAAATAATTTATTTATATGTTATAGTTTTAATTTTTAATTTTTACCTTTGAATTTCATAGATATTTTAAGAAACAGGACTATTTTAAATTAACTGAATATTAGGGTTTGCACATACATTTTTTTTTGTTAATTTAATAACTTTAAAACCAGTTTTTGAATTAAACAAAAATCGTTA
Organism: Plectrocnemia conspersa; assembly: GCF_051122295.1. Taxonomy (NCBI): domain Eukaryota; kingdom Metazoa; phylum Arthropoda; class Insecta; order Trichoptera; family Polycentropodidae; genus Plectrocnemia; species Plectrocnemia conspersa. The sequence continues at coordinate 18,275,381 of NW_028277165.1, forward strand.
GATCAAAAAAGCATATGGAAATCGGATAATATAAAAAATATAAACACAGATCTATTCAGAAGTGATTTTTTATAAACCCTATTTAGTTTTTCTAAACAACACAAGTAAGTTAATGTTTAATGCTTTGGTGACTTTTATTTATTAAAAGTAAAATGTTTTTTACTTATCAAACTTTCAAATAACCATCGCGGTGTAGCAGATGCAATAAATTGGTTACATGATAAAATTACACAGAAAAAAATATATATGAATAGAATAACTGAAGGAAAACGTAATAAAATTACACATGATAAAAATTTTACACGCAATAAATTTCACACCGGAGTTATTTCACAATCTCCAATAACATATTTAACCCTTTTGGTTTGGATATAAAATATCAAAAGCAATAGCAAAAATGTACAGTTGTTACGTACATTTATTTAGAAAGGCAATTTAAATATAAAAAATATAATTTTAATGTGCTGTTATATATTTCATTTTTTTTGCAGTTACAAAAGTAAAAAATTTCAATAATATTTTCTGCTGAATTTTTTAAGAATAAGTTTTTATTTTATTTTAAACTTCATTGTATTTTTTCTAATTTTTTGCTATCTTAACTCTTCGAACGCGGAAATCGAGTAAAGACACCCAATTGATTTTTTTTCTCTTTACGCAAAAATCAGCAAAAAATATGCTTTTCAAGAAATTTTTTTTTGTGAAATAACATAAAATATCATTTTAAATAAATAAAAATTAAAAAAAAAACATTTAAACATAGAATCGAAGTAAAATTTGCATTTTTCATAAAAAAATAATTAAATATTATTTTTGATTAACGCGTCCAAAGAGTTAAGAAAGAGTACTATGATAATTCTAATTACTTATTTAATTGTTTAATATTTATTTTGAATATATTTTTTAATCACTACTAGAATATATTTATGAAAAAAAATAGTTACTGGTGAAAGTTAAATTAAAGTAGTTGAAAATTCATCGAATGTGTATTTTATTATATATGTAATACTATCCATATGTAATTATGTAATTGTGTAATTCTAATTATGTTATTTTTTGTCAAATTTTATGGCGTGTAGTTTAGCTTTAGCGTGTAGCTTTATAAACGGTTTTTTACTTATTATTAATTTATTCATATTATTATTACTATTATAATTTTATCTTTTTAATTTCTTCTCTTAAACTTAAAAAAGGTTATATATAAATAGGCATCTTGTACTTAATTTTAATATATGTATATTTTGGAATCTTAAGTCTTATAATAATAAAATTAAATCTTGTAATGTTATTCTAAATCTTGTAATATTAAAAAAATATCACTTTGCCCTTGGTCAACGTGATATTTTTACATTTAGTTATAGTTATGCAATATATTCATAACTATAAATAAATGTTAATCAAATCTTTAAGTCCATAAACATTTAACATTGTTTACAAAAGTGTTCTTCTTACTAGTAATTTATTATCCAAACCCATAACTTACCCAGTGACTAACCCGCCGTTCGCACTCCTCACATATGCTGGGCACCAGATTCAACACAAAAAATGGCGTCCACAATATGACGAAGGTGAAGAAGACCACGCCCAAAACCTTCGTCGCCTTCTGCTCGAGCCGTATGATTCTGCCGTGTCGAGAGGACGTCCTGGAGAGATGGGAGGCCCTGGATAGAGGCGAGGGCGACGGCGACTGTTGGGGACTTCTGGTGGCGCGGGAGCGAGCTACGCCACCCTCCCACCGCACCACTAGCTGGGGTCGAGGTCCTCCGGTCGGCGCTGCGCCCCCTGTTGCGCGCTCTCCAAAATAAGGGCACGTGCAAGGTGGCAAGCAACAAGAGGAGTCGGTCTGCCTACTCTGGGTGCTTCCTGTGCCGCCTCCAGGTGACACTGATCCGGACTTCTTCTCCCTGGAATCGATGTAAAATTTTAATTTTCTGACTAAAACTTTACAAAGGCATACATAATAAAATACTTTAAAATATATAATTGAATTCCTACAATGTTCTATAGATATAGTACACCTATAATACTAATCATTTTATACCCAGAATTGCCTTCATCAGAGATAGCATTTTATAAACTTTATTAAAATATATATGTAATTAATCAATTGTACATTTTTTTATTTATAAATATTTATTTTCTTCATATAAAATTATTAATTATATGAAATTTATAATTTATAAATTGCTTAAAAATATAAATTAAAAAATAATATTTATTAAAATTAAATTTTTATGAAAATTAAAATTTATTAAAATTAAATTCATTGTATAAATTATAAAAAAAATAGTTCAGATGCAGACGATCGATGAAATAATATTTCACCTCTTCACTAGCTTTTCAAAGATCTAATCAGTTTTATTCTTCCATGACATAAATACGGCAGTTATCAATCCTAATTTTATTTTGTATTCCAATGATTTAAAATTGCTTAAAAACATTTCATCTCAATATAGTGATTTTAACTGCAAAGCTTTAATAAACCATCTGCTTTTTAATATAAAATAATCAATCTAAGTCACCATCAGAATATTTTTAAGAATCTAAATGAAAATGTATTTTATTATAAAAACTTTCGCTAAAGTACTCAGAATCACTTTTAAGAGTAAATGGAGGTTCTATTTACACGTTAACGACGTCTGCAAAAAATCTTACAGGATGTTTAGCATTGTTATGAGATAAACGTTTCATTTTACCTACCCGTCAGTTATTCCTGTCTATGACACTTTCGCGGCACTCTTAAATCAGGATATATAATAATTTGTAATCTGCGTATCACTAAATACTTCTTTTTTATCTAAAAAGATCAAAAATGGTTCTCAATATATTTATTATCTGTTCTTGTTTCCCAATGATTTTTTAGGAGCATTTGTATATGATTTGCTTAGTTCTCGAAGAAATTTGTATATCGTTAACCATTTCTTCAAAGTATTGTAATGCGCTATGCAATTCTAATCCTTTTTTCAAAACGTCTCTGACAGTCATTATTATGGGCGTTTTCATTCAAATTCAAAATTGTCTAAACTGCTTTTTCTGAAGTTTTTGATATTTTTATGTTTTCAAGCTAAATATAATCATGATACGATATTAAAATTCTGAATATATGTTTGAGCAAATAATATATTTTGAATATAATGAATAATATTATTTACATTGATTTAAAAACACTGTTATTAGAATCGTAGCAAAATAAGCATTAATAAGTTTTTGGATATGTTTCCAACCTTCCGGGAATCGTGACGAATATATTAATATAATATGTTGCGCCTGAAATAATTTTAATACGGCTTGGTAAAGGCACTTAAATTAAAAGATTTTTAATTTTATATTATATATAAATAAAAAAAATAGTTAAAGCAGCTTAAAATAACAATATATATTCTGTTAAAATAAAATATCGATCACACTATTTGTCTGTGGATTTTTCGAAATTAAATAAACAAAATTCAAAGCACGTTCGTAAAATAACTTGAAATGTAATTTTAAGGTTGTACAAATTCGTTTACTTGAAAACCAACAAGTTATTATTAACTCGTAAACAAAGTTTGATCAACAACACTCGTGAGTGCCATTTGGAAACTGTATTGATTTCTTTTACAAAACTTTCGGCAATAAGCGATTATGTTGGCGTGCGAATTTCTGGCGGTTTTATAACGAGTTCAAATACTAACATCCCTCATCGGCAATAACTAGCTTAATTTTCCACACCATTCGAAACCATCACCCCAGATGACATGTTATCTATGACCGTGTCCGTAGGGGATTCAATCATTTCAGCACAAGTTTGCATTAACTGCCAGTAATCCTACTCGATTTCCCGTTATCGGATACAGGTCTGTTTTGTATCGATCCGTCTGTATCAGTTAGCACACAGCGTGAAGCGTTTGCTGCTTTGAAGCTTCCTGATTGGATTAAGATATTTAAAAATAAATACAAATTGAAAATACAAAAAGCCTTTGAAAAAAATGCGCTGCGGATAATTCATTTTGTCTTAATTAAAATTTAAATAATGTCTGTAGGAGTAAGTATTACAAAGTCGGCGATTAAGGAAAGCTTTCTCAGCAGGAAAGCTCTTCCGTAAAGCTTGCAACGTGACGGGTAGAAAATGCGGACCGGAATGAAGAAATGAAGACGAGTTATTATTATGCAGCATATCTCTGTTATATTATATGTTTTATATAACTATGAACAATATTCATATGAAGTATATGTATAGCACTACTCACTTCTCAAAATTTAATTGAAAGGAGGATTATTGTTTATACGCAGTAACTGTGAAACAGTTATAATTTTACAAAATGGAATTTATAAATATCTGTATACCAAGGATATTCAAAATAAAAAAATATAATTTTAGTTTAAATGCTATTAAATTAGTATATTGCCATTTTTAATACAGAAAACAGTAAATATAAAATCCTACTATGCAGATTTTGTTAAGCATGTTTTTATTTGTGGAATGACTACATAAATAGGAAAAGACTCTCTTGTGTTAAAAGTCAGTAATATCGGGTCAAAAATCTTGTTGGCAATAAATTCTTAATGGCAGTGAATAAAATGTTCCATGTATGCGTTTATATATGCTTGGTCTGACTGGAGGAGGTTTCCGTGCTCGCCCGCTTTCGACGCGTCGGCCAATTACGAGTGATGACGTGTTTGGATTATTTTATTTCCAGCGACTTTCTTATATTTATCTAATTGTCAGAATTTTAACAAGAAAAGACTTAGCAATCTCACACATGCCATTTCAACATTCAAGAAGTCAATACATTTTAATAAATTTTGTATTTGTATTTAAAACTGATATTTGTTTCCTGCGCTTTTAATTGCGATAGTTTTTTTTCCAAAGCCAATTGCATTTATTCATTATTATCAAATTCAATTAATTTGCTACCCGATTAGACAGTCAAACAAATTAATTGTTATTTATTGCATATAGTTATATATTGACTAATTGGAAAGTTCAATAATTAGCAATATGTATATTTGTTTTATAGTTGGATTCACAGTTATACCCTCGAGCAAAAACCTACACTGTTTTTAGTGTTATCTTATTTTTATTCGTATCTGAAGTGAACAAGCTTCTCCCCGAGATGAAAAGCTCGGAAGGATGTTTTATTTTCATTCGAGCACCGGTAAGTGGTCCTACAAGTACGTACTCGGGATACTTCGCCATTCGATAATGACACATCAACGTTGAATGTATTTATTTAAGTCCTGCCGTTTCACTGCCTTTTTCCCTTTTCTGTGCGAAACAAAACACAGACCGCCGACAAATAAGACCCTTTTTATCTAACAAATTTGTTTCGTGGCGAGCATGGAAAATCGCAAGCTGTCACTGGAAAATTAAAAATACGTACAATGTAACGTAGTTTAGTAAATTATATTCTAGTGTACTAAGAACTGAAACGTAATAGCGGTTAAGCTATTATATTTAGTTTAGAGGTGAAAAAAGTGGTGAATATTAGATAATTGCGTGCACACTATAACATGTGTATTTACAGCTCTGTGCATAAATCGTGTCTAAAATTATGCTCTCGCGTGTTTGCCTTTCCTTTGGTAATGTTGTATAGTGTTAAATTCACAAAATAAAAAGTATGCGGGCAGAAGCTCATTAATTACGTAATGAAAGGTTCAGAGTAAAAACTTAAATGATGAAGTGCATTGCTGCTTTTTCATTGAATCGATTTCATTATTTATTTAGAGTATAATTTGTTTCAAAATAAAAGTTTAATAAATTATTCAATACTTTCTCAAACCAAAATTTTTTATAAAGACGTTATTACATACATACTTTGTCTACTCATTTAAATTAACATATTATACAAACGATCGAACTTGCATTTGCCTAACAATATGTACAATAACACCATTTTAGCTGTTTAATCAGTATTTTTCATTATGAATTTATCAAAATTGTCTTATGGTTTTAGATACTATTAAAATATTTCTTTATCTTTTAAAAAAAGCAATTACTTTAAAATGAAATAGTACTGGTAATAAACTACGTTATTATGTATTTATTTAAATCGAGTTTCAAGTTTTATATTACAATTATTTAATTTCACAATAAATAGTTAAGTTCTTACAGCTACAGAATTATTGTACAGTTTTTTTAGAAAACACTTTTATTTGTCTATTACTTTTGTTTACTTTTATTTAAATATACATTTTTTCATTGTAGATTTTTTACAACTATGTGTATTGCGTATATCCAATATCCTTTTGAACTTTTCTCAGTTTTCAGTTAAAATGTATTAAAATAATAAAGCGTGTTTTTAAGCTTGTTTCAAAACTTCTCAGTAACACTTTATTAAGCAATGTAATATAAAAATATTTTATATAATTTTCAAGTAAACTGTGTATTACTTTACGTTTTAGTGATATTTTTTTATGATATAAAAAATATTAATATATTAAAAATAAAGGTATACATAAAAAGTATATATTTAAGTGAAAAACATATCAGGAAGTTACATAATAAATTATTGTAATAACGTCTTTTATTATTAACTATTATTTTGTGTATGATAATTTAAATAGTATAGACGTTATTAACCGGGGTATTATTAAAATACTTTATAAATATAACAGACTTGTATTCGATAACGATTTAGAGTGATTAATAAATAAGTATTATAGACAAAATAAGAATAAAAATCATTTATTCTAATAAAAATATAATGTTTTATTTATAGTTTATTTATAATGCTGGCGAATAACAAAAATTTTGAGTGTAATAATTTAAATGGTATAATGAATCCTGAAAGTAAACGAAATCTGAAATTAAATTAAAAAGTTGTTGCAGGTTAATTATGTAAAGTTAAACCTTGAAAATAATAAAGAGGAGAAATGAATATTAATACTTTCAATGAGTAAAATATTGATTAAAAATTGTTACCTGTCTATATTCATTGCATTGCTTTAAAAAGTATTTTTTAAATTTATTAGAATCGGTTAACAAAATTAAAGTATAGACGTTGTAAAGGGATCACTACATACAAATACATATACATATATAAATTAAGAAAAGCTTTTTCCCAGCAAAAAAAGACCAAAATGTATTTTTGAAAAAAAAAATTCAATTTTAAATGAAATATTAAGCGAAAATATTGGAAATAACAAACGTCTGCAATACACGATACAGGAGTTTTAATAAAAAAATAATAGATTTATAATAAATTAAAATTAAAATAATGCCATGGTAATTAAAAAAAATTGTGTCAAAATTTGAAAAAATTAACTGAGCATAAAAGTAAACTATAAAAGTAAGTTTAATATGGAGATATGTTGATTTTTAAACGCTTAATTAAAGTAAATGAATAAATAAATTAAAAATCATTAAAATCTTCGTAATTTAATTTTATATTAATAAAATTTATTTCAGATAATTATTATTTCCAATTTATTATTTATTATTTACACAAATTTGATTATTATTACTTTTATTTTAAAATTAAAAAAGTTTATATTTTAAATAGCGTTTTAAGTATAATTTAAAATGTAAAGAATGTTAAAAAGATAAAGAACTTTTGTAACGAATTATTATTTTTTAATAACTAAGCAATTATTTAAATTTAAAAAAAATTGTATATTAGTAAATTGTATTTATAAACTTTTTTTAAATATTTTTTTAAATTAAAGCAGTTAAATTATGTTCAAATTATTTTTTTCAAATACCTGACAATTCATGGAATAAAATAATATTAAGTTCGGAATTCAAGTTAGATTGGGCTTCCATTTTATACTAAAAAAAAAAATATTTTTAAAATAATTATCATTTTTTGTATTATGCATTCTTTTTTTAAGCAAACTAATTAAAAAGATTCAACAATTTTATATCCTTAAATTATTATTTTACGATACCTGAAAATATAAGACTATGTTTTATATATATAAGAAATATGTATATGGTTTAAAAAAAATTAAGTTGCTCTAAGTTAGGTTGGGTTTACATTTTATACTAAAATTTATGAAATAAATAAGCATTATAGAGAATAAACTACACGTGTACCTTATTATATAAATATAAATAGCAACATATTATTTTTTTAAATATATTTATAATATACACAGAAGCAGTCACAGAAGTAGTCACTAGAATATTGCAAGGTCCAAAAAATATTACAAAAATAGATGAATTAATAAATATTATATAATAAAACATAAAAATACGGGATCTAATTTTACTTTATAATCTGATTTGAAAAATATACTTATTTTCTTAAAAGAATAATTCATAGTAGCTTTTATTATATTTAAAAAAATGGTATTAGACCCTTTTATAATATTTTCTATCAGCTTACTATTTAGGTAAATAATATTATGAATGATCAATAGTTATTAATTTTCTTTTTACATTTAGCATATTTTAATAAATAAACTCAATAAGTACAGCTTCTTTTAAATATTTACAATAAAAATATATAATTATATTTTATTAAAATTACCGCAAGTAAAATCTCTATACTAAAAATTCATAATTTAATAATAAACTAATTTTAAAAAATGGGTAAAATAAGCAAAAAAATATCCAAATTTTTTTTTTATTATCCACAAGAACCGTACGCAAGTTTAATCTCTTAGGCAGTCGCTTTTATTTTAACCGCACAACGGTTTATAACAAGAAGCGATATCCGATTGTAATTTCAGTTTTCGTTCATAATAATCTTTTATTGCAGGTTTTCGCATTTCGCTACTTTTCCTTCTTCTTTTACAATTTCCGCCATCGTTATTTTAGACATAACAATGCGCCAGTTATGTATCAGAAACGACAATTCCGCAAGTAACGGCCATTATTTTGTTAAAATATCGCGATAAAAACCTAATAACGGTATTACATTAGGCCCAATAACCTCATTCATATTTTTTAATTATAATATATGTATATATAATTCTTGGCTTAGATTTTTTTTATTCTATAAAACTTTTACGATTTAGGTGAAACACGTGCGGGTGTTCGTGACAGTCGTAGTTTCTTGAAAATATTTAGGTATTATTAAAACTATATATTTTATTACACAGTTTTAAATAAAATAAACATTCAAAACGATTTGCTTATACGTGTTAAATAACAGCAAAGTTAATTGTATGGATTAAAATGGCCAAAATATTAAACGTATATACATATAATATTATACGAATAATATATTATTGTTAGTTGATAAAAATATTAACCACGTATGCAAAAAATCTTGGACAAAGACTCAGCCGTAAATCACTTTTTTGCCCTTATTCCATCTTTATTCATATTTATTGTGGATAAAAAAAAAGCAAAAGCCAGTTTTATAGACAGTGCTGGGTAAAAATTCTTTATGTGTAGTATACAATGAAGATTAATTTATAAACGATTAATAGTAATTAAAAGTTGTTTTAATAAAGATTAAATGCCTTTTACTAATTCATAAAAATCTGTCAAATAAGATGTAATGAAATATCAATAATTTTTTACCTTCAAGTTGTCAGTGTAAATGGTATTATATGCGTATAGTTATGATTCAATAATATAATACGGATCTTAGCTAATCATGCCGATAATCTCTGTAGCAATATTAAAGTATATCGTAAAATGTTGGTTAAAGCTATCTCTGTTTTATAGACTTGTATTATTTACACCGTTTCTATATTTTTTTTAATAAAAAATATTATTATTTTACAGGTTTTTGTTAATTATTATTCTGTGTAAATGCTATATTAAATAAATTGTTATTTAAGAAGACAAATTTACAGTGTTAAGTAACGTCACATATAAAAAAATAAGAAGATTAGGTTGAGAGCTTTTTGGCATTAGGTTATTGCGATTTTAAAAGCTCCTGCTCGACCGCAACTTTTACGTAACATACATATACAGATTAGTACAAAAAGGCAAACCTTTTGCTGAAAAAAGTATAGTTTATATATTATATTAACATATATCAAAAGTTGCCTAAATTACTTATAGTTGTGTAAAAATATGATATAAAAAAATGGCCTCAAGTGCAATCTCCATGCTTAAAAATACTTAATATACATATGATACAAAAATCTCACATGTAACAAAGCAAAAAACCTTAATAAAATCACTTGTTAAAATATAAGTAAATTTTGTAGATGTAGAAACATCATGAAAAAAAAACTGAAAGATTTTACTATACAATATAATAAATAAACAATACAGTGAAAATTCAAAGTTAGACTATTATCATTTAAGGCTATCCATATATCAGTTAATAATTATGTCCTCGATTAGGCATATGTACATAAAGTTTCGGGTCATGGTCTGAAGATATCTTGTTAAGTTAGAATCAAATTTTAAAAATGTAAAATATCCTTTAAATTAAAAGACTTGGATTAATTAAAGCTTTGTTATATAATACATAGTTAAAATTTAGTATATCGAGATAATAGTTATATAATATATCAATATGATATATGTATATATTATTAAAACTTATTATATATTAATACTTACCATAGGTTTATCCCTACCACATAAATAATAATAAAAAATGTTTTATTAATTGTATTGCATCGTTTTGTTGTATTAATACGAGGCACTGAGTATTTTGAGGCCCCAATTATTTAATGATATTATGGCCCTATGGTGTAACTGAAAAAATGGGAGATTATATTTTTTTTAAGAACCTTTAAAAATTGATTTTATAATCAACTGTGGAATTTGAAAAAATATTTATATGAAGTAATAAATGGGACATTTTGAGTTGGCCTCTAATGTCCTCAGCGCCTCATAAATAATTCCTCGTTGTATTCATCATTGTACTTTTTTTATTTAGGCATTTAAGGTATACGATTTTTGTATGCATAATATAATATAAAGTCGTATATTTTTATCTCCATATGCATATACAAATTGGAAACCACCCGTCGTCCACCTGTCCCGAATACTAATCTTCCTTTTAGGGGCAAACAACAAAAAATGCGGCTATATATGTGTGTACAATATGGCTCTAGCATTCTAATTTTTAATTTGTGATTGTTTCGGCACACAGCATGCATTCGATATGGCGGTACTTACCCGATGCCAGCACAATCGATCGCCGTGGGCTGCAGGGCCGGAGCAGGGAGAGGCGGCGCCCGAGAAATTTGCCCCGGGCGGTTGCTCGCTGCCTCCAAGCCCCGAGATAATCTCAGCATTTCGGCACCAAACTGTTGCAAAGCTGTCATGGCCGACGGTGCCGGTTCGCTGCAAGTCGCCACAACTTCAACGTGTGTGCTAGCTATCTAATTACAATCTAATTACTAAACGTAATTTGGTGCACCTCCTAAAATCCAGCCGCTTGTACTCTTCGCACGCCTAAAGTCCCAGTTCCACGAAGGCAGAAAAAACAGCGTTTGTGACTCTACGGAATATTCGATAAGTAAAGATAAAATACTTTTTTTTAATCTAAGATCCGTGTTACGTGACAAAGCTCACCAGGATTTAATCAGAGCAACGTTGTTCTTTCAGACTATGTTTTAAATAATCGTGTTTTTAATTACTTAACAAAAGTAAAAAATCATATCTATAGCATTAAAATTAAAAAATACATTTATGTAGATAAATAAATGTGTGTTTTAAAAATATAAGTCTATTTTCTAGGCTTAGTATCTTTACTTTTCGAAAATTCCTTGTATTGTATATAACACACGTCGGGTAACGATGTTAATCTTGTTTTTTTAAGTATCGCTTTTCCTGCCTTAGTGTGTCCGTGGCTTAAAGCCGTATAACGATAATGTCGTGTCATGTTCACTTTTTCAATGTATCGTCGGGATTGACCGAGTGACAGCTGCTTGTGATAACGATCCGAAGCAATTTATTGATACAGAGCCGGATGCTGATAAAAATCAGAAAGCCAATGTATCAATTTATCAAAGGGATGTGTGTAACATATTCCGATCGACACTAGACACGTTCTATTATCCTTTGAATGCCCAGATTACAGGTATACATTAATTTTATTTAATATATATGTACCATCTTTATAACTTATTTTATCATAAGATACCATCAAAATCATTTTTAGTAAAAACTTATTTTTGGCACAATATTAAATTTTTAGATGGACAAGATTTTCTTTCTATACTAGGTTTACTTATATTAAAAAATATATATTTAAATTTAAATTAATATATTAATAAATTAAATTATTTATATCGAAATACACAATTAGAGATTAGCTTAAACTTATCTCAATGAATAATTAGTCAAATCAAATGACTTTTATATTCTAAGATCCAGTCTCTATTATTTTTTTTATAAAAGTCAGTTTGCGTAAAGTTTATGGTTTTTTAATCTACTTTTCAGATCCTTCTTTTCACTGTTTGTGATAAATTTTATTAGCCAGCTATTAATATAGTTTTAAAAAGTAGTATATAAGCTTTTTCAATGCAGTATCTGATATTTCTGTCAATTGTCGTTGTTTTTTTCTGTTTGTGGCGCAAACTTGTGTATAATTTATTGATTGCAATAATTTATTTAATAATGGTATTTCAGTTATTGTTTTCGCTCATATTTCAGGTTTTTGATCATTGATAAAATTTTAATAATTAACAGCAATATATATTTAAAATTAAAATAAATTTGTAATTTATCCGAATTCTAGTGAAAACTCGCGTCGTGTTTATTCTAATAATACTGTTTTCAGAATTTCAGCTATTCACGTGTTTGAGTACCTTGAATTAATAATATTAAGTATGTTTATGCTCGTATTTTGCACTTGAATGTTTATATCGAATAACTGATTCTCGAAATTAGGAGATTATTTTAGTCAATATCGAAAATCGTAGACAGTTCGTAACCTATGGCAGCCGATTATAGAATAATATTTCAACCCTCAGAGGTTCATCAAAGCCCCAACCTGGGCCCTCTGCTTTTTAGGTTATTTATCAATGACTTAAATAATGCAGCTACAAATTTTAGTTTACTTCTGTATGCAGATTATTTATAATTATTTAGATGCATTCAATCTGTTGCAGACTTTCTCTCTACACAGTGATTTATTTGATATAGACATTTGTAATTATAAAAAAAAACTTTATGCATATGACTGGTCTGATTAATATGAAAAAAAATATTTATTTGAAATGTTAGTAAAACTCAAAACATTTTGAAAATCCATATAAATTAGAAATCCGTACGTCTGGCAATCCTAACCACAAGTGTGATTACCGCGTCAAATTCCGCACGCCATGTCAAATTTATAATCGGGCACAAACTCTTATTGTTCGCCCAGTACCTATTGAATTTAGTCCGGAAAAAATAAGCCTCAAAATCAGTCGCCGTCAAATTGCGGCATTCGGCCGACCGTAACTTTGCGAACAATCGTCGCAAATGTGTACGACTAATATTAAACTTTTAGTATAAAAAGCTTATTGGGCTAACGGCGTGAATAAAGTGCTAGAGGACGCTTATTGCGAACGCGGTCCACGAACACGAATCTACTTTGGTGTGTATTATTAAGGCAACCCTAGGACCCGCATCAAAGTTTAAGTGATAAACCGAACCCACATCCTTCCGCGGCTAAACCACCGCGCAAAACATCGATTAACTTTGGATACGTAACTAAAAAGTGGTTAAAAAACCGATTGCGCTCACGAAAGCTCAGATATACATAAATTGGATAATGTTTTTCATCGCTGCGTAATTTAAATTAGTTTTAGCGTAATTATTTCTAGATATTAAATGGTTGTACTTGGCAAAAAATCTTACTAGTTCACTTTCAAATATTGTGTAAAATTTAATTTTTGTAATAACCGCCTCAAAAGTTATAAAAAAATCAGAATAAGGTTTTGATTATCATTTAAAGTTAATGCAAGATAATTGCTTAAATTTAAGTTGTTTTTATTTCATCGGCATGGTATGTATTTAATAACACCATAATAAAGTGGTATAAGTCACTGACTATTAATCAGAAATACCTGAGTTCAAATCACTCTTTAATGTCTTTCGTGTCTAAGAGAGCATAATTAATGATTATTATATAATTATAATTCCGATTGATCATTACATATATGGTATACTTAATTAAAATCGAGCTAGATTGCACATATTAGGTTTTAAAAATTATCTTTTAATGTGCTAGAGTACGCTCGGGATAAGGATTCCGGTTTGTTATTGTGTGCGTGAACTGTGTGGCTCAAAACAATTTCGCTCAGAATATTTAATTTTTTATTTTAAAAGAAAACATATGTTTATTTAACATACATACATCTGAGCTAAGTTGGAAATTTTAATGGACAATTAAAAATATATTATATAATCAAAGAAACCAGACATTGATGTCATTAATTAAATATTTGCAAAATTCTAAATCTTTCACTAGTCAAAAAAATAATGTCTTTAGCTATTCTTCAAAAGCAAAAAGATATAAAATAGGAAAAGAAATTATTCGCAGATTATTTAATGGCTCGACGACTCTATTAAATCATTAGAATCCATTTTTAAATTAAAAAATTATCATTGGCGCAACGATAAGAATAATAACTTTTTTAAGCCTTACAGAGAATAGTGTAAAAAACCAACAACGTACGGATTTATGAAAAAATAATTAAAATATTTTAATCCACGGGTAAGAGAACGAATAACTAACAGTGTGTATTTAAAGCCTTGGTATTAATTAACCCAGATATGCGCAAGAAATTTTGTTCTCTTAAAATTTCATTTATAAATAAAAAAGCAGTGGCACGAGTTTAGTGACCTACCCATGGGACAGTGGGCATATCTGGGTTAAGCCAATATCAACACAAAATTATTTAAAATAAATCACTAGAGAAGATCGAACTTCTGTGCCACACTGCACTTTAATGACGAATACCAGCGTTGACGAATCAACGACTGTCCTTAAAAGAGAAAGCGAGACAACGAAGTACACGCTACATCGCTTCTCTCTCTCATATACATGTACACACACACAATAACAAACCGGCATTCTTATCCCGAGCGTACTCTACTTCAGCTCATGAAAAAATCGTTGATGCGATAAGATGAGAATTATTTTTTATAAGCAAAACTTCTTTTAAAGCAACGTATTTGTCCCTCTAAAGTTGAATATATAATAGATCTTAAACAATATAAATATTAAGTAGCACAAGCATCTTCAAATGATATAAACTTCAATTTTGATTTATTAAATACCATCGTAGATTATTTATAGATTAGTTTTATTATACATTTTTCAACGCTCCATACGTATATTATATATATATATATATATATATATATATATATATATATATATATATATATATATATATATATATATATATATATATATATATATATATATATATATATATATATATATATATATATATATATATATATATTTTTTTTTAATCTATTCCATAAGCTCTAATTTTATCTTAGTTTTATTTAAATAACTATCATTTGAACTCATGGTATTTGAAAATTAAAATAAAAATGCATAACATCGAGTTTTTCTTTTCTTTTATAAAAGCAATCAATGATTTTTAAGCAAAAGTTTTCATGTAATTTTTACCAAATATATATTATTGTTTTGGTTATACTGTAATGAAAATTTTGTATTAGAGATCTATTGAAATTAATATTCTCCAAAGAAGTGTAAATTCAATTTAAAATTAATAAAAAAATATTTAGAATAAATTGACGCTGATTATTATTATAATAATATTAATGTACACCTGTTTAAATCGTTTAGAAATTAAATTACCGCTTGTTCGATACAGTAAAAAATGACAAAGAAGTTAGATTATTTAATAACGTTATTTATTTTACATAAATTTGATATACAAGAAATGAAAAAGTTTAAATACTAAAATTTTCCTATTAAAACCAAGGATCAATAATTCTAATCTCTTTGTATTGAGGGACAGGGTTCAGTAAGCGACCTTCCACAAACTAGCAGACCCAGCTCCATTAGTAACAAAGCCACAATCGAGCGTGTAAAGGAGAGTGTTTGGAAGGATCTGAGTACATCAACGCAAAGGCGATCTGGAGTCAATTCAATGTATTTTGAAAATCTTGAACCTTTAACGTATAAAATCCACTGGTTTAAGAGATAAAGATATCAAATTATGTCAACAGGATTTCAAGAATTAGCAAGAGAAGATCTCAAATGTACTCACAAGCTGATAATGTCAGATGAACAAAACTGATTCTAGGGCAGTTTACCAAAGGGCTTTTGTAACACATCAAGTGTATGGTGACGTCAGAAGAAGTGATTTTTGAAGACGATCTTTTTTTTTAAATGACAATTGAATGTCTTTGGCTGATCAAGAGATTAATTTCGGTCTATGACCAAAAATATCTTACTCCCAGTGATTTTAGATAAACCTAATATGTGGTTCCAAAAGTACAGAGCCACAGCTCATACAGAAATGATCACAATCCAAATATTTAACAAGCCAATATTATAATATTCTTATTAAAATTAGAGCATGTTCAACAAAACTACTAATGAAAAACGTCTTAAAAGAGGCATGCTTGTTAAAAGCAGAAGATGTAAACCATTTATGATATACAATTTTTTATTTGTAGTGTAAATTTATTTTATATAAATACTGCATATGATAGTAGAGCTCAATTCCTTATCTAATGCTATCAGTTACTTGTTTGCGAATTTTATCTGCGTATTACTTAAAATAAAATTCGTTCCTACTATATGACTTTAGAATATTTCTATAACACTATTTTTTTTGCTAAAGTTGTAAGACATAATGTATCCTCAACTGAAAGATATGTGCCACACAACCCATAGCAGCATTTTCACTAATTGCGAGACGACTTATTGAACTCATGTCAAATTAATGCGTCAATTCAACAAGCTATAATAAAATCACTATGGAGCTTATTTGGCACATAAGATTCCTAAATAATTGACAACAACGATTTATTTGCGACTAGCTGGCAAATGTCACTCACAAGTCGCGGAAGGGATACGTGGCATTCTTTAAAAGTTAGAAAAAATATATACAAGACAAAGCCTCGCAATAGCTGTTCGGAACTTGACAGAGATAGTATGATTATGCTTCTACGTCTTACTGAATAGAATAAAATAATAGAATTTATTTTACACTTATTATATTAAAATGGGCCTATAAAATAAAATTTTAATTTAAAATAATCCTAACTAATTACTCAAAATATGTACTCAAAAATTTATTTAAAATGTAAAAGTACAGCGTAGTCATAATAAATAAATTTAATGAATTGTATCGATTACACTTTTTTGTTGTAATACAATCAGGTGTCTTTGAATTCGTTATATGTAACATAATATTTTGATAAAAGTCAATCATGGGTATAATATTTTTGCTTACTTATGTCTAGTGCTTTAAGCAGAGACATAACACTGAAGGTTTATTTTATAAACACAAATCCCTATCTACATATTATATTTATCAAAATATAGCACTTAACGAGCCTTGTGTTATTTCTATGTTAATTTTTGTTTTAACACAGTTACCATATAAATTAATGAAAATAATTATAATAATGAAATTAAATATTTTTTCATTATAATAAAAAATATATAAAATTTGTTTTTAGTGGAACGTTTTATAACAAATCATAGCTGACTGTTCAACTATAATTACTATATAGTAAGTATAAGTGATGGCACCGATTATATAAATAATCTGAGAAATAAACCATATATCTTTCGAACATGTTATTTTATTAAGCTTTTAGAAAACTAATAAGCAAAAGAACCACAAAAATATAACACTCGCGCCATGCTTAGAAGTAGAAATTTTAAGAATGCTTTTTATGCAATTCCGTTAATCTAGCGATATGGCTAAATTAATGTGGTATCTGAAAGAGCAGAGCAAATAATTGCACGAGTGTTTTTGCCTGAAAATTGCCTGCGAGTCGTTGTTCATAAAGGATTTCGCATTTGCATAACGACGCATTTTCGAACATAAATTGGAATCGTTTTTTGCTGACAACGCATTTTTAATGTGTAACATTTGCATATACATAAAAAAAATCAGCACTGTTTCAATTATCACATTTTCAATTATACGTCTACTTATAATTTAATTTGAATTATACAGTTATTTTATATAACTAAATATAAAGTATAAAATAGCTAGCTTATACACCTATACCAATATAATACAACTCAGCTTAACAAATAAAAAGTAACAGAAACGGATCTCGAACTTAACTCATCAAAGTCTAGAAAATCCATATAATCAGAAAAGAAAAATTGCAGAGGTTAAACTCCCCGCCGGAATCGTATCCAATTTTCGTGAAGCTATTCTTGAGTATACGAATGTGTGCCATAAAATAGGTAAAGTTTGATATATTAATACACCTTAAAAATATTAAGTTTAATATACGTGGGACGCAATTATAGGACGTCTAAAACAACTCTTTGATTAAATTAATATTTTCCTTTACTTTATAATAACATCTCCTGAATTAATTATTGTATTTCCTGTGTTGAATATTAAATAACCCATTAATGTAGATAATAATAAATATTAATAGAAAATTAGTTCTAAATTAAAATATCCCATCACTCACATACTTGTTGTGTGTCGGAAAAGTTTTGTACAAATTTAGATTGAAATGTTTTAATTTTCCAGTTTTAAAGTTGAAAACTTTAAATTAAAGTACTTATTAACATGTTATGAAATCCAATAATATCAGAGCTTCATTAACACAACCATTAGTGTCAGACTAGCTAATGATGCAAAATATTTTAATTCAGTGCATTAAAAAAAAAAAATTAAATATAATATTAACCATGATATTAAATATCATAATAACCATAAGACAACAATTTTTATAAAATTAATACTTTATTTCTTTTATACTATTTTTTTAATATATTTGCCACAAAGATAAGATGATTTAATTATTATATCAGTGCATGTAAAAAAAAAATTATTTAGAGCATATGTATGTATGTATCACTTCAGTTACAGTACACACAAAAGAATTTATGAACAATGTAACTAGATATTGTATGCTCTAACTCTTTGTCAAAGTATTAAAAAAATATTTTATAGGTATTTTAAACCATGTATGTAAGGTAAATCTTGTTTTCTATTTATGTTATCCTTCTTTTAAATAGTTTTTTGCAAAGAGTTATTCATGGGGTGTTTACTGTTCTTAACCTAACCTGTCCAACGCTATGTTTTTATTGCGTCTACGATTAATCGCTCGCGATTAGGTTGGTTGTCAAACACACTCGTCTATCAAATCTTGTTCGTCAGCGATGTAACTAGCTCACGTCAGAGTTCACACACTCACTAGGTAAAGCATACATTATGTAGAAGAATTAAACACAAAATGTAGTATTGTAAGTTTCAACTATAACTTATAGTTAGTGCATACTTTGTCTAGTAGTTGTATACTTAATCGAAATATTATTTATTTTATGAATTGAGAATTAATATGAAACATTTTTAGTTTTTTTAAATAAAATATGAGTGGTACAAAAACATATCTTTTTGAGACGATCGAATGCAATTTATTAAAATAACTCTCCACAATTTTTTATGTCACTCAAACATCCCTAGTCCTACGTCAATTTTTATAGCATGTAAAGTGTATTGCTCAAAGAGATGCACAGCTACACCACTGACATGGATTGATCTCCCCCATATTGTGTATATACATACCAGTTTTATGACTTTGCAAATTTGTAGAAGACAATGTACATCGTACAATGTTTCAAACGCTTTATGGCCGAGGTATAAAACCATATATGTACATATACACCTACTATATATGGTTCAAAGTTACGGCTGTAAAAATTAAGACAGATGGCAAGTTTTATATTACTATAGGGCCATTGTCGTTAACAAAGAGTTTTTCTTGAATCACTGTACCGTATATTTAAATTTATTAAGGCAGAATATTTTAAATTAAATAATTGTAATTTGCTCTATGTGAAACACGATAGCCTTAATTAAAGAATGCTAATCAACGTTTTATTTTATAAAATCAAATTTACGCTAGTGATTGGCTATTAAAATGTTATCAGGCTATCCCAGATTACGCGAGTGCTCCAAATTAAACAGTGATTTAATAATTGCTTGTAAAAAATAATAAAATAATCAACTATTTTACATTATATTTTACTTCTAAGCTATACATCCCTGGTTGGGTCATGACTGCCTCCAGAAGATTTATCTTATGCATATCTTTTCCAGAGACTGACACTTATATGCATACATTTATTCAATTTATGTCATTGCAAGTCTAGTGAGGTTTATGATCTTGTTTGGTACTTCAAATTCATCTCTTCATACAGTTTATTTTTACTCATAGTATCATATTCTGCTTTGAAGTCCACAAATATATGCCAATATTGTACTAGTGTTTTTTTTTGTCGTTGATAGTGAATCTGGTCGATCTGCAGCTTTTTCAAATTAAGCAATTAATCACTTAAAAGTTCTGAAATCTGGTTATTTAACGTCTTAGTATATATCATTTATATTATTACCAGTTATACGCCCACCCAGCAGATATTATAAGTTAATAATGATATAACATTATTTTTCTTTCTTAATTTATTTATTTCATTGTGCTCTCATAAATACCTTTTGTAGTTATTTTACTTCTGTATAAGTACGTAGGTAGCTCTTGTAATATTGTAGGCGTAATATAAAATGAGTTCAGTAGAACCTATCCATCATGAAAGCATTTTATATATTTATTATGTTTTCATCTTTTGTCTCCAATACATCGCATTTCAGTATTCACAATTATAAGCCATGATTTTCATGTCATTCTCTCGCATTTCTAATAAATCTTGTTATTTGACAGCTTCGATTTAATCACTTTTAAAACGCTTTACTCTTCGTTTCTTATCTAAATGATATTTCCTTTCACTTTATCGCAATAAAGATTCATTTCAGTGCGCAATTATATTTGTTGTATATTGAGTTATTTTTCTCGTTTTTCCATGAAAATTAACGAACGATCTTAGCATCGTCAAAGTCTTCAAACTCTTGTGTCGCTCCATCAAAAGCGTCCCAGGCTAAGGAAGGCATAAAAGTGTAAGGACAATGTAGCTCGCTGTTTCGTTACAAAGACCACACTAATTGCGCAGCTTCCCTCCAATAAAACGACTACGGAGCAAGATTACAACCGTGGGAAACTGTGTAACAATGCATCCTATCCAGAAATGCTTTCCGGGTTGCGTTTAATTAAACTTGAATTAAACGAACCCGCCGACTGATACAAACTGCGATAAAAGCACCCAATTCGACAAACGGTCTTTGTGAGGCGATTTTTTCGTCATTGCCTTTTTCTATTAATCGTCGTTTGAAAAGATTGGGAAATTGATTTTCTAGTTTTAGATGTAAATGGACGTATGCAGAGTGTACCGTATAATAAACTCATTATATGTTTACAGTGCTAAATATGTTTATCGGTAATATCATGTATAAGCTCTAATTGTTTTTAATTCATTTTATATTTACTGCTTTAATATATCACTGACAATAACCATTTCTTAAATTCCATTATTTAAAAAAAAACTTTGTTTAGATGCAAAGAAACAAGAATGACAGTTATTTACGTTCTGGGTTCGAAAATAATTTCGCTTTTTAAAACTGCTGTAGAACGGAAAATAATTACAATAAAATCCGAGCGGAAGCGAGGTCCGGAAAATAAGGCGGATGCAGCAATAACTCTTAGCCCTTAATTTTATTTTTTAAAAACTTTTTCGCAAAATTAGGCTGTGTTAAAAATATCACACTGCGCAAAATAGAGCAGCTCTGGACGATTTTGATCGAGCTGGCCCTTCAATCTCACAAATTGTTCGAATTGATGGATTAGTTACTTGATAGAAATTTAAAATAAATGTTTCTTTTTTAATCCAACAACACACACAGCATCACATTTAGGATAGAATCCACCTTGAGCATGTGCATTTCGCGTTCATTACTCTAAAAAATTATTTCCTGCTTAACAGAGTGAACTGGATCTTCGCAGTCTTATCTGAAGGAAAATTTTTCCGGAACACCCCAAAACAATCAATAGATGTTTCAAAACTAACAGTAAAAAATTACGATACTTGCACCTCAAATTACTTTGTTATACATTTTTAAAACAATGGCACGTATTTATGGCATTGCATGATAATTCCGATTTCCATGACACGATAGAAATTTAAACATCAGGTTTCATGTGGGAATTGAACCAATTATATTTTAGTCGTATAATTGTGTTTTCTTATATTTTTATATTTACATTATGAAATTGTTTAAGACCTCAAGTGCTATTAATAGCACAAGTGTATTTACTTAAAAAAAATGGTATTTACAAAAAAGAATTTATATACTTGCAATTACGTATTATTTATTTGTTTTACTGAAATAGAAATTATATATATAGCCAGTGAACTATATATGTGTGAAATAATATATATATTGGGTTGCATTAGTATTTTATTAATACGTTATATTTTTTTAACTTTATTTAAATGTCTCACATAAATGTACTTTAGAGCTTATTCTATTAGGTAACTTAGAATATTGAGTTCAAATTCTATGTAAATATTTGTCCTTGTTGGGAATAGTTAGTTTCACATTAGTTAATTTGAGCACTTTGCCCTGGCATTGGCTTTTAATTGATGAGTCCTTTTAAAATGTCAATTAAATTAAATGTACTTTGCGCATGTTTTTTTTATGAGCTTAATTTTAGATATAGAAGCATGTTTTATGATATGCATAGCATTTAGGGAATATATGCTGAATGGATTACAGATATTTTTCCTAAGATCCCTTAGTTATTGCTAAGAAAAAAATACGAAACGCGGTATTTTTTATTTCGTTTCAAGAATACTCTAGTGTCAATTAATTAAGCAACAAAATATTTCGTTTACATATATGTACATAAATTAGGAAAACTGTACTTAATGATATGCTATCGTACCTATTTGCCAACTAGTTTATTTTATTAGGTAAAAAATATATAATAACAAAAATCGAAAGTTAATCGAATATAATTGGATATTGTTTAATTTATGAGCTTAAACTTGTATAAACTTACATTTGGAAAATATATGCTTAACGGCTTACAGAATTTTTTTCATTAATAAATTACTTGAAGATTTATTATTTATTAAAAATAAATAATAGCAAAATGCTGTAGTTTTTTTAAGTTAAGTATAAAAAAATATTTAAGCTAAGCAACAAAATAATTCGTTTACTATAATGGCAAACGGAGCTATCATTGGTAATCACTAAATGCTCCAATTCCGTAAACTTTGGATGGATCAAAGATAATTGATTTATCCCCAAAGAAGTGAGAACTTAAATTTTATTCATTCAAGCTAATGCATCATTTTGAATTGCAGGAGAGATCCGAAAAAATGTGTGTGTTAGGTTAAGTCACACAAACTAACCCTTATCACTTGTTTGGCGCTAGACTATTACACGAAAAATATATAATATAAAGCAGGGTTGATTTTTCATGTTTAAAAACAATGTTTTTTAAATTTTGTTAAGAAAGAGTTATATAATCTCAAGATAATTATTTTAATTAATAAAACTTTTCTTTGAATTTTTGCGCTTGGTTGATTTTTAATTAACAAAACTAAATAAATGTTTTTATATACCTGTCATATATACCTGTTATAATCATAGTATGTGATTTTTTCTAATTTTTTCCATATCTTGTATAATTTTGTTGCAAGCAAAAATATTTTCATGTTTTTCGCACAAAATAAATTATATTAAATTATACTTTATTAAAGATTTAACTTATATTTAATAAAAAAAAATAATATAAATATGTCTGTCTAGTCATCACTTTTATTAAAAAAAAATAATGTTTTTATTTTTAGACTGACCTAATACATACTGGAGTACCTCAAGGATCCAATTTGGGTCCATTGTTGTTTTTATTGTTCATTAATGACATAGAAACAGCAATAGAGCATTCAGATTTTGTATTATATGCAGATGACTTGAAAATTTTCAAGAAAATGCATTCGATTTCTGATTCCCTCGACCTACAGGAGGATCTCAACTCTATATGGAAATGGGCTTGCTATAACCAATTGCCTTTCAGTGTAAAGAAATGTCACACAATTTCATTTTCAAGGTCATTAACGCCGGCAAAATATTCATACCATCTAGGCGGATATTTTCTGGAAAGATTTTCTTCAACTAAGGATTTAGGATTGACTTTCGAAGAACGTTGGAAATTTAGCCAGCACATTGCAGAGACTCATAGCAAATCCTTAAAAATGCTCGGTTTTATCTTGAGAAATGCGCGTTACTTCAGGAATACTTTAGTATTGCGCACTCTTTATGATACTCTAGTTCGCAGCATACTAGAAACTAGCTCCATCATTTGGATCCCAGGCGTAATGAATCAATGTAATGAATTGAAGCTGGAAAAAGTACAACGTAAATTTCTTCGATATTTATACTTGAAGGAATACGGGTATTATCCGTTCTTGTTTCCCAGTGCTTTTATTTTGGGAGCCCTGGGATACGTTTTTTTGTCGACTCGCAGAAGTGTTTATATAATTAAACACTTCTGGAAATTGCTCAAGGGCATCGTAGACAATCCTTCAGTGCTCGAGCAGCTTCAAATGTGGGCTCCTGAAGGTGGTTATAGTTCTCGGTCGCGTCCACTATTCTTGCCTGTTAAGTCTAGAACTGGAGCACTTGCCAACTCTTCTCTGGCCAAGGCTATTTAATTGCTCAATTCTGTCCATAGTAATATTGACATTTTCTCTTGCACACATGGAGTTTTGGTTCAGTTCGTATGGGACAATGCACACCTGTTGAGGTGATTTGTGTCTGTTGTTTTGTCTTGTTTATATTTGTATGTATTATGATGTATTAGTACTTTTGACTATCGTGACGCATTGGGTTTGTCTGTCAGGTCACGATAGTTATAATTTTAATAAATAAATAAATAAATAATAAATAAATTTAATATTCTTAACGTATTTTTTTACAAACTATGACATTTACTTTTATTGTTTAAATGTATTTCTAGAATAAAACATTGAAGCTCAAATATTACATACAGTGTGTATATTAGACTAATGATACATAAAGTATAAAATTAAATGTATTTAAATAAATGGGATATATATTAATAATAAATATATTTAAAATACTATTGAATTAAAGAAAAGATTTATATATAATATATTACTTTTGGCGCATTTTAACAATAAAACACATAGTTTATTAAACATAAAATAATTTTATGTATTTTACTGAAATGTTATCTAGTTTATTGCAGTTGAATCCTAGCAAATAAATATACTTTATTTTTTGAACTGAATTTTTACGATACTTGAATATTGAATGAGGGTTTTTCGGATTCTGGCATATTAAAATGGTTATAGTACCGACGGAAAACTTCTGGCCCAATTTCGAGGCAGCTCCTTGAATACTGCTATATTTCAAAAGTTTTCCGCATATGCCAATATGTGTTGATGCTTAAAAATCATATATAAATATGATATATGTATTACTTAGGCTATGATGTGTTATATCATAAATAGAAAATTAAACATATTATATAATAGACTATGTATTATATTGGATTTTTTCCGGAACAAAGTCGCAACTCTGTTGAGTGAAAATTTAAAGGCGATTTTCATTATTTGCATATGTTAAAAATAGAACCCCATCCCTTGCAGCTAGACTGAACAAAATAAAAAGGATATGATATCGCAAAAAATATATAATATAATATTATACAAGTGAACGGCAAAAATGTATTTTATATTTAAAGATATTAAATCTTATATCATAGTAAGTTTTTTATCGCATGTCAAAAGTTTGCTATTTCTAACATATTTCAGCACTTCATTTTAGTTAAATAATAATACAGTGAGCCCTTTTAAGAAGCTTTTTGTAACATGTACTGTTCTTTATAATATAGAAGTATTTATTTATATTCAATGTATTAAAAATATAATATGTAAAGTTCAACTTTAAGCATCGTTTATCACGCATAATGGGCTTTTATCTTCAGCTTTTTATATAGCAAAAGTTACGCGTCATAAGCTCCCTATTGTGAAAAATAAGCTTATATATTCGATTATATTAATCTACTTAAATAAAATTATTACGACACTCATATGTAATGTTACTAATGAGATGACACACAATACGAAATTATATCAATGAAATTAAAATGCCTGTAAGCTAAGTATTTCGAGGCCCATGATAATGATAAGAAATAAACAATTCTGACACTGGAATAAATATAAAATAATTATGGTTTAAGAACATTAGAAAATCGCAGAAATGGGATTCAAAGAATAATAACATTGATTCTGTGATCATGATTGGTATTTAACTCATTAATGGGTAAATATTAATTGAATAGTAAAATTAAAATGCTTCTGTTTACAAGGCGTTCGTTGCAAATTTAATTATTGTTGTAAATAAAAGTTGCACCCCTCCTGTATTAAAAAAAATGTTAATTTATTATAATATATATTAAATTACTGAACTTGTAAGTTCTTACGTATTATACTTTAATTGAAACACGTTCTCATTTCGAAACATGTTTCTTTGTAAAGATATAAAAGCGTTGGTGTATACTTTTACGAGCATATTATCGTATTTAAATATTCAAATCGAATGTACGAAACGTTAGTGTGAATACCGTCACAAAATTCCCAGCTTGGCGTATAAAATGCTAATTTGGGTCGGTATCCGGTGCGAAAAAAATAATAATAAAAAAGTTTGCGACCAACGTCGAGTAGAAAAAATTGAAATCAAAAGGAGCCAAAGGATAATGTGCCTCTTCGAGCGGACGTTGATTAATGAGATATTCTCCTAAATGCGGGAGAGTGTATACTTTTTTTTACGTACTGAATTTTATAATAGATAAAAATGAGGGGGAAATTGCCGCGAATCATTGACGCGATAGGGGATGCTTAAATTATGATAATGTTGTCGTATTTTAGGGATGTATTTTGTACATGGATTCGATGAAAATTGATCGGAGAAAACAAATAAAAATATTATGATCCAACAGCGCGTATTAAAAGAGGTTGGCATTTTGACAGTGAAAAATTTCAAGCTGAATAATGAATATTTAATATATATAATAAAATATAAAACTCGTTTATAATTTTAACGTCATTCATCATAGAATAAATACTCGGATATTAGATTCTATGCGGTTATACTGCCAATGTGAGGCGTTTCACATTCGTTAAAAATATTTAATCGTGAATACGATTACATAATTTAGATTGTGAGTATATATTATTGAAAGGCTTAAAACGCAACTGGTTTAGTGGTTAATATATAGCATTTAACCAGCTATAATTTATATAACACAGAAAAAAATCATCTATTATATATAAATTTTTAACATAGGTAAAAAGTTATCTGAAGATACTGATTTAAACTCGAAAATTTGTATAGGCTTTGAACCTAAATAAAAATAAAATCTAGTGAGATGAATAGATAATAGAATAAAAATAAAAAAAATAATTTAAGAAATCAATGATTTCTTCAATTTTTTTTCAAAATCATAATGAATTGTCAAATTATCTGATTGTTATATTCATTTTATTATTATTGGAATAATATATGAATTGAGCATTCGCTCTTAAAATAAAAGTTCGATTGAAGCGATCTAATTTTTTTTTTTAAATTTATTGTGATTTTTATAAATCTTTAAAATGTTAAAATGTAATCTATTAAATATCTTACAGATATATATATGTATATGTGTAATAACTACACAATATTTATTAAGCTCTAAACTAATAAACGTTACGTTACGTGAATAAATTGCTGCATTATAGCAGTTTTTATATGTTTTTTTTATTCGTTTATCGTAAAAACTTGTATTAATTCATGATTCACAATGGAATTTAAGTACATATTCTGCATTAAAATAAGTAAAAGGTGCTTTCGGACAAGGGTCTAAATATGTCTAAATTACGTTGTTTCATGATAAAATCAATGTGACTATCCTGAAAATCCAAATGAGATCCAAAAAGTTAATATGACGCACCGAGCGTAAGAAAAAATTACAAAAGTCGAAAGGCGCTAGGCTTTTATTATACCGGCCGATTAAGTTTTAAAGTTCCAGTCATAGAACAAAGATTAAGATCTCGATTTAAAGGTACGTGATCATACAAAAACCATTACGATAGCCTTTCAGAATCATGTTTTTTGACCGGAATTGTACATTCATTTTGTGTACGGAATTGACACCGTAATTGGTCGCTGCAGAAATAAGTGGGTGAGAATAAGAATCTCTAGTTTGGCTATGTGTATAAACGGCAGATACACATGATCACAAGAATAACTTAAATTTGTACTCCATTTTGTCAACACATCAACACATCTCTCCAGATTGTACTTACTGATTTTGTACAAACAGCCGCTGACAAAAAAACATGAAAAAAGCAACCGCTTCCCTCTTCACGTGACCATGGTCCAGCTCTAAATTCGTAACCCAGGGTTTAAAACGCTTTATAAATGACTGAATCCTTGAATGCAGATACGGAAAGAGGACTTTATGTATACAATAACAGAAATATACAAACTGTACGTAAATTTAATTTAAATATCAAATATATTTTGTCTTATAAAAAATCCCCTGACACTATTCAAAAAACAGTAATAATTTATGTTTGATGGGATATCTATTGAATTGTCTAGTAGGAGCTTCTAGAACTCAATAAAACAATTAGAGCACAGATATTATCATGAACAATAAGCAAAATCAAATATTTTAAATAATAAACCTGAATTGGTAATGTTTATTTTATATTAGGGAATCAACTAAGATTTTAATAATCATCCACCATATTCACCGGATCTTGCTCATTTTGAAGAATCCGCAGTTTTTTTGCTTTCTGCGCATTTATCTATAATGGTTGTGAGTCAAAGTTTTTGTGGCTGTAAGTCAAAGTCAAAGCTTTTTCTTTGTGGTTTTGCTAACATTATATATACTATAGCCTATTTTTTAGCCTAACTTTAACAATACACAATTCAAAATAATAAAACATATTTTGAATCAATATGTATGATATGGATTGTCAGTCGTCTTTTTTCGGTAATTCAACTGTCACTGAGACATATTTCAAATTTGATAGGAGATTTTCAATACATGTATATATTTTCCTATTCTAATTTTTCTTTGTATGTACATATATGTATGTACAATTTTACTATTAACATTTATAAAATATAAAGCAGCTTATATTGGGGTTCAACCACAATTTAAAATAATTGAGAAAATCATATGGATACATGAATTTAGATCATATTACTTTGCAAACATATGAAGTTTGTTAGTATAACGTACTCCTATACTCCCGATTTAGAGTCAAAACGCAATCGCGAGAGCATCTTCCGTATGCTACGTATCGGTTTTAACGCCGCTGCATCTGAAAGTAATTAAATCCGGTGAGAACCGCATGCAGACAGTCAGAACATAATCTAAAGGATTGTAGAACGTTCTAGCGGGCGTTTAAAGCTGATGGCTTAGTACTTTCAGAACGAGTTTTCTTCTCGTTGGATTGCCTCAGCGTATAACTAAATACTGTCGGTTTGCTAAGACGTTGTTTAAAGCGGGATTTAGTACACAGACGGCTATCGCATGCACACACAAATACCGCATTTGGCATCTAAACATGGACTCACAGTTAGCTTATACGTAAATATACGGTACATATAAGCCTATGCAGAAACGCGGATTTAAACGGGCTCAAATACCTGGTATCGGGAAGCCAAAGCTCGTGAGCATCCAGAGCTGTCAAATCTGTGTCAGTGCTGGCTGCTGAGTGTCCTGTGTGTTGTGGTGTACCTCTGGCACTGGTTGTTGCTCTTCTCCATGTATTACGCCTTTCTGTAAAAAATTAATACATTAAATGCCATATATTATCCAGTACATATAAATAGCTGTTTTGGATACTTTACATAAAAAAAGAAACTATCAGGTAAATTCCTGTCAGGTTGCGCCATTGTTCCGTGACTTATTCATTGTCTTTGAGATAGAAAGGTGAATTGGGAATTAAAAACTAAACGAAAGGTTTGGTTCGTTGCCTCAATAGCACACTGTGTTCAAAGTGTAGTAATATAAATGGATACTAAACTTTAAAGTAAGTTTATAATGTGATAATCTACGTAATATAATTCAACATAAATATGTTTAATTATTTGTAGCAGAGCTCTCGATTATGAATTATAATTAAGTTTTTAATACAAAAAAATCAAAAGCCAGATTTTTTTATTTAATTATATTAAATATTTTCTGATATAAAAATGTGTCTTATTTTTTATTTGAGGTTTGCCTTTGCTGTAATCAAATTTATGTTTTTTACGCGAAAGTATAATTCACAATTTATTTAACGTAAATATAAAATAATCTGACTAATATAATAATATAATTAAAATAATGATCATAACTAGTTTGAGGTGAAATTGACTAATCGATGAAATTTAAGAGTCAATTTTACTATGTAAATTCGCATGTGATGTTCTAAATTAGTAAATAGTACATAACATCAAAATACTTTAACCTTAACATAAAAGCATAAAGTTATAGTTAGTTCCGCAAAATTAAATTAAATCAATTGTCATTTTACTGTGCCAACACAAAAATACCAAACAGAGGCAATAAAAAATAAAGACAAGCTTAAACTTTACTATCCCTGTGAGAAGTTTACCAGTCTAATCGACTTTTGTTCCGGAAAGTCAGGAAAATGAGGGGGAAAAACATGGAATCCGCCGACCTATACAGGAAATTGAACCCAAGTTATGCCCTCTCGTAAAGTTTATTATTGGCCATTGTTGAACAATCTCACCCCTTCACATATTACGACTTTAAAAATAAATATTTGTAAAAATATTTTAATAAGTATTTTATATGCTAAAACTTTGAAAAAGTATTAATTGTCAGATCGAAAAGTAGCCGGCCTGACAAACTTTATTAAATCAAAATATATTTGAGTATATCAAATCATTTTGTTGTTTTTATGATATGATTATCTTGTATTTGAATTGCATTTTTTCATCTTTTTAATTATCTTAAACGAGCAAAATATGCAAATGCACACATAATAAACGCATTATTATATACCAGAATGCAGCTGATATATTGTCCTTGAAAACATAAAAGATAAAAAAAATGGCACCGGATACAAAATAATATATTTTAATTATAAATATAAATAACAATTTTTAATTAATTATATAGAATTCACTGATTCCCAAACATTTTTATTGATAATTAATATTCATTTGTACGTATTCATTATGTGTGATCGACTTACCTAGTTGGTACAGATTTACCACGTTGTAACGCATTGGGCTTACGCATGCCAGGTTACAACGGAAGATTAAAAATGAAAATAGAGTATTTTGCTACCATCTGTAAATCGGAAATAATCTATCCATACCAAAAACCTAATAAAGAGTATTTCCGTATTTAGTTAAATATTTAAAAACAGGTCAACTTGTTTAAAAACCCCCTTAAAACATATCATCAATAGTTTAATTTAGCGTATTTAATCATATGTTAATTTAGCGCTAGATACAGCATAATAAATACAATACGCCCGACCATATTCAACACTTGATACGCACATACATGAGAAGTAAAAGTCATATTTTTCCTTGTATCCATTTAAATTCTTATCTATAATTCTTTATGAAAGTTTAATGGAGCCAATTTTTACCATTGTTTTTACTAATGGATTACCATAAATGAAATATGCACACAGAAACGATGAAACACTTTTAGAATTTTAATTAAATATTTATTAAATAAATAATAAAATATAACAGAGCTACTATTATGTAAAAAAAACAAAGACAAGCTTTGCTACCAATTATTTAAAATAAACAAGTTAATAGTACCGAAAGCTTTAATTTTATAAAAACATTTTCCGACATACTTTAGTACTCTAATAGAAACCAAATATAATATAGCTTAACACTATCGTGTCCCTAAAACTGATATTTATAAGAAACACCGAAATAATCAGCAAATTATTTTAACATATGCTTGCTCGGTGTGGAGTAACAAAAACAACACATTTTTTTATAAGCTACAAGACATCCAACAAAAAGTTATAAAAATAATTTACATATATCTGTGCTATTAATTTAAATTAGTAGCAGCGGTTAAAAATCATTATTACTTTCTGATCACAATTTGTTTAGCCCATTAATGTTAAATAGCAAATATTTCGATAAAATATAAGCACACGTTGCTTCAGATTTAAAAGCATAGACTTCATTGTTACATATATTAAGTTATATTTATTTTAATTAATATTTTTATAGAATAACTACAATTTGTATCATTTTTTTCCTTAATTTGTAATAAAAATTACACTATTATAAACATCATCTCATTATCGTCAATTTACAATTTCATAATATTTTTTTTACAAAAAATTATAAATTTATACTATTTATTTATAGAAATATTATTGAGTTGTCGTAGTTTCAACCACCTACATAGTTTGTTACAATTTATAAGGCACATAAAAGAGAAATTCAAGTGTTCTCGAAAGTGAAGCCGCATTAACGACGGAGTAGAGTTCGCAATAATTGCGTTTATAATTAAAAATATTTTACGGACCACCTTATAGCATATTCTTCATCTATACTATTTTTGTCGTAAAGGATGCGCGCTAAAAATACGTTCCACCCTGCGCACATTACTATTGTTATTTAATCGCTGAAGTGGTCATCTGGACCTCTTTAAGCGTGAACACATTTCGGGGGGTGGGAGTCAAAGAAACGATGCAATTGGCTAGCAAACATCCTCGTCTGCAATTTGCCAGAACTGGTTTGAATCAGCATTATAAAAACTGTGGCACTCGGTCACAGAAGAAAAAGACGCCACAATGTCACAGCAGCAAAGATGACTCATGAGACTGCATCTACAAGAGAGACATCACGAAAAATCTCAGCTACCCCACCGACATTACAGCACACAATAATACAACTCGATACGCCAGCGAAGACTAACTTCCGAAGTCACACCTCTGTGATTTCAAAACACGACAACGTCATGCAACTGCTAAAGAATCCAACAAATGACGTTTCTAGTAGCTCGAAAATTTGTAGTGTATTTTTCACATATTCAGTTAATCTTTAAATAAAAGTTTTAATTGTTTTATTTTTAACTGAAAGTGCATTGGGATTTAAAAAGTACCTCAAATAAATATTTTTATGATCAATTTATGTCTTTGATTATTACAAAAATTTGAGCTCAATCAATTTCTAGAATGCTAAATTAAAAATTGCATAGACTGAGCACAAGTTGAAATCATCACTACATAATGCTTTAATAGCTTACTACGGGTTTCACAAATAGTTTAATTTCTGTCATTTTCTTAAAAATCTGTAAGTTTTTTATTTTCCTTATTTTATAAATATAAACTGCTTTAGCATATTATAAAGACTATTCTATCTGGTTTTACAGTCAAATAAAGATCCATTCCGTGCTCGTTTCTAACGTATATTTGTGGATGAACATAATTTCTAGTATGTATTTTTTTAAGTATTGCTACAATTTTTTCGCTGTATAAGTAAAACTGATGCAATATAAAAATATAAATATTTTCGATTTCACTATAAATTATTAAACATGTTTTTTATTTTTTAAATGCATTTTAATATTAGAGAATTAAATTTGATAATTTTTTTCAAAGCATGATTTCGAACGTTAAGTTGGATTTTTTTGTGAAATGGCGAAATTAACTCCATGAGAAATGCACAATTGGCGTTCTAGTGTGATAAGTTTTACAACGCGTACCATGACGCTTGCACCTTTTGCTACAATACAAAGTATATTATTATTTCATAAAATTATAATTTTATAAAAGCATCAAACATACAAAATTTGTACAAAATCTTGATTGTTCGTGACAAAAAGTCAATCCAATAATTTTCGAGATTATGTATACTACTTCTGAGATTATCGTTAAGAGGAACTGATTTAGAAGGTAAATAATAAACAAAAGTGTACTAGTGACAAATTTTCATTCAGCTGATCAACCGTAAGTATGTATAATTAAAAAAAATAGGTAATAAGTTATCGTTATTATTATATTCAATATATTTTTTATATATATTAATACCTGTTATTAAATAAAAAATGTAATATATTCTTTAATAAGGGAAAATATGGTAGTTATATTTTAAAATTCAATATTTCTCAAGAGCCACGCGCGCGTATGAGCCGCACTTGGCCGACCCCTGCTTTTGGACATACCGGCATCAAATTAAATATGCTTAAAAATCTCCGGAAAAAAATATAATAGAAGAGAGGTTTACTTTCATTATTTGAACACAAATACCCTTTGTATAAAATACAATACATCTTGATTTTTTTTTTTGTAGAAATATATAAAGGATCAACACAAGTGTTTTTATGGTAGCAATTTGTCAAAGCAACGCCAGCACGTGCGTCACAGTCTGAGATAAGAAAAGATGCGGATTCTGTCGTGTCGGAATATTATTCATCATACCAAAGACGAGTGACAAATTATTAAAGGGTTTGTTTTATCGTCCACTTTCCAAACCCAAGCGTAACGAATGAAAATTAATGTGTGCTTTCAAAGATTTCGCATAAAGTGTACCAACGAAAACTTATGCGCCGGTAGAGAAAAAGCTAAATATAAAGTATTATACGTGCGCTGCACGGAGAGTGCAAAAAATAAGTTTGCAGAAAATCACAAACGCGGTTTCATGCCGGCTCACAGTATTTTACACTTTGAATCTATGTCGCCAAGGAAAACTTGGACGGCACTTGGAACTTGCTAAAAATACAATAATTTTCCCTTTGGGTCAAACCATTATTAAAAAACGTACATAAAGACCCACCATCCGAAATTGAATCCCAAATTATTATATATTCCTACATCGCATAATATATTAAAGCCATGTTAATTATTCGCATCGCGCTCGCGAAATACCGTGTTATTCCAGGTTTAATCTTAATTGCAAAACGGACGTATCTCAAATGTCAAATATAAATTTGCAATAGTACAACTTTCCGGTTGTGATTAATCAGGATTAACAAATTCATCGTGCTTATAGCGTTCAATAAAATGTGTGGTATTTGAAGGATGGGTGGTACATTTTTTGGATGACACCCTTTTATCGGACGTAATGGGGTTATATTATATTAAATGGATGATTCGACAAAAAAAGGGCATCAAATAATTCCGTCAGTCAATACTAAATATGGAATTAAATGTCAAGTGGTTAATAATTTGCTACCCAATATCCAATAAGAGTTTTTATTAATTCAATATTTATATTATACTCAATATATTTTTTTTTAATTATAAATTATGTAAAAATATGAAATATATAAAAATGTAAAATGTTTTTGATAATCATGTAAATAAAGAGATCAATTTTAATATATATTTTTTAAAAGAAAATTTTAATCTTATATATCGAATATATAATAGATGATAAAAAATAATATTCATCACCAAAATTGGCATATTATAAATGACATAGCGACACTAGTATTATACACAATATATGAGAGTGTTTCGCATATGTTGCAATAACATTAGTATTTTTAAGGTGAAGGCTAAGGCAATACACTCATACCTCGCTATACGGCCGCTCTTTATACGGCCTTTCGCTATAACGGCCCTCTTCAATTAATGCACGTTTTCGATTTACGGCCTAAAATGTTTCTCTATAACGGCAAAAAACTTTTTTTCGATTTAAAAATTTAAAAATAGATTTAATTTGCATAATTTTAAAATGAAAGGTGAAGCAGCTAGCGCCGATGAGGCCACATCTAAGGAATATCCCAACATTTTAAAGGGAATTATTGAAAGAGGTGGTCATAAACCTGAACAAGTGTTTAACGTAGACGAAACAGGGCTTTATTGGAAGCGAATGCCTGATTGCACGTACATTTTAAAAACCGAAAAATCTGCGCCAGGTTATAAGGTGTCTAAAGAACGATTAACTTTGCTACTTGGTGCAAATGCCGAGGGTGATTTTAAGCTAAAACCACTTTTAATATATTTGTCCGAAAATCCAAGGCCTTTTAAAGAACTAAATAAAAATCAATTACCCGTCATATGGAGATCCAACAAGAAAGCTTGGATGACTAAAGCTACTTTAGAGGATTGGATCAAAACTCACTTTTGCACAGAAGTGAAAAAATATTTGCGAGACAATAACTTAAGCAACAAGGCTTTGCTAATTTTGGGTAATGCACCAAGGCATCCTACTAATTTATCCGAACTATCTGAATATGTCATGATTAAGTACCTTCCGAAAAATACAACAGCTCTGATCCAACCAATGGATCAGGGTGCAATAGCCACTTTTAAGGCATATTACCTACGCCGAACTTTCCGACAACTTATAAGGGAAACCGATGGTAAATCTTCAATTAAAACATTTTGGAAAAACTATAATATCAAGGATGCTGTTGACAGCATCAGTGAATGATGGAAGGAAAAAAAATTAACAACAATGAACCATGTTTGGAAAAAAATATGGCCAGAATGTGTAAAAAGTACTGATGCAGAAGTTAATTGCCTTCCTGAAATTAGGCAAAACATTTTGGATCTAGCACATGATCTCGGCTTTGAAGGTTTGAACGAACGTGATGTGCTTGATCTACTTGAAGCTGATAGGGAACCCCTTTCATATAAGGAACTCATTCAGTTGCAAGCAGAACTGGCATTTGATGAAGAGACAGAGCCTGTTGTATTCAAACAGCTAACATCAAAAAAATTGTCAAAAGCTTTTTCCTATTTCGAACAAGGAATAAACATCTTCCTTGAAAACGATCCTGACGTCGAACGTAGCGCTAAAGTTTCTCGAGGAATTAAATCAGCCATTAGCTGTTATTAATCACTGAAGAACGAAAGAGACAAAAAGGCAAGACAAACGTTGGACAATTTTTTTAAGCCAGGCCCATCCTTACCAGCAAAAAATGAGAACGACAGTGATCTGCCATTTCTTCATCGTCTTCAGATTAAAGCCATTTTAAAACAAAATATTTATGTATTCATACACATATTTTATGTAACATGAAGTTGTTTCATTTTTGTTTACGGATTATTGTTGGTTTTTGGAATCTGTTATTATTTTATGTACAAATGTATGTACTTGTTATGTATGTATTTTTGATTTAAATGAAATAAAAAGATAAAATGCATTTTAAATGATAAACCATGTTACATATTTAACAAATTTGGAACCGATCCCATTGAATTTGTATGAATTTGTATTAGAATAATTGATTCGTTATACGGCTTTTCGCTTTGCGGCCAAGTTTCGTGGAACGTATCTAGGCCGTAAAGCGAGGTAT
Source organism: Plectrocnemia conspersa (assembly GCF_051122295.1). Classification (NCBI taxonomy): domain Eukaryota; kingdom Metazoa; phylum Arthropoda; class Insecta; order Trichoptera; family Polycentropodidae; genus Plectrocnemia; species Plectrocnemia conspersa. Next base: position 18,312,627 of record NW_028277165.1, read on the forward strand.
GGGTGTACTAATATGTAACGATCTAAACATTTACTTTTAGTGTTTAATTAATAAATGTATTCATTATACAAAATACTGGAATTGTTTATTGTTGATATCTGATCGGTAATGCTTTGAAATAATATTTCTATATTAAGCGACAGCTCCCGTTTATTAAATAATTATTGTTTCTGTATCTGGGTGTTCAGCTGTGTTTATTCAAATGGAACTTCGTCTCCATTTATACCCAGTAAATATCCAATCGAAAACAGCTGCTTCAAAGTGAGTATCGCTAATTTAAAATTAAAGAAGCTTTATCGATCACGAAATGTGCTACAAAAAAAAAAGACAATTTGCGACGAACACGCGATGATATTGATTTTTAAATTAAAAATAAATTGAAGTAATCTAGTAGTATATTATTTATCGCATCCTTGCATCACCCAGATCTCCATTGTTCCCTTTCATTCCGGCACTCGTGATTTTCAATGGTATCACTTCCATATAAAGCCGACAGGTTTAGTTATTATTCGCGTTTGCGTTTAATATGGTAGCATTTTACGACATCCACTCTTATCCACGAATCGCTAGAGTACTCGGCTTACGTTTGCTTTCGACCTGCCATCAAAGCTCGATGGTAGGTTATAAACTTAAATTACCATAAATGGACCTCTGACGGATATTTTCAATCATAAACTTTTGATTGACTCGGGAGCTATTAACTCAAATGCATCTGTACGAGTACAATTTTTATGAAAATTAAACAAACCTTCAAACAGTGCATTACGTTGATTGGAGCGAAACTAATAACATTCTAAGCGTTCTAATTAAAATAATTAATTAAATTGATTCTCGAATATTTACGATGTGAATAGAAGACTTGTTGACAATTTATAATTGATTGGTTTGGATTGTATGATATAAATTGCTTTCAGTATCGTGTTTTCTTTTGTGCATTCATACATTTTTACAAAACGATTTAATTCATTCGAACCACTAAAATATTATATAGTTATTATTTTTCGTAATAATGAAAACACGTAAAAAAAACTGTATAAATTCAGAAAACATATATAATCATCATAAGTAAAGAGCCAATCTGCATGTCGTGACAGTGTACAGATAGATTATTCACATACATACATTGTTTAAGCAAAAAAAAGAATAGTGTCAACCTTAATTAATGATTTTCAAATGTGATGATTTGCAAAATTAATAAATTAATTTCACGTAGGAAACACGAATATGTAACTGAGGTAATGATTTATGTACAGTGTTATTTAACACACAAATACGAGATAGAATTACTAGTTAAAAATCAATATCCGCTATTATTAGAAAAACATCACAAAAAACATTAATTATGTATTTTTGATTATAATATAATTATATACGATTCTAATTTCAGATATATAAAAAATATATCAATTATAATACACTATTTAAAAATAATAAAGATAAAACATTACGGTTAAGATTTTCGCGGAAAAATCCATATTATCCAAATAGTGATCCAAATTCATTATTGAATGGAATATTATTTCCGAATGGAGCTTAGAGAAAATTATGAATGCTATTTTTATTGGAGATTGGAAATTTAATTGAAACAAATATGAGGATTTTTATACTTCAAAAATAGAAAAATGTGTTAATATCATATATTTCGATTTCGACAAAATACAAGGAAAACTAATAACTCGAGCTCAATAATATATTTAGTTTTTATCAAAATTAAAAGAATAGAAATTAAAAATAGAATTTAAAAAATGCGATTAGAATTAAGTAACATGGATGTTAATATGATATGAAACAATATTCGTAAGAACATTGTGAAAAGTAAAATAAAAAGTCATTGTAAGCATAGAACAGATTATCGATTTAATCTAAAACTATGGTTTAATAATGAAGTTGAAAATGCTTAAGAGAGAAGAGATTAATCATATAAAATATTTCAAATAATAATACCAACAATGTGGCTATTTTAATGCTTTAACTGCAATAAATATGACAGTCAAAGCATTAAGAATAGCTAAAAAATTCAATAGATAAAATAAAAATTTACCTGAATAAGATGTAAAAATAGACAGGAATAATAAAACGAGTACGGCTAAGGGAATATTGTACGGAGGTGTGACTTTACATAATAATATTGCTAGGAAAATCTGAAAAAATATTAATGTAGCGAATTTCCTCAATGGAATAAAGAAATTCGCGCTAAAAATTCGCGAAAAAATGATAATATTCTAGTTTTCAATATTCTGTTTATGTTTATGTTATATTTTATATGTATGTTTTGCTTATATAATATTTCTATATTGTACAGACAATTTCCTATATTAGCTAAATAAATTAATAAAATAAAAATAAATAGCATACAAGACATATTAAATTGTTACATGCAGATTTTGTAGGACTAAGAAACAATTCAACGTAGTATTTTTCTATAAAGCACTGTAAGAATAAAAATGGATAAGGACTGATATGAAATGGCAAAGCACTTCAATATAATACAAATCAAAAGCCACAGACTTAAGATGGAAATACACATAAATCAAAACAAATATTCTTGTAGTAAACAACGACACAAAGCTTTCATAAAAAAAGAATTGAGATTGAGAAAAGGTTAAATGTACATAGGTGCTTTAAATTATGTTATAGAATAGTGTGTCAAAGAAAATAGAAAACGAATTGCAACGACAAACGCACTGACGATTAATCCGACATATATGGAGAAACTAATCAATTCTAAAACAAACCAAACTTTATGTTGTGAAATAATATTGTCTATGGTGCTGTTCGTGGCGAAAGCATTGACGATGAAAAAAATGAATAAAAATAACCTCCCTTTATGATACGGTTGTGATGAAAACTTGACATCACAACCGTGTCGAAACCGTGAAAAACTTTACAACACAACCGTGTTTTACGTCGAAAACTTTAAACAACATGCATAAAAAGGCTTCTTGCATATTTTGTGCATGTTGGTACCCCTGTGCATACCACCGCATGTCGTCATTGTTATTTAAGAAATAATCTTGTAACCGTTTGCCAATCCTTTTTTTCATCCAAAGCTGATAAAGAAGGTTTTCGGATCTACTTTAAATAAATAAATCATGATTAAGCTTTTCTATAAAAATATATAAAAAGCGTGGGTTTATCAATTAAAATGAATAGTCACACGTTTCTGAATGCTTCCGAAAAGCTCTCATCTTTTGCTAGGCGCCAGAGATATTGCCAGTATTGAGCCTCGTCGATCAGTTGATCTTGAGTCGTCAATAGGAGCAGAGAGAACAGTTTACTTTTTTGCCCTGGTGGTAAAGTTACCTTGAACCATTTGTTCATCAAGCCGACATTGCAGGCTTCATACCAGGGACTGATCTTTGCCAACCGCCCCTATTAAAGACTATTAAAGACAAATTATTCGAGTTGCTTTTACGGAGCGATGCCCTCCTTAGAAGGTTAGCTAAAATGCACTCCACCAATGAATGTCTCTAGATGACGCGTCACATGTATTTCGGAATAGTATTAACCAAAGTTATTATCAGTTTACTCTTTCCTTGAGACAGGATCAACCGATTTATTTAGTCTACACTACACCATCGGAGACTACTAAGACATCTACCGGGAACTTCTACCAAGCCTATACCAATTCTTTGAACGCGAATTTAAATGAAAACTAATGTATCTTCTTAAAATAGCAAATGTATCTTATGAAAAACATAAAAATTCTATAAAAATAATAAAAACAGAAAAAGTGCGAAATAACCACAAGTTTACATTTTATATTTTTATGAATAATACGTCCTTAAAATTCCTTTTTACATTAAATTTTAAGCATAGCAAATTTTAAAGCAGCTTTTTTAGTACAGAAGGAAGAAAATTAACTTAGAACTGACACGCAAATATAAAATGTAATACAAACATAACAATATTATGACTAAGATCTGTTATATTATGCTACGTCACGAGGATACTAGCGTAAATTACAGTGTGGCCAACCGAGTAAATAATATCTTACTGCTAGTCTTCTGCTAGTCTCTTAACCTTACATTCAAAATGTTATTTATATTTAGATAAAACTTTTTGGTTAATTCTGATTAATTTATAGATCAACTTAATGACGCTACAAATCAAATGTTGTTTGTAAAAATGTAATTATTACATGTTTAGCTTCTCACTTAAAACGAATGCACAATGGCATGTGTAAAAGTACTCTAATTAAATTTGTGTTAACTAAATATAACCGAAAGGTTATCTCATCGTGTCACGAACTATGTATAGCACACACACACACGCCCATGTTAAATCTGAATTTTGATTACGTTAAACATTTTTGCACATTGGCTCGTTATCGCGCGCTTCGCAAAAACAGGTTTATATCTTCAAAGTTATCGGTATAATGGAACCTTTTCGCTCTAATAACACCGTCAGAGAATTTCGATACAGCCGTGATTAAATAATTAATCGAGGCATGTGAAATATGACGGCTACGAATGGCACGCGAATTCCCGAAAGTAGGATCAAGACTTATAAATTAAATTTTATGTGTGATTTAATAATATCTAAAATTAAATAACAACTTTTATGATATTAAGAATTCTTAAGTCCGCTCAACTTGATACTGAGTTCTCTATTCCACTCATGTGGGGGCCGTTTTATGAACTCTAACAACACTAATGTGTCGGCGGCTAAAGTAACACACTTTGGTGTACTACGACGGGAGCACAACGACCGTGACGTCTCATCCGTCGATCTCATTCATAGCAGAAAATCAAAAATATGTTACTTATAAATTGAATAAATACTACTAAAGTGGACATTTCATTCACCTAACTTAACATCATTTTATAAGCTTAACGCAGTATTAGTTTCCCAAAAAAGCAAAATTTGCTGCTTATTATTCGTAGATCGTTCACGTTTTACGTTTCAAATCAATGTATATATAACTTAATTCCGCTTTTTTGTAGGTGGTTTACTACCCAGAAGTTTATTAATGTTATATAATTAAAACTTTACAGTTCCATCGCAAAAACTTGATAAAACGTCCGACCTTTCCAAGCGCTTAAACGAGACCAAAATGTGGTATTAAACGCCGTTCGAAATTTGTATGTTTTGTACAAAGTTTCCAGACTACTTACATATAACAATGACTGTCAATTTTAAATATAAGGTTTAATACTTTGGTAACAAATCTCTATATATTAAAAATTTATCGGGCTAAATTTAGTAGAACAGAAAAAAAATATGCTAAGGTAAATAATACGGAACACATGTATAGTACCATCACAATAGATCAGCAATATATGACTAATACCTGAATTGGATTCGATTTTCATAAATAACCCTAGTAGTTTTCAATTTGAGATCGGAAACAGGGAGCATATTATATTTAAAATTCCTTCAGTCATTACAAGTTAGGTTTACCTAGATTTTTGTAATGAATAACCAAAACTAAATGTAACTAGATCCTGCAGAGTTATTTTAAGCTATAATAATATTAAATAATTAATAAGATTACGGTCTAGTGTATCACTATTTACTTATAGGTGATTGTGTTAACCTCGTTGTAACTCATTGGACTAACGCTTGTCATGTTACAGCGGTAGATTTACAAAATAATTGTACATTAGATTTTTCCGATTTTAATGAGTAGCGTTGAAAATATAAGATAAAATTGATTTTACATTTTCCTGATATACGTTGTTTTTTTCTGTTGTTATAACTTAGTGCCTTTTTACAAATAACGAATTTGAGTCATCTCTTTCATTTCTGATAAGCTCGTATCTATCACGTGTTTGCATTGTTCTTCGTAGATAGCAATAGCAGCATTCATTGCTGACTAACTGTCTCAAAGAGCAAAAGTTCGCATATTACACTAAGGCAAAGTTTACACGCGAACTTGTCCAACCGCAAACTCAACGTATCAGATTAAAATATGGAAGCTAATGTATTTTCTTGATCAGTAGTAAGAATTATACACCTTACATAAATAAGGTCACTTGCAAAAACAAACAAGTTTAGTTAAGAATTATCAACTTTTGTTGATAAAGATAATCAAAAAAATATAAGAACTGGGATTCAAATTATCATACTTTGCCAAGATAATATATATTAGATATTTAATGTACTAAATGATAAAATTATACTGTTAAGAATGCACATGCAGTTCAATTTATAGCAACAATGATTAAAGCAGTAATTTTCCTAATAAAAATCTGTGCGCTTTAATTTCATTGAGAATCGGTGTTTTTATTGGCCTAATAAAAAAAGAATTTAGATAGGCACATTTGCGCGAAAGTCCTTTAATAATTTCGAAGCAATTGCGCTAAAACCGATGGACCTCACTTTAATAAATAAACAAAACTGCTAAACTGCATCCATGAATTTCATATTAAATAGAATAGTATAGATTTTAAATCAATCGTTACGCTGTTACACACGCCGAATAACCTGATAACAAAGAGTCTTGTTTCGCTTTAGAAGAACTGACATGAACATTGATATTCAGTCGCTCTTTTTAGTATTTCTCCATGGTATATATGCCAGAACACTTTCGTTCTAAATGACACAGATCTACCACTTCTAACTGAGCCTAATTTTCACCAGGCGGAGTAACACCAAAATAATAGAAACGAACTCTGATTTAGCTAACTATTGTGATTAAAAAATAATATATTTTAGACTGTAACCTTATGCATTTGCAGAGCCAAATTTGGTCAATCGGATTATTAATGAAATTTGATGCTCTCAAATGTTTGCATACCGCTTTGTTCAGCTGCAATTTAACTCTTGTTAGCATTAATACTATAACTAGAAATCGATTGGATGCCAGACATGATAATCCACCTAGCATTGTCTAAGATCTCTCTCAAATAACTAACTAGCCATACTGAAAATAATTTTGCATTACCACAGTTTTTATTTTATAAATTCAGATTATATTCACATATTACTGTTCAAGTGCCTATTTTTTTAATACAATACCTAAAAATAAAAACGTATTGAAAGTATTAGGCCAGAATCGTGATTTCCCAATGAAGATGTAACAGAAAAAAAATCAACATAAAGTAAGCAAGAGTATATAGTATTAAAAAAAGGTATATTAGATTCAGGAGCAACGCGTAGTTGTAATAATAAGTAAATAAATAATTAATCGAGACATGTGAGTTATGATACGCACAATGGCACGCGCATTCCTAAAAGTAATTACGAAACTTGCCAGATTCGCGTTTAAATGGAAATATTTTAAATTAGTCTTGGTCGGGGTAGTTACCCCGGGGCAACTACCGAGATACGAAATCCATAAAATCCATTAAAATCGGGACTTTGGTCCCATTAGCGCCTACGCGACCGCGGAACAAACAATTTCCTCTGTAAGACTCTCGCCTTGGCGGTCAACCTGCCGCAGACAATTGCTGTTAATTAAAAGTTTTATCATTTTTTGCAATTTCTTATCTTACATTCAATACAAAGTTGGCAAATTGCCCCGTTACGTGGAGCATTCCTCTTGTAAAGTTCGCCCGTTAAATATCATGTTACTTTATGTTCGACGGCGGAATAGCTTGGAATAATTATTCATACAATAATTAATATAAATCAGGTGCAAATTACCGCGGAACAAAAGGCACGTATGAAATATATGATAATAAATACTATAATCACATATAGTGAAAATTCATAAAAATGCGGTTAAAGTATAATTTAACACTTCTATTTTGATTTTATAAACAGTGAATTGATATTACTTTTAATTAAATTTGTGTTGCACAATTTTTTAATATCAACATCAAAAACTGACTTAGTCGAATTTATTGCTAAAAAAAACATGTTTTAAATTAATAATGTATATTTATAAATGTATTTTACTTATTTTTTAATTTTAATGTTACTTTAAATCCAGATGTGTCATTAAAAACGAGTGTCATTAAAAGCAAATAAATATAGCAATCAAATATCAACCATTTTGCTTGTTTCAATGGCAACACTAATTATCTGAGTTTTTTCTCAAATTAACACTAGACCAGTTAAGCTTTCATATATCATCAACATAAACCAGTAGTATAAGTCGGTGACTGATACCTGAAAGACCTGCGTTCGAATTACATATGGCCACAAGTGTTTTTTAACGTATCTGAGAGTAAGTGGGGTCAGAATTAGTGATTATTAGATAAGTATGATTCCGATCGATCAACAATATTAGTTTTTGTTAAATGTTTTCAATACAGCAAATAAATATCATTTGACATGACATCAATTGATTGTAAGCTGTAATATTTGTATATAATTATTAAAATAGATTTGCAGACTGATTTTAGTCTGGTGGTTTTAAGATAACGTATGACATGTTGCAATGGAATATTTACAAAAAATAAATTCTTTGACAATTACACAAGCCTGTTGAGAGGGGGGGGAAGAGGGGACAAATTCCAGGGGCCCAACTCTAAATAAAAGCATAGCAAGAATATATTTACAAAAAAAAATCGACTTCAAATAATGAACCTGAACTAAACTATAGTTGTGTGATATGTATATACTGATGTATTTCAAGTATAAGTTCTTTCAGCCTTTTTATACATATAATACAATAAATAAATGAGCAGATCATTGCTTTCAAAAGCACCCACTTTCTAGGTAGTACTTTCATAATAAACATTATTATTCAAAGGACAGATTGTAATTTTTGCCGCGGCTCCGTTTGTGTTAAAATTTGTTTGCAAATTATTGTTGACTTTATTGCTTTTTAAACGTTTAAAAAATATTAGACATGAGATAAAATTAGTAACAGTATTCGATCTAAAAATTCAGATCGAATACCTGAGGAAGAAGCAAAGAAGTAACGAAAAGTCAACAACAACACTAGCTACATTATATAAATTTAATGTATTTATAGATACTATTATCCATAATATGACAACTAGAATAAATGCAGCAAAATAAATAAATAATACACTTAGTTTTATGTGTTTATTCCTAAAAAAAATCTAGAGAAATCAGTCTCTGAATCTATCCCAAAAATATTTTTACAATATGTTATTTTAGTAAAATCATATCGAAATATATTTTCACCTGTATAAATATACATATATATTTTTACCAATAAAAATATAAAGCTCTCAAAAAAATGATAAATTAAATTACAATAACAACTATTTTTTAAACTTATCCCAAAGTTAATAACTTGTACTTATCCTTAAGTTCAATTCATAAAATCAAATTATCTCTATTTTTATTTTTTATGAAAGTCACAGTTTGCATAGAAATTTGATAATCTGGGTCTTACTTTGTAGACCCTTTTGTGGTGAAATTTCACCAACTAGCTTTAATAACGTCTTTTAGTGGTTTCTAAGAGATTTGCTATGCAACACCAGATCCTTCTGGGCATTATCATTGCTTTTTCAATTCCTGGTATGAACTTATTAAATTATTTTATAAATGTTAATTTGCTCATTTTTTCACTTTTATTAAGCTACAATTATTTTGGGCATTTATAAGATTGTTATATTGTAAAATTTATTAAAAGTAATTGGTTTTATATCAGAATATGGGTTAAAACCTGCATTGTGTTTATTAAAATAATACGATATCCTGAATTTAAGCTACACGTGTGTTTTAGTAACTTGAATTAATAATGTAAAGTATTTTCATGTTTGTATTTTGCACATGCTCATATCAATTTCGAATAAATGGTTCTAGGAATTAGGGGATAATTTAAGTAAATATCGTGAATCATAGACAGTCTTTCGTTATTTATTAATAACGTTAATACAGCAGTTAAAAATTCCAATTATCTAAAATTATTAAGAAGCATTTAATCTATGTAATCTATTTAACTCGTTTTGATTAGAAAAACTTTCACTAAAGATCTCGGAATCAACGGAATTTTAAGAGCAATTGGAGGTTCTCTCTACACCTAAACGACGTCTGCGAAAAGTCTTTATTATAAGGAACGCATTTCACTTTGACGATTCCTGAATCGGGATCTTTAATTTGGAATCTCTGAATAACTAAATATTCTTTCTCAATCTAAAAAATCAGAAAAGATTGTTAAGAATATATTTTTTTTAATGCCCGTTAGATCTAGGATGTCCGCACTAACCGACTCGTCTATGATTGTCGCCTTAATACTTTTTTATTTATATTTTTCATGTATTGTAATAATACAGTGAATTCTGTTTTGTGGCTTATTGTGGTAAACTGTTAACTGCTAACAATGGTCCGAAAGTAAGTAACGCTAATGTTTCCAATAATAATTCTCGACGTCATACATCTATATGTTGATAAGCTTATAATTGGTTTAATTTAGAAAAACACATATCGCATGAACGTCTTCAATTATAGTTAACTGATAGTCAATTAACGTATTTATTTTTAACGACTGAAACAAATATCAGCAATATTTTATTATTATTTCATAATAAACAGTTATTTTCAAAGCTTTTATTATCACAAGTTGTTAAAAAAAATGACAAATAGCTATAGATGTAATCGTAAAACATGTTATAATAAAACATTTTTAACGATTACATCTATTGCTTTTTGTCAATTTTTTTTTCAACTTGTCATACAATATTAATGACCCAATTAAGAGTAATATCACTTCGTCATATTTTATATCTCGTAACCAATCGATCGTCACCCTTTGACGAGTACGGTCACTGCGGTTACACTTCACGCGAAAATGTGTATGTTTACCTTTACACCGACATCGATTTGTGTTGCTTAATTAATTAAATCGATAACGGAAGCCGCAGGTTTGCATCGGCGGTCTTTGCGCGGAAGCCTTCGGCCGGAAGCAGGTGTGAAGTACCTGCGGCGCGCGAGCTTCCGCGTAAATTTCCGAAGCGAAAATTCGAATAGAAAATTCCATTAACATTTAAAAAGGCGTATCTAATTGACACGCGTGTTTCCCAAGAATTTGGCGCTCCACAGAATTCGTCGGATTCGGGCGACGCGACGCCGGAAATGGTGCCACATCGTTAAAATAATTCGATCAAACGTTCGAGGAAAAGTTAAAGTTTCTCATGTTAAATTACTCACTAAATTAAATTAATTAGATACTATATTTTATACATTGTACAACATAGATTGATTATAAAGAAAAGTTTAAAAAATCCCACCTTTTTTATTTGTTGCAGTTGCAGGATAAACTGTGATTTTATAATCTTTTCAAAATATTTTTTTAATAAAATATATTCTACGCCTTTCTAATAAATATATTAATAGGAGCACAGGTATTTTTTAAACAGGTTATATATATAAAATTACTATTATTTCATAACGAAGAAAATTATTCATAGGTCATAAGTTCGAACCTTTTAAGATTCTAAACTTTCATGAAATATCATCTTTTGAGTTTTTTATAATATGTGAACTTTTAAGGATCATACATATAAAGATTTATTTTCGTTACTGTTTACGATAATAGTTTATGTGCTTTCTTATTTTTTTCTGCTGCGTAACGTAAAGCATATTCAAACAGGTAACGATCGGGTCAATGGGGTTTTATAGCTCCTGAGAGACTTGTTACCTAAGAAAGGCACGGCTGATAGTTCGATTTATAACCGCAATATTCTCGTCCAAGGAAATGAATAATGGCCCCACATACCGAATAAATCTGCCGAGGGAAAATACATTTACTGTGTGCGCATGTATACTGATGGTACATTTTTTTCTATAGTACAAAATATTTATATACCACCGCGCGGGGAATAAACCTGCGGCTTTCGTTTTGTGTTTTGAATATTAACTGCGATGCAAAAAAGTGATTATGTTTTGGCGACATGACATTAAATTTTAAAAACAAAAATTTGGGCAGTTTTCTACGTAAAAATATTTTTTTATTTTTCTACGTGTGAGAAAATAAAATATTATAATTTAAAATATTTTAGTTTTAAAAAATCGTTTAATCGCTAGTGGCATATGCCTAGGACTAGAGCATTCGAACCGGGTAGAACCTAAACCGAGTACCCGGGTACCCGCCACGTTTTCCATGGAACCGAAAACCGGGTAATTTTTGACGGATATCCGGTTGATTTCATTTAAATATTTTTTCCATTATTTCAAATTAAATGGAAGAGCGTTCTTACGCGACTAACGTCTTTAAACGACAAAAAAGTGATAGCACTTAACCTAACCTAACCTACCTATGGAATGTAAAAGTATTAATAATAACATAATATATTGATTTTATTGCAATAGCCTATTTTATAATAATTATTAAAATAAAATTAAATATATCACGTCATATTTAATCAAAAATTCAAATATAATAAACAAAAGTATTTTATTTAATAGCTTACAAAAATTACCCGGAACCAAACCGGGTACCCGGTTCTGCATCGAAAAATACCCGTAAAACCGGGTAATGAATTAGATCGGGTATTTGGATGCCCTAGCTAGGACAACTATTAATTACCCAGTGATTTTTTTTATTGAAAGACTTTTGACACAATAATAGTAATGCTTATGAAAATAATTTTTGTGATTTATTATTTAATATATATTTTCTAAGTAAGTTATACTTCGCTAGTTTCTACATAGCAACACTTATCGATAAGAAAGTAATTAAATTTATACATACATTAACTTGTTAATAATGATTAAATATTGTAGGAAATATTTAAAAAAAATAGGATTTATCACCTGTGAATATTTGCAAAATGTTTCCGGAAAAACTAATCTCTTATAGAGATGACATACAATGGCCACCTAAGAGCCTTTTCAATGAGAAGAAAATCACAAACATTAGCTAAAAACGGATCAGTCCTTATTTTAAATATAAAAATAAGTACGTATATGAAAACTACTGTAATTTCAAGACCATATACTATAACAAAAAAATTAATCATGTTATAAATATGTAACCATTCTATTTCTTGATATTTAATTTTTATTATTTGAAATTGACAACTAACACATTAATGTTTTGTCACAAAATTCTAGATATATTTTAAAACAATAAGTGTGATGTAAATATTATATATACAGCTAAATCTTATAATAATAAAACATATACACATACATAAACAATGCCTTAGCTAGAGTTCTATAAGGTTTGATTCTTAGTCTTAATTTATTTATTTGTAAACATCAAGACGTGCATTAAATAAGTGCAAATATCTTTAAAGATATTACAGTTAATTGAAATTATAAATAGACTGAATAATTTTTGCAACTGAAATTCTGATTCTAAAATGATTTTCTTCTCCTAAAACTTGCCTAACACAAATAAATAATAAAGAACTGAGTAAAAAATATTTAGAGATCATTAAGATATTACCCAATTAATTCCGTAAAATATTAAGCAAAATCGCAGCTTTAATGCTTTATATTAGTAACACAAAATGGGTTACATTTACTATATGTTTTTCCCTCTTTCCCAGAAATCTCAGAAATCATTAAAAAAAATGTAAAAAAATTTCGATAAACAAAAAAAATGTCTTCAAAATATTCAATTAAGTATACTGTACAATCAACAAGGTAGAGATAAAATATAATTGTCTATTTCCGAAACATACACTTTACTCTAAAAAATAAAAACAAAATCGTGATCTAAAATGAAAATCTAGCGTTAAATATCTGAGCTTACACCTGGACTTAATAAGTTAAAATTTATTAAACACAAAGGGCTTGCCGCCATTGTGTCCTTTAACCTGATATTTAATAATAAAATATAATCCTAATAAAAAAATAATAATTCACTCATATTAACATATACCTGTCCAGTGTAGAGTAACACCAGTAATACTATTTTTTTCTAAATTCAAAATCATCTTAACTAGAGCAATTAAAATAATTTATAATACACCCTTTAAATATTATCTTTAAAAACCTAATTAAATCCATAAAATTTCGACAATCAAAGAGCATTGGAATTTTTAAACCAGAAATAAAATATGTTGTGTAACTAAACTAATCCACTAACTTACAACAAAACAACTTTTGGGCTTAGAAACTGAATGCACATAGCAGTGGTTCTAGATCTGCATCTTAATCTATAGTTTACTTAAATTTTTTCCCCCAATTAAATTGTAAAATGAATTTTGAAGTGCACATCAAAATAGTGATAATCCAGTAACATGCGTTGTATACAATATATTGGTATGTTTGTAAAATAAATTAACATTAATCATTAAAATAAATACTAGCAAAAATTAATTAGTAATATTTAGTCGGACTTTCTTAGTTTAAGCATATACATTTATATAATAAATAATGTATATTACAGTTCAAGCCGCCATATAGCTTATAATAAATAAAATCATACTTTACGATCAATTAAACTTTTTATTAATTTCCCATCACTCAGGTTGAGTTACCTTTCCCAATTAAAATAACTCGAAATATTTATTTAAATGGTTTTATCCATTCGCAATACTTTTTTTTGGATATAATATTAAAAAAAAAAAGAATAATTTAAATACACTTTTCCAATTGCAAATCCAAGCCTTTGTGTCAGAAAACAATATGAGTTGTGCATTGAACCGAAAACCCTATTCTGGAAATATTGCTTTCGTACATGAATAATATACACAACATGCCCACCTTTTTACTTATTATTTATATATAGTAAAGTGAAAAATTGGCTCACCTGGCGTCGTCGGCAACCAAGCCGGTGCACATCCAGCTAGACCGAGACCAGATCTTTGTCTAGCCAGTAACCTGACCGTCAGTGCATATGTCAGCAACATTACTCCTAATGGAATGTAAAAAGAGATAATGGACCCTATCAGTTTATATAGAGGATCCGGTATTTGACATGTCCCTCCTATAACGACGGATTCGACGTCCTGAAACAGAAAAAAATAAGGCGATTAATTCAATTCGGTTTGTTTGAATTTCTGAATAAAAAAAGATCACATTTACATTTATCATACCATTTGTATTTAGAATATTTTTTAATATTATTTTTGATTTAAAGTACTTAAATTTTAAAATCTTTTTAAATAATAATGCTACACTACTAACAAAAAATAGTCGTTTTAATTTTTTTTATGAAGCGCTCTTCGTCTTATGATTTCACCAGTTTTATTATGAGATAAGGTAGAATCTATGCTATAAAATAATGAAAAACTTGAAAATATTACTATGAATTGAATTGAATTAATCGCGAAATAAAAGTCTATCATTTCTGAAAAATCAATAATGGAATAATAATTATCACAAAGAAAATTGATAAAAACTAAATAATTTTTTTACTGATGAAATACAATAATGGTATTATGTTTCACAAGGTATTATAGTACGTTATTATAAATATGTAATTTTGATATCTCTATAATATATATAGTATATGTTTAAATTATTCCATCTTTTCTACACTCGCGATGCTAAAACAGTATCTTGCGATAAAAAATACAACAATAATTGCACTATAAAAAATAACATATTCCTGCAGGTAATTAAAATTAAGTTACTGTTAACTATGTTTTATTGACGATTATCTAAGATATAATATTGTATTTTTTATAGATTTAAATAAACGTTGATATAAATGGAATCATCATCGAAAAGAGATTGCAATAAGATTATTTTTATTAGATGTATTATATATAAAACCATAATTCTTTATATTGTATCATTGAATTTTATGTTGTTAAAATGTCTTACAATATTTCACAATTTTTTCGGCCGTTCAGTAAAAAATAGACCTTAGAAATCTTCACAAAAGTCCTCAAATTTATAGCCTTTTATATGAGTTCTTGCGCTCAAACCACTCGATAATTTATTAAGCGTTTACAACAGAACAAGGGTACATCTTCCTTTTAGTAACTACTAATTATAAAATTAATAATAAAATATTAGGCTTACACAAGAAAACTTATATTAAAGTTGAAGGTATTCTTATATTATTGCATGTAATCATAATAGCACACAGCAATATTCTATATTAAAATTTCAGACATGAAGTAATAATGCGCAAGTATTATAGTAGAGAGTACATTATTAAAGATTTTTCATAAGGGAAATTAAATTTATGTTTAAATATGTGTAATGTTTTCACAAAAGAATTCTCTCTTTTATTATATATATAGTGGCTTACAAAAAATATAAATCATAAGGTGTTAAAAAACATCCGGTGCTCAAAATCTTATCCAAATTCTTCTTGAATGTATACGCAACAATTTGGATATAAAAAATAAAGTAATCAGAATCTTTATTATACCTATTAGAAAATATGTACGTCTTTAAAACCAAAAAAATTGAAGCCGTTTCAACAACAATAATTTAACTTATTACGCACCCGCCCGCTCCTTTCTTAATTATTTTACCAACATTAAGAAAAAAAATAATGTCGTTTTATTTTTTACCGTGTCTCGTTTTTACACGAC
Source organism: Plectrocnemia conspersa (assembly GCF_051122295.1). Classification (NCBI taxonomy): domain Eukaryota; kingdom Metazoa; phylum Arthropoda; class Insecta; order Trichoptera; family Polycentropodidae; genus Plectrocnemia; species Plectrocnemia conspersa. The sequence goes on from NW_028277165.1 coordinate 18,328,937, forward strand.
GATGTGGAACTTGAACTTTAATTAGATTTGCTGAATTCACAGTTAGACGACGAGAAGCCTCTTTATTTTTGTGAACAATCTTGATGAACTAAACGAGGGGTTATATAAGGAGAAAGCAAAGAAGCCCCCAATTTTTGGATAACCAATTAAGAAAGGGCTCGGGGCATCATTATGCCTGTAGATTTATATAATTTTATAAATATACACGTACACACTTTTTTAATCATCTCTAACGAAACAATGAGTTTTCAATTTTGACATCGCTTCACATTATGCGCATAGATGTACATATGTATTGCGCCCTAGTTGAGGATTTTTATTATTTCGTCTCAAGCCTCTTTTCCCCCAAGTCTCAGCGTGTCGGATAAAAAATGACGATATTTTTCAGACAAGGAAAATCCACATCCCGTACTACTTTAATATGTCTACGTGAGTGCAAAATCTATCCCCAGGCGACGGCTGTGAGATATTCAACTTTACAACGCAAATCGGAAATTATTTAAATGCTTAAATACTTTTACCCTTTGTGAAAGAAAGCTTCAAACGGATCTACATTAAGCGTAAAATTTAATTCCAAAAGTGATTTTAATAATATTATTATATAATATATAATATTATTATATAATATATAGGATTTTAAGATATTATAAATTATATTTTAAGAAAAAAATAGACAATAGAGTGTATATTATTATGTAATTCTCTTAAGCTAAATATATGCAAATCTTTATAATTGGCAAAGAAACTTCAGACTATTTGGAATTACTTCCGATAAGAACTACTATCATTTACTCTCCACTTAAGACACAAAAATTCATTCAAACTCAAGTCAAGTCAAGTTTTTTAAATATCGACGAAGATTAATATATCAGAAAGCAGCTGATTCCCTCTTTACGTCAACTCTGATATAGCTACAATATCTGAAATACAGAGTTCAACTTGTTCTTCGAAAACGACTGAATTACCAGACGCAGACAAAGCTACGAGAACATAACGTATAAACAATGATTACAAAAACAGTACGTTGCTTCGAAAGTTGTTGCACAGTAATAAAAAAATATAAATAAATAACTCTAATAAATAATAACAATGACACAACTAAAAAAATATTTTGTTAGGAACCGCTTATTAAAATGTTATATAAAAATAGTTTAAAAAATTTATCATAACCAAAAAAACAATATTATTATGAAAATATTGCAGCGATTATATAAATTTGAAAGCTGAAAAAAAATATTCAAGATACTCGACCGATATTTTGCTTTAATATTAATTTTCATTTTCAGGATTTTTTCAGGATTTTTATACACATTGTACTATCAATCTTAATTTATAAAAAGTAATGTAGTAATAAATTATACATAAAATTACCTTAGAATACATAAGACTAAGCGGCAAACTCATGGCAGTTGACAGCAACCAAACAAACAAAATTTTTAACGTGACTCTTCTTTTCGTCTTGTTTCTTCCAAACCTCATAGGATATCTTAAAGACAGATACCTGTCCACGCTGATGGTGCAGAGATGCATTATGGATGCTGTGCACAAAAGTACGTCTAAGCATATCCACGCAAGACAAGCGACGGCTGGCAGTGGAAAATATCCTGAAAAGAAAACACAAAGAAAATTAAAGTTACATAAATCTAAAAATAAACGTAATGTATATATGTACTTTTATAAAAATGTAAATTATTTTCCACTCTCATTTTTTCACTCGAAGTTTTGTGAATTGGGCGAAATCGCTTTATGATTTATGTATGTTTTTCCCTAGCGACTATGAAAAATTAAACACTTGTACGCTTAATGTTTTGCTTTCAATGTTGCCGCGGTGCCTAATTGCTATAAACTCGTATTTTACGACAATTTCGTATGTGCTGGGATTAAGGATAAGTGTCGAGGAAATGCGTGTGGATCTCGATTTTGTCGAGGGTCATAAATTCACTCCCTACATCATTCAACATCATAAGGTTTTCGCATTAAATTAATGCTCATTTTATGCGTATGTATGTTGTAAATACATACATATATGTACATATGTATTACATATTATCATAATATTTATATATATGTACATAAAAAATTTAGTACAAAAATAACTCAAACAGTAGTTATCTACATAAAGCATAGAGATAAGGACCAACAAAGTAAACATTTATTAGACGTTGCGTCATAAAATTAGTTATTAAAATGAGATTAATATTAGCAATTTATATATCAACGCCCAATGACTTCAATATTATTACGAATAACTCTATCGTATAGTGTAAATATGTAATATTTCCCATTTTATAAATTTACAATTTAGTACAATAAAAATAAAAAGCTCAATACACATTTATTTATAAATGCATGCGCAAATCTTAACAGTTTAATACCAATACACACATTTAATATCTCACAAAATATCTCACTTTTATTGTAATATGACAGGGGTTAGTCTAATGTATTGCAATGGATTAACAAATAAGTAAAAATTTAATAATAAAATCAGTCTATAAAGTAGTGTCATGTATTTTATTGATTATAAACTATTACTATAGTTTATAATCACTATACGTCACAATGCATGCCCTGGTTCAATTTTAATTCAATAACTTATCACGATACTCATTCGCGGGAATATGAAAATCAAGATAAAGCTTATCTGTGATAATGAAATAAATTATAATAATTTAATAATTACTAATTAAAAAAAACACATTCGAACACAGATCTATCGTGCTGGTAACTATAAATAAAAATATAAATAAAAGAATATAAATAAAACTTAAATTTAAAGCAAAAGGTCTGAATATAGAGTTTTCAAATTATATATTTAAAATATATATATATATAATATTATATTTTTGTAGTTAATTAATTTGTAAATTGAATTTCTCTCGCTACATGAAAATTTAAAAGTATGTTTCATTTCGCAAATATGTATGGAAACAAGCGTGTTCTATGGCAAAAAGCTGAAGTTTAGCAAGTGTAAAACAGAAAGTACACCATATTTAGTCAATAGTTCTTTTAAATGGTAATGTCTTCTGAATTTTCTTGGTATCAGTTCTGATAGTAAGTAATATATTATTGTACTAAAAACGCCAATGAGTTTATTGTAGCGTCTCGTATTTTGTATCTTAAGATGAAACACTCGAAAGTTAAAATTAAAGTTAATATTTAAACGGTAAATAATGAGTTTTTAATTTACGGTATAATTTCTTCAATATCATAGAGAAAAATATAAGAAAATGTTAATACGCTATTTACTCTAAAATGAATCAGCAATAGCTCCAATGTACTTGAATATTTGTAAATCGTCAGAATGTAAAATTAATTAGCTGCTGTATATTAGTTATAGTTTAAGATTAGATGCGCTCCTGAGTATTTTTAATACTCTTTTAAGTATTGCTTATATAAATCATATAAATTTGTAATATGCTAATATAAATCATATAAGTTTTGTCGTTACTTTAAGGCTCATCTTCAAAATGAATAACACCAGATTTTATTTTTAAACTATCTCGGGCATTGTCTGACACAAATATTTTTGGCAGCATTTCTTTTTATATGAAATCTATACAACATGCAATTCCGTAAAAATAAATTTTCAGATTTTTAACCAATATATATCGTCCACTGATATATTTTTATTAATTCACAATAATGCAATGTTACGTGACATATAAAGCACATATTTAATGACTGTTTGAATATATTAATAAATCGCTGTTCGTTGTAGAAATTACATTTTACGCTAATATCAAGTTTGTGAAATTCATGAAATAAGCAACGATTTTGCTGTATTTCGCAGAAAAGTTGTAAAATTACAATGCACCAGACGTTGCTTTCTGGGTTAATAGAAAAGTGTCGAGTTCAAAAGAAAATAGGGTAATTACTTAGCCATGCATGGAAAATGTGATGTTAAGTAAAATTGTGCATTATGCCGTGTTATTTTCTAATGACTTTTTACAGTCACGCATATATCGTATACATTAATATTTACACAAAGTCTGATATTTGCAATGAGGAAAACAGACATACGCGACAATATGTCAAATATAACATGAAAAGTCGTTAAGTGCGCGCAGAAAACATACATAGGGCACAGAGGATTTAAAAGAGAATTACCGGATATTAGCGTGAGATATGCGCAAGAGTAAATCAGGAAAATGTTTTTCCTTTTAAAAATGATACCATATTCGTACCGTAAAATCTGCTTTCGTATTCCTATCTATTTTATTTCTAACCACGATATTCCATTAGATTTTCAAGACTGTGATACATGTTAGATTTTTCTTTGTTCTTAAAATTACAAAAAAGATAATACCCAGTCGTTCAGGTAACGTCGTCGTGCTCTTAAAAAAAATCCCATCTGAAGCACGTCGAAGGGGAAGAACGCAACAGAATGGATCGCTTTATTTGTCCTTTTTTATTTCGGTTGCGAATTTTGTATCTATTTTGGCATCGTAAACGTTTATTTGTATGCTCGAGTGGATGTCGAAAGATTTGCTCAAAGGATGTATAACCAAACAAAGGAAAAGTTCAAAGTTTGAGAGTAAATCCATACAGCGAGCTATAAACAATTCGATGTCAACCGTTTCTAAGTTTGTTCCGGAATCGATATATATAAATTCCATTTTTTAGGAAAAACTGAATAAATTATTTTACAATTAAACTTTTATTTCAATAATTTTACAATAAAACGCGTGTCAATTTTTTATTAATTATCAGTCAGAAAAATGTTTTGGTTATATCGATAAAAAACTAATTATAATTAATTTTACCAAAACTTTTTTAATATAAAAAAATGATTACCCAGAAAAATATATTATATTATAGGATTCGATTAACAATTAGTGGAATTTTACAATATAATACATCATGAAAAATGTTGTTAAAGGACACATAGAAATACTTTTCAAACATTTTTCGTAGGCATTGTATTCGTATAAAGATATCAATATAAAATTAAAGGGAAACTGAATTTGAGATTTTTAAATTCGACTTACTTAACTAGGAACTTACTTTAATTTGTGCGTTTTATATTTATATTTAAATTTAAGCTTGTTTGTGTTTTAGTCACCGATTCTAGAAAGAGTAGCTTAACATTGGTCTAAAAGTATGTTTCAGTATAATGTGTAAGAATAATAATAAAATATATTTAATATCTTACACTTACCGCAATATTTTAATAATATGTTAAAGTTTTCTATTCAGCTTCTTTTTTAATCTTAATAACGCACTTTTATTGTAAATATTTATATTACGGATTTACACAGTCGATTTAAAATGTATGAGTTCATAGGAAAACGCCATATTTTTTCTATCCCAATCCTAGAAATTAATTCTTAAATGCGTTAGATCTTTTATAAATATAAATTGTTGTTAACATGCTTCAAAACCTACTAAAGCATAATTAGAAAATCTTGCTAGCTTAAATATTTAGTAATTATGTCACCTCTAAAAATCTAGGTTTCATTGTTAATCCAGAAGGACCATAAGTTTATACATATATCAACACGTCTATATTAGTAATATAATAAAAATAATATGTATGTAACTACCATTTTGTTAAGGTTATTTTTAACGATATTTTGTTTTTATGTACAAGTTCCAAGATAAGTAAAATAAATATATATACGCTGCTGTTAAAATTTGTTTATAATTTAGTGAATATATCGAAATCAGATAACGAACCTAGCATAATAAAGCACGTATTGAAAGGCTTCAATAAACAATTAATAGATAAAATCAAAGGGAAGGAATTCGGGTTGCAGCAGATAATAATTATGATACTCGCTTGATTTTCAATGTAAGGTGTATATGTGATTTTAACAAAGTAAAATGCTTTAACTTTTGTAAAATTAACACTGCTGGTGCTCAAACCTCGCACAATTGATAATAAGTGGTTTTAAAGATCTGTCAATACAACAAAAGAGTAACGCAATAATAGATTTAGTAATAGGGAAGGACACCCAATCTTGCACAATAACCACAATTTTTTAAAAGCCATTATTAATCACTCATTACCGCAGCCATAAAAAATCAAACCCTTGCAAGAGAAAATTCGTTTGATTTTTAATCAAATGCAATTGTTATTTGGGGTATCTTGGTTAAAAATCGCCATAATAATCACATTTAACTGAGTTTTTATTTTGTTTAGCATTAACATTTTAAAGTCATGTTTTAAAAAATAGCGCAATTGGTTTTCAATTATTCTCTTCAGAAATTCGTAAACGATTTATTGACCGATTGCTTGATTTGTGTACTTTAAAGAATTGCTTAATTAATTTTAAGCCAAACTAATAAAAACTAAAATCAATATTTTTACGAGTAGCTGAAATTGTTGGCGTACTGTGGTATTTTTATTATAAATTAGGTTTTTCTATAATTGTATTAACAGCTTAAATGATTTTAAGTACCAGCTGAATAAATTATCAGATTGGCTTTAAGACTAGTTATATTTACAATCAACATATAAAATCAGCATATTGTATATTTAATATTACTTTATAGCTTTTTTGTGCCGTTATATAAACTGTCCAACTGTAATAGTGATGTTCAACATAAAGCATTGTAGCAATTGAATTTCCTTTATAGTACCACAAATCGTAAATTCTTCTTCTAGATGGTTCACTGCTTCGCGAAAGCTCAAAATTGAAAACGTAACCCAAATACACGCTCTCGCCAAAGTCCTACAACTTGAATAAAATGTTAATTCCAACTCTGGAACAAAAGCTTATTGTTTCTTAGTTTTCGCGTTCTTGTAAGGTGTCACTTTCACATTCACATTCACGACTCGGAATTTTCTTTGTTTTTTCTGGTGCGAAAATCAAAGAGAACTCTGAAAGCGAGCTTTGCAGAGAAAGCTCATCCTCTTCCACCAGGTACATAAATCCTCAGTTCCTATTCCGGATTAGCGTAAACCGCGCTTCCGACGCTATTGACACACGCGGAACACCCTGTATGCCGGCGTAATTAATTAAGCGTGTGACACCTGTATTAGCTAGAGACGCGTTTAATATTCACGTTTGTACTCACAAAGCTTCATTAGCCAATTACAAGATGACGTTAGCTTTCAGGGTTCAATACGGGAGAAAAACATCGTCGTAAAGAGTAATACGGTAGAAAGGAAATAATAATGAAAAGAGAATTTGTGTCCTGAGCTACATTGTGTGGGTGTATGATTTATTATATAGCGCAAATGGGTACATATACAAAGGATGTCCTTAAAAAAATGGAAGCAAACACTGCCGTTTTCACTAGGGGCCGCGTGACGTGAATAAAAGATCGGGTTACCATCCGTCATCACTAATGCACTTATTTAAAAAAAATTATGACAAAATCCATATTGAAATCGTAGCATATTATATATATATATATATATATATATTTTATAAACCAAAATTTAATTGTATTACTAAAAAAAAAATTAATATATAAAAATACAAATTACAATTAAAACATTAAACCATTTAAATATATATTTAAATAATTACCAAAAAATATATTTATATAATTTATGTTTTTCGATACCTTCAATATTTTTAAGCTGAGCTTATTACTTGTTAATAACTCATTAATAAAGCGCTTTATTAGTGCATCAGCATAGTTTTATTTAAGCTCTCATTAGAAGAGTACATAAGTTAAAAATCAATAAACCATCCCTCTTAAGAGAATATATGTTTACATTTTAACATTATTTTTAACTAACTTTTATAGTTATTAGCTTGTTAATCAAAAGTTTTTGGACCGTATACATTTACAAATTACCTGTACAATAATATTTAAAACCATAAATAAAATATATTCAAGTTATTATACTCCCTTTCAAATTCGTTTTGGGAATGTTTTAACCCTAGTTCTGTGTCTAGATGTATGCCTAGATAGTCTACATTACATTTCTATTGAATTGAATTATTTTGTATACTTTTTATACATGACCGTGGATTTTTTGTACGTCAAACATTATGGGTCCCTTTTCTTTATTACATTCATCATTTATGCAAGGTAAAAAATATATAAATAGCTTTTCAACAAACGAGTAATTTATTTAACTACGTAATTGATAGAATGAAGTAATCACATTTAAAAATTCAAGTTCAATATATATATATATATATATATATATATATATATATATATATATATATATATATATATATATATATATATATATATATATATATATATATATATATATATATATATATATATATATATATATATATATATATATATATATATATTTTTTTTTTTTTTTTTTTTTTTTTTTTTTTTTTTTTTTGTGAGGGGGAAATCTTCAAAAGACAGCGCGTTGCTAGTGTGAGATTTCTACTCACTAAAACCCCCCTCCGCTCCTGCTGCCTCCCGGCACGTCCGTTAGGTAGTACTTCGAGAGGCAGCTGGGCCCGGCGCACTTCTTGCGCTCTTCGTTTCTTTCGGGATCCGAGGGGCACGCCTCAGCGTTGGGTCACCCCTCGATCTCCTCGTCTTATCTTGTCGTCTTCTGCTCCGTGAGACGCTTTCGTTGTGCTATTGGCCGTTTGTCGGTTGGGCGCCTTGCGGTGGTCGTCGTCGGCTCCTGTCCTCCTCTTCTTTGACCTGCATCACGCTCGAGGCAAAAGCCACCCACGCTGACCACTTGTTCTTGTTTTGGAGCATGGACGGGACCATCTGCTCGGGTGATACTTCTGCTTCTTCCCCGAGGGCTTCCTTCAGCCGGGACCTTTCTTGGGTCCACGCCACGCACTTGAACAGTGTGTGGTCAGCATCGTCGACTGGCTCCTCGCAGTGGTGGCACCCCTCTGTTGGCTCCTTTCCGATCTTTTTTAGGAGGGACCCGAAGCAGCCGTGTCCAGTGAGCACTTGGGTCAAGTAGTAGCTCAGCTCGCCGTGGCTCCTCTGGCACCAAGCCTTGAGGTTCGGGATGAGCTTCTGGGTCCACCTGCCCTTGAGCGTCGTGTCCCACCGTTCTTGCCATCGGTCGAGCGTGCGCTTTCTGGCGTCGTTCCTTGGCAGGCCTTCGTGCATCTCCTGCCTCTCTAGCGCGAGCAGGTCGATTGGCGGTATGCCGGTCACGGTCAGCGTCGCAGCCTCAGAGACCGTACGGTAGGCAGATGCGACCCTCAACGCACTTCGTCTCTGGACTCTGGCCAGCTTCAGCCTCGTTCGTTCCACCCTCATGGAGTCGGCCCAGACTGGGGCCCCATATAGGAGGATGGAATGGACCACTTCGTTGTAAAGCCGTCTTCGTTTCGACTTTGGTCCGCCGACGTTTGGCATCAGTCTGGCCAGTTCTCCAGCGACGCGGGCGGCCTTCGCCGCTGCCTGCTCTGCATGGACTGTGAAGCGGAGCTTGTCGTCAAGGTGCACTCCAAGGTATTTCATTGACCTGGCGTATGGCACCTTGAAGCCGTCGAAGATAAGTTTGGGAGGTTCTGTCTTTCTTCGTCTGGTGAAGAACACTGCCTCTGTCTTGTGAACTGCGAGCTCCAGCCCGGCGCCGTCCAGCCATCTTTTGACTGAGTGCAGTGCCTCTTGTCCAGCTAACTGTAGGGCAGTTGTTGACTTTCCGGTGATTAGGATGGTGACGTCGTCGGCAAAGGCTACCATGCTGGCTTCCTCGGGCATGGGCACTCTTAGCAGTCCGTCGTACATGACGTTCCAAAGAGCGGGTCCGAGGACCGACCCCTGGGGAACGCCTGCCGTGACCGCTCGTTGAGTGCTCACGCCCATGCTGTCGTACTCCAGCACCCTGTCCGAGAAGTAGTTCTCGATCATGCGAATCAGGTATGCCGGAGTGCCGATTTTAACCAGTGCGTCAAGGGTCGAGCGCCATCGCGCCGAGTTGAATGCATTTTTTATGTCTATCGCGATCAGCACGACGTTCTTGCTTTGCTTGACGCTCCCTTGCCAGGCTTCGCGAATAGTCGTAACTACGCGGCCTATGGCGTCTATCGTGGAGCGTCCGCGGCGGAAGCCGTACTGATGCGGTGAGAGTCCCCTATCTGTGTCCTCCAGGGTGCGTTGAAGGCGCTCGAGGATCATCCTCTCTTGTAGTTTGCCCAGTCCGTCCAGCATGCATAGTGGTCGGTACGCAGAGGGGCCGGGCGTCGCCTTGTTGCCCTTCGGGATGAGGACGAGCCTTTGGCGCTTCCATGAAGCATCAAAGACTCCCTCAGAGAGACAGGCGTTGAAGGCGGAAAGGAGCAGCGCGGGGTCTTTTTCTGCGATTCGCTTGATCACGGCGTTTGGGACGCCGTCGGGTCCCGGAGCCCTTGCAGAGTTGATGCGCTTCGCTGCTCCTTGCAGTTCCTCCTTGGAGAACGGTAGGAACTCCTCTTCTGCAGCTGCCTGGCCGCTGTGCAGTGCTTTGTCAGTCGTAGGGTGTTGCGGGAACAGTCCTTCGACCACCGTCTCCATGTTGCCGGCATTGTTGAGGAAGTGGTCTTTGTTTTTGTCCACCAGCTTATTTCTGACGATCCTGTATGGCCTCCTTCAGGGATCTTCGTCGATTGCCTTGCACATTTCGGACCAGCACCGCGCCTTGCTCTCCTTTATCGCACGGCGCAGGGCGCTTCTCGCCTCCTTGTAGCTGCGGTGTTTTTCTTCGCTGCCGTGGTGTCTTTGCGCGCCTCTCCGGGCGGCTAGGCACGTGCGTCGAAGGTCGGCAATGTCATCGGTCCACCAGTATGCTGATCTGCGGCGGGTGTTGCTCCCAAGTCTGGGCATCGAGGCATCGCAGGCGTCGCGCAGGAGCTCGTTCAGCGAGCGTACTACGCTTTCCGCTCCGGCTTCAGCGTGCGCGGCTGTCTTGATAGCCTCGCTCTTCGCTGCAATCGCTTCGTCCAGTGCTGCGACGTTCAGCTTTCTCACACTCCATCCGCGTATATATATATATATATATATATATATATATATATATATATATATATATATATATATATATATATATATATATATATATAAGAAATGTCGAATGTAAAAATACAGAATGATCCATCCAAGTCCCTATAAACATTTAACCGTCTTCGACAGGGTGACGCTCTAGCATATTTACTATTTAATATTGCTCTGGATATAACCAGCAGTATATATAATAAATCAGTTCAAATTTTCGCCTATGCTGATGACATTGATATAGTTACAAGATCAACACAGGCCTTCAATAAGCTCCTATGGACATATATTAAACTAATTATTTTTTATATAATTAGTATGAAAGTTCAGCAACTATTATTTTAAATGCATTTCTGAATTAAAAATATATACATTAGCTTATTTAATATTTAATGTAAGCTAGATAGTTACTTAAAGAAAACATTTATAACAATGTTTCTTTCTCATTTAAGGCTATATCGCAATATATTGTTATTGGCATTCCGATCTATAACCTTTACTACGACCAGCTGCAGCTTAGTACTATTCAGCAGAACCGACAAACGTCCTGTAAAAATCGTTGTTTAGCTTAGTTGGACAATTTTTATTTTTAATATACAATATAAGACTCGCATATGTAGTATTAATATTATTTATTTAATTTCATTATTAACTATAAATGTATCTAATTTAATTCAATTTAATTTAAATAACATTAGGATTTTAATTAAAAAGTTACTATGAAAAGCGAATTATATATGTATAAATAAATAATATTTGGTGTTTCAGTTTTTACTGTGAATATTTTGACTTAAAAATAAGTAATAATGAAAAAAATTATATAATATTACTTTTAAGTGTAGGTTTATCGTACATTAACAGCAAAACTATATAACTCTTACATAATTTAACTTGTTTATCCAAAAACTGCTGCCTACCTTAAAAAAAAATGTACAGGTTAAGCGTACATGTTCATTTCCACTCGATTAATGTATTTCCCTATATCGACTTGTTATTTATCGCTGGAGCAGTATGCGCAGTGTTCGGAACGAATTTTCTTGGCAATTTTCCTCAATTACCGAAGGAAGTTTAAATTAAATGATATTTATAACGGGTCTTTCTCTCTTAGCACCAGCGGAACGGACCAAGTTTTCCCTAGGCATGGCGTTCGTCTCGTTCCGGTAATCTTGAAAGTTGTCAAGTTTTATTCTTCCGTTATGCGATAACAAGAGTTCATTTGGTAAATTATTTTACGCCAAATTTAAACTCAATAATTTCATTTCAAACGAACTTGTATTTATTATTCTTTCTTTTAGGGTCCTATCACCTACACCATAGATAATAGATGACCTCCTTTGTGATAATAACAGTTAATTAATAAGCTACCTAGTTAAGCGATTATTGTCTACTTGATGAAGTTTATACTGAAAGTTATTACTGTGCAGTACTTTTTTGTAAAAAAAATGTGCTTAAAATATTTTATTGGGAAAATATATATTTAGTTCTTAATATAAATTATTGAATAAAATAAAATAAAATATCGCAACGGCTTATTTTTTATATATTTTATTTAAATTGAATCACCCAAAATGGTTACTAAATTATAAGGTACGTTACTAATAATCTTTCATAATTATAACGATAAACTTTGAATATGTGATGGAATGTTAAACAATTGGCAGATGACCATACACAATCATTGCAATATTCGATTGAATCAATCTGCTTCAATACCTTGCATCTAATAACATAAAATACAAATTTCTGGATTTCATTTATGAAAAATGAAAATATTCCCGTGCAAGAGTTAATTTAAAAATATGTATCAATGTATCATACATATATAAAAAATAAGGCATTTGAAATCAGTATAGTTATCGTATTTTCAATTATCTACATCAAATGATTTTATGGATGGTATATAATTGATATATGAATAAGCGATTAAATAAATTAAAATGTATTCAAAAGCAATCATACAAAATTGAATGACTAGAGTTAAATATCATATACGCATTCAAATTAAACTTCCTATATATTATTTGCAATACCACGGAACATTGGTCACACACCATTTCCATTTCCCTACATTAGACATATCGAATCGATACAGGCATATGTGCGAAGGAACAATAACTGCGACCGTTAGCGTATGGAAATCGTACGGCTTACCCTATGCATTTTCATAAGCCGTTAAGCCGTACGTAATAGTTACAAATAGTCGTTTGCAACGCTCCATTGGTTTATCCTCGACTGCCGAAACTGCTTGTGAAATTTTAACAACCCTCGTGCCGAATTTCGACTATTACACGCCCTAATTGCCCGTGTTAAATGCACACATTTACAACTAAATCGTCAAAATTGTATATGATACATATTAGAAATTAATCTGGCGAAATTGAATGGGGCGCTTATGGCTTAAATATTTTTTTTATTTTTATTTGCAAGGATAACGATGTAGAATATTTGAGGTACTTCAGACGCCTATTTGAGGTTTTTATAGTCAAAAGGACACGTTTTTGAGGCGAGAATAGGAAAAGTGCTTGTGAAATGTTTTTTGGCAATTGCTTAACGCGCAATGTATTAATAACAATAATATATAATCATTCTAAAAAGAAAATAAAAATCTTAGTTAAACGATTCTTTGAACTATTATTTTATTTTTATTTTTGCACTAAATATAAAACGCTTTACAATCATCATTTTTGACCAATAATTTAGACGATAAATATCGATTGCATTTCGTGAAAAAATCATTATGTAGAGTGCTTTGATTTAATATCTTAAAAAAAATCCGTAAGATTTTATAATAAATATTGCTGCCCTAATATAAAAATAATCGATAAATATTAAAATTTAATTTTTGCAATGACTGCAAGTCTTAATTTTTGAGCAGAGTACCAACAATGTGTTCAACCTCTATTTATGGATTATTGGATTCAAATCTAGTTTTAAAAACTATATTTCATCTCCGGACGCAACTTTTATCAAGTTCGATTATCTTTTATTCGTATGCCTATGATGCTGTATAAAAAAATATACAGAGCATATTTACTTTGCTAATGACATTTTTATTTAATAAATAACGAATCGAATTTGATTTAATTAAAATTATACATTGCACCAAGACACATAAAAACACTTATAATAATTTATTTAAATTAAATTAGGACCATCAAAAATCATAAAATAATCAAATTAAATTATACGAACCGGACCAGCTCCTTGTAAATATTACAATAAATAGATCAACGTACAATGCTAGCTTACTGAGGAACCAGATGGCGACAGCAATAGTCAGTTAATGCGAACGTCCAGGTTCTAACGGACAAGAAGCGGACGCGATCGTGATTCTCGAACACATTTTGGAACCCAAAACTGGAATTCTTTGAGAATAGTTTAATTTTTATTAGTACTCTATAGTATTTTAAAGAAATAGTTAACGACATATGACATTCTGCGAAAACTTTAAATCGTATTTCAACGCTTTCAAAAGAAATTAACCAAACGATTTTAACGAAATGTCCTGTTATAAATATATCTCAAGAACCTTTTCTGAACTTTTACAATTTAAAGGGTGATTCAAGGATTATAAATTATTGGTTTTGATTCAAGAATTCTGCGTACTAAAGTGCCATAGAAAACATGACGAATCGTCAAAATGAAAGCCGTTCCCAAAACAAAGCTGTTCATCGCATAATATTTTCGTAGACATAATTTTTGTGTATACAGAACCTTTACTTGCTCTCAAAATGAATTCCAAGATCTTTAGTAGAACTTGCTTTAGTCAAAACGTTTCCACAGAGATTGAAGGAATAGACTTATAGCAAATGACTTTGGTAAAATATGGAGCTATTTCCTTTTTGTAAGTTTGAACTGTGCAGCTGTATGAACTTCCCACAAGTATGTTTTTATTTTATTTACGACATCAACGATTCGGCTGTTTAAATTCAAAGAAGAAACTACTAATCATAAAAAAACTTTCAATATTGTGTGATTTTTATATTGAATGAAATTGCAACACTATTTTATAGCTTTTAAAATCCATCACGGGTTTTTATCTATGTTGACTTTTGTGTAATATGGAAATAAACGCACAGAACAGAAAAAAAAATACATAAAATCAAGATGCTGCAAAAATACAAACACGAAGCGAAATATTACGAGTTTACTATTTTTTCTAGATATAATACTTCTAGTTAAATATATTTCAAAATATGATTTGTATATATGTGCTTTTTTAAATATCTTTTTGTTGATTTTTGCTTTATTTTTTACTTACATATAACATATATACATACATATATATATATATATATATATATATATATATATATATATATACTGCTTACATATAAATTGCGCTGCTTTATAATTTATTATTCTCAAACTATTTTTTTGTATTACAAGTGTTGGGATTCATACTAAACACCAGCCAAGATACACAGCACACGCGCGTCTAAGATTCTGCGAGCGGTGCCCGCGGACCTAGCAGCCGTCAAGAAGTACGCCCGCATTCTTACGATCCCCTTCAACGTACGGCTTACTCGCACGACAGTGAAACTAGACTAGATACACTCGACTATACTACGCCTCGACGCTCAGACTACTCGAAAACAAGTACCGACGACTTTAAAAATGAATCGACTACGTACAATTTGCATGTTTCACAGATAATACCAAATAATATATTACAGTTATTAAATAAAAATAAAAACAGCATACGCACGGCGCCACATCAGTGAGCTCAAAACCTAACGCGATAAATAGTTACATAATACACATGACACCTTCGCTTAATTTACGACGTATATTATAACTTTGAAACATAACTTAAATGAAATTAGTATCCTCCGCCACGGAAGTGTGCAGCCACTTCTACAACAGCTTAATTCTTGGTTCATAATTACCGGAACTTTCACATATTTCTAAATGTAATACATTATTAAAAAATGCAAAACATTGGTTAATAAAATGTACCTTACTAGTTTAATTCATTATTTTCAATATACTTTTGTGTAGTTATATTTTGAACTTCACTATCATTTTAATAACGTCTGACTCGTAAAGTAATTTATAATATACATATGTATATATAATTTATATATAAAGGTGTTTCCATTTATTTTGTATTTCATATTCTTCACAAAATGCGAATATATCAACACGCTTATACAAATTTGATTTAAGCTGCCCGCGATTCGTGGATTTTTGGCAGGTGACTCTCGCTTTTCTTTGGCGGATTTTCAATCATACGAAAATTGGATGTAACGATGTCAGTATATGTAAAATAAGTCTTCAATGTGCCTTTTTTATCTCTTCGTGTTCGTAGTTTGGCAGTTAATTTTGAAGAAATTTTCAATCTCCGCGTTTCGAAAATCGTCAAAAATTGAAATATTTCTTCTTGAAATATTATTCGATTACTAATGCTGAACGATTAATATGTCCTTTCTACACAGAGCAAAACAAACTAAATAATATTGTGAATTGCTCAAATATACAATGGTGTATTACAAATGTATGAAATTGAGCTACCGTTTAAAATTGTTACATGCTACAAATTATTATAAATACATGCGGTGCAAAAGTTCGTCATCATGTTCAACTTTTTATTTAATATTGCATTGATATATTGTGTTTCATACAGCATTGATTATGAGCTTTAAGTTTATATCTATAATACAAATAAGTTTTACAAGTAGTTTTGAGTTTCTATTAATCGCATTTTTAAGCTATTATCATTTCGCGATATCCATTATGTGTTATATAATTTTAAACAATACTCAAAATTAGCGCTTAAAATGTAGCAACATATTTATAAATCTAGGTAAAATATAATGTATTTTTGGAGGGTTCTGATAAATAAAAACGACTCGACAAATTGGTAGCGCGACGAGATGCGGTTCGCCACAAAGGCAATCATTAAGCCATAATAAATTAGGAGACATTTGTAAATGCTATACAGAGGAAGCTTTTTTCTTTTTATTTCATTACATTTTCAAAGAGAAAATTCTGAAAAAAAACTTGGTTCATTCGCAATAATTTTCACTTACGTGGAATACAGGTACACAAATATAGACATAGCTGACCATTTTGTTCCGGTCCCGTTTTTATTTTTTACCTTTTGATATTTTTATGGTATTTTTTTTATATATATCATGTATATTTTTTTATATTAATAAAATAAATAACTTGAAACAAACTAGCTAATAAAACTAAGATTGTCCACAGAACCTTTAAGTAATTTAAAAATTTCTTACAAAAACATATCAAGTCATAACCAAAAGCATCTAATAAATAGGCACTAGATTACAAGAAAGGATAATGAATCGGGATCTATAATTTAAAATTCTCGACTAACCGAACACTCGATTTTATAAACCATAAACTAATTTCAGATTAAATGAATACGTCTATAAACAAAGACGTATATTTATATACCTATGTATATATGTTTGAACATATTATACTAATAGATAACGGTAACCTAACAAAAAATAATTTGTATATTTTAAAACTTAAGACAAACTTTTAAATAACGTATTTTTCCTAAAAATCTAAAAAAAAATCAATGTGTCAAATTATTATTATATAAATGTGTATTTAGATATAAATATATTCTTTTTTAAGAGTACTTTTAAACATCAATGTTTTCGTTAAATTAACCTAATTGTTTACTTTTTCATTTCAAGTCCGGAAATTTTGTTTTCAAATATAATATACAAGCCTTTACAATTCTAAGAAAGTCTTTGGTATCGGATTATTTACCAAAAGTTTAATATTGTATAAATATGTTATGCTATTTCATCATAATAAAATGAACAACCTTTTTATTTTTTAGCTATTGATTTAATTATATATGAGTCAGACTGATTTAATTCACATATTTTTAATAATTACAAATATGGTTTTACAAAAAAATATTAAATTGCTAAATAATATAATAAAGCATTATTTGGTAGCATAATGATTATTATGATTATGTAGCAAATATAGGCCTCAACATCAAGTAATAACCATTAGCAATACCAGTGATTTTGCACCAGCCTGTATAAACCATCGTTTATATTACTGTCTCAGAAACCAGACGAGTTAATAGGAAAATGGTTACTCGCAGTGGGCTATATTATATTTCAGAGCCGTTAATTCGCAATTGACCTAGCAGAATATTCTCAAGAGAATTGCGGATCTCAATCACGGCGGTATTATTAAAAATAAATCTCGCTTTATACACAATTTAATTCCGTTATTATGTTATTCTTTTAGAATTTTCCCAAGAGAAAAAACTATATATATATATATATATTCTCCTAAACCTCGTTTCCTGTGTTTTCCCTTCTAAAACGGTATATCCATAGCGGCAGTCTATACGCCGAATGTTTGGTTCACTTATTGCGGTGAAATGTATTTTTTTCTTTTTTTCAATTTACTCTAATTCACTTAAGGGGGTCGCCGCTCCTACCAAAGAATCGTTTCTTCACTACGTTTCGTCACAAATGCGATTTCCAGTTATTCTTTCTCGCAGATGTATGGAGACGGGAAAAAAATCGACGTCATACACGCACAGTTATTTCTTTTGTGCGCCAGTTTTTTTTTCAATTACTGAGCCGAGAAGAAATTTTGACGGAGGAGCGCTAAAGGTTATCGCAAATTGTCTATGAAAAAAAGATATAAAATTGTTTATAAAACAACATAAAATACGAATTTTATTCCAAGTATTTTGACAAACACATGTCTAAAGAGAATACTAAAACATAATTAAATATTAAATCAAACGAGATGCAAGAAGGGAAAGGCGATATACGCAAGCCCTCAAATCTCAAATATATATATATATATATATATATATATATATATATATATATATATATATATATATATATATATATATATATATATATATATATATATATATATATATATATATATATGGTTAATATTTCTAGGAGTCGGATTACTCCGCGTAATTTTTTGATTCCGTGTGGAATCATGGTCCCTACGTTTCGGCCAGATTCGCCCGGCCATCCTCAGGGGAAAATTGAGAATATGAACATCCGGTGTGGGCGAAGCCCAGCATGTGGCTGTTCAGGTCTGAACAGTTCAGATATATATATATATATATATATATATATATATATATATTTAAAATCTCGGGCGACTGTTAGTCGCAAACAATTCGTGATCATGGCCGGAAAATCATGGCCGAAATATAGAATACAAGTAAGCATAAATCGCGATGAATCCCGAGACCTAAAATATATATATATATATATATATATATATATATATATATATATATATATATATATATATATATATATATATATATATTTATATATATATATTTACGCCTTTTATTTTCACTATTCATGTATCTTTGAAGGTCGTCAAAGGTCGCAGTATATATTATTGTCATCAGCATAACGAATGTTGCTAATTATCTCACTACTGATTTTTATTATTTTTTAGCTTTCGAGTGCTTCTTTGAATATTGTTTCAGGGTATAAATTGAAAAATGTAGTAGAAAGAACACATCCCTGTCTGACACCCCTCTGCATTAAAATATTTTTTGTTTGATCTCCCTCAACGCTTATTGCTGTTAATTGATCACTATACAGATTTTTTAGAACATCTCACTTTATAAGAAAATACTGTTTTATGCAATCGAATGTTTTCTCAAACCCTATAGCAAATATACTATTAAACTAAATTATTGAAATGTTATAAAACTCTGCGCACGTTAGATGTTGAAAAAGTAGGCATTAGTCTTCCATAATGTCGCAATTAGTAAACATATTTGCTAGCTCACCATATTGAGGTCTGTGTTGACAACATTGAAATATAAATGAAGAAGTATTTTAAATCCAAATTTAATTGCTTTAGAAATATTTGCTTGACTAATGACTCATTATCTAAATTAATAAACATGGTTTCTATTATAATTAACTAATTTTCAACAGTTACCTTCTCAGCTTTATATTAAATGTATTCCTAATAAATTAAATGTTCTTTGGAAATTTATAATTTAATGAAAATCTGAAATTTCAAAGGCATCTGATAAAATATTACTTATTTTCAGGTTCTCCGTTACTTATTAACCTTCTACACACATTAATTATAATTACGGTCGGGCACAAAAATTTCAATATTTTAAAGTCATATAAATTGTAACATTTTATTGCGGTTATCTCTTCACGTTGGAAACGGAAAACGCACCCAGACATTTATTATATTAAATATTTTTTTCTTTATTGCGACTGTTAAAAAATGTTACACAATCAACTTTTACTGGGCCAAAAGTAACTTCTATACGTCTAAAAGAATTCGTATACTCTTAAAAAAGCAGGCTGTTGTTTTCCATATAAACATACTTCTTTATATACTAGTTACATATAAGAACGTCCTCTTAAATATAGGAAGAGAATTTTTTACTATTTTTTAGCTTTTTGCATATATATAATAGAAGTGCTGTATTTCTCAAAACTAATTTAAACAGTTTCGCATATTCGACTATATATAATACAGAATGAATAGGCTCATTCGTTGCCATTTTCATTTTGACAAGAGCGGCAGTTCTGTTTTAAAGATGCAGGCTAATAGTTTTAGAATAAATAATTCAATAGGCAAGACTTTCTCTAAAATCCAATGAAAGCTTTCTCTATTTATCTTAAAGCTCTTGACTACCTACAGCGCAGGCCCGATGTTTACTTATATCTCTACACCTTCAAAGGGCAACAGACAACGCCTTAACTGTTTACCAAAAGCTTTACCCGTAAAGCCCTTTGTGAGGCCTCGTTGCAAAATTAAAATCGTTCGCGTTGTTCCTTGTTTGTCGCCTTGCAAAAAATAGAAAAACGTCAACAATGGTCTTGCTGCAAATGTTAGTTTTGTAACTTTCATTTCACAATATAATAGAGTACTGTTATACTTTTAGCAAACCCATATATAGTAAAAGCAAATCGTATTTTATTCGCATGCCTCTAGCACAGTGAACTTAATGTTAATAAAACTGAAATTCAACTATTCAAAATTCAACGTTAATTTGTAAAAGTCTGGCGTTTAACTTTGAAAATTTCAACACGGTGATTTCTTAAATTATATCCAAAGAGAGTTCCCGCAGAGCTTATTAAAGTTTGGTACTCGGCTGTTTGTTTGAAATCGAAAGAAAAACTTAAAATTCGCTCATTTATAATTAAATGAAAAAATTCACAAATTAAAGCAATTAATTTGCAACTAAATCGGTCTTTAATAATTTAATTTCACGTATGTATTTAATAATAATATTTGTGACTCATGAATTGCTATTTGCACTTATGAACTTATATCTGTAGCTATTGGATGTATAATTATTAATTATGTGGAGTACAGCATGATATTGGCCCCGTTAATAATTAACGCAATCAAGTTTGTGCTCTTACACAATACAGCGATAGTTAATTGAACTTCGAGTACATAACGAGCGAATTCTGTAATATTATATAACGACATATGATATAGTATATACTCTTGAACAACAACTAATAGTAACTGGAGACAATAAAGTCGTTCATAAGGTAATAGACTAATAATTAACTATAAAGTGTATAGTGTGAGCCATAAATGGTTTAAGGGTTGTATTGAAGGTAATATTATTTTTAATTTATTTTAATTTAAGATTTAAAACTAACATAGTGCCTTTACATCACATTGTATTTGAAATCAATGTAAACTAGATTGATTTTCTTTCAAGTGCTTTAATAGATTTTATGTCCTATGAAGTCTTAATAGGCGCGATTGAATATAGTCCTATAATAAATTATTTTTACATAATAAATAAACATATATAATTTATTAAGCTTAACAATTTAAATATTATCGTTTTTATATATACTAAGAATATTTTTTCTAAATAAAAATACGTGTTATTAGTCTATTAAATCAAATAAAAATCATAGTCTTTACAACTTGCCAAACAGACGATCATGACGATCGGAAATTTAGACAATTTTTTTACGTGCACAAAAAGGCCGTTAGGTGACGGAAAAATTGTTGTATTGTCAAGTATAGTGCTGCCAAATTTATAGCTGATGTAACAACAACAGTGACGAAATGGTGTTTTTTTAAGAAATATACCGGGATAATAATATAATTACAGTGTAACCATAGTTTACAAGCATAATTTGTTTTGAAAACGAGCTTGTATTTAAAAACACTAAAATTAAATTTCTCCATTAGAAAAAATGGAAGCTTAAGTTAATTCGGTCCCAAACTTAAAAATATTATTATAAAAATGATTATTACAAAATATGCAAAGTTACATTTTATAATATTTAAATTTATCCAAATAAAATTAATTTATTATCTGTCTAATACTGATAGCTCAATGAACTCTTTACCTTTCGTAAAATTTTAAGTCAACGCAATTAGGTCACAGTTTTTTCTAAGCACAATTGAGGATTCTCTTGAAGTAGCTCAAAAATGATTTTTCCAAGAAGCTTTGAGGATAAGATTTGTTCCTTCAGTAAATTCAAAATATTGGTGTAAATATTTTTGAAATTAAAAATGACCTGCTGATCCATGGACTAGATAGAGTAATGGAATGGTTTTGAGAGGAAGAAACTTGATTTTAATGAGCTCGAATTCTTCTAGTAAGTCGTCTTTAGGGTCTGTATGATAAGCAGGAGTATTATCCATAACGATCAAAACTTTGAGTAGCGAATTAATTTACAAAAGGAATATCTTTACTGCAAGAAAAATCATTGCCATTCATGATCATGACCAATTCATGATCGCAGTACCGGTAATGATCCTAAATTGACCTTTGGTAGTAACACTATTAAAAAATAAAATACCGGTAGCAGCGAAAAAAATATTTTTTCAAGTCCAGACATCTTATTTGTTTCAAACGATAACTTAATAGCTCAGAACTACGAAAAAGACGATACTCATATTGCTTGAAAGCAAAAGCGTAGAATAAAATGGCGATTTTGGGCCAAATATTTAAAATTTAATTTAACATCTTTGATATTTTTGTATATGCGCGACGTGTCAATATAAAAGAGTACATTTGCTTTATTCCAAGCAAATCTAGAAATACCCAGCAATTCCCAGTAATTCTGTTGTGTATAAAAATGACCGTGCATTTTTTTATAATAGGGAAGGCTGGCGAATTGCATACATTAAATTATTATATATAAAAATAGTCCACAGAATATTCATAACTAAACATTGGTAATAAATTTTAGCAATAAGTAAGATATAATAATTGTATTCAAATGAAAAATGGTTTTGAAAAAGATGAGCGAAATGTATGTTTTTTTTTTAAAAAAAAACCTTTCCTATGAAAAATAATACAGTGCTTTTTTCTTTTACCAAATAAATATAGGTTGTACTTTAAATATTTAAGATATAATTAAACTATTTATATTTTATTTTTATAAGTAAATAAATATTAAAAATATTTTTTTTTTATTGTTGTAACAACTAAATATTATTTCTTTATTACCTCAGATCATTGAGAGTACAGAAGAAAAGGTTTCAAGTTTTTAAAACATATTGTGTAAAAAAAATATTTAAAAATGCAAATCCATGATTTTTCCAAAAAAAATTCGCGTTAGGTCAAATTATCTGGGAATATAAGAATTATTCACTATTTACAAATTTTATTATTTTATAATATTTACATAAACATTTATAAATAAAATTTAATTAATCTTACTTTTAACATAAGTAAGTACGAGAGATAAATATATTGAAAATAAATATTATTGCGATAATCTATAATTAATATTAAATGTGCAATAATTATAATAAATCACATCCCAATCACAAAAATATATCAATTTTGTTTTTAATATGTCGCAAAAAAACAGATTTACAATTTTCTAGGCACTCCTTTCCCATACGGTATTTTCATATAATCGTAACTGATAAAAAATAATAAGTAATATATTTTATTGCAATAAATTGACTAGTGCTGCTCTCTGGCCCCTGGTATAAAAATTTTGGAAGCATCCAGAATAGATCGATCAAAGACGACGTTGTCTTAGATTTATTATTCCAAAATAAGACAGATTTAACGCCTGAATTTACGAAAATATTTTTTTTTTGTAGTTAATGAAAGCGTTTTAATTAAAATGTTAAATATATCGAAACAATAGTTGCCGGGGTATTCGAAAATTTTGGTTTAACAATATACATTATTATTTTTTTTGATCAACTAATTAAAATAATAATAATAATATCAATACCGGTATTGACTGTTTTTCTATCGGTAATATCGGAATTGTAATGCTCGTATTGCAAGACATCGCTTGCTTATTTAAATTATTACTTGAAACCCAAGGTTCTACTGTATATTATTATACATCTCTATTATACTTAAGCGGAATACTTTACGAACTATTTGTATAGCTATAGAGATAGGCCTTTCAACATTATTCATACGGTAAATTTATCAGGAAATAATATTACTTATTTACCTTGATGCTTACATTTAGGTTCGTTGAAATAAAATCGAACATAAATAAATATATTAGTGGCGGTAAAACCTAATAAAAAACCACGCACATATTATAAGTCGATTTGTATGCATTAACGAATGTCGGAAAATGACACATGCTGTATCGTACATTGTTATATTATATTTTTGGCATTTATTGCCGGCTGTTTCGTGCCAGGATTAAATAGGAACGCCGCCGACCATAAATGCCTGTACCCTTTCAAATGATAACACTAACGCTCATTCACATAGCCATTGTGGGTTATAATTTAGTCTATTTTGCAGCAATAATGCGGCGATATAATATATGTATATAACCGGTGGCAAACTCGCGTTCATTTTAACAATTCCACATTGTTGCTTTAATAGTACACCTTTGCAGGAAATGAAACACCGCCGTGATGATGGATATAAAGATACGACATGACAGAAAAGTAGACCGAGGGCTAAAAGTTAATTTTGTTGCGCAAAGTCCGACAACACGGCTACGTGGGAGCGATAATTCAGAAGCGTCTCACTAGAATTGAAATCAACGTACACGAGGATGTGTCTTGAATTTATATTATTTTGTAAATAGCAATATTTTATCAGCTGTAATAAATTGATAAAATAGCAGTGAATTGAATACAAGTTATAATGTATTAGTTAAAATAGATCAAACTATGTAAAAAAAAATGTAATTTTTGAAGAATATTCAAATAGCAATTTATGTACCTATCGTAAAAAGCTATTAATTATGTTATAAAAAACAATCTTGACTACAAAGTTATTGTTTTTGTAAAAGAATTTTAATATATGTTGGTCACATCGTAAGAAACGAGCGTGACAGTTTTGAGTATATTCGTCAACAAGACGAAGCGACATCATAAAGGTTTCAACCCACTACAGCATCAAAGATGTACTTCATACTTTTCGGAATCGTTCCAGATGAGGGGAGACATTATTCAGAAAGATATATGCAATACCTTTCTAGGAAAAAAGGTCAGAAAGAGAGAATATCTAGACAGAAACCCTAACACCAACGCAATGATGGATACACAGATACTACTTGTTAAAAATATGTAATATGGGATCAGCGCCTAAAGCAACAAGACCGCTTTGTTAGAACGAATTATTCGTAAATATTTATTTATAGCAGGTGTATTATTTTCCTGGAAACTTTTCGTGAGTTTTCGTCAAAGCTAAAACCGCATCTGTCGCCGTAAACGAGAGGATGGGAATAACGTTAACTTTTTATTCTGACAGTGGCGGCAAAAAATCTCTAGGGTGCTCTTGCTTTCGTGACGGAAAAAAAGTTTTTCGTTTGAAACTTAGAAATAAATCTAACTTTAAAGTGTTCGCGATGAGAATATTATGCGGAAAATAATTAAGCGAAATCTTTAGGCATGCCTGTGATATAAATTAGTATCAAAGGAATCTTAAAACGGCGATAGCAAAAAAAACAAATATTAGAGCTTTCTGTGCCGAGTGGCTATTTGCGAGTTTTATGACACCTTTTACTTTTTGAGCCGGCTGTAAAACAAATTGAAATTTTGATTTGAATGCATCAGAAAATTCAACTGCTCCTCGACACAGAGAACCTGAGACTTGCCAAACATAATATTTGGTTTCGGTTGAATATAAATCATAACTTAAAATTTATATTTATATAACATGACATATAAATCAACATTATTTCACAAAGCAATAATGAATACAAATGGTCTACGATAAGCTTATTTAAAATTGTATTCGTGACGATAATCAACAACAAAAAATATAGGCAATATGTTCCAATTATTCAATAAATTTTATGTTACACAACAAAACTTTCCCACGCTTGGCATATATGGTGAGAAAAATCCAGAAGCTTAGAATGACTAAAAATATTTTTATACTTATATTTGACCATGAGAATAATACTAGCAAAACAGATTGTAATCAACATGTGTTACAGTTGAATGGCACCGCAATTAAGCGCAATTCGCACAAATCGAAAAACTTTATTCTCCAGACACTACTCAAAATTTGAATAGGGACTTATATACAAAATAGACGCCCCTTGAACCAAAATGCGCTCGTTTCGTATTCTGCGATTTAACAGTAATTTAATCCGGCACTTACAAACGACAACGTAGGCAGCAAAATACATTGCCTTAAATTAGCATTTGACGAAATTAATTTAACGTCGCTATATTGTGAATTTCTTGTAATCTCATTCCGTTTGTCGCCACTTGTGGCGTAACGTGTGCGAATTATAATCGCGGGGAAGTTCATAGATTAATTGAATACTGTCAGATTAGTACGTGCACGTGTTGCTTGCCAGCTAATTGTGAACTTACCAAAAAATATACAATAAGCCCTTACTAATTAAAAAATGGTTGTCTTATATCATGAAACTTAATTTAAGTGACAAATAAATTTAATATATAGTCAAAAAAACTCTCACCTTCCATGACAATACATTGCCAAGGGTAATATTTGTATGGCAAACTCTTTTTACCTTAAAATAACACATTCAATAATAAATCAAAATTAGCATTGCATTTTATTATCATACTGTTCATAAATTTAACGCTATAAGTTTTACTGACTTCATTGCAATTGATTGGGTGGCACACATCTAGCGGAAAACGGATTACAAAAAATCTAAAAATAATCAAAAATCAAATAATTACATCAAAAACATTATCACAAATACTAATAAATATTTCTGAATAAAAACATATAATGTAAAGTCTGATATTGATTCAAAATATAATCTGTAGAAAATATCGATTTTGGCAAATATGAATATGCATTGAAATAAAATTACTGCATGGTCGCTTTAATTTACAGAGTTTATTTTTACTCAAATATTAATCTTCAGTGAGACAAACCCGAATGCCGCAATCTTGTTTAATTGGCTTTTGATGCGAAAAATTTGCTTTTCCTCAAGGTTAATAATAATTCTGTTTTTCGTCGCTTAAGTTTAATTCAAAGGCGTAGGTGGATTTCATATCAACGGGGGTATTATATCCACAATAATGAA
This sequence comes from Plectrocnemia conspersa, assembly GCF_051122295.1. Lineage (NCBI taxonomy): Eukaryota > Metazoa > Arthropoda > Insecta > Trichoptera > Polycentropodidae > Plectrocnemia > Plectrocnemia conspersa. The sequence continues at coordinate 18,356,290 of NW_028277165.1, forward strand.
AATTGACACCATGGTCATGGCGCACTTTCCACGGGTACAGGCCTGTTTTTGTTATTAAATTCATACGGTGCCTTATCGTTCATAATGAAGACGATGACAGCCTCTTGGTCTGGTGAGCTTACACGAACGAACCTTGAACCGTGAAATTTAATTATTAACCAAAAATAGGACAAAGGTCGGAAAGCGTCGGATAGACGAGACGTGCTAATAAAAATGACAACGTCGTAAATTTTAACACCTCTGAACATTCTATATAAACTGTCATTTAAACGATTATTTTTAAGCATTCACGCGGCAACTGTATTGTCTCCCCTTTTGAAAAGATTTAATAAAAATACTCAATAAGCTTCGCCGAGTATCACGAGAAATATAATCTTATATAAGATTGAAGGCAAGGAGAAAATCACATCCGCATGAGAAATGTGTATCTGTTGATAGCAAAAATCTAAGGGGAATTGTATTCTCGCAAAGATTTGAATATCTTCGATTCTGTTTTACCAATTCATACACATTTTCATCGTTCAAAATTCATAGATATACAGGATGATCTATGAGGCGCTTAACTTTCTTATTACCCATTTTTTTCAATTTATGTACAAGAGCTTTGTATAAATTTTATTTATTATTAATTCTCAATTGTAATATTATTTTTTAGAATGCTGTAATCTTTCAAAATATTGAAGGGTATACATCAAGCTAACTAGGATATGAGGTAGTTGTCTCCCATTTGTCATTTACAAGCGAAATAATTTGTTAATTTTAAGTTAGTCTAATATTAGTCTTGCGATGATTTAAAACGAGTATCGTAACCGTTAAAATATACAAAGAAAGAGTAAAAGTAGTATTAATACACCATATATTTTACATAAATTAAGAATGGGACTGTTTCACGGTTAACACTGAGGTCATTTAAACGATTATTTCAAAAAAAAAGTACGCAATTTGCTAGAAAAAATGCCTAATAATTGAAGAGAATATTTAATATCACAATTGCTTAATAATTAGAAATTTTACAGACCACCTAAATACAAGCACATTAATCATTCATAGGCACAAAAAATAGCTTTTTATGAATGCACGATAGCCAATGCGTTTATTCTGCGTAAAAACTGCTATTGTTATCTACCCCTTGCATTAACGATCTTCGAAAGTTTTATTTCTTCAAGGCATAAACATATATCGTTGATTGAATAATCAAGCTATGCAATTGGCCCAGCAACATCCGCAATTGTGATTCGCCACAGCAGTCTCGAATTAAGTGTACAAAAGAGGTGACACTGTCACATCTGTAGATGATAACACAAAACGAGACGAGATGATCAAAAAATTTGAGAATAATTTATTTTAAAATAATGCAATAGTTTTCAACATTCCAGTTTGTGTTTTCTCTCAACAACGACTCTTAGAGAATTTCTCGAAAAAATTCTTAGACTGTGGGGGATCCTATTCTTGAAACTCGCGTTAAAATCTGTGAGCAAATATGATTATTTATCAATAAAACTAAGCTAGACAATAGTGGGATCACAAAAAGACCCTCGTTACGACTAGAAAAAAAAGGTTTCATATAAATAGCACGCAAGGATTCTCCGGTGTATTGAATGAATATTTCTTTGTTACGAAACGGTCACGAGAAATAATATATCACCGGAAGACAAAAAGCATCGAAGAGTCATAACATTCCCGTTGCACATTTTGACCTCGAAGATGTCAATCAAATAAATATTATTTTCTGAAGGCATATTATATATTTCGTTGTTCTAAGAAGCGAGTACAACGATTGTCTGGATGATTATGATTGGTCAGCAGGCTTTGCAACGCTGAATACATAAGGCTGGTCTCCAATGAGGACCAGGTAGAGACAAACAGACACCGTCAGACACTCGAAAAGACTAGCAGAGAGAAATTTACCTCCGCTATACTGTCGCTATTACACACAATCATAGTTCGTCGCAATATGTAAATTTAACTAAGAAAATTCTCACAAGTTTCTGATAATGTCACTGGCTGCGAAGTCGTTCCCTAATAGTTAACAAAACCCAAAAAAACTTTTTTGTTTTTAATTATTTGTCAAAATATGTTTTGCAACCCCTGCATAAAAAAAGAGTGGGACAATGATAAAATTTTGAATATAAGCATGATTTTTTAAAGCTTTAAATAGATTTTCAAAGTATTTTAATGGCAAAAAATTGTTTATGATTTTCTCAGTCACTCTAATTGCCCTTTTCTTTGCTTTAGTAATCTTAGAACTACAATAATAATCAGATAAGAAGAAACCGCTTTGCTTAGGAAACGTCAGATTGCAAAAATGTATGGGGGCTTGGCAAAGATTTTTTTACTGAAAATTTCCTAACAAAAAAATTATAAGTATTGTTGATTTCACTTTAGATAGTATGTATGTGCTTTTCATAAAAATCTATTGTATAGTAATGTATCTACTAATATGTTACCTTCTTTTTTTATGTTTTTTTATATTTTAAAAACTCAAAATAATAAAATTTACATGCTTAAATATTGGCAAATATATAAACAATGCAGATATTTTAAACATATAAAAATATCTACAATAATATTTTGTATCATATACATTTTTTTATCTAAATTTCTCGAGAGTTCTCGAAAAAATTGAGTAGTGAAAATGAGAATTTTCATTTATTGCGAAATAAAAATCATCGAAAAACTAGAATGCCTAATTCCAGAATTTTGCAAAATCATAGAATAAAGAATCTTTCGATACAAAAAGTGTCTAATATGAGATACCTTATTATAATAGACATATGTAAAAAAATATAAAATAATTTTTAAATATATTTAACAAACTTCAAGACCAGTAATAATTTGTTTATTATCGCAAATAACTAATTGCATATTGTGTGAAATAGTGCGATAGTTAATCAATTTAGATATTCAACGATTAGATTAGTAAAACCAAATCCAAAATAATCGATTGAAATTAATAAATCTTAAATTGCACTCAAGTGGAATTTTATCTCACAGATTATGTTGAATCTAATCTATCATAACTCAATAATATTTCAATATGAATATTTTTATTATTTTTTAAGATGCTATTTGTGGGGTGAAAAATATGCCTATAAAAATATTGTATAAGATATTGTATAGGGTGTGGGTCTCATTTGGCTCGTCCGCTTTCAGGATAAGAGCAACCATTGAAGGACACTTTCACTGCAGCGTCTCCTTCCTTAACTTTGAATGAAAAACCCATTAAATGACACGCACCTGCGTGACAAGAAAGGCGCATGAATACGAATATGGCGTATATGAAAAATATTCACACGTGAATTGGAAAATATTTAAACGTACCAAGTCGTGGGATTAAAATTGAATCGGACGCTGATCCGGAATCCTCTTATATCTAGAAAGATTAACGTAGAATATAATGCATTGCGTACGATGGGTGTCAAGCTGTCGAATTTGTTTTATGTGAATATTTACTATATTGTTTATAAGTAAATTTTCTTCTAGACATTCTATTATAATATATTAGAGTGAGTTTTGTGTAATATATTTTATTTATATACACAATAATACAGATTGTTGACTAATAACTATAAAATAAGCATTTTTTTATTTATGTCGACAATTGCGAAAAATTTCCATTAATAATTCATTAATACACACTAAAAAAACGCCATAATAAAATTATTTACAAAATTAATTAAGATAAGATGCCGTAGAAAAACCGAACAATTAGTAAAAGTATCACAATGAAATACAAAGTAATCTAATTTAAAATTCATTTGCCTGTTGCCTAGCAATATAACGAAGACCCCCATCGACCGTTTGACTCACTACATTGGTTGTTTTATCTTACTGCTTCAAAGTGGTTTCCTGTCTAAAACAAACGATGTCTCTTTAAAAATATTCCATCTATCTTAAAATTGATTTATGACCAGGGTCACTGGAACGATCGACAATAAAATAAATATTAAATTCTGGTAATAAGCTCATTGTTTTTAACAATAAGCTTCGATTGCAAACGATCGATGAAGATCATTGTTGAATAACAAATAAAATCACGCTGACTGTTTCAAAAACGCTTGTTACAACATGTACAAATAAAACTTAAAATCTAAAATGTAGTATAAAGTTGTCGAATTCATCAATTAAACCACCGTACTATTCAACAATTGGAATCAAATTGGTAGGTCTAAAAATGGTCGGATAGCTTTAGCATAATTTATAGGCGTGGGAATCTGAATATCATGCAATTAAATGATAAGCACCGGTGACAAAGCCAGTTTCGTCATAAAAACGGGTTTTAAAAGTTTAAAACAAAACAGGGCTTATTTGTTAAAATAGGACACCACCGTGAGACCACTTTTTTTGCAGATTAAGTTAAAGTACCTGACATTAATTAGAAAGTATCCTTCGCAAATTTCTTGAAAAAGGATAACACCTGTATACAGGATTGCCATTTGAAACGACGGTTCATAATCTGCTATAGCAGTCAACAAAATATATTCCAATCCAAGCGTTACGCTTTTGTAAATAGCCGTCCCACCGAAAGAGGCAAATCAAAATCTCCTATAAAGGGAGACATGGGTTTAAATTCGAGAACATTAAAGTCTTTATCTGGTTCTTCTATTGACATTTACACTTAAACATCCACTTCAAGAGTGCAATGTATAAAAACTTGGTCTCACTAAGTTCGTACGAACTTTAACCAAGATGGAACCGACTCATCTCAGAAGCCGCCGCATGGTCCGGAAAACATACATCTCAATTGTTCCACAAAAATTAAATAAATCTTTTTTAAAAAACAAAAATAAACACTCCTAACATGAAGGTCCAGACAAAGTAAAATTATAAAAACTAGATTTTATAAAATGTTTTAGTGTTGAGTATGTATATACGATGTCTATAATTAACATTAAACATGCCACATGATTTAAAACTGATGAAATAATATTTGGAATAATTTTTTCGAATCTTATCTTTATTTGATGTTAGCCTATATACGTATATACGTACATCTATATGTTTTTTTAGAAATGAATCGAACATTACTGGATTCGTTTAATTTGTATAATATTGAAATAACAACCAGTGGCGTAATAGAAAGTAATTTCCGATCACTTGATCAAACATTGTCCTTTGATTGGTTAATATTATTCGTCGTGGTTCAATAATACTATAAAACAATAGTGGCACCATAAAGATAAAATAACTCTATATATATTTTATATTATATTATACGATATTTTTCATACAAAGTTGCCTATTTTTAATTTAATTTTTTTTTAACGAAAAAATATAGCCAAGTTTATTTTTAATTTTTATTTATTCGAAACTTATTTTTTTAAACTTTCATAATAATCAATAGACTTAAATTAAAGTACGTTAAATATTTAATAAAATATAATTAAAATTACAAAAAATCATTTTGAGTATTTCGACCAAAACGTAAAAAACCATGAATATTGATTGAGATATTCTTAAAAACATAAACGTTTAAATTGTTTAAATTGTTATAACTATGTAGCTATGCATTCAAAAATACTTTTAGTATATTGCAGAATATTTAAATTAAAAATAACTTGCTCTAAATCATGTCGTTAAAATAGAAATTATCAACAACATTAAAAAGTAAAGTAATTACCCACAGTTTATGCAAATATTGGTGTAGATATATTTTTACTGCGCAAATAGCATCGACAAAATAAAAAGTTAGACCATATTGACACTTCTATCGCAAACAAAAGTATTCGAATAACGAATATCTAAATAATGCATTAAGCTTTTACCCAAATTACATTATTAAATTTGTACATTAATAAAATCGAAACAATTCAGAAAAGTGTATGCATTTTTATAGTTAATTTAAAGCTTAAACGGCAAAAGCTACTCGCAAAAAGATAACGTCATATTCAACAAAATAACGAGCATCTATAAAATTACATTCAAAACCGACCAATTGCATCATAAAAAATGCCGCAACAATTACAGTCCCATCAGCTACACTCTCAAAGCTCCATAAAAAAAGGGTTTGTACTTTGACTGACAAAGAACAATCTCAATCAAATTCTTTTGAGATCCAATTACTCGTCAGATAACCGCCAAGAATGTAACTCAAGATTTAAGACGACCAGCAGTGTACACAAAGCTATTCATGGAGGCCTACAACTATCTGCGAGGTCCAGTATATCCTCAAGAATAATATACATAATACCAAATACATATATTTAATATTTGCAAAACTTTGTACGACTACAACCAATTGCTTATGTGACAATTTATGACTTTTTATATCGATGTAATATGTATTGATCATTAGTCCTGCTTGACTAGATTTACCCAGAGAACATATAAATCGGTAAAATTTTGTTTTTAAGAAAAAAAATTATATAGAATTTGATAACATATGTTTTTTTTATATATCAGTACTTTAAAAATATGTTTTCAATGTCAGACAATAGTACATTGTATGTACCTAAACGAGAGCTCTCGAGCGACTTTTCTCTTCTTCGCCCTATAAAAAGAAATATTTCACCCGCGAATTGTATGCGTGTGCCTTCCGCGCGTCCGCTGAATATCAATGAAGCATTTTCCAGTATAAAGCTGGGAAAAAGTCTCTACTTAACGGTACCGGATACCCGAAAGCCTACGTTGATTGAATACCCTAAACGAAGGAAAATTTACGACTTACGGTATTATGTCACAATATTAAATGAACTACTGCCTGCAGCTTCGCGTTGTGTATACACAATTTACAATGTATACGCACACTCCCTGTTTGTTACACGGTGTCGTGTATTTTTAAAACTCTCTCACCCCTACATATTCCATTAAGAGTGTAAACGCGTATGATTTTCTACGAAAGATATTATTTATTCTCTTTTTTCGTACGCCGCCTTTGAATACGCACAGCCGCGACTGAATCGTTAGACATTGCGAGGATTCGTGTTTGCAAAGCATTATCTGGTTTACCATTAATTATATATTATAATATCAATATTTGCATTTATATCATATAATGCTTTATAGTCAAAATATATATCGATCAAATATTCAATAAAATTGGTGAAAGGATTGCTTCCTTGAAACCATATACTACTATCGTTATAATATAATATAACATAATAGAGACAGCATTTCGTTCGTAGATTCCTACAAAATGGGCTTTAAATTGTTATTTGTAAAGCATAAATCGCGTTTCTATAGTTTTGTTTTGTATATCAAGTCAATTTCAGACATGTCACAAAATAAATATTTTGAGAAATATGAAAAAATATTGTTCATTAAAAATATATATATATTTTTGCTACATTTTTTATGTTATATTATAAATATTCAATATATTACTGTATCTTAGAATTATGTATATGTTCTAGTAAAATTAGTGCAGCCTTTATTTTATCTATGTATCATCTATACATATTATTCATAGTATATCAAAATAAAACCTTAAATAATCAAACATCAGATTGATAGCTGAACGTTTTTTTTTATTTGTCTGATTTTTGATATGACTGTTTTGTGATACGTCTGCATTTAAAGTAAGGTACATATTTTAATGGTAAATAAATGTAAAATCCGATATTTTTAGAATTGCTTTGTACAGTTATATAATACTTAAGGAAAGTATACTTTATTTAAATTTATATATTCAATTAAAACAGTATTAATTTCATTCCAAATATTTATATACTGCTTGAAAATTTCTCGACGATTAATATTTCCTGAATCATATCAAAAGTATATGTTACATACAATATGTATTTATATTAATATAGTATATCTTTATATATGGAAAATATTTTTACTAATTGTATTAACAATAATTTGGGTTAATTTTATATAAATATTACAATAATAATTTATATAAAATTATTATATCGTGTATATTATATATTATATCATTTACATGCAACTATTAACTCTAAGCGAACGAACCCTAGCAATACAAAATATTGGTACAAATTAAATATTCAACAAAAAATATATTATGCGAATTTTCGAGAGAACTGAAAAAAAAATTTCAATTATTTAAAAAAAATTTTTTTTGATAGATTCTCGGCTAATTACTGTCGAGAAAAAACACATTTGTACAAATTATAGTTAAAACTAAATTCAACGAACCTTTTTTTTAAAAAAGTCATTAACATTAAGGGGTTTCACACAGATCTGTATTTTTTTTATATTAACTATATGTATTTTTGCCCCTCCGATACAAAAAAAATTACACAAGATGAAATCATAACCATTAAAAAATTAACATTGCATAAAAGTAGTTTATATTAACTAAAAATATTATTTATTACCCGTCGAATAGATTATTACATTTAAGAGTAATAGGGTCATTAAACCAATGAATTTGTACCGTACTGTGGTATGCACACAAACGAGTCCAATAAGAATCATCGAATTGAGGACTGAAGGTAAGCGTTAAACTTTCTCAATTTCTTTAAGGATATTATGGCAATAGCTAAGTGACAGTTTGGCAATACGATAATATTCATTGTACATAGCTTTTCAATTTTTTTCTTATGCATCTAATCTTCTTTTAGTAGTTGCATGAACTTTTTCCCATTAACGTAGGCTAGCCCCGACCTCCTACTTAGGCTGTCGTGAATGACAGCTATAGTCGGCTAAGCCGACGTGAAAACTAATGATGTATGACAAATAAGATCATCAAACATTGCATCAATGACTTAATTAATTCTATAGATGTGTCAGTCAACATTTAAAAAATCATGGAACAAACTTTTCAAAAGACCGTTAGTGAGTTCTAGTAATAACAATGCAGATCTCACTGATACGGCTAATATAAAAGACATCAAAAATTTCAATATGCAGCGAATATAACAAAGAAGTCATGGAATGGTTAAATTGTGATGCGAACGATTCTGGTTTCCAAATTTTAAATGAAGAGAAAATAATTAATGAAATATTTGACATTCTCTCAGAAGAAGAAGTCAACGAGAATATTGTCGAGAAGGAAGAGGAGAAGGAGGAAAATAATAAACCTTAGCATTCTAAAGCTTTTCAGTGCTTACATGTATCCATAAAGTAATTTTAGAAACAGGAAGAATGTAACCCAACACGACATATATGCCTCAAAAGTATACGAAATTTAGCTTCAGTTCTTAGATATCATAATATATTTTTGTGGGTTTTGTAATTAACTAGTATAGATATAATAATTTATTTTTAAAACATTTAAACTATCTTAAGATATGTTATAAGTGATTCGTTGATATTTTTTATTTGTATATGATAAATATGATACATAAGATATCAAAAATAAATATTTGCCTTAACTGACGTGTGTTATCAAAAAATTGAAAACATATTAGTCGTAATAAGATTCGATTATTAAATTTATTATAGAAGTTACAGCAAAACTATGCTTTATGAGGTAAGTGAAAAGATTTGTATTTGCATTATCATTTTTGATACAATATCCGTGATTTAAAACATACATTTTCATTCGCATCAATGAAGTCCTTGATATTTTTTAGAAAATCACTTTTAATTAGCCTATTTTACTCAAATAATAATGTAATAATAATTAGCGTATTTCACATAAATGTGTTCTACTCCTTCTACGGGACTGCAGTGCCTGCAGCAAATTATAACAATCCCAGTTTGTCAACAAGACTATTGGCGTTGAAACACAGCTGCCAGTCAAAGGAATGTTTCGTACTAAGATGTGAATTTGCTTCCGTACCAAATCGATTTTACGATGTGAAAATTAACTAAAAATCTATGACTTTAAGAAGCTAAAAGCATCCATTACTAATGCCAAAAAATGTTTATTAAATTCTACAATAAAATAACTCTATTAATATTTAGTTTAAAACACTAATTTGAGCTGTATCATTTAAGATGTTTCACGATACTATTTTTTAATTTCCTGCAAACTATTATACATCTTATGGATATTGTCAATATAATATTAAAAAATCATATTGAATTCCTTTTTTATAATTTCTGAAACATAGTCAATTCTGAATCCTTTAAAGTCAAAAACACTGATCAGCAGAGCAAAATTGTGATACGGTCTATAAAACATGCTTTGTACAAACAATCACAATAACACAAGCTCTTGAAAAATAGACTATAAATATTAATGAAACAAACGTTAACTTCAAATCATAACGCGACATGATGAAATTTCATAAAATTATCATATATCGAACGTGTCGCCATACGCAGTAATATTGGAATTCGGTTCGATGTTACCGGAGCTCCGTCGTCCGCATATAAAAAAGAGAGCTGTCCAATTTCGAATCCCTAGCTCGCAGCACATGCTCGTGTGGAAAGCTTTATCAATAAAAATCCAAAAATAAAAAAACCTCCCCTCGGATACCCTAAGCTTCGGAAGCTCGACTAATCATCCGCTTCTGGTTCCTTTCGCTCGCTCCGCCGATCGGAAAGCTCAACTTTAATCTACTAGTCTCAGCGGATTGTATTATTTTCGTATAATCAATTGAAAATAAAGCTGAGCAGGTTACCTTGTGCGATTTTAAAATAATGTATTCTGAACTGAGCCAAGGAAAAAAGGGATCGACGACGGCCACATTGGGAATTGACGCGTGTTTTTTGGTGAAGGGTTCACATTCTTTTCGACCGTTAGGGGTTTGAATAATTTACTGAAGGGTAGTACGAAATGCGGTGGAAAAATGTGGAAAATGAACCGAGTTGTACAATTTTTACAATCTAAAAAGCTAATTAAAAAGTTGTGTATTTTTTATTATATTACACTTTATAAACAGCTTTGATTTATTATATCTAATAAAAATAATAACAATTTTTCGCGGCGTCAAATTTATAATAATTATGTTAATGATACACTTTTTGCGTTAAGCATATTTAACTCAATTGTGTTAGTATAACATAAAATATATCTTACAGAATCAATTTAATAATTCTCAATGGCTATTCATAATAAAACGAACCGTCAAAAATGATCCGTTTTCGATTCCAGATTGCGAGATTATTTTTAGAAGCCGCCCCGTTTCTATTAATTTATATCCTCATTTAATATCAGCCTTCATATTCGATTTCAACGATAATATTTCGAGAAAAGGTTAATTTGCTATACTTTAATTAAAACAATATGAATGTATTTATATCATATACTATAAAAATAAATGGCCGGAAAAATTACATCTCTTACACATGTATATGTGAAAATTAGACTGACTACAATTTAATTTTTCTAGTATGATTTAAAAATCGAATCGAAAACATTAATAATTATTGGACATGAGTAAATAACTGCTTCAAGAGCAATCTTGATAAAAACAATAGCATAATGAATTTAATATAAGCTTTAATTAGTTAGATAGTATAATTCACTCAAATATAAATATTGTTGTAAATATCAGGATAACCTTTAAAAATCACATTGCTTCGCCAAAATATTCTTTAACAAGTTGCTAAATTCTTCACAATATTCTGACCTAATAACTAAATTATGTAACTCATGCTTGTTATGTTATGACGTTTTAGAAACAGGCAAACATATTTTTTAAATATATAGAAATACACCCATACCTCGCTTTACGGCCTAGATACGTTCCACGAAACTTGGCCGCTAAGCGAAAAGCCGTAAAACGAATCAATTATTCTAATACAAATTCATACAAATTCAATATGATCGGTTCCATATTTGTTAAAAATGTAACATGGTTTATCATTTAAAATGCATTTTATCTTTTTATTTCATTTAAATTAAAAATACATACATAACAAGTACATACATTTGTACATAAAATAATAACAGACTCCAAAAACCAACAATAATCCATAAACAAAAATGAAACAACTTCATGTTATATAAAATATGTGTATGAATACATATATAATTTTTTTTAAAATGGCTTTAATCTGAAGACGATAAAGAAATGGTTCAGATCACTGTCGTTCTCATTTTTCGCTGGTAAGGATAGACCTGGCTTGAAAAAATTGCCCAACGATGTTTGTCTTGCCTTTTTGTCTCTTTCGTTCTTCAGTGATTAATAACAGCTAATGGATGAGTTAATTCCTCGAGAAACTTTAGCACTACGTTTGACGTCAGGATCGTTTTCAAGGAAGATGTGTATTCCTTGTTCGAAATAGGAAAAAGCTTTTGAGAATTTTTTTGATGTTAGCTGTTTGAATACAACAGGCTCTGTCTCTTCATCAAATGCCGGTTCTGCTTGCAATTGAATGGGTTCCTTATATGAAAGGGTTTCCCTATCAGCTTCAAGTAGATCAAGCACATCACGTTCGTTCAAACCTTCAAAGCCGAGATCATGGGCTAGATCCAAAATGTTTTGTTTCAGGAAGGCAATTAACTTCCGCATCAGTACTTTTTACACATTCTGGCCATATTTTTTTCCAAACATGGTTCATTGTTGTTAATTTTAATTCCTTCCATGATTCACTGATGCTGTCAACAGCATCCTTGATGTTATAGTTTTTCCAAAATGTTTTAATTGAAGATTTACCATCGGTTTCCCTTATAAGTTGTCGGAAAGTTCGGCGTAGGTAATATGCCTTAAAAGTGGCTATTGCACCCTGATCCATTGGTTGGATCAGAGCTGTTGTATTTTTCGAAAGGTACTCAATCATGACATCTTCAGATAGTTCGGATAAATTAGTAGGATGCCCTGGTGCATTATCCAAAATTAGCCAAGCCTTGTTGCTTAAGTTATTGTCTCGCAAATATTTTTTCACTTCTGTGCAAAAGTGATTTTTGAACCAATCCTCTAAAGTAGCTTTAGTCATCCAAGCTTTCTTGTTGGATCTCCATATGAGAGGTAATTGATTTTTATTTAGTCCTTTAAGAGGCCTTGGATTTTCGGACAAATATATTAAAAGTGGTTTTAGCTTAAAATCACCCGCGGCATTTGCACCAAGTAGCAAAGTTAATCGTTCTTTAGACACCTTATAACCAGGCGCAGATTTTTCGGTTTTTGAAATGTACGTGCAATCAGGCATTCGCTTTCAATAAAGCCCTGTTTCGTCTACGTTAAGCACTTGTTCAGGTTTATGACCCCTCTTTCAAAAATTCCCTTTAAAATGTTGGGATATTCCTTAGATGCGGCCTCATCGGCGCTAGCTGCTTCACCTTTCATTTTAAAATTATGCAAATTAAATCTATTTTTAAATTTTTTTTAAAATCGACATCGAAAAAAAGTTTTTTTGCCGTTATAGCGAAACATTTTAGGCCGTATATCGAAAACGTGCCTTAATTGAAGAGGGCCGTTAAAGCGAAAAGCCGTATAAAGAGCGGCCGTATAGCGAGGTATGGGTGTATGTATATTTTGCTAAATGAAGTATGGGGGAAGAATCTAAATAGAATATTTGAGTCAAATAAAATTTTCTGGCAGATTACCGTCTTATTAACAGAGAAGATTAATACTTATCAGCTATATATTAGGTTGAATGGAATGAACAAAGTTATAATAGAATGCTATTTTCATTATAATAATCAAGGCAATTAATAGGGGTCGTTTGCCGTACTCCAATCTCACTGCGCGAACCATTTCAGTTGAAAGTTTTCTACAAAAATAAAATGTAAGTTTATATGTAAAATATTCAAAGAATGCTATTTTTATAAGTTTCTTAAGAAAATTAAATTTTTTATAAAAGTACTTAAACAATTAACGCTAGATATTTTCTTTGAAAAATATAGTATATTTGTATAACAGACAATTTCCAAACTCTCAGGATCGTCTTCCAGGCAAATAGCAGTATATAAGTAAAGTTGTACACACCTTGGGTAATTGCAAAATATAACACTTGGATAACTTTTAAATAGAGTACCTAAAAAATTCGCGGTGCGCGAATAAATAGACCTTGTATTTCTTTTATAAAAGTTTTATTATATATTTTCATATTGTACAGTATGTTCAATTCGTATATACATAATTTATGTTTTATATATTATTTAAATAAATAACAATATGCACATATACACATACATATTAATCGAATGCCAAATAGATAATTGTAAGAAAATTGTGATAATTATATATCTTTATTTTTAAGCTATTTGTTTTCTTGAACCGTGTATAAAGATAGTCAGGTGTTATATTATCACGCAAATAAAACGGTATCTTCTAATTCTAAATACAAAAATCAATACACAAACGGCTTTGAATTTAATCGTGTCTAATTTTAAATTCAATCGTTTTCGTAGATTGTGTTGTTTTTGATGGAAACGATTAACATTACGGTATCGTCCATAGTACACAGGGGGGAAGTTCGCGTGAAAGCTCGTTCGGTCGGTGCTATTCCTCCAGTCCGCGAAAGCTCCGAAACTACAATTTGATTGGCTCAAATTATGCGAAATGAACACAGACGCGCGTTTGTTCGTGCAAAACCGCATAAAGCGCTTTTGGGGCGCATTGATTTTTCACCCTGAAACGCCTCTTTGAAAGGAGAGCAATTTCGACCGTAATAAAAGCTCGCCAGCCACAGGAAGGTGTTGCCATCGTTTCGAAATTGGGGTTGTCAACAGTTGACTGATCGCGTAACGTCATCCCTTAAATATTTTATACCCGAACACACTCCTACCCCTGTACATACGTTCTCGGTTCGTATTCATCACGTCCAATTATCCGGAAGCCATACCATGAGTTCGAGCAGGTCATTTCTGCTAGACCACACCCACAACATTTTAGTCCCTCAATTATTAGGCTCATTACTACTCTCTTGATTCTCCTACAAAATGGTGCAAAGTGTAATGGTTTAATCTTTCTTTCTTTATCCAATTTAATAGGAAAAAATAAAGTAGAACTTTCAAATAACACGAATATGCGAGACATCATTATTGCTATTTTTAACTATCATTGTCATTATAGAACGTAATTTATGTAACGACCTTCATTACAAAACGAGTTTTATACTCGGTAATGTACATCGTTTCTTCTTAGCCAATAAAACAAGTTTTTGACATTTTCGACGTGAATTAAGTTTTGGAAAACTCAAATCACGTAGATCCGCAGTACGGAATCTTATTCCTAACTATATTTACTGGTTATTAATCTTCTTGCTCGAAACTTGCTAAATTGCTTACAAATTTATTCATAATCACTGTCAACAGGTTCAAGTGGACCAACAACGTGGTTTTTATATTCGTCGTTTCATGTCACTAACCTCTTGCATATTGCAAATTACGTGGAAAAATCCCTCGATTTTAAAATTCAGGTTGATATAGTCTATATCGACTTTTAAAAAGTATTTGCCAAATTCTGCCATGAGCTACTTCTTCGGAAGTTAAGCAACTGCTTTTAAAAAACTGATATGATATCAATTTATTTTTCAAAAATTAACCATCTTCGGTTTATCGAACGGTATTGTTTTCTATTTTAGATTACTTCCAGTGAATAAAAATGCGTGTTAGTAATCTTCTTTTCGATGAGTATTTCGCTCATGCTGGAGTACTGCATAGATCTTACTTGCATTTTCTCTCTTTGTCCTCTTTACCAATAACATACATGGGACAATTACTAATTCATAGTATTTACACAAAAAACGATATCCAGTTTTTTTATCCGTCAAAATCTTTAAGGTTTGAGAACCCTAGGGGGGTGATGACTTCGTAGCCAGTGAGAAGCTTTGTGGAGTCTAGTTAAAGTTGTATTACATTACATTTTAATTGCGACAGACGATAAATGGCAAGATGTTTTCTTCGAGCGATGGTGGAGAAGCTGGCGCAGGGATGTTGTCCGTGGAAGATTCTCAGAGGTTTTGTAGGTGCCTACAGCGAAAGTGTCTGGAGGCAATTCCTCTTGCTGCGATGATCATGTTCGGGAGTCTCAGGTCGTCTGTCAGGCGAGGTGAATTTCCTAGTCTATTCGAGTGGCTGCTTGTGACTGCCCTCTCCTCATCGTTTTGAAACAAATAAATATTCTCTCAATAACAGAGAGTATATACAGTAAGAACACTTGTGTGTTCTTTTATTTTTTCTGGTCGTAACAAGCGCTTTTGCGTGTCCTATTCTTCACGCTATTGTCTTGTTTCCTTGTTGATGGATGATCATTTTGGTCACAGTAAATTAACGCAAGTTAATAAATCATTGCAGATGTATGCTTCTTGAACAACAACATGAATTTCAAAATTCAAAATCATTAAACTCTGGTATACATGTGGACGTAATAAGCAAATGTTTTGATAAAGTCAATCACAATTTACTTGTGAAAAAAATATCTAATTTCAGATTTTCTCAAAGTCTCGCGGAGCTATTCACAAATTACTTGATCGATAGATAAAAGTTTGCCAAGTATGAAAACTCATTTTCAGAACGATAAAATAATTCAACTGGAGCACCGCAAGGATCCAACATGGATCTATTGTTGTTTATATTATTCATTTATGACATAGAGACGGTAATAATTTCCTTTTTTTTTTTAATATGCAGCTGATTTTGTATTTCATTTGATCCTAATTATTTATGGAAGTGTGCCTTTTATTGTCATAAAATGCCACACAATTCCATTTTTAAGGTCCACGATATCAGCGAAATTCTCCCACCATCTCGGTGGATAAGCCTTCCTTTACTAAGAACGTTTGAAAAGAACTGAAAATTCAGTCTGCATATTGCAAATACACAGCAGATATAAATAGATGCTCGGTTTTATTTTTAAAGCTAAATGCGTGCTACTCTTAAGATATTTTTGTTAATAAATATATATGTTTTTACTAATTGTTGTATGTTTTATATTTCTGGCCAACGTGACGCAAGTAACGATGGTTTTAATTTTAATATGTAAATAAATATGTATATGCATGAAATGATAAGCGACACTGATTTTTAAAAATGAAGGCCATTGGAACGTATTTGGAAAACGTGTAAATTAAAACAAAGTGACGTTAGAATTTCCAAGACCTCGCATCAATGTATTTTGTAGTGCGAGTTTAAAATGGCCGTGTATATATATATATAAAAGGATAATCTTCACCTTGACTCTAATGAGATAAATTTGAAACAGGAAAACTTACTTAAAGAAAAAGAGCTTTATAAACAATGCCAAAAAGGTTTCAGAACTTTTTTTTTATAAAATGCTCACAAAAAGTGACTATTTAAAATCAATCGCAAAATATAAACGTTTTTTATATTTTTTTAGTATTTTTATAACAAAATGGTTATATATAATACTTTATTGCTTGTAAGTAATAAAGTATATTATATTATTAAATAATAAATTTGGCTACTTGCAATTTTTATGTATTTTTCTAAGATTTAACTAGCTTTTAGTATTTTGCAATGCATCAATCCTATTTAAATTTAAACTATGCGTTGATTAAATTCTTTATAGCATATCATTTATGAAAAAGCTGGTTATAAATATGTATATAAAAATGAATTTAACAATTTTCCTAATAAAAAAAAAATACATAGTCTTTATTAAATAGAACTCGGTCAATTCAAAAATCGACGTAATTTGATTTTTTTAAATTCTGGCCCTAAATAATATTTTTTCTACAAAATCGTGACTCTAATTCGAGATTCATAACTGAAATTTTTTCGCCTCGAGACCAAAAGCTTATAATAAAAAGAAAAACCTGAAACGAAAACAATAAAACATCTGCAGCTCCTAATGGACCTTTTTTTATATTGTAAATTCCGTCCAATCGTATTTTTTTTAAAGAATAATTTAAAGGTAAAATAGAACTTCTCGAGCTGCAGCTATTGTATTTCATTGCTCTGTAACCTAATACTCAAATTTGCTATGAATAAGAGAATTATAAAAAAAAAACTGGCTATTCGTATCTATCGATATTGATTTACCAAATATTTTTATATTTATATATTGATAAACAAATATGTATTTCGTAAATATTATTTACAATATTAAATATATTTTTTAAGCATACAGCTATTATTTCATATAAAATAATTATTTAATTTAAAAAAATGGTATTGTCATTGAATATATTTTAATATAAATTTAAGTCCTCTAAGTTTTAATGAACCAGCAAAATATTACTTGCGCATCATATGTTGGGAATTGAATGCTGCAAAAATGATATGTATATACTAACAAAAATACTACAACGAAGAAGATTACAAAATACTAATATTTTTGTCGTAAAAATAAGCAAAATAATATAGTATTATTTAATGTGAAAATAAAATATTTTTGTATTAATCGCAATTTTATTAGAAATTAATATTTGAAAAACAAGAAAATTTTTGTCATCTAAATGATACACGCGCGGTTTGTAAAAGTTTTAATTAACCAAAAATAGAAAGGGGTTTACTTTGTAAGGAAAAAGGCTTTCGCGAAGACTTCTATTAAAAGGCTATGCCATTGTTCGTTATAAAAGCCTTTTAAGTTTCTAATAGGCCGCAAAAAGCAAGATAAATATTGCAATTCACCACTTTAAGGTATTTACAAGTCTTACAACGTTTATCAAATAGCCAATAATTTGCATTACAAAATTGTATATATATATATACATATATAAATAGCATCAGATAAAATGAAAACTATATTGAAACTTATTAATAATAAGCTTGTTTTATTTTTATTTATTTTTTTCAACGGGTACGAAGAATAATAGTACGTTATATAATACCGTCGTGGTTATTATTCCAAATAGACTTTATTAACGTCGGGTATCAAACCGAGTGAGGGTAAAATGATATATAGCCATATATAAAGGAACAATTCTGCTTTATTAGAGAAAACAACCCTTTTGCCCTAAACGAATTTTTATGCAACAAAAAAATTAATGTATCCCAAGTGTCAAAAAAATATTTTTTGCGTGCTTATATTATGCAGAGCACATTTGTTAGTCATGCTCTATCTCTGTGTGCAAATATGAAATTCCGATTGAACCATTTCAAAGTTTTTCATATTTGATCAAATAGTTAAATTGCGAGGACCGTAAGGTCCATTTAATCGATTACAGAGTATCGAAGGTACACTTATCTAGACCGGAAAATCGTGTCCGTGTTTTCACTCTATTATATTTGAATTTTCACGGTGCTCTAACGTGCAATTTTCTATGAATAGACCCTTTCATTATTTTTCGTGGAAAACATGAGTTTACCGAGAAATTTAACTTAAAGTAAACCAGAGAGAACACAATTTGGTATTTTACGTGGTAGAACCTACGGCTCAATTAATCAACGCTCGGACTTGTTTGCACGCCCTAATGAAAACGGGCAATTTTACGGTTAAATAGAGCATCAATTTGTTTGGCCGAACCTTACTAATAATAATAATAATTTAAATATCCATTATGTGTATTATTTGAAGGACAATACGACGGGACCGAATTTATCTCACTCTATCTTAGTTTAGATTACTAATCGTTTGGCCCGGCGCGGCGATAAGCTGTAAATCGCGCAAATTTATATACTGTTATAATATATTGTAATACAATTTATAATAATAATTAAGAGCATTAATTGATAGATTATCCACTTTATATAATCAAATCTACTAGATAAATGGATATTTAATAGTTTATACATTGTATACAATATATTTGGTATAAGCCATTGAAGCGTAACAATAGGGTATATAATTTAAGTATTCATTAGTTAACATGTAGTCCTATATCAAAGCTACTTGACACACATTAGCGAATCGAGAGATCACTGACATATTTTACTCTATCAACTGTCATATTAATTGCGTAATTGACGCAAACAGTCGCTAAACTAATTATCAGTTTCACATTGTGTGATTTTTTAAACCAATATAATCGATGGCTTTTCTCAATATGTACATAAACGACTGCTAAAGGGCTATAATGATACATATGCTTTGCATAAATACTTATGTAAATATAACAATAGGTTTGGATAAAAGCTAATATTGATATACTAATAAATATTATAGAGATTTTCTCAACAAATATATGAAAACAGAAACCATTTATTTATATATTAATAATACCTCAATCAAATAATTAAAAATATTTATAACATATTATCTGAGCATGATGCTTGCAGGGTTGTCATAATTTTAATATTAAAATAAAGGATCATAAAATATTTTAATTGGAATAAGCAGTTTTTACAGGATTTTAAAAAAATATTTTTTTTTTTTGATATGTTATATTTTAGAAATTAATTAGTCACTTTTAAGCTTGACACGCTGTATTATATTTTAATATTATGCATTAAAAATTAATGGGTAAATATTTTGCTAATACAAAGATAATTTGCGATAATATATAGTATAGCTTACGCATAAAATAATAATTTTAGCCTATCACGTAACTGCAGTGGTTATTATACCTTAGTTTAAACATATTACGTTAACTCTCAAGAGGTCGAACCTTAATAATCTAAAATTAAAATCTTTTACGAGCTAAATTTATTTTTGTAAAACAATACAACTATTATTGCATTTCAACCATTACATAAATACACAGATTCTACGATTTCGATATGGATTAATATTTGTGATACTATATTTTGAGTGTTTTATATTATATAATACTAACGCACGACGACATTGATTGATTAGCATAGTACTATATATAGACCGACTAATGCAACTTTAATTTCACTTTCCGAGAATATATTTAGCTTAGGGAGAGCTTTATAAAACTCTTAACAGCTCTATCACGCCACAAGACTATTAGTTGAGGAAATCGACGATTTTTGCTTTGTGTTAAATAATAATCGGTTCAAAACCAAACTTTGTAAACGGCAAAAGTAATAATAATAAGTTTTTGATGTGTTACATTCACGGACAATTGATTTCTTGATACGATTCGGCTTTGCGTTGAAAAGTTCCGAAAGCGTTTTCAAAGGTTGAATGTGAGATGAGATCGGACAAGAAAAAAATACATAAAGGGAAAAAATCGAAAAAGGATATGGTTCCTGAGGGTGATGGAAAAACGTATCAAACAACAAAAATATTTTCGTAGCCGAATATGGTTTCTCAATAATGATATACAGAAAAGATTTTATTAATATATTATATGAATATGTACAATGTCATTTTTACGTTTTACACTGCTGCGAGATCAAATGCAAAATTCAATTCAGGGTGAGAAAATTCCATCAAAAAGTCTTTAAGGCCCATTAGCCTGTCCGACGACAATCGAATCGTCCTTTTAGAAAGGATATAGAAAACGAAAGCATTGTCATGACATTAACAATACGTCCCATTAAGTCTCAGCAACAGACTTACCAAAATAAAACTCTTTAAAAAGATACTTTTATACCTAAAGCGCGTTATCGTTAACTTTGCATAAGTTAAAATGGGTATACATCTTGCGGCAAAACGTTACATAATATATTATAACGTGACACAACAATGTAAAATTTATTCTGAATGCTAAATCAAATTCGCGTTAAATCGAGTTTATAAAACGCGACTACCCTAATCCCAATAAAGACTCAACAATTTAATTGAGCTGCAAATTAACGGACGATTACCATCAAAACGTGAAAGGTTTATGACGCAAACGAGACTAACCCTTCAATCGGTGTATATTTATATATTCAAAATTGAAATTTTGATTTACGACGCTTTTTCGAATTTCCGAAGATTTAACGCTTTCTATGATCCCTTCTGAATAAATGTCGTGAATTAAACAATTCTATAAGTGAAGAAGATGAATGTATTATACTGATAAAATAGGAAGATTGAGAAAATAATAATAGTACATACATATATTTTTGCTTAAAAATATTGAAAATTTACTCAAGTTTTGCTATTGCATTCTCAGAAAGGAACTAAATAATACATCCAGAGAGAAACTCTCTTTATATTGCACGAAACTTTGGTCAAAGTGCAGCGTAAATGCAATTTGAGAGAACAAGAAGTTTTCAAGCACAATCAAAAGCCTATTTTAGAAATGCAATTTGAGAATGTATTTTTATTTAATTTTAGCACATAACATTTAATTATTTTAAATATGAAATGGCAAATACAATCAAACTCTAATAATAATAAAGTTTTCTCGAATGCTCCCTTTAGTAAAAATGTTTATATAATTACTGTATCAATAAAAACGACTTTTCGCCAGAGTTATGTAAGATAAAAAAATGTTAATCTACCAATAGCAACAAAGACATGCGACCTGTCCCTATCACCGCGCTCTCTTTCCTGAATATACTTTCCACCTACCCATTGTCTTTCACCTACTGTTGTCATTCGGGAATTATTAATAATATATAATAATTAAGGCAAAACTAACAGGCTACCACAATGCGAAATTGAAATATAAATTAAATTTTAATACTTTCAATTATAGTATAATAATTCTGTACATAAAGGCAACTCTACTATACTACTATATAAAGTAAATAAATAAATGATTTTAATCTATTTATTCCTGAATTTTCTTTGACAGCATCACCTACTGATAATTTCAATCTATGATTAACACGATGTTAAACTATAAAAACCTTAACCTCATAGCGGCGCCATTGCATGTCAGAAAAACCAAATATTTTTTTAATAATCTTGTGTCATCCCATAAGAGTAAATACATTGAAGTAATGAATCAAATACTTCTTCTGCCGTATTTTTTAAGTTACGCCAAGTCAAAAATAATTTTTAAAAATGCACTCATCATTTTGTCGTAGAATAATGACGTAAAAAACATTCAGTATTTTTTTCGCTTTAAACAACTATTTTTAATACTGTTTTATGTGCAGCAGATTATTATCTTTGTCAGTATAGATTATTCCAATTTTGTTCTATTCGTTTTAACTCTAAGACTTTTTAACCGGACTATTAAAATCCATATAGAAAATAATCAAAAGTTATTTTTAAAACTTGGGAAATCCGTCAAAAAAGGGTAACGGAACGCCGTTCCAGTGCATTTTATGACAAAAAAAGATTCGGTGATTATTGCGCATAGCGAAAATTCCAATCATAGATAATCACTATATTATATAAAAAAAATACGTCAATACATATAATAATAAAAATTAGCTGCATATATCAAAGATGTCAATATGATTATAAATAATTTAAAAATATTGTATTTTAAAAATATTTTACAATTATATTAGTAATTTACACTTACATTTCCTATAACTACACATATACTTAGGAAAAATATAAAGCAGATAGAATTAAAAATAAAATATACTTGACAGTCATCTATGTTTATAATATTCGTGTACGCAATTTTCGTTTGATCAGTAATCCGGTCATAATAGCATAAGACAGAGGTTGGACCTTAAGGGGCTCCCGAAAAGGTGTAATATTCTTTCCACAATCATAGGTTGCGAATTGTCTATGATTGCTTAAAAAACAACCGAATCCCAAAAAAATACTTAATAATTACCCATGATAAAGTTTATCGTAACTGTTTTGCTGAAGGACATAAGATTTGTGACCATATAACGGGCGGAATGAAAATCTTTCTGTTGGTTCAATAAAACTTGAAATTAGAACCTAATTTTTAATTCTAGTTTTACAATTATTTTTTTAGCGTGCTAAAAGAAAAGCGGAACTTTTAATAATATAAATAGCAATTTCTCATTATATTACTTTTTCTAAATTAAATTTGATTATACATCCTCGTGTATAATTAAAAATCGTAGTTGAATATATATGAGTACGGCTTTAGATCTATTCAAAACTCCATACTTAATCTAGTATATTACTGAGTACACAGGGTTTAAATTCGACGTGGGGTTGTCGATAATTGGATTGAAGCGATATTTGATCGTTCTCTTCAGATAAACTCGCATGTCGATGATTAAATCAAACCCGCCAACGATAACTGCAAATAATTGATCGTTTGTGCGACGAAAGCTCCACCCGATATACAAAAACGCTTTACGTACAATTATATCATGTTATATTTTATATAGCTATGAATTTGAAAATTGCGAAAGTATTTCCACAATTATGTATGCTGACTGCTACAAAAATGTTGCTATTTACAAACTAGTTTAATATAAATATTATAATAATAAAAAATATTAATACACAAATAAATAAAAAATCATAAAAGAAACAGACACTACTGACAAGGCAAATCGAACTGTATGAATTCAAAGAGCTTCCGAAGATAAACGGTTTCGGGGAATGTACTCAGACTCAAATAAGAAGATTAATTTGTATTGAGATTTGTAGCGAACGAAACACTTACCGATGTTGAATTAGAGATTAATATGATACGAATGATTCTGTAGTATACTTCATTATATAGAATACGAATATTTTTTATCTAAATATCTAACAATAAATTATCAATTAAAATATATGGATTTATGAATAAAAATACATTTAAAACTCAAAACGTTTAAAAATTACCTTATTTTATATTACTCTAATTTAATAAAATAATATTTTATTATATATGTGTATTTTTAATCTTAATATCAGATATGTCACACTTACATTTTAATGCAAAAAATTCATTTACGGTATTGATTAATAAATAATCATATTTTGTATATACCTGACAAACAGAGAAACAATGAAACATACCCAGGTTGATAAAATAGATTATGCCATGAATGGTTTGTAATTAAATAGATAGACGATTCAGGACACAATGCTTTTATGTAAATAAAATTCATTCTCTCATATTCTATTAAATGTCTAGCTAAAACTATTTTTCATTATATCTCATATGCTGAAATAAATTATTTACTTAAACAAATGTCTGACAAATAACTAAAAAATGTCTGGCAAAGGCGCAAGAATATGATTTTTTATGTTTCAAAGTATTTTTTAACGTTTTTTACAACTACTATTTTCCTATTCTTTGAAACAAGATAAGTAGTTAGGTTGACTAATAAACTTTGCTAAGTTATTTTAAAAAATATTTTCAAAACAAGATCCGTGACAAAATAATTAATACTACAACTGTGTCCCACGCAAATGACAAATAAAAATATATATTTTTATTTTATTTAAATTATATTTTATCAAATTTTACCTCTTTATATTTTCCTCTAAGATTTTTTTAACAAAATTATGATTTTTTTATGTTTTGAATAGCCGACATTTTGAAAACGACGGCTATTCAAAACATAAAAAATAGTAGCCATATGATGATTTATTAGTAGCCATATGAGTATTAATTTTTTTTAACTTAGATGGCGGATAAAACTGGTCAACGAACTTTAATCAAGATATTTAAGACAAGTTTTAAGTATTAGTTCATCATGATTATTTTAAAACTACGGCATTTTTAATGACCGTAAAAACCCACATAAACTACTAATAATTTAAAAAAACTACTTTTTTTTATTTTTCGGTATTTTTTTATTATCTGCTATTTTGAATCAAGATAGCGGACCAGGCAAGCTTACGAATTTAGTCAAGATTTTTATGAAACCTGATTTTATAAAAAGTTTTATGTCGATATGATAAAAATACGGCAGTTATCGTGTCCTCAAATTTCGTTATATTCTATATTCATATACATTTAAGGTACATAAAATATAACTGTTTTGAAAATAAAAATATTTTCTAAAGACAATAGTTTTCTAAACTAAAAATTCCTCGGCCGAATAAGCAACGGATTTTGAAGCGAAAAGGCAGTTTTTTGAAAAAATCTTGTATGCAACTATTTTTGCGCATAAAGTAAGAATTACTTTATGCGCAAAATATACTGAAGAATTATTTTTTATAAAACTAATATTTTGCGCAAACGAAAATTTCAAGCAACAAAACTTTTTATCATAGATGAGCAATATACACATATAAATATTTTCAATATATACAGTTAAAAAGAATATATGTATAAATAACATATGTTATTATGACTTTAATAAAAAAATATCATGTTTTATAAATATTTTTGTAATATATTAGTATAATACATTCACATTTTCTATCGTTAAACAATTTTTTACTTAAAAATCTCTATTTTTAAGTTAAAAATGTACAAATAATTATTCTGATTATAATAATTGTATAAATCTTTATTTCTAAGTAAAAAATTAAATAATATAAAGCAGTTGATATTAAAAGAAAAATATATTTGACTAATCAAACAAGCATTTATGTTCAGAATTTTCACTGTACAGAATTTTCGTGCAATTTTCCCAATTTTTTTTTTAACCCATAAAATAATAAAAAGAAATACACATGTAAAGTTAAATATGGCTTTTAATAGTTTACCAATGAATAGTACTTCCTAAAACATGTACCTCGGTAGAAGAGAACAGTACAAAATGCAAATGTGTATCAATATTTTTGTGCTGCACTGGCAAGCAATTAGTTTATTAAAAATATCTTACTTTTATAGAATTTTTTATCAAATATTTTTATAGTACATGTGGTCCTTAATAAATATCACTAATAATATTATAATTTTTTTATATGACATATTTTAGAACCCGCTGTTGCGCAAATGACCCAAAAGCCGAAAAAATAAGGGACTTTCTGGGACCCGCAAATTAAGTGTGTTTGAAAAACGCTAGGTAAACTTACATAAAACGCGCTTATACCACTTTTCATAATAAATCATATACTATTACAATATCTATATTTATTTGGACGTGTATGTATGTGAATATGTGAAATATTTCACGATTTTTAAGACAATTGGACTAATTTAGGGAATCGAACCTATTGCTGATTGTAAAAACGCGAAATCGAAAACAATAGTGTATAAAAAAATAATTTATTAAGAAGACAGTAAGTCCTAAGAGTGCGAATAAAATTCTAAACACTGCTTTACTATAATATAAATTGCCAGCAGTGTTAAATATAGTATAAAGGTTTTTATTTGACAAATCTTCAAATATATACATTATTAAAACAAAACTTCAGCGTGTATGAAGCGCGATAATTTTACTCTCAATACTTAGCATATATACAATATCCTTATTTATCTAAACGTGAATGAATGTAATATACCTTTCAAGGTTGAAGCAAGCATATCAGATAGGTAACAGATAGCCTCAAAGCCAATTTATATAATTTTATATACTTTAATATATACTATATTATCGATTGAATTAAGTCAGTTGTTAGGTTATATAACTGTTACGAAAATTGTGCTTGTATGATATAGATATAATGTTATTACAACTAAATTTAAATTAAATGGAAATTTATATAGCAACTCACCACGAAACAGCGTCAAAATCCCAAGCGGCATCACTAGCACTGCCACCATCAGATCGGTGACGGCAAGGGACATCAAAAAGTAATTAGTCACATTCTGGAGCCTCCTCTCCCAGCATATGGCCAAGCAGACTAGTATGTTTCCAGCTGCAGTGGCAAACACGAGAAAGAGAGCCAGGAGCGCCCACCAGTTGGCCAAATCTTCTATTTTCTCCGTATCTTCGTATCCAGGAGTAGCTAACCTCCAGTCGCTACCATTCTGACTCGAATTTCTCACGTCCAACGTCCAGTACAAAAAAGTTGAGTTCTCTTCGCCCGATCCGTTCGTAAACACTTCTTCATACTTGACACTGTCATTTTTTGCACTACCCACGAGTCTTAGAGTATTTGTCAAAATATTCATACTAATGTTATGTCTGTGCTTTTCGTGTCGCAAATGATGGCCGCCGTCAAAAAAGCTCGCGTTTAAGCCAACATTGATATTAGAACCATCTGCCGCCGCCATTACGTTTCTATATTAAAGAATACTTTATGATACTGTACATTGTAGACTTCCCTGAATAAATTTAAACAACGCATTTCATGTTTATTATTAATAAAATCTGCATAATTTTGTGTGGGGCGTTTATCTAAAAACGGTCTTAACAAGGAACAGTGACGTAGCTAAAAATATCGAGAGAAACTGAGCAAACACGTAAACCGAACCTAACTAACCAACCCTCATTCCACCATTACTAACACTGCCATTCTTTACTCGGAGAGTGAAATAAACGTATTTCTTTAAAATTTGTTAGTCTCAATCTCAGAAATAATGTTATAGGCCACGTAGCGAGAATTTAAGAAAATATAATATGCTAATGTAAAATTGTTATCTTTATTTCAAAATTGTATGTATGTTTAAAGAAAATGCCACATTTAAGATACACAAAATTTCACTTTATTTGTTAAATTAATCTTTGACAGGCGTGAGCCTAATGCATTAAAACGGGCTAAATCTATACCAACTGAGAAAGTCAATCAGACATAATAAATACCTACACGTAAGTATTAACCACCAGACTGAAAGTCTAATAATCAATGATATCTATATAAATAATTATTTAGCATTAGCTGTAATATAATTTATAAGCAATATTGCAGCTGAAACCTGTTTTTATTAATAACGAATTTTTATAAATCAAAATTCGTGTCTGCTGACATGGCTCGAGCCCGCGGTCTTTGAGTTACTAATCTAGACCTTACTGACTATGCTATTCCGACCCTTTGAATGGTATCGCCGTACAGTGCACATGTACGGTGGTCAATCTTTCACAGTTTTTAGATCCATCAAATAATTACATATTTACATGTATGTATAATATAATATACCGAAAAAAATAATAACTAAAAACATTTCATAAATTTTGATTAAATGTAAATGATTTTTATAAAAAATAATACCAAGAAATAAATTATTAAAACACACTAATATAAAAAAGTAGTGAAATGAATCAAAGCAATAAAATGCTGAGAATCACTGATTTTTTTATATAATTTATTATTAATGCAATATAAAATAATTATAAATAAATAGCATCAGAAATAATTATGGAAAAATATGCAAAATTAACTTCTTCTCAAATGTATACTAACAAATTAACAAATATGTATAAATTAACTCACTATTCAAAGGGTTAATATATGTGGTTATATTTATTTAGCCGTTATTTTAGTAGTTTTAAAATTAATTTCCAGTATTATTTTTTTAATAAAAAATGGTAGAAAATAAATATGATTACTACTATCACAGATGACATTTTTTAGAGAACAGAATGAACTGGCTGACGTTAACAAATGTTTTACTTCGTTACCATTTTTAAGATAATCGATTAGGAATGTATAATTTTCAAGGATTTGTCCTCAATCATTTTTAATATATTTACATATATATATCCCTGGAATCATCTAAAATTTGACAGCCCCAATTTGAATAATGACTTTGTAAAGTCATTAACTAACAAAAATGTTGTTTGTAATACAATACTTTCAAAGTTTATCGAAAATGTATAATAAAGCAATTATGTTAATAAAGAATGCAAATCAAAAATAAAGTTTTAAATTATACCAGCTATAATATCTCAGAAAACCACTACAAAAATATACAATATTATGCGAAATACACAAAAATATATAATAAAAAACGTAAAATACCTAATATGTTTTAAATATTATATAATGTCTATTCTTTTAAAAATTAATTACATTTAACGGAAAATCGGATCAATAACCTTTCCCAATCTAGAAAGAAATTTTTAAAAAAATCTGAAAAAATTGGTATACTTGAACAGCACATATAGTCATTTTTTCTTTCAATATACCCGAGTAACTAGTATCGCTCCAAAATCTGTGGTCCTTTATGAGCCTTTATTTTGTTTCGAAAAGCGAGACAATGAGACGTATTTTTTCAAAAAAAAATGCTTTTATGCCTTCGAAAAACATATGTGAATAGAATGTTTATCAACGTGTCTACTATGACCGAAATTCGCAGAATTCGTTCATTGAACGAAGCAAAATGATGGAGAGGTTTTTATATATATTATAATAATTCGACCGCAGTTTATTTATTCCTAATTATTTAATTTATATACAAATCTGCACAAAAAAATGCCGATACGTGTCCAATCTTTATGTATATAAAATTTATTCCAAACAATATTAGCTATTGTATACACAATTATGTATTTAAAATGTTCCCTTAATTTTTTTGTATGATTGTTAAATAAATTAATATCGGTAAAAAGCGAGAAAAAAATTACGAATATATTTGAAAATTCAAATATTTTTTATTCAATATTCGTGTCAGGCTACGGAGAAGAAGGGCACAGGACAAGCTGGAGTAAAAAATCTTCTGGAGACAGTCAGAAAATTTTTTGCTTCGATTTTAATACTTTTTCTCTTTAAAAAAAAGTTAATAATAATAAATCAGTTTAAATTTATTGAAAAAAAGGCATATAGCAATATAACAAATCATGACCGTTAGTTTCTTGCTGTTAAAAAATATCTTTAATAAAACTAATTTTAAAAACAATTTTGTTACTACGAAAGTATAGAATTTTGTCGTTAAAATATATTTTTCTTTGCAGCATTGCATCAGAAGACCTAGCTTGCGAATTTATTCGCAACCATAACCATCCTCAGATTTCTATTATAACCGGTTGGTTCTCAAAGAAAACCACCGCTTTGGGAAATCCACTGACCGAAACACAGTCTTTTGTTTCCTCGCTCTGGTGCAAGAAACAAAATACCGTTTTGTTTTCATTTTTAGTAAAAGAAAAGTCACTTTATTTATTCATGCACCGAGCGACTTTTCCCTTGAAACTCTCGATAAGTTTACGCTTACATGTTTTTCGAAAATCTAGACTGTCTATTATAATGCCCTAAATTATTTTTCACACTTTTCATATCAAAGATTTTTTTGTAAAAAAAATTCACATTTCATGTCCAAAAAACCACTCGTTTTATAAAAATGTGACTTGAGTCTTTTTATGTACATCAGTGTTTTCTTACAAAAAAAGAGAATATATTTTAGTTGCATATTAAGCATATACAAATTTATAAATGTCTACCAAATATACAAAATATATTGCAAATTTTGCATAGCAATTATATGAATCTATTCTATACTCATTATTAATTAAATTTCTTTGATTTTAGATACCCAATAAACTACTAGTATATCAGATTCTAAATCGGTGGGACTTGTAAAACCGTTGTACGTTTTTTCTACAACCCCAAAATGTTTTTTTTAGATATATACATAGTCTTTTTTAGACAAATTCATTGGCTTATAATTTTGAGTATTTTTTAATATTAACAATAAAACTAAAACGTATCATTTTCCCCTATCTATCAATAATTAAAATAAAATTTTAAACAAATATAAGGCTAATAATTAGTTCAAAAATGCGAGTTTAAATTGGCCACGTAGTGAAAAATCTTACTATATTTTATTTTTTTACTTTAATATTTCATTAGTACAATTCTTTTACTTGAATAATAGTTTGAGAAACGCTTGAATATACGAGGGAAAAATAAACGGTGATTCTTTAACGATCGAAATCCACCCCAGTGAAATAAAAGCTTTTAAACACTTACTTGCCGGTCACGCTTGTTGTTTAAATATTAGATTATTTTAACGTTGCCTTGTTGTATTTGTAACAATGTTTACTAGTCATATAACAGTTTCAGTGCCGTGATCCCATGGGCAATGTCCAAAATATATTCTTCATTTATTAATGTATAACAATTTAGCAAATAGAGGCAAATGTTAAGTTAACTTTTGAAACAGTTCGAGTTGTACCAGCTATTCTAAAATTTAGTTGTCAGATATACAGAGCAAATAATGTAGGGTCTACATATCTAATTGACAGATTTCACTGTAAATTTTTTTTTAAATATTAAAAATAAAACTAAATTATATTACGCAGTTGGAAATGCTAACACAGAATATATCAGTCCTAACCCTCTCTCTCAAAAATTATTAAAAAATTAATTTCATGCAAATTGTATTAATAACATGTGACTTGAAATACTATTAAGTTAAATTTGTCATTAAGAAAAATATAAAGTTTGTCTTGCAGCGTAAAAATGTGCTTTACATGAGACTGCCCATATCTAATAACCCTAATAGCATGAAAAAAATAGTAAAATATTATACTCATAATTAAAAATTTGTCTGAAAGAAAATTTGGATTATATTTAGAATTAACTGCTATTCTTTAAAAATGACATGGAGACACATACTTTGTACCTAGTGTAAAATTTAGATATTTTATATAGTATATGAGATGAAATTTTAATCGCAAATTATTTTAAAAAGTGCAGAAGTTCGTTTAGCCGCAAAACTCTAATTGCCATTTTTAAATATATAAAATATTAAAACTCATTGGAAAAGATTCTTATATACATATGCCTTAGTAAAGATATATGTATATTCATTAGTTCAAATATAATTTCACTTACTCAGTCAACTTGTATAAAACAATTGATTTACAATTTCACTGTTCAGTATAAGTAAAACTGTATTTGTTAATAAACAGATGATCTAGTACGCATTTTTTCACATCGCTAAATAAATTAAACTATACCCAAACTAATTTACATCAATCAATACTAATTTACTTTATGAAAGTTCAAAAACTATAGTTAATTTTAAATTTTTCATTAAGTCAAATTAGTATTTGTTTATTCGTTTAAATTAAATTTGGGTTTGAACAGCAAATAATTTTTTTGCATCGGGCAATTTAACTTCCATAGATATTTAAGAGCAGCACAAAATTTCACTAGCGCATATTAGTTAAATTATATTTTCACTAGTAATAATATATATCTACCGGAAAAATTATATTCGGATCAGTTTTCACTGAAAAGCCAATGACAATATAACTATACTGCTAATATACATTCACTATAACATACATATAATAGAATAATTGAATTTATTGTTTTATACACATCTTCTATATATAACCTCAATTTTATATATTTTTAAATAATTTTCATTATTTATTGTTACGTTTAGTATTTTTTTTAAAAGCCATCTCTATTGTTTCATATATATGTATACATGTTTTAATTATTTATAGATATTTTTAAGAATAAAACAGTCATGAGATGTAGTAATTTTAATGGAAAAAACATTTTTAAATCAATATTAAATAACAATGCATAAAAAGGTCAATTAACTTAAATTCTTAATACATTTTTTGACTTTTTAATAATATTTCAGTATTAATAAACTACCTGAAACAGTTGACCTTTTAGCTACTCCTACATAAACGACAGAAAATTAACTTTCTAATAATGTTTTTATCTTTTTATAGCAATACTATAACTGTGCATATCTTTCTAATAATGGTTTAACGTTAACTTTTAGTGTTATTATATTTAGCATAACATTAACAATTTAATAAAGTGGTGATTAAACAAGTATCTAGTCTATCATGACTAATTTTCGGGTCAATCTAAATATATAAAATATCGAATTTTTGCTTAAGCTTTATTTAGCTATTTAAAATAGTCGCATAAAAATCCATAATTAGGTCCTATATTAATAGCAATTAACAATCTTTTATCTAAAATTATTAAAATGTTAAGGTATTTTACTTCACACAATAATACTTTAACTTTCTCACACATAATCCCAATTTAGTTCGAATGAACTTTGAAAGTCGAATGTACTATTAGTGCAATGAATTGTTGAGGATGATTTATAAGTGTGAAGGAATATAATATTTAATAATTAATATTAATTTAGAAATAGTAATGCACATAATAATGTTGCAGTTATAAAAGCCCACATAGAAAAATAAAATACAAGCAATATAATTGACTGAACTGAATTAACCCCTTCATCGTTTATCACAAATGAGATTACGAAAGCAAGTTTATTGATTCATTTAAGTTTAGATTTTTTTTATTGATTTTTTTATACATATTTATAATTTTTGTTACATATACAATTTCATTAAATGATATTAAGATGGCATTTTTATATTTTTATAAAATAAAATTATATAGAAATTAAAAATTTAAGTGATATTGTTAAATACCTTATTAGGTAATGAATTTAATTCAAACCTCATCTATATTTCACTTTATTTTTCATTTTTTTATGTGGATTTTTGTGTGGTATTTTTTATGATAATTCTCATAAACCTGTATACATAATAAAAAGAGTTTTTGCATTTAAGCCCATTATTTCAGGAATTGAAGGTTGTAAAGTCATATTAGTACTAATTACTTATTGAAAGTGATTTGCTATTTATTTAAGGAGCCCATAAATATGAAGGCGAAGAATATTCAGAATAAAATTATGCAGCTACCTAATTAATATATTAGTTTTGTTATAATATATTTAGTAAAGATTAGTGATTTGAACTTTATGAACCATTTTTTATTGTTTTTCATTAAAATCTATATTCATTTGTATATATTTTTTATATGTTATGAATTGTGTTTTAATTGTAAAAATTAATTACAAATTTGGATAATTTCTAGCTATTATTGCTTTTTATGATTAAAAATTTCAATTATAACGTGATAAATCCAATTAAAATATTTTTCTAGATAGAAGTTCTATGAGTGTTGAATTTTATTTTTGTAGCATTTTTAATTTCTTTATGTAATCAATACAACGCCTTGAAACTATTAAAATGTTCATAATAAATAACTTAAAAAGTGTAATCAATCCCACAGACGTTTTGTAAAGTGAGCAATAATTTCCATCAAAAAAGTTTTGTAGTCTCGTTAGTTTTTAAATATAATTGTATTACTTTGTTCAAATTATTTATTTATGCTACACAAGAACATAAAGGTTCTTAAACTTATTCATATAAATGAATACATTAGTTTCTGATTCTTTCTCCAAAGAAAAAATCGCTGCAGTTGTACGTTATACATCGCTATTTAACGCTGTGATCGTCCGTTTTCGTTAATAGGCACTTTAAGACCACAAAAACGACTGCCGGTGCCGTGCACGTATAAATTTATATACACAAGGGCATTATTGCACAGGTGCTTTTGTGTATTAAGGGCGTTTAATGGACGAGCAGCCCTTCATATGGTCGTTAAATTATTA
Organism: Plectrocnemia conspersa; assembly: GCF_051122295.1. NCBI lineage: Eukaryota > Metazoa > Arthropoda > Insecta > Trichoptera > Polycentropodidae > Plectrocnemia > Plectrocnemia conspersa. Next base: position 18,390,889 of record NW_028277165.1, read on the forward strand.
TTTTAAAAAATATAATAATAGTGTTTATATCACTTTTTATTATTAATTGGCTATGCAAACTCGCGGCGATCCACTCGAGCATTGTGCGATCGCATTACTTTAGTCTATTTTCGCGATGGCACAATGAAATGTGGAAAGTTTCGCGCGGAAAACTGCTAGGAGTTTTCCCGGCATCGTCCGCAAGGGCCAACGAGCGGCAGACAACTGAAGTTCGCACCCCTCGACTACGCGCACATACATACGCATATACTGTTAATATTCACAAAAAAATATTTAATGCAACGATATTGTTTATTAATTTTATTTTGTAACATCTCGCTTTTCCTCATTCTCGTTCTTGGTGGTATTATTCGCATTAACTTCAAATAGAATTCAGAATTCAGATATCTAAAGTAATTTTCAAAAATTTTGAACGTAATTAACTCTTCGCATATTATGTACTAGGTCTATTAACTACATTATTCCTTTTACATACCAGTTTATATGGCGACTCACAAAAAACAAGTGTGCCCTAACCTGAGTTAATTTGCTATAACTGATTATTATGCAGCCATTTTGAATCAGTCTACGTACAGTTTGAATTATTACTGCTACCAAACTAGACCAGGGTTAACGTGAAGAGAGAAGCGGCTGCTTTCTAGATCTTCTCCGTCACAATGGTCCGCGTTGTTCTACTTAGCTTAGAGTATAGATAAACTCTCGGGTTTCTAAGGGGGCCCATGTGAAACTTTTTGAAAAAGTGTATATATAAGCGCTTTTATATGTTTGGTCCGCCAGTGAAATAGTGTTCTCAATTAATCGTAGTTTTAAACTATTCCAATATTGAATAAAAAATGGGTGAAGAATTTTAATATTCATATTTTTTTCTCGGTTTTTACTGATATTAATTTATTTAACCAATTAGTGCAAAAAATCAATTAATTTTCTATAAAATAATATTTAATTAAAAAAAAATATTATTTTAATTAATCATTATTTACTTTTATAATTATAAATTATGCATAACACTATTCTGTGCGGATTATTGATTGGGGAAGGGGGCAAAAGGATAATGCTTAATATATTATTACATACTTTTCAAATCAACAGAATTAAGATCAGTTGCGTTTGAATTAAATTTATTGAACATATTAAACACATAAAATTGTCGAATTTATTGTATATAGAATAGTTAATAATGCTTGAAACAAATTTGATATATTTACATAAAGATCGGATCCATTTCATCGTATGTTTGATGCGGATTTGCATATAAATTTAAGAATCTAGAAATAAATTAACTGCCATCGATATTGAACTGATTGAAATAAAATCTTTGCTTCTTGAAACAACAAATGTGATGCACATCTGTTTTTAAGACAGGCGTTAAGCAATAATTAAAGGTGGGCCTTTTCAATATTTTATTGCACTCAATGAACGAATTCTTCGAATTTCTGTCATAGTAGATACGACCGATAAATATTCTACTCACAAATGTTTTTCGAAGGCGTAAAAACATTTTTTTTTTTTGTTAAAAAGAAACGTCTCATTATCTAGCATTTCGATAAAAAAATAAAGTCACATAAAGGACCATGGATTTTAAAACGGCACTAGTCACTTGGATACAAAAAAACGACTTTGAAAGAAAAACGACTACTTGTGTTGCTTAAGTATACAAATTGTTTCCTTCTAAGATTTTTTCCAATTTCATTCGCGGTAGTATAAACGGATATTTGATTCATTATTCCAATATTTATATAATTTGAAATCGGGCGAATAATTTGAATATTCGATTAAGAACTTTACTGTAGAGTTGTAACCTGACAGGCGTAAGCTCAATGCGTTACAACGGGGTAAATCTGTACCAATTGATTAAGTCAATCAGATATAATGAATACCTACAAGTAAGTGTTAATCATCAGACTAAAAGTCTGTGAATCAGTGACATCTGTATTAATAATTATGAATTATTTTGTGTAATATAATTTATAGCCAATAAATGTCACTGCATTTGGAACCGTTTTTTTTTATAATAGCGCATTTTTTATAAATAAAAATTCGAGTGCCGCTGCCGGGGTTCGAACCGGCACCCTCAGAGTTACTAGTCTGAGACGTTACGGACTACGCTATTCCGTCCTTACGCAATTTTTTGTGGTGATATTCTATTTTTTCTTTTAGAAAAGTTGCTCGACTGCAATTCACCGCCCGGTAAATTCGTCGAATGGAAAGTTCACCGATTCTACATCTGATCGCCGATGTTTTATTCATTAAAAACCATGAAACGTCAGCTAAGATATTAAATTTCTTAGTTTGTCATTTTATCCTTCAAATCCATACAATCCGTCAAATCCAATCAATATTGAAAGAACAACGTTTTGCGATCATAAAAACCATAAACAAATGAGCCAAATACTAATAAATAGTTGCCAATTGAAAGAAATTCTATTATAAGTATATTATATTGGACAAAATTATTTTTAAAGATGCTTTATAAACATTGAATAATAAATAAATACTTTTGGATAAAATTAAAAATTTTCATTTTCATTAAAATTGCCAGCGCCGGCTAAATAATTCGAATACTCAAATAAATGAAATATATTCACATTTCTAAAAGACTTTTGCTGAAGTTAGCCATTTGTTGTTTATGACTTGCAATACTCAAAAAAATACTTAATATGCCATAGAATGCCGCAAAGGTAAAATGCTTTTCCACTGCTATTTAGTCTGATAGAAATTACATAAGCACAAAAATTTTTCACATGAAAATTTTATTATACTCGTATGCTAATGATTTGAAAACATTTCCAGAGCACCTCAACAATGCTTTTCATATTAAAATGTGGATCAGTTAAAAATAATTTTAGTATTATATATAGGTACATACTATAAAACATTAGTTACTATTAAAATGATCCTTAAAAAAAATTGTGGATATACATGCAAGTGTGACAAGAATGACTCACTGGCCGATCGATTTTTTTTCCCCATTTTTTGGGAATCACAAAACGTCCACATTTGAGAAGGACCAATATCATATAAATTAAAAAGTATACATTATTTTAACGTTAAGAACCTTTTCAACATGATTTCCTAACTATTCCATCTCGTTTGGCAGTCAAGAATTAGACTATTCTTTTCCCATTTTTTGTTTTGGTGTTTTGACTCTTCGCTTATAACACATGCATCAGTTCTCATGGTATTTTTAAGTTGAAAGTTAAAAATTTGTGCTCTCTCAAAAACCATTTATAATACTTTCTCAGCATCACATAAACTATTAGCTAAGCACACATATGCTAAGCACAAATATGTCCGACGGACACCAGGACAGATCTGTCCGAGCTTCGCCATACTCGCAAACTGTCTGAACTCGGACATCAGCCTTACGTATTTTTAGGTGATTCCGCGTTTCAACTAAACAAGAATATTATGAAGCCCTATCACTACAGTACTATAAGAATAACTAATGGCGATTGGCGTCAAAACAATAATCAATTACACGGTTTACAATTATTTTAACACACGAATTTAGTTTATAATATATGATGTCTCACTGTTTTTGATAAAAAAAATATCCAAAAATACATTTTCAACGGTAATAATATTGAGTGACCGATGGGTCATAAAGTAATAAAACCTTATGTTAGACGTTTACCTATGGCGTCAACTTTGCAACTTTAACAAATAAAGGCAAGCGGAAATGACCCGGGTCATAAAATCACTTAAGGGACAAATTATAACAAAAATTACTAACCATCGGGGCGGGTGCTCGGATCTGCATGTCCGTGTTCGATCCGTTCGTTTTGAGCATGGACAGTAGACAGGCGACGGACAGACAAATGTGTGTCTTTTCCCACCACACACGATCGGATATGTCCGCCAGCCACCCGCGATGGGGATCTGTCGGATGTTCCCACGCTTGTATGGCCAACTGGAACAGCCCAAATTAAAATCTTTTGCATTATGGCATACGTTATTATTTAAATACCTTCATTTTTTGCTAGTTCACTCGTCTACCGTTATATAGATTTTTTCCCATTATTCTTAGTGCGATCCAATTAATTTATTATTTCCTGTTTACCGTTGTCATAAGATGTGTAAATAAGCTTCATTACCCGAGATTTGTTTTTTAGTAATGAATAACCTCGTTGTTGTATAGATTTTCGTATAAAAAATTTCGTTGTTATGGCGTTAATGAAAATTCCATCAAATGCAGCAAGATTTGCTACAATTTCTTTTAAGCTGCTCTTTTTACGAAATTGAAAATCCTAATTGTTTTTGAAGTCATGAGGATCTATAATAGGTGTTTCTTGTTTGTCAGTCGTTTCTGTTTTTTTGTCAGTTATTATTTAAAGAACTGCTTTGAGATTATTACGGAGATTCCTCGTAGACCATCATTTGCAATGATTGTAACATGCCTTGTTTTTTCCAACCTTTTTTAAATTATGCCAAACTTCTGATTCATTTACAGTATTCACTATGGTCTAAAAATTGAAGGAAATAGTTTTATTAATGACGTTTAAAATTGAATAAATAAAATAATTTTATTAAATAAGAAATAAAATTATTAAACGGTACGAAAACAAGCGCTAATTTTCAATTAATGATAATTCAATACTTAGTAGTGGTAAAAAAACTCACCTTTTTATTAAATTTTTATGACAAAGGATCAATTCACAGAAAAAATTAATATCGATTGCTATCAATTTAGACGCGTAACAAAAGCAATTGTTTCACAGCGGAGCGATCTAGCAGATTGGTATTTGATCTTCATACAAAATTTTCTGCCCCAAAACATCAGTTAGGGCTTTGACTATGATCACGAACAAAACGCAATATTCTCAACGTAAAAAATATTGACCTAACGGAACTAATTATACCTGATCCTTACCCGAGAATTATTATTGAAGATTAAATGAACAAACGAAAATATTTTTAAAACAAAAAACATAAATATTATATTGATTATTCAAAATTCGCCAAGAAAATGAACGTTTCGCATCTATTAACAGTTGTAACAGCGCACGCTTAAATATTTATAGATAAAATTATTAAATTTATAGTGCAAAGAATTAAATTTATAGTGGAAACTATTTAAACTAAAGTGCCATTAATTCACGCCCTATACTTATTAACAAAGGACAACACGTAGGGATTCGAAACAACAGATCCTTAGGTTGTCAGATCTCACACTTGTCCTAAATATTTAATATTTACAGCGAAAGGTAGATCAACACAAAATCTTTCTCAGGCTGATCAAGTATATAAAAGCATAAGTATATATAGCGCTTAAATCTATAACTTCCATTTGCACTTGCACGAGAGTTTGTACAAACTCAAAACTATTTACCATCGACAGACAGAAAAGGTCGAGAAAGCAGTCCATCTTCATGTCGACCTGGTCCAGCTATGACGTCCAGAATTCAGATTTCAACCTCCTTTGGAGACGACTGGATTCTTCAGACGCCTACAATATTGCGAGGACATGTATTCGTTAAGATAATTATACAAATTGGGTGTAGATGTAATTCAAATTGTAAACTAAATAACTTGGTTGTGCATTAATATAAAAATCGATGAATTTTACTATAAATATCTAAATAAATATAAATTTTTATATATAGAATTATACACAAATAAATATTTTTTGATTGTATTTTACATCCAAGATCGAGATAAAAAATACAAAGATCAAGAAGTGATAGGTCTACTCTACAGAATAAGCTTGTCGGGGCAGACAAAGGACTATGCAGCGGCTCTAATTATTATTTAACTAAAATGATATAGTCAGGCATTCCTAATTAAATCTGGTCATTGAACCCTTTATAATCTGTATAATTTAATATTTGAATCAAAGCGATATTTTTATATCTACTATGGAACTCTCACCCGTTTCTTGGTAGCAATTTCTAACATGGGACACTATTTATCTCAGATCATTGAGCAATGCTTGTTTCTTAAATCAAAACCAAAAATAATATTCGAAGACGATATTATTAATTGTAAGCCTACAGGTTTAATACAACAGATAAGAGTTATTTTTATTAATTATAAATAATTAATAATATAATTTCATTTAACTAATGACCAGTATTTATATAATATGAATAGCGTCAATTTTAAATGATAAAATTCGATTCTGCCGATGTGGATGAAACATAGTCACAAGTCCAGATTTCTATCAAAACGATATAATAGCGAAATGTAAAATATTATATATTTAAATAATAGAAATCAAAGAACATACAATTTTTTTTAACTAGTTGTTTTATATTCGCCTATTATATTTAATGGTTAGGAAGTTATATTGTCACTGGATAACGAGTTACCATTAATAGTATCAAATTGATTTAAAAGACAAATTGGTTATATTTATATGTTTACTTTTTTACATATTACAACAAACATACAATCTTCTGATACAGTATAAAATTTAAATTTAAATGTTACACATACAAAAAGAACACATAGGCATATGGAAGTGCACAAAATATAACGTGAACGTTTAATTTCACATATTATAATTATATTTCATTCCAATTTAGAACTAAACAATCTTAAAAAAAATAAAGTTCCTTACTGGTATCGAGTTAATTATTCATATAAATACATCATAAAAGGTATGATTTATTGTACAAATCTAAAATATACTGCATTATACAATTTAAAAAAACATATCGACATATTTATATTATTGCGAAGCAAATTTTTTATCTATCTATAAAATCTTTATATATTACGTCTATAAACACTTTCCAGGCAAATAAAACACTAATACAATAGATAACTTTTCTATGTTCTATATTGCTGTACATTTATTTTTAATCAAACTTTCAACAAAAGCGTATTGAACATTATAATATATCGACCCGGCGAAGGTTTCTTATACAATCGTGACACATTCATAAATTTATTAATATATGTACAGGAATTGATCAAGTTTAATACAAATAAAATGAAAAATCAAATTTTAAACAAGTTACAATGCGTATAAATTGAAATAATTGGAATGAATACGAAGGATGTATGTTTAAACTTTACATGAATATCATATGAAAGTGTAATATTTTTATTAAAATTGTTTTTCCTTTATTCGTTTTGAGATCGGCTTAGCTTACAATTTCAACAGTCAAAAATATGATAAAAATAAAATTTGGCTCTGAAATCACCGGATACTTACTTATTGAAATAATTGATCGAAGCTCGGAAAAATAAATTAAAAAAATAATAAACAATACCGTAATATTGATGATAACGGAACAGTTGAAAAACTAAGTTAACACAATATAACCAATTTATGTGGTGTAAAATAAATATTTTACGCCGTATAATCTACCGAAAGGGTCAAAGTATTGTCGATGATCGGAAACAGTTCTGGAGGATTAGGCATTCGACCCGTTTCTATCTTAGACCAAATAGGTATATCGTTAAGTGAAATTTCAAACGCTCCAGATGACACCAGCTGTGTTTCTAACGTGTTCGAAAGAAAATACAGCATCATACACGCATATAATTTGTTTTCAGTGCACCAAGTCCACCAGCTCGGCTGCGGTCTATTAAATATGGCGAATATTTGCACGTTACTTAATATGCTAAATATCAAAATCATCTTGGCAAAGCCCTGAAAATAAAAATAAAGTGATAATTTATATATTAAACTGTTTAAATTATAAAACGATCAAAGCAGCACTCACAATGAATCGAGACAAATACATTTTGATACCAGGAGGATCATAATTTGCTCCAAAGACGGATATCTCAGGATATTTTTGTTGTATTATACCAGCGTAGTCATCGAACACTTTACGGTAGCCACAAGAATAACTAAAAAACATCAAATATTAGATTGTATTGATCAATATAATAATACTAATTATTAATTATTATGTATAAAGGTTATTTCGAAAGCTTGGAATGTGTTTAAGATGGCGAAGTTCGTTCAGTGACTAGAAAAACTACTATTAAAATTCATCTTCCATTTGTGTCTGTCTATGACAATATATTAGTGTTGTGTATTTGTTGTAGTATGATGACATATTGTGTGTGTGTGATTAACATAACAATTTGATAATGAAATACATAAATATTTAATATTATATTATAATGTTATGAAAGATGTAAAAATCGATCAGATTCGATTGTCATTATGGGTTGACAAATATTTTCGAAATGACTTTTTGTAAGTTTCGCAGTAACTTGTCCTTCTAGAACAAAAATTTTCCATATTTTAGTATTTTTAAAAAATTATATTTAAAAAAAAAAGTCACCTTAGATAAAAGCATCAGAAACCTAATAAAAAATAATATTTATTCGCAAAGAATTGTAATCACTTGTTTTACGCATGACCCGACGCGAACTAGTTAATCTTTTGATATATTTTTTATAAATTAATTTTAAATGTCAAATATATTTGAAGTAACGCGCATGCGCACAAAAGAATCGTTTATTTCTACTCTCGTTGTATTATAAAAATATCATTCTTTAGTAATATTTTTGACTCAAAAAGAAATTGTCAATTCACAAATATACGATATTGTCATAAAATGTTACGAGATCGGTTACCAATAAAGGATATTCATGGTGGCCCGGGGCGGAATAGGGACGTCCCCTGTGTCTGGAGGTCCCGCGGCCTCGGTCAGAGTGACCGTCCATACGCAGACCGCAGCCACTGCCGCCAAACACAACAACGGCCACACGCGCTTACCCACGAGCGACATTGCGACCACCTGACAGACACCGGCTGGGAATGGTTGCCATGCGCGACAAAATTGCGTCACTGTTGCTGTTGTGGGCTAATGTCGAACATTGTAATAATTCGATTTATATATCACTGAATATATTTATTAATTGTAGGAAAAATAATTTCCTTATATGTGAATAAATAAATTACTGCCTATTTTATTGTAAACCAATTTTAAAAACACATAATTTTTATTTATAATTTTCAAATGTAAAATCAATTAAGCTTTTTATCTTAAACTTTTCTTTATAGTAATAAATTCAAATATTATTGTGTAAATATCTTTTTAAATATATTTAGTAACGTGTTGCTAAAATTTTAATAATAAATAATATTTTTCTTTAAAAGTTATATTTAAAAAATTAAAATTAAAATAATTACAAATAATTTAACTTATATTCATTACATATAGTATTTTTATTTTTATTAAATACTCGCACCGTGGCATTAAAGGATCCCATGAAGGCAACGAAAATCTATAAAATTGATGGTCATGTGCCTAATACTTTAAGTTGCCCTTTTTTCATGAGCGAAAATTTGCAGCAATTGTACTAATATTGTTTTTAACGTTTTTGCTTGTTTTAAGAAGTTCTTTGTTATATTTTCCTATGAAAATATTACGAATTCGGATATCATCTACATTTTTATTAAAATTTAATATTTCACTTACAATTCTAATTATCCTCTTCGCCAACTGACAATTTCATCTAATTTCCAAGTAGTTGATTTAAAAGTTTTAAATTGAGTGTTCATTTTCTTATTAGTTAACTTTAAATTAATTGATACTTTAAATTTACTTCTGGCGTATTCATCAACCTCAATGTCATCTATATTATTATACTGTCGATTTAGTTTTCTCGGAGGAGATTTCCGTATATTATATATTCTTAAAAGTTAATATTCCTATATGAATTAGTTTTAATTTTCTCTTCAATTTGGCTTTTATAATACCCCAGATTTTATTTTAATTTATTTAAAACAGAAATTGTTCTTAAAATTAATTGATCTTATTTAGCGAGATTTTGTTGTTCATTAAAGAGCATTCGACAAAAAATCAATTTCTTGGAATATATCTATCATCAGAGGCAAGTCTTTTAAAAAATATGTATTTCCATTCGTGTAACAATTCTAGAATAATTTTTGTTTTTTGAAAAATGCTTGCAAAACAACACGTTGATTGCAAGCTACAATCAGCTTACTTTGGTCCCAAAACTTTGCCATTTTTTTTTATAATTGTGATTAAAAGTTCCTTGGAAATATTAAAGACATTTTGTTTGCTTTTATTTGATTTGTAAAATATTTTATAAATTTTATCAACCAACATTTTTAAGTGATTAACTAGCGAAATGTATTTTATTGAATCATCCAAAACAAGCTGTAAACGATGATTCAAACAATGCCAGATAGCGCATGAGGAAAATATTTTTTTTATTGTGCTCACTCCTGATGTACACCCTAACGTACTGGCACCATCTGAACAAAATCTAATTAAATTCTCCTTTTAGTGGTTATAATCTATTCCATAAGAGCTCAATGTTCTTAGTAAAACATCGTGAATTATTTTTAAATCGTGAGCTTCCAATTCCATCAAATCTTCAAATATAGTTGAACAAAATTTGATACAATCTACTTTTAAAAATATTAAATTACTACAGATTTACTAAAAATTGTGTATGCTTTGTCAATAAAGTTATTGACAAAGCATAAACAATTTTTAGTAAATCTGTAAAAAAATTTCAACAATTTTACAACATATTTTCTTCTCAAGCTATTGCTATGTGTTTGGCGATTCTGGTCGCAGAATATCGCGAATGTAGTCCAACTCCCAAATCGAAATTATTTTTTACGTCCTGTTTCTAGTGCCCGTGTTTTAAGAACCGGCTCTACGAACTAAAATAATTTTAACAAACTGGCAATTTGACACAGATTGAGCCGCTGCAGTAGTATTTTTATTGTGATAAAAAAGTTACATGAATATACAAGTAAGTGTGAGTGGACGGTGGTGCGGGACCCGCACCATCCATGCAAGGCCACCGAAGTTGCCAAGCGAAAATTGTCCGTCACGCCAGTGTTACCAGAGTGCTGCCAAGTTTTAGCCACAATAAACCTAAATAAATACATATATGAATAGGACCCCCACAGCGGCTTCCATAAATTATGTCACTGGCTTAAAGAAGGGGGGAGGGTCAGTGGAATTGTGACAGTGTGAAACAAACAGAAGTCTGACTCAATAAAATCTTATGATATAGGGGGTGGGGAGTAAAAAAATCATGAAAAAACTGTGACATGATTTATCTAAGCCGCCTTAATGAAATCAAATATCAATTCACTATTACAGTCGAATGAATGTTGCCACTAAAACTTTTTACTTCACAGGGAGTGATATTTGAATAAAAGGTTTACAACTTAATTTGTTAATATTATTTTAAACTAAATATTTGCTTACTTAAATTTTTGTATTTATAAAAAAAAACTGTACATAATGCACTTACTACTTATATTAAAATAATTGTTTCTAATTAATATTATTATTTTATTTTAGATTTAATTATATTCGTGTCTATACTTAAAAAATCACTAACTTTTACCTATTTTTATTATGTACACTGATTGTACATCACTAACCACTACGGAAATATTATGTCAAAAAAAAAAATATTTAAAAATAATAATATTTGGTTATGTGTTTTCGCTATTGGCTACACCGAGAGTGATATGTCATAAACTTCACAAGACTGCTATTTTAAGGTTGAAAAAATGTCTTTTTTTCTTAAACTATCTAATAAATTATTATTAACAATAAGTTATTAAATATAATATCGGATAACCACAACTAAAACAATTGTTTTTTAATTTCGTTTGGCGCAGCTACCGATATTATAGTTAAAAGTATTTGTTATAAAACGTTTTACTTTATAATTGAAAAATGTGTATTTAAACCCAAAATAAATATGGTTGTATACTTTTAAAGTGATTATATGATATAAATATATAAGTGTTAGTATTTTATTATAACCTTTAAGATTATTGTATATTTTATAGATTAGCTATTATGCCTAACTGCGGACACAGCTGTTCTCACGACCACGATCATGACGATTCGGAGGAGAGAGGAATTCAATACAGTTTGTTCGAAAAGATTGACTTGGAAAACTTGCAATGTTTGAACGAGTCTGAAGAGAATTCCGGTAAAAACGTATTCAAGCCTTGGAATGATAGGCTTAATTTTGAAAAGGTGTTAATTGTGTTTAATTATTGTGATAAAAGCTCAAAAAGCAATTCTTAAAAACGTATCAATCATACTTCAGGGAGTCGAAAGCGACGCAGATGAAGAATTATTGTTCAACATACCATTCACTGGAAATATAAAACTCAAAGGTCTAATTGTAATCGGTGAAGATTCTGACTCACATCCTTCTCTATTGAGACTGTAAATGCTAATTTTATACATTTTTCATTCTATTCCTATTTTAAATCGTATTGAAAAATATTTTTATAGATATAAAAATCGACCAAATATGACGTTTGATGAAACCTCAATTTCGCCAGATCAAGAATTTAAACTGCAAAAAGACAACACTGGGAATTTAGAATATGTGACAAAGTAAATAACAAATGCATACATTATTTTCTTATTATGGAACAGCATAAATAATCAATAATGAAATCAATTTTTAATTTTAGAATTGTCACATTTTCTTCCGTTTCTCACTTGACTTTACATTTTCCTAAAAATTTTGGAGCTGAAACAACTAAAATATATTACATCGGATTACGAGGTGAATTTACGCCTGCTCATCGCCACGGTGTTACTATTTGTACTTATGAATCGTCTCCCAATGTCTCCGACCATAAGGCAGATAACGCCAATAATGTTAATTATGAAGTTCAATAATGTATCAATCATTTCTAATAAAGTAACAAGGCTATTGAGTATTGTTTTTCTTCAACCTATTGTTATTAACATCACAGTAAAAGGTGAGTTTATAATGTTAGTATCACTGCTGGGGCTTTGCAATTGAGAAGTTATTAAATTTGGCTAAAAGTTGTTTTATTATATTAAGTAATTTTATTTAATCAACTGCATAGATTTTCTTCTCAATGATAAAAACAAGATTTTGTCATAAAGGTCACGGCATATGATGGCATAAGATGTTACTTGTTTATCTATACGATTCAAATCAAAAACTCGAATATTGATTGCAGATATACTTTCAGTCCTTTTGAGAATATAAACTCAACAAAACATTAATAATAAATATTTACTTTTAAGCAAGTGTCTGGCAAAATGTGTGCTGCGGCACAGAAGTTCACCAAGAAAATCCATTGATTTTTTCTATCATCTTGGATACATGAGGGCGAGCTCTGTCTTGGTAAAAAGTACCCTTCTTTAATTTATCAGGGAATGTTTTTTTTATGATCTGAGTCGCTTTTAAGCTAATTAGCTGAGCACGCTATGTGTTTGTCGTAATTGTCGTAAGGTATAGATATTTGAAATATAAACAATATTCACAATACTGGAACAACATTTATTTAATATAAAAGTTTTCATAATTGCAGTGCATATTTTAAAATCGTTCACTAATCACAGATTTTTTTGATACAAACAAACTTTTATACACGTAAATAATTTTATTGATAAATTAATAGAAATCATTACACAATAAATTAAATTATAACACGTATTCCTAAAATTACTCTAATATAATAAAACGATTTCTTTGTTTTATCGTTGTAAATGCATAGTTTGATACGTTGTGATAGAAACGAAATTCGTTAAATTTGCTTCTTTTTTTCAGATTGCTTCTATTATACTTTATTTAATATAACAATATTAATATAGTTGATCACATAAAAACAAAATTCATATTCTACCATTCGGCTTGTATTAATATTAACTTTTGTATACCTAATTATTTGGTCTTGAATTTAAGCTATTTAATTTGATACAAATAATTTATTTTTGATATTTAAATATGATTTCATCATATTATACAAAATAAATAAATTAAATGTTAGGTTTTATGAAAATATGTTTTTTAAATATGTATGTCTAATAAATAGGTTGTTTAAACTTTTCATGGACGTTGAGGTCTGTATGGCTTTCTCCTTCTATTATTTCTATTTCGTCTGAATTCTGCTTGTATTTGTGGAGAATGGGCTTCGTTTGGTAAAGAAGTAGTAGTTTGTGGTATTTTACGAATGCAAACAGCACATCTGAAAACACATTGATAAGATCATCCGTAATTAAATATAAATCCAATTTAAGAGTTGAGACATACCTGCTTATTTTTTGGGTATGATCTCTTTTTAATGTTTGTTGTACTGGTTTATTAAACATTTCGTTATTTTCAATGGTAGCCATCCAATATGAGAATGCGTTAGGGAAATAATTACATCTACCCATTCCATTGCATTCTATGAATGGTCTGGCTCTAAATTCTTCTAGACATGACCCTGGAGATACTAAGGCTTGGCCTGATGAACCTCCAGCGACGGCGTGCTGAAACGTTATAATGAAACATTTTATAAACAACTCGTTCGCTCATAAGTTATTAAATAAGTATTACCATTAGAAAACTGTAACCGATCCATAATTCTTCCCATTGATTCGGACATGTAGGTATATCCATGGATTGACTATGTACAGCAATAATATTTGTAGAAGCTTCACATACTGAACAACTGAAAGTTAAGAAAATGTCAATAATATTACATTTTATCAAAGTATCAATTCTAATGTGTAGTTTAAAATACCGCGAAACGTATCGTCGGACTTCAGGTGATGGAATCGGGGTCATTTGCATAGGCATTGGCTCAGGAGTGGAAAGCCAAAATGAATAATCACTTCTTTGCGCAAAATTACAAAGTTCAGTTCCTGACGAACTACAGAACATGTAAGGCATTGTGGAAAATCGACGTAAGCAACTACCAGGTGAACCTAAAATATACATAATAAATCATAATAATTATCAATTTAATTAAAGCTCATAAAATTATTATAAGTCATCGTACCCAAGTCTTGTCCGTGGGCATTTTCATTGCCCTGAATATGTATAAGTGAATAACCTTCCCACAATTTAATCGAATTCTTAGGACAATTTGGTATTTCAACTGTTTGAGAATGTTTAGCGAAGAAGTATCCGCGACTTCTGGGGCTGTCGTATATTTTTGGTACTCCTTGTAATCCTTTCTGTCCTTTCCTTCCTATAGATCCGCGTATACCTCTTATACCTTGATCACCCACGTCACCTTCTAATCCTATCGAGCCGCTCAATCCTTCTAAGCCAGGTAATCCAATATCGCCCTTCATTCCAGGTATGCCATCATATCCAGGACTGCCAGGTTCGCCATCAATTCCTGGTACACCAAAATCACCAATATCTCCTGGCAGACCGGGCAATACGTCTAAGGAGTCTCCCATTTCGCCTCGTACGCCTTTCAATCCTTCTCTTCCCACAAAACCTTCTATGCCTATGTCACCTTCTAAGCCTTGTCTACCCACTTCTCCTCTTAATCCTTGATCTCCTTTATCTCCGATTATTCCTTTTAACCCCATGAAACCATGCGTTCCATTTTCTCCGGAGCTACCAATATCACCTAGTATACCAAATACTCCTCCCGAATAATCTCCAGTGACACCTGTTAAGCCTTTGAATCCTTTAGGACCTCTAGGCCCCTCTAATCCTACATTTCCATATCTTCCTACTACCCCTACGTTTCCGCGTTCTCCATTCTCACCAGTTTCTCCTACAATGGATAATCCTGGAATGCCAGTATTTCCAATTTCACCATTTTTGCCATAATCCCCAGGTGAGCCCTTTTGGCCCTGCTTTCCAGCATATCCACTGTATCCATCGAATCCAGCATTTCCATTGTCGCCTGCTTCAACATAATCGGGAAGTGGCCCCGGCTCGCCAGGTAGTCCTACATCTCCAGAATCTCCGATCTCTCCCACAAAGCCTGCTAGACCTAATTCTCCAACTTCACCCACATCACCTCTATTTCCTTTCATGCCCAGATATCCAGAATAACCTATCCTTCCTTGTATTCCGCGAATACCTGCCAATCCTACCAATCCTTGCTCTCCTGGTTCTCCTTTAGTAGCACTTCTATAAGTGATAGCACCTGGTGAACCTTTCAATCCTTTTGGCCCTTGATCTCCTTGATAGCCTTGTAAGCCCCTAGGTCCAATATCACCAGGTAATCCTGGCCTGGCTATTAGGCCAGGATCTCCGTCCATTCCGATAGTGCCTTTAATCCCAATATATCCTTGATCTCCAAGAGGACCTTTAATTCCTCTTACTCCACCAAGTCCATAGCGGCCCTTAAGACCAACATCTCCAGTTTCGCCTTTATCGCCACTAATTCCTTTAGAACCCATTATGCCCATATTTCCGGTAATACCTTGCTTACCTTTCAGGCCATTAAATCCTTCAGTGCCATCTGCTCCTGTCATGCCCTTAATACCAGATAATCCTACTACTGTTGGTCCGACATCACCTCTTTCGCCTTTTTTCCCTTTAATTCCATCACGGCCTCGTCTCCCGTCGGGTGCTGGTATTCCATTATCTCCCGGTTCTCCTTTAGCTGCATACGATGATGGTATCCCTGATACTCCTTTGTATCCTGGCAGACCTTTGCTGCCTTGCAAACCTTTGTATCCCGGAATACCTGGATAGCCAGGAGGGCCAGAAGGACCTATATTACCTAAATCTCCAAAGAATCCAGTTGCTCCTCGAAATCCTATAGGTCCATCTCGACCGGGGATTCCAATCAGTCCAAAGTCTCCATCATCACCAGAATCCCCAGGAATACCTCCTATTCCAGGAAGACCTGGAGGGCCAATATCTCCAAGTATACCCGTATCACCCAAAATTCCATTAAATCCTTGATCTCCAATCATGCCCTTCTCTCCCTTGGCTCCAAACGGACCGTCAATTCCTCGATAGCCAGGATAGCCTTTTTCTCCCCTTCCTCCTTTCAGTCCTTTGTAGCCAGGTCTTCCCGGTGCTCCCCCAATTCCTTTCCTGATATCACCTCGAACACCTTTCACTCCCTGCAAAAGTTACCCATGCTATTTTAATATACATACAAAAAAAAACATACATTTGATTTACGATAATATAATAATGAAGTTCAGAGACTCTTCACAGTAATTATTTTAACTTTTATTGAAATAATGATCAGGGATTTATTTAGTACCTAGTAATGACTTTAAGGAATATCGGTTTCACAATATGTAGCCATGAAATTAACATATATATAAGAGACGGCATTCTGGAGAGGCAGGTGCCAGTATTTGCTACTCCTTGAAATGCTCGGTAATGAGTGTTCCCACTGCGCCGGCGACGGCACGATTTTATTGCTTTGACGTGGATTTTTGACTTCTGAGAAGGGATAATTGTTTTTTGCGCCCTACTATTGGTCAAAAATCGATTTAGATATGATTCATTCGCTTCTCACAAATTGTAAGTCGTAATATTGTTATAAAAAGTCTTAAGAGGGGAAGATAGAGGCATTTGTTTTCTCTTGAATTTGATGAGAAAAATGCATCTCAGGACGGAATAGCGAAATCCGTAACGCCCCGGCAGCGGACTCGAATTTTTATTTTTTTTTAAAATGCGCTATTATTAAAACAATCGGCCCCAGCTGCAGTGCCATCTTTTGGTTATAAATTATATTACACATAATAATTTATGATTATTAATGTAGATATCAACGATTCCTAGACTTTCTGTATGGTGATTAATACTTATTTGTAGGTATTCATTATATCTGATTGACTAACTCAGTTGGTACAGATTTACCCCATTGTAACGCATTGAGCTTACGCCTGTCAGGTTACAACGGAAGATTAAATAAACGTAATTTAATGAAATACTATGAATCTTAATGAAATCAAAATATTAAAAAAACGACCACTGACTAACCAACTTTTATCCCCCCTGGAAAAAGCTGAAATGACGTCCCTGATGTATATTACAATTTTTTAATGAAAACAAGTGACATGTTACATGCATGGTATATTGACAACTAAGAGTTTATTACATCACTGCGGAGATAGTTTCTAAGCTCACTATTCAATTAACACGCTATAAATACCTTGGCACCAAATTTGCCTTCAGAACCAGGCACGCCTTTATTTCCTGGCTCTCCTTTTGCACCTGGCATTCCATATGACCCATCTTCTCCATCTATTCCATCATGACCAGATTCACCGATATCTCCCACTTCTCCACGTGGTCCCATATCGCCATTCCATAATGGAGAAGCTTGGTCTCCACGCAGCCCCTTTGGACCAGGAAAACCTATCGTTCCATTTGGACCTGTGTCTCCAATTTCACCAGGATATCCATTTGGACCGATATCACCTCGTTGTCCCACATAGCCCTTAAAACCGTTAATTCCTTGATACGAAGCTCCTGGAATACCTGGTATTCCTTTATCTCCTTGAGGACCATCATATCCTCTGTCTCCTAGATAGCCTTTCTTACCCTTTTCACCTATAAAATTAAACATTAATTCAACCTGCAATTAATTTTTATTATTATTTGCTTGAATGAATTTCATAACATACCTAGATACCCAGGCAATCCCTTATCTCCAGTTGGACCTCTAGAAGAAATAAGTTCTTCCGGCTTTATTTCACCAGGTGGTCCTTTCGAGCCTTTGTACCCGTGTTCACCTGTATCGCCACTGTAAAATTAATAATTAACTTTACAAAAACTTTATAACATATATTGGCCTCAAAGGTTATGTATGCAAGTATTCAGGTATATAGGCATTCTATACATGCGGAGTAGTTGTAATGCTAAAATAGCGCATCAAAACAGATGGTATTCAAATAGAAACTCTCGGTTAGATTGAGTTTTTTTAATAATATTTTATCTACTCGTGTGATTGCTATATATTTAGTTTATACAAAATTTACCTAAGACCTAATTCGCCCTTGTCACCAAGAAGGGATTGGATTGGCACACCAGAATCTTCTCCCCGATATCCAGGTCTACCATCTAGTCCATCTTGCCCATCAAGTCCAGGCATTCCTTGCTCACCTTGCTCCCCGGGATAACCTCTTGGTCCAATTTTTCCTGTAAATCCATCGTCACCAACATCACCAACTTCTCCTATCTCTCCATCATCTCCTCGTAAACCTATTACAAAAAAAATTAGAATTAATTTTTTCTAGTACAGCAGTTCTTAAACTGGGGTCTGCATAGCTATTACCGAGGGTCCCCAAACAATTTGTGCACTGGTTGCATCAGTAAAAAAGGAGGACAATTTAAATGAGCAATATATAAAATAATTACTCCATAAAACGAATTGTTTATGCATTACTGTAGGACACATTAGGTGCGAGCGAGCAATGGTCAAAACAATGAATATCTTATGAATAACTGCAATGAATCCCTTTCCGAAGAAAAAATCCGAAGATTTATCTTACAAACATTAAATAGTTCTAAAAATCAGCTTTAGGAATTATTTTCCCTGTCCTGATTTTGGCAACAACTGGATTAGAGATCCATTCAACGTGGAAGTTTCTAATGCAAAGCATTTATCTGTATTATAAGATATTCTCGTGGAATTTTTATGCGATAAATCTTTAAAACACATTTCAACAAAACTGAACTCGTCAATTTTTAGTTACTTTTCAGATCTGATTATGCAAATAAAGCACTCATGCATTTGATTCCATTCTGTACAACATATTTATGTGAACGGGCTTTTTCGGTATTGTTATATATGAAATCAAGTATAGAAACAAACTCAATGTAGAAGTGGACCTCCGAATAAAACATTTCCAAATCGAGCCCAATATACCACTATATCCACCTTATTAAGTAAAAATTATTTGCAAAATACATGTAATAGTAACTAGTTTGACCAACATTTGATCAAGAAATGTTTTGTATGAGCTTAATGTGCTATAATTTGTGGCTATTATTTTTATTCATTTTATGTTTTTATTGTAATAAAATGTTCATCTCTATAAATACGCAAAACCATTCACTTAAATAACCAGCGATACTTTTTTATCAATATTTATTAAAAGGCAGTTCTTATGAGATTATTGAACCAGAAAAGTCTCAAGAACGACGTAAAATGGTTAAAGTCGGGGTGGCGTCCGCAAAAAAATATATAATATACATAATAACTACCGCACAGACTACATAACTTTAAGAACCGCTGCTCTAGTACGTTAATGATATTTTTATTATAATTAAATTATTATTTCAATAGTAATATTGATCATTAAATAAATTTAATAAAAAAACAAATTCACCTGGTAGTCCTCTAAGACCTTTGATCTTTATTTGGCTTGGTGGATATCGTATTGTACCAGGTTTCCCTGTTCTTCCTTCCAAACCAGCCTCTCCTTGAGGTCCTTGAATACCCTTTATACCTATGACTCCGGGACTACCGTTTCTTCCTGGTTCACCAAGAGATCCCCTCGGACCTGTTAAACCCATATATCCCACAACACCTAGAAGACCATCTCTACCAAGCTCTCCCATTTCTCCTTTTCCACCAGGTTTACCTATAAATTAAAATAAATGTATATACTATTATATATGTATATATATACAATAATTTACTTAATCAAATATTGTGAAGTGTGAATAAATTATGAAATTATTTTTATAAAACATGTTTCAGATGACAGTGTACTCATATCCTATCTTTATTTATCTAACACCTACGCTTATGAAATAATTGAAGCGGGATATCCTGTTTCCGAGTATACTGATAATACTGTTATAACAAAAACTTATCAAATTTTTTTATTAATATAATATTATTATGAAAAGCTTTCCGCATGCGTACAAATATAGTATATTACACTTAAATAAGTTTATTAATTTATCATATAAACACTAACCTGATATACAAAGACAATCATCTCCTCTTGGTCCTTTAGTACCAGAATATCCGAACAGTCCGTCATTTCCGATATCTCCACCATCGCCAGAAAGTCCTCTACGTCCGTCAGAACCGGGAGGACCCATGCGATTAATACCGAGCCCCGGCTGGCCTTTCTGTCCTTTCAGTCCACTGTCCCCAATATCTCCTCTATATCCGGGCTCTGCATCAAAGCCATGTTCGCCTTCGTCCCCGTCCGGTCCAATTACCCTTTCTCCAGGAAAACCTTTGTCTCCTGGGGGGCCTAAAATGCCCACATCTCCGAGTAGTCCTCTGCTACCTTTTAACCCTCTAACACCGTTGTCACCTTGTTCTCCTTTTATGGAGAGTCCTTTTCTTCCAGGTGCTCCTCGCGCTCCTTTTTCTCCTGGTGGCCCAGGTGGCCCAACCGTTCCTACGATGCCAGGAACTCCATCATTTCCAGAACGACCCTCAGGTCCTTCTTCCCCCATGGGTCCTTGAGATCCTGGATTTCCAATTATAATTTCGGTAAGTGACGGATCGTACGGTCCTACATCTCCTTCTATTCCTTGGTCTCCTTGAATGCCCTTGTTTCCTTTATCACCCACTTCCCCGTTGCTTCCATCTATGCCATCAAAGCCAAGATAACCTGGAGCACCTTTCATCCCTTTATCGCCAGTGGCTCCGTGGGGACCTACTCTTCCCTGTTTTCCTTCGCGGCCTGGTTCTCCTCCGTCCCCTGTATATCCCGGAGGTCCTTGAGAACCAGGATTACCCTTTTTAAATAAAAAAAAAGTCAGTTATAGCTTATACAATAAATAATTTTAATACATAAAATAGCACATACTCTTCGACCGCTCACTCCTATGTCACCGGTAGTTCCCTTGTAACCTATTTCGCCCTTTTCTCCTTGTATACCTTTGACACCTTTGACCAACAAGATAGTAGGGTCGTCAAACGGTGGTGGTACATCTCCCGGTGGTCCTGGTTCTCCTATAATACCAGTGTCTCCTCTCTGTCCTTGAGTTCCTGGACCATCGACTCCAGCAATGCCCGCAGATCCTTGAGGACCTTGAGGTCCTTCGTTGCCCTTATTATTTTACAAACGATTTACGTAAATTAATATTTTATTTTTAATCGATGGAAATAAATTTAATTTTCTAACGTACCTCATCACCTACATCGCCCTGTTCGCCAATAAATCCTTTGTAGCCTCGAAAACCAAGACCACCCATACCACCGTTTCTTCCTGATACACCCCGTTCTCCCTTGAAAGGTGCTCCATTAGCACTATTTTCTCCGGGATCTCCGCGTGGACCCGGAAGACCGAGTGGTCCAGGAGGACCCCTCACTCCTATGAATCCTTGAGGACCTGGCACGCCATCTTGTCCGTCTAAACCGCTACACCCATCTTCGCCGTTACTTCCTTGATCGCCTTGTTTACCAGTGCGTCCCTGTGCATTTGGATTTTATAATTAATTAGCACTATGAATAAATAACAAAGATAAGATATGTTACTTACAGGATATCCGTCAGTTCCAGTGTAGCCTACTTGTCCATCATCTCCCTGATTATGAAATATTATTGTTATGACATATAACAAATTAAACGGAGTGTTTTTTTTATAACATTTGAAATAAACTCACTCGATGTCCTTTCTCGCCAGTGTTGCCGTCCTCACCGAACTCTCCCGATTGTCCAAGAGGACCCATTGGTCCCATTTCGCCGATGTCCCCATTTTCTCCTTGCTGTCCCGATAGTCCAGCAATTCCTTTAAATCCTACCTGCCCTTTGATTCCTCTACAGTCGCATTCTAGTTCGGTGTCATTACAACGCTATTTAAAATTAAAATAAAAAAAATAATATAATTTATTAAAATGCTCGAAAACTATATCAATACAGAATCTCAGCTAGATTTCGCAACAAACACACACAATTATCATCGAGAATTGAGGGTCTTCGAGCTATCTCTGGTTTGTGTCAAGGCTTCAGGGTTTATCAAAGTTCCGCTATAAAGTTCCTATTAATGATAACACCAAATTCAGCTCGACTCAATCAACAATTTAATTGACGCACACACATATGATGATAATAAGCTGAAAATGGCGAGCAAGATAAATATTTCGACAATGCTCATTCGCTAGTAAAGTTTTTAAGCATGTGGATAAATGATCACATCGTAAGCTGATGATTGAATTCACAGCACGACCAATTGCTCAACGTTTCAAAATAACCAAACCCCTAAATGTCTAATACGTTTTTAATTATAATATATGTCTCTTAGTTTAATTTACAAAATAATGTTATGACAGCATTCTGCGAAATTTTTGCTTAAATTGGTCAATTGTTCTGACCAACAAACGGAACTGGTCAAGATTACATGATGGACCCCGTTAATAGGTCATCACATCACTCTAGAAATCCAAATTTGTCTCATACTGTTGATATGCCACAATGCTTTTCAGAAAACCGTGACTTATTTTTTGTTTTATACTTAGACATGATGTCTCAAGACTAATTTATAAAAACACATTCTGTTATACACAATTTGAAGTGCATTGTATTAAATATCCATATTTACAGTCCATTGAACAGCGCGAAGTAATTAATTTTCTTACAAAAGTGATACACCGAAAGCAATTCGGTAAAGGACGATAAACTACATAATCAAATACCGGATTTTGAATATATAACTTGTTTTTAGATACTATGATTAATATTTATTAATGTTTAATAAGGTACGATATGCGTTACAACGAGATAAACACAATTAACAACTACCTAAGTAAGTAACGAATCACAAAACTGAAACCAAAGACTGTAAATTAGTGTCATCTATTAATTTTAAATTATTATCAATAATGCATTAAATTATAATTATTTATAACGATAATCATCCGTGAAATTAGGAAAATCTAAGAAATCCTGATCTTTGATGATCGATCGGAATTATAATTATATTATATTCATTAATTTTGATCTCCCAGACGCTATAGAAATTAAAGAACAAGATTCGCATCTATCCTTTTTAGGTATTAGTCACCGACTTAAAAAATATTAAAAAACAATTAATTATTTCATTTAATTATTAGTATTATAACAACGCAGGTTGTATTTTTTTTTCAATTGTACCGATAAATTTACTACAGCCCAATTTTGTTTTAAATTTTTATCTCTATGTTATTTAAAACAGCTACAAAAACAACAAATAATAACCGACAAATAAAACAATGAAGAAGAAAAGACAACCGAAAAATGTTATAATTGCCGAAATTCCATAAATTATTCATATTTCAAAGTAAATATTGTGCAGCTATTGACTTCCTCAATGGCTGGTATAAATTTTCAACTCGTTTAAATCAATACGAATAATGTATTATGATAACATTTTTTGAGCATACCGATTTGTAGTATTTTCAGCAGAATGTATAATTTTAATTCAATTTTATTCTGATTTAAAATGTAAAACAATGCTCTATTATTTTTTAAATTAAAAAAATAGCCTTATATTTTTTATTGTTTTAGAATTATGTTTTATAACTATTCGATATTGGAATAGTAAAAAAATGCAATATTTAAAAAAATTAGTAGCCACATAAGAAAGAATTTACATTTTAGATATTTTTATATCTCTTGTAAAATAAGAGAAATATATAGTTACAAATATATTTTATATAAATTTAAAGTTACATAAATATTGAATAGCCTGAAAAACGTTTAAACAGAATTAAATATTTTTTAGTAAAAAAATCGAAAACCTGTTTTGGAATAATTATTTTGTATAAAAATATAAATTATGGTTTCATTTTAAAGCATTTTTTCAAATTAAAAACCAGCAACATAGACCAATGGTATAAGTCGGTAAGTAGACTTGAAAATCTTGTTTCGATCTCATATAGATCGTGTTATCCTAATTTCAATCGTATCTGGGAGATCTGAATTAATGATAATTATATAATTATAGTTCTGTTCGATCATCACAGATCAGGTTTTTCTAGATTTTCGTAATCTTGCGGATGAATATCGTGATTAATAATTTAATATATATTTAATTATATTGATTTATAGCTGTAATAATAGTTTATAATTATTAAACTAGATGTCACTGATTTTACAGACTTTGATTTTAGTCTGGTGTTTCACTATTCATTTAGTATATGTTGATTGTGATTACCCCGTTGTAACGTATTGGACCAACGCTTTTCATGTTGCAATGGAAGATTTATATTACATAAATAAATATTAATTGTTGTTTCTAAAACTGGTTTTTATATTATATTCGGAAAAAAAACTTATTTTACCAAAAATAACTTAGGATTATGTGAGGTCATATTATGCAATTAATCATAAAAATATCGTTAGCTACTACTGTTGTCCTATGGCTATTTCATTGAAAAACATTGTTTAGGTGCCTTTATATATCATTGAACAGAAGTTTTATGTGAAAATTGCAGTTTTATTATGAAAATTCCAATTCAAATGCATATTCAATATGAGATTTCATATAAGATCATATCTATCAATCATAATTCGGACAACAAAAAAAATGCAAATTTCTAAATATCTCGAAACTGCGTTTATTTTATCGTTTAAAGGGAAAAAATTGAAAAGAACAAAGTAAACTTTGGAAAGAGGTGTTCCTGAATATCTAAAATAAACACGTTCATAGAAATTTAGTTACAGTTGAAATCTTGAAGAATTGCGTCTTAACATATATTTTTCATTCATCTGAGATTTTTTAAATTTATAAAAATCAAGTGTTTAGAATTAGTATTTATATAAGAATAAATAATTAATATTCTATCGTAGGATTGAGGTTGCAGGAGACTACATTTAAAAATAAATGGTATAACAAGATCTATAATAGATACACTTTACACCCTTACATTTTTCAAGTAATAAACGAAACATTTCCTGGTCACAGTTTGAACACAGTGCATATTTTCAAAAGCAAATAAAACTATGGGCAACACATGCATTATGGTTTCTGTTCATTCTTTCATAATCTATTTCTGTCGATGACCAAACAGGAACCGGTGGTGCACTGTAAATATATAAATGTAAACATTGCCTATTTAGACGCTTAGGCACCATAGGGTTGTATGGTTGTAAGATCTGGCTTAGAAATCACTCGATAATTTTATGATAAATGTGAAAAACATATTAATGAATGGCAATATTATTATCTGTCAATAGTAATTACACGAGCCATTAGCACTGTTTCATCACCATTACAATATACAGCACACACGCTGCAGCTGGTTTCATTGGATAAAATTAGTTTCCAGAAAGTTCTATATATACAATAAACAAACAAGACAGTGTAGAAAAAATTAAATGATAACTTGTCCTAAATATTCGTATCATAAACACAGCTGATAACGAAATAAATTTAAAAAATAATAATAACGTATGACCTGCTTTTGAAACGAAATAAAGCGATTGGAAGATACGGGTCAATGTTCTAAATCAGTGTTCCCCACTAAAGTTTGAATGAGGACCACAAAATGTATTATCATATCTTTAGAAACAAAGAAGTAAAATAGTCCTGGTTCTAATCAGTAAACTAAATCGTCCTAGAAGAACACTTGCGTGCCGCATATGAAAACTTTTGTAGTATGATTTAGATACGGTCACATAGTGGAAATCACTGCTCTAAATAAACCATGCATAAATATAATGAAATCTTCCTGGATGTTTGTTATTTTAGATTAGTTGGCAAAACCAGGTTAGTGCGTTTAAATTTACTATTATTCCAGCTGTTGTTGCACTTTGCAGTCACCTACACAAAATTTATCAGTGATTTTAAATTGCATTCAAAGATCAGAAATCATAGATTTTAATAACACTACAACAATTTTACACTTTTTGACACAAAAATAATATAATTAAATGATATGTGTCAGTGGTGTTAATTTTATTACAAGACAAAGTTCTTTAGTATATAATTAATATATGTGCAATAATTTAAGTCACGTTTACGTGAAGTTGTATAATTATGTTCTTATCGCACTTATCCGTAAAGCAAGTTGAACTCTGGATTCCGGACGTCAAACTGTACTAAAGTTGACGAGAAGAGAGAAGCGGCTGCTTTTTCGATCTTCTCCATCTGTCGACGGTCAACGGCTCCATTTGATTCAAAATCCTAACTTAAGATCTTGATGATGATGAGTCTCGAACGGAAGTTAATGATTTGGGTGTTTTTATATACATGACTAGCCTGAGGGAAGTTTAGTGCTCGCCCATTATTCACTGCCACCACTAATAGGAATGTAATTGTATTTATTGATTTGCCTATTTTCTTATTAGACTTTTTTTGCATTGTAGTTTAAACAGTTGTCTTCTAGATAGGTCTTAAACAACTGAGAAAATTATAACTGTTCCTTTCAATGGCATATTATTGATGGCCAGTCCACACTCTATTGTAAGTACGGTATGCTTTAAATCCTGTTTTGTTTTGAATTTGCCAATAATGGTCTTGAAACTGATTGATTGGTTTGTTTTAATGAAAGCATTTAAAATCTCGAGGGCTTACACAGTGTGTGAATTAGTTAATCCATATATGTAGGTCTAGTTTCTTTATTTTTAGAATTATTTTGCTTGCTATACTCGGGGCTTTTCGTGATCATTGCGACGGGATAAGTCGCAAGGATCTTATTAAATTAATTTCTATAAAATTACATCACTGATTTTTGAACCACCAAATATTATTACTAGATATTGATTATCAAGGGTACATAAGCTCAAACACGGCGATTACACCAGAAATATACTCCATCCAAGAACTTCATCCAGAACTACTATTTCACTTCCGACGAGAAATTACTCGCTTTCCATTTCGACCATTCGACACCTGAATATCAGAGTTCAACTTGATCTTCGAGACGATTTTGAGACGCAGTATTACGCCAATAACTTATACGCATATAATACTATTGCACAAATTATACGTCTAATTTTAAAACTATAATTCGTACTAAGTATATTATAGTTTATTTTATTATTTTAGCAACTAGTGTGTGTTCCTATAGATTTTATAAAAAAACATTCTACTTTTTAAATCCTATTACACTAAAGAAATGTGATAATAATATGTAAGGTTATGTCATGCATGTCATATGCTCTATTGAATTTAAGAAATTGTTAAAATGCTTTTACGTAATATCGAACAGTAAGTTTTAAAATCCTTATAATTTTTAGCAATCATAATCCGATATAATAATGTACAATGTTACTGGTATTTCTATAAGTATGATATAAATGTCGATATGCTTAATGCCGAACATACTGATTAAAACAATAAGTAAATATCGAGCAAATAGCTGCTCTATACAAATAAATATATATGTATATAGGGTATTACCTAATTTGATACGGTTGTAACAATAGCATAATCAATAATAAATAAATTATGTATAATCAATAATAAGACGTTTGACCCCATGTAAGGAAAGTTGTTTACATAAAATTTCTCGGAAGACAGGAAATGAACCAGCCAATATTTCTTGGGGTCACAATCGAGACATGGCATTTTTTTTTCATCTTAACTTGTTGAGAGTAAGAAAAAATAAACGACAAAGAATCGGCAAAAAATCTTTCGCCGTCCCTGTCTGCCCTGAGCTGAGGAGTCTTCTCGAGCTTCCTGGACCACATGTGTCCCGAGTCTGGTGCATATGCATTCCTCCACTTGCTTTCATTAAACACCAATCCGAGCTATGACACGATGCTCCGAACAGATGTGACCGAGGCGAATTCAAAGCAAAATATTTTCACGGTACACAAACTGAAGGTTATAAAAAGTTTTGACTGGCTAGCATTCATAGCCGTCATGGTAGCGCCTTTGATTCTGAATTCCTTTGCTAGTTTATATAAATGATAGTCAACTGCATTGGATATTTATAATATACCATAACACTTTAAAAAAAAACGGCAAACTGGTATCGGGAGTCAGTCAATCCATAAATGAATAAACCTTTAAATATATTGACAAAAAATAAGTTACTGTTATAATAAAATGTGTCTTTATGAAGCAACGATACTGTAGTAATATCTTGTGAATCGCTATTAATAATACAAAAAATACTTATGATAATATCAAGCTAATATTTTTAATATATTTTACATTTACTTTTTGGACAGTGGGCGATAATAGATTTTGCTTTTGTAGTGCAATGATATCATAACTAAAATATTACTTGATTCAATGTTTAGGAAGTTGCTAGAATTATACACCTTATTTGTTTTCCTATGAATCTCATATTACATGAATAACATATTTATAATTATTGTAAAATGTCGTTTATTAGATAACATCCAATAAACTACACATTTATAAACTGTCTATTGGCTGAACTTTTAAAATGTACTTGGTTTATTTTCAATTCGTCAAATCTAACGAATATGTGCATTTAATCAGAAGCAATGATAATTTTTATGTATTATTAAAGGAAAAACTCACTTTTCGGCCTCGGAGCCCGTCGCCAGGAATTTAAAATTTGAAGATTTCATTACGAAGATTGTTTCGTGATTGTTTATCTAGTTTAATCATTCTACTAATCCTCAACACATTATGTATATATTTAATTTTCATAGTTATAACACACCTAGTTAATTTGCAATCCGATTATTTATATTCAGTCAAATGACGAATTAATGAAAATTATTGTCGCGTAGCAAAATTTTATTAATAAATAATAATTATTTAAAACTGTTGTCACGGTACTGTCGGCCATCTCGTTTTATATTTGAATGCTTATTTTTTATTGGTCGAAACAACAGAACGCATTACCGGCGGCTCGAAAATCAATCGGAGCAAATTTAATTTTTATTTTTATTATTATTTATTATTTTATTTAAATATTCCTATGTTTACGTGTATTATACACCGTTTATACAAAGCGATACGATTTATATAGTAGAGAATTAAACGGAGAATGTTTCATTTAAAGTTTAAAGAACAATTATATTATATAAGATGCTTGTCATAATACCTCTTTCCTTTGATTTATTTGAAAAAATATCTAAACTTAAATATATAATCACAGCTTGTTTTCATTAATGTGTCATTTTTCATATATCGTAATTTTGCTTTTGAATAACACTTAAAACTTGAAATCCTTTAGAATCTCTTTTATATTACTAGTTATGATTGAAAGGAAGCAGGGGTAGAAGTGACCCCCTTTTTTACCCAATATTTTTTATCTTAAATATTTTTTTTGCGTGAACATTTTTATTTCGCTATATTATTTATTTTTTATTTTTTTATAACAAATTTGACCATGATGATTTAACAGGTTTTTTCAACGCGTCATTATAACCATTATATAAACATTAATTATGTAATAAAACATTTAAAATATAATTAAAAAAACAATTATGGTACACACCTAAAATAGATGAGCACCATCCCACGTAATTTGTTCCTACTCGCTATAGCTATCGCCGAAAACATTATTATTTTTGGCAAGCTCGTCTAGAAGCTAGATGGTTCATACAAGAGGAGCATTCGTAAGCACTGACGTCCTGTCAAGAATAAGGGATGCGATCGCGACGCTCTAGAGCACTCTAAAGAGCATTAACGGGTAGTCAACACCACCCCATAGCAACTTTTAAAATTGATAATTGAGCAGGCGCTACGCCAAGAATGCAATGAATTATATCCCAACGTTCATAGCAAAAAGGCAATAGGATAATAAATATAGATACGACTCATACTTATAGAGATATCTCAGAAATTTTCTTTGAATTCTCTAACAAGGAGTGCTTCGCTTCACTTGGATTCCAAACAATGGACCTATATTCGAGGACGCTACGAACTAGCGTATCATACAGAAAGTGAATCTCTAATAAATTAATATAGTGACACGCGCTCCGCCTACCAAAGCTGATCCACATCACGATGTGCATAAAAAGCTCCATCCCTGCTGGAACGTCACTTCCAAGCTATCAACGGATTTTTTTCTAGATAAAAATTTTGTACAATTGCTACTGATTAAATTTTCATAATTTTGATCGTCAATGAAATTTGACTAAAAATATAAAATTATTCAACCGACAATTATTATAGTACTGATCATAGTCAATCAATATTTAAAAATAAAAACACTTTTCTCAATCACAGCTATCAAAATAGATTGATGAAGTGCGTTCATTCTTAATTAATCGACGTTCTTATTCTTGCAATAAACGTTTGGCTTTGACCCGAAACGCTTTTGATATGCTTACGACATTCGATTATATAATTGTCAGTTCATTGTACACGAGGAATGTTCGATAAAATTATTACTTCCTTGCGTACCGTACAGCATCCCTTCCTTGTCATAAATCCGAATGCGTCGCTTTGCAAGCACAACATCTATTTACAATCGGAAGTTAGTTTACAACTAGCGGGTCGTTGACGCACTTGATCAGACATGCTACTAAAATACTAAAATATACTAGTATTGTGAACTGTTTGAAGTTATAGGCGCACCAATCGAGACTTACTAGACTCAATTAGGAAACGAAAGTGAGGGACTGGCGCAAGAATTTGATCTAGTAACTGTGTGGTTACTAATCAATAAAGACAATTGTACTCATATGAATATAATTCAGCTAATTTAGATCAAACAGAACTCAAAAATGTCATCCTAATATATATTTAATATCGTTTTATGAGTTGTTATAATTATAATTTATGAAAAATATTAAATTATTTTTTACAGGAAGAATATCATAAATACATGATGAAAATATGCTCATACGTAAATAAATTTGACCCTTAACTGCACTATGATTCTTAACCTTTCTCAGTCATTCAGTAAACTTCCATATTTATAATATAGTACAATAAACATCAAGGTAAGTAAATGGTAACTGATATTTCGTAATAATGCTAAGACTATCACTCGTAAGTGTATTGACATAAAATTACCGAAAAGTTAAGTTAATTGAAATTTTTAATGGAAGCTAAATATAACACTAACGACAAGAATGTGTTATAATATATACCTAGTAAACATGTTTTGATCGTAAATCAGATTTATTTTATTAAAAATATTATTTTATTACATAAATTCACCTATAATAAATATTATAAAATATTTGAAATATTTATCTAATTTAAAACAAATAAAGTATTTTTAATTTAAGAAAATGTAAATTATTTTATTTATTAAACAGACAAAATCAAAAAATTATAAGCTATAATAATAATTTTAAATTAATAAAATTAGATGTCACTGAATTCCACACAATCTAATATCTTGATAATTACTTGTATGTGTTGATTATGTTATCCAATTTACACAAATATTTTTAAATGGATTATAATCGCTGCAATTTTGAAAACAAATAGTGGTTGAAATCAGTTAAATTCACAGCTGCATTTATAGCAGGCAGTGAAAAAAGGGACAGAGATTTCTTGTTTATGCTAGTAAAAGTTTTTTGCTAATAAAATAATTACAGAAATATAATCTATGCACCACTGAGATTACAGACTATAATTAATTTATAAGTTTAAGAGTAAATAAGTCATTTATATCTTTAATAATGATTCGAATGAATGAGTAGCTTCTTTTCTAGTTCTAGTTAGTAATTATTTATATTATGAAGAATTCAATATAAAATTTTGGTCAACTTTTCTTCCAACTCATTGCAGAGCATACTCAAAAACACACATAAATATAACCAATTATACATTTACTTAAATAAGAAAATAGTTTATAATACACTTTTGTAGCAATAGCACTTTTTTATAAATTGCAATTTTTCCAGTACAATTAAACGATTTATTTAAAAAATATTAAATTATAAATCAGTGCGTAATTTAGTTATTTTATCGCTGAGGTAACTATTGTAGATTAAGTCAGTGTCTTTACGATAAAATAACATAGACAGATTTGTAAAGATTTTTGCTTAAATAATATGTTCAATTAACAAAAGTTATTATAAGTACACTTGCGGTTAGTTAAACCGCGATGTACGCATAAGATCCATTCGAGATAATATTTAACTAAACAATTATGTCACTGACAGATTGGATGGTTTTTGCAGCTTTATCGATAAATCCATCTTATGATGCAATGGTGTCTCTGCTAACCGCAACCTTTGCCGCATTAATTATTGTTTTCACCACACTTTGACATATGACGTAACCGATTTATTAAACTCATATCAAACTAGTTCAAATACATACAATATTTTTAACGACCTCGTAGATATCGCGTGACTACTAATATCGATATCAGATCTCATAAAAGACATGCAAAAATATTAACTAAATTTATATAGTTGATCTACTTCTAGGTGAATAAACTATGCAAATAACAGTAAAAGTGAGAAAATCGGACGTGACATGACGCATGAATTAAAAGATAACCAGCAGCTACGATGTTTGAGGTCATGTTTATCAATATTGATTGTAATTTTTTAAAATGCATCATCAGACAATATTTATTTATTTTTTAATCTTCTGATTTAAACTGACCTGCGTAAGTAAGCCCAATGCGCTACAACTGGATAAGTCAATCTGGAATAATGCATACCTACAAATTTTAACTACAAATCGGTGACATCTAATTATTATGTGTAATATAATTTATAATCAATATATGTTATTTACAATAGGGGGGCGCTCTTGATCAAACCATCTTATTATTATATTAAAAAACAAAAATTAAATTATATTATTAGTTTAAACCAAACAATTAACGCACATTATAAATAGTTAGATATCCAAAGAATTATCGGATTTAAATGAATTAGTATAGACTATGTTTATTATATTATATTAAATTAATTAATTTAAATAATAAATCAAATATTACTATTGAAAAAAATACGCTTTAAATATAAATATCGATTCAAGCAACAGAAATATTTTTTTAATGAATATTATATTATAAATAATTGATACTTATTGAAAATATATTCAACAATTGCTAGTTATTATTAACGCTCTGGAATTTATATTTACGTAACATAGATAAACTTTGTCACTACCTCTTCTTAATGTAAAATATAAATCTAACGTTAAATACCTGGGCTTACACCTGAACACATTTATGAACTTGCCGCCAATGCGACCCTTAGACCGATTTTTTATAGAATGAACGCTCTTACCACAAAAAATATTAATACACAATCAATTAATCGGAGCTATCTTAGCATTGCTTGCCCGGTGTGGGATAACGCTAGTAATACTATTAACAAATACATCTATAAAAATAATATAAATTACACTTTTTTCAACTTATCTTAAAAAACTTCATAATAGCCATCATATACCAGCAATCACAAAACATTGTAATTTTTATACTAAAAATACTAAAAAAATATTTTCTTTAAGAATTTAATAATAACCTAAAATTTAAATATAAGTGCCAAAGTACATATTGCTTTAAAGGTTGAAGACGACCTATTAATGTTTTCAGATCCATTGTTTCTTTCACTTAAATATTTCGTTTTTCCCCTTAAATTATAATCACGAACGTTTTATAATATATTCTTATTTTTTATTTCATTGTAGCTAATAACAAAATTGTATACATGAAAATGATTATAAACCAATAATATGTATTGTATATATGTATATGGTATATTTTTAAATTAATTATATTATTGAGATAAACGTTCTACAAAAAAGCCAGAGCGAATATCGAGAGTTAAGTAATTTTGCTGAAAATATTACATTATATAACATATATTAAACTAATGAAAGTTTGAAATATCTTATGTCAAATGAATCAATATGCGTTTTTGTATATTTTTATGAGCTCATTATTAAATATGTTTTTATATGTAATATGCATAATCTAGATCAATTTAAATTAATCATCACATCCGCAAGATTAGGTAAATCTAAGAAAAAAATCATTATATAATAAACACTACTTCCGATCTCTTAGACACGATAGAAATTATAAACACAAAGGTTCATATGCGATTTGAACCCAGGTTTTCCCGGTATAGGTCACTGAATGGTCTATCATGCTGATAATATTGTACATTGAAAATTTAGTTAAAAGACTATTAAATAAATTATGGTAATAGTAATGCTGTTTTTTGTGATGGCCAACTGGAAAACATATTTTAATGGATTAATATCTAAAAAGTATATTAAAAAATATATAAAAAAAATATTTTGTAAAAGTATTATTATTAATATTATTTTTAAATTATTCATCCATATAATATTTTACATTCATTTATCTAGTAATATTGCAATTGTTGTGATATATTTATCTCATTATCATTCGTTTGTTTCCAGCGGACTATATTCAAAAGCCTCCTGTTTAAAAGTCAGATTCCTAAAACGCAATCCACCATCGACAGAAGCTTTCAATGGGAGCTTTTTTATTGTTTTGCAATAGCTTTCGATCCGCAAAAATAACCCCCAGAACCGGTTGCGGGTACCTTTGCTCCGTCCGTTGTTTTCTCAGAATCTAATCCCATTTCGACACGGTCAATAATGATCGATCGTTCTGAAGTTGACGAATAAAGGGACTCACCGACAATCGCACATCCTTTGTAAATAATGTTAGAAAGGAGGAAAAGTATGTCAAACGCCCATGCATAATGACGTATGCATGTTTTAAAACAACAAAAACTACACATGCAAATGTACAATGAGTAAGTTTGTATCTTATCGTGTGTTTGTTTAGGAAACTAGTGATCAGCCGCTTCCGTACTGTTAATGTTATCTAGAATAATGTCTGCGAAATGTCGGTTTTGATTAGCTCACATCTTAAAATGGAATGATGAGGACACTTTTTTGGTAGAATTGTGTCGGAATTGGATTACGCTAAAGAGCGTGTCAGCGACGGCAATCAAAGAATGACCCTTGACACAATTATCTTATTTAAAAGTTAAAAAAGTTAGTCACAAAACTATTGAGTATATTTATTTAATCACATTTTATGTACATAATTCCAGGATTAGAAAGACAATTGGAAAAATTAAAGCTTTCATCATAATAATCCTGTTGTGAAACAATATTATGCAAAAATAATTATTATGTATTAAATTTAAGAAGACTTAATACTATTGATATTTTATACTTTAAATTGGCATATTGCTTTCAATAAACCATTATATGTTGAATATATGATATTTTTGCTAAATATTTTCTTTTATAATTGCTCTAAATATATACTAAGAACAACAAGTTGCTAATAGGAAGTACTTTTTGTATAAAAAGATATGGAATTCGTTGAATAATTCACTACATGTGTAACTTGTGTATGATGTAATTGCGCGGGTCAAAGTTGAAAATTTTGTACGATAACCCCATAAAGTCCATGGCTATTTCGAACGACACTATCGTCGACAAAAAGAGTACACGTGATTATCGCAAAGAACTTTATCAAAAAAAGCGTTAGGCTGCTTTTGAACAACGATGACCCGTGAAGGAGTCATGTGATTCTAAATTATTTAACGACAAAATGGCAACGTTTCCTCTATAAGAACTTAATGACGAACAAAACATTGATAAGAGAAAATAAATAAATAAAAAACATATGTATTTTAAATATACATACAAACGTTATTTTAATATTTATTTATTTATACGAAGAAGAAAAAATATTACT
Organism: Plectrocnemia conspersa; assembly: GCF_051122295.1. Taxonomy (NCBI): domain Eukaryota; kingdom Metazoa; phylum Arthropoda; class Insecta; order Trichoptera; family Polycentropodidae; genus Plectrocnemia; species Plectrocnemia conspersa. The sequence continues at coordinate 18,427,063 of NW_028277165.1, forward strand.
CAATTAAAATATGCATGATCCACTAAATGTTCTAATTAAATTAATTAAATCGTTAAAGATAAACGAAAACCTTGCTCGAATAAATAATAACCAAATATATTAATATACAGTCAGATATAAAATGTCAGCAGTGGGGTTATCGTATATTTGAATATTCTAAAAAAAATCGGTTAAATGGCGTACAAAAATCGCGTTCTTTGTTAACGTTGTAAAATATTCGTATTAAATTGCGATTTTAGACCACTAGAGTACGCCCTCACGGGTAGGGTGAATTTTTTATGCCATTATATTCACTCTAACATCCGACCAATCGAAGCCTCCTTAGAAAAGTGGACATGCGCAGCGAGTAAATGTTTTTTCCGGGTCACGCCCCTCAGCACAATTATATTGCATGAAGCCTCGAACTATATCAACCATTAATAATTGTAAGTTAAGTAAATTAATATTAATAAGAAAAATCATCAATCTTGTAGTTGGGCTGTAGTAAGAAAACATCGAAATATTATCGATTTATTATTCCTGAATGCATTATGGTCATGTGAGAGAGTTACAATAACTTATCTTAATCTAATTTTATTGCCATACATATTTCATTTATATTTGCAAACTTTCGAATTATTTACATAAATTCCAAATTATATATGTACTTTAAATATAAACTGTCCCTCAGCTGACACTCTTTAAACTATCATTATTTAAATTCTTAATGAATCACTCAAGATATGTTAGCTGATAAAAAAACAAGTTCAAGATAAGTATTTTATGAATTAAAACAAAAATAATAAGTTTTATTAGAGGGTCCATTGTATTTTTATCGTAATAAAAAACTAAGTCAAAACATCTTCATGGCATGCCTAATTATTCTCAACGTAAAGTAATTATTTTAAAACACATATGTAGTTTAATATATTATTGTCGTAAATTATCTATTTGGATCTAAAAAAATATTTAAGAATTCAGATTCTATAAATTTTAACTGCTTTTAAAAATGTATTTTAATGATTTTTTGATATATTTGGACATATGAAATAATATGTGTAATATAGAGTATGTGTTTATATTATTACAGCTAAATTATTTTTACTGATATCATTTACTACAACATGGAACAATATTTATTGATGTAAATTATATTATAGTGTATGTTTAATTAATGGTCACTTGCTTATCGTAAGATGATTGATAACATTTTATCATATGATTTATATAGTATTTACACGAAATCATTAACTCTTCTTTCATTTAGCCGGCTATCAAATCTTTGGCAAAGACTTAATAATATAGTCATTGATTCAAAATGTTTTGTTTAATGTTCGTGGAAGTAAGAACGACATGTTTGCTTATCGTAATTATACTCTTATATTTTTAAACAATGTTTTCAAAGTGTCAATCAGAAATCCCTGTCCCTTTTCTCACTACCTGCATTTAATGCAGCTATGAATTTATTTTTTGTAAACTACTTGTTTTTAAAATTGCAGCATGCTTAAATTATTTTTAAATATTCGCAAATTCTTGAGAATAAACAATAATGACAACATTACAACGAGATAACATAATCAAGCTATTAAAAATAAACACATACGATACTAAAATATACTATATTAAGATATAAAAATATCATTTTGTAAAATAATATTTGTAGCAATTTTTAACTTCTTCTACTTCACAAATCTTTAAATATAATCTGGAGTTGATAACATGATTTTAAAAGTATTTCTTGCGACCTATGAGTACATCAAAATCATAAATTCTCTTTAAGCATATTATTGGATTGAAAACTGTAGTTATTAAGCACTTTTACTGTTATTAAATTATGCCCAAGAGCTTTTTTGAGGCATAGGTCATCTTTAATTATGGAATTAACTTATTATATTTCATATTACATCTAGTTGAAATGATATTTTTCTCTTTATTTTCTATACCTGATGCTGGAAATAATTATATTATTTATTTTAAGTAATCAGAGAATGCGATAGCTTTTTCTTTATTATGTCTTGCCCATTTTCCACTTCTAGTTTAATGCGCGGAATATGCATTTATGGTTGTTAAATTTTTTGTTGCTTTCTAGATGTTTCTATTAACGTTAATATATTTAAATAAATGTTTATAATTCATTAGATTATATTTTTAATAAAATGTGAACATATTATTAACATGAATAGAAAAAATCACGTAAACTATATATTATAATAAGATACGAAAGCACCGTTTCAAGTCATTAATAATGATAACCTTTGAACATAATTAAATTTGTACGTTTAAGAATCTCTTAATTCTAGAAGCTACACAATAATAACATCATTAAAAAATGACATAATAATATTTAGCACATAAAAATAAAATATTTGATAAATATATACATACAGACGAGTGACTTATTTTGATGAAACTATTTCATATTTTTATCTACTTGTAAAATTCATGCAAACTATATAGATAGTATGATGATAACTAGTAGAGGCGGTAGAATTTAAATGAAAATATTAAAATCATACAATGAATGCCGCTTACTATGATCATACATAGTTTACATATTTTATATCACTAATGATGATAACAGACTTTATTATCAACAGTTTGTCGTTTTCAAAACGCATATTGCAAAAAAAATGAGAACGGATCTAAAAAAAACGATAACGCAATTAAAATGCAATGCTCTTCCGTTATAAAATTATGTTTAATGTAAAGTTTTAAGCTAATACGATTGTAAATTTTAAAGCGTAATAAGTAATAAAATTGCTTTGCCATCATGTAAATATTGTATCCTTCTTTCGAGGTCAATGTTATTTTAGCGATTTTAAATCAAATAATATCGTATCTTCAAAAGATCAGCCGATCTATAAGAATATATGTATGTATATATTACCCATTTGTAATATATGTATATTTTATTTTCAAAATATTATTTTCAATGTTTTGCAAAATAATAAAAATATTAACGTAAATAGTATGTCCATATAATTAATCATGATTAGTGATATCAACACCTTCTGTATTTCTAATGATGGTAAAACGAGCGTAAACAATATTTCTTTATGATTGATATTGATAAGTGACTTCCACACCTTTCTTATTTTTAAAGATATATTCATAATATAAAAATAGTTTTTATATGAATCCCCTTTTTACATTACAATAATTTTAGCCGTTCCAATTTTTATTTATCTTAAATATTAACTTTGAACTACGTGCTCTCAAAAATCTTATCTGAAATTTTACTCTGAATATTATTTATTGTTTATATAAAAAACTCAAACTTTATATTTTAGGAATTATTAAAAATATAAATCAATGATATACAGTTCTCTGAAAATGAAAAATTGCAATGTTATTTTTATATCAGAAACTAATCTTTGGCATTTTATATTAGTAACTATATTATCATCAGTTACACTATATACAAAATCATAATTTATTAATCATAAAAATATTTTACTTGTTTCAAATTTTGACAGTTGATACGGCAGTAAAATTTACTTCAAATTTCATTGATTTTTCTCTCATGGCACCTCTCTTTATGTGTATTAGTTATTAAATCAACCATGTGTAATTTTGCTTACATTACATTATGTTTATAATGTCGTTGAGGGTTAAGAATTATCATAACATTATTTAAAGTCAACTTATAAAATTTCTGTCAAAAATTTCATTGGTTTTATTAAAATACGTTAATTTTATATAAACTAATATTTAGGGGTTAGTTATAACAACATTAAAAATTGACTATTCAAATCAGTTTCAAAATATTTTTATTTAATTGTAAAATCAAAAATGCATTTTTAATTTTAAAAATACAGCTTTTTACATTGTAATAATATTGAGAATAAACTAAATTCAGAAGATAAGTTTATAAAATTTAAATATGGAAGATTTAGTTTTCGATTACATTAATTATAATTTTTTATAAAAAAAAAGACATCCTTTTTATAATAAACAAGTTTCTAGGATTAGGCTCTGTAATATTATTAATGCCTTATTAGAATATTTGATTAGTAATGAATATAAACAAACACATTACTAAAGTAATAAAATATAAATAGCTATACCATCTTGCAATCACTAGCTACATGTTAAGGAACTGATTTGAGATATTTACAAGGATATTTTTTAAGAAAATTTTGATGGAAATCTGATTAAAACTATGGAAGTACTATTTATATGTTTATATTTTTCTCTTGGAGTCAAAGAAACTATGTATGTACACACAACCCTGTGAAATATGTAGTATTTAAATCAATTCAAATATTTTCTATCGAATTCTATATTATAATATTTTGATTGCCTTTGGTAAATATTAATTTTTTTTAAAACCTTATCTTGAGAAATATATAAAAAAATAGTGCCGAAATTTTTTTATCGTGTTTCAATTGTAAGTTATTGTATTTATATTCATTTTGTGAAATGCTTATGTGGATAAAATCATACCTCTCTATAAATTACCACTAGGAAATAAATTTTAGGTAAAAAATGCTATTAAAGAAACAATTTGAAATTTTCTATTCAATATAATTTAAAATCTTTTGTCTTTGCTCTGTTTATTATAAGAAAACTCTTTTGTCTTTGCTCAAAATAGTTTTTTATAATAATCATTTTTTACAAAATTAAAATTACAGGAAAATACATTCATTGAAATGTAAGTACAAGATTTTCTAGTTCAGATAAAATATGACTAATAGTAATAAAAACACAAAATAAAGTTATGCATAAACAAATAGCACTATAACGCAAAATGTCAAAAATGTCATTTATACATTAGGAAGCTCATTGAAAACAGTGAATTTATATTTTATAAGAAAGTTTGTGTTAATATTCACAATTTTATGTCGAACATCTTAAAAGCTTTTATGATTAGTAATAATTGATCAAAAAAGGTTATATACTATATATATTACATCACAAGATCTATAACTGGAAAATTAAAAATGAGCTTATTCAAATCAATATTTTAAACATTTAAAAAAAATAGTATTCTTCCTTTTACTTGCTTTTGAACTATCCTTAGTTTTTTGTGATTTATTTTAAAAATTGCTAATAAATTTCTTTAAAAAAATAAGGATTACCGATCCTTAAATTTGTTAATAACGGTATTGACTGTTTCTATTCGGTATTAAAAATTCCGGTATTACCGAGAGAGAAACAGTCAATACCGTTATTAATATTATTATTAAACTTTAACGTTTAAACAATCTTCCTTACATTCAGGTACTTCTAAAAATACTTTTATTGAGTTATCTACATCAACATTCAATAAGACAACTGTGTACAAAAACTTTTTTGCCCCATTTATTTATTCATTTTCATTCATTCATTATAGTGTTGAAAAAATATCTTAAAAATGCGGACGGTAAATCTTTTTTTTTGTAACAATAAACCTAGAAAAACATCGGAAAGACATATCGTCTTTCATCGACGTTTCTGGATGCCTCATAAGTTTTTATATTAAGAGCCAGAACACCGCTAATCAAATATATTCCTACATTACTCATCATTTCTTGTCAGTGCGTTCAAAATTGTAAATCTGTTTGTTCAAAATGTGACATATTTTTTTCTAAAAACAGATTTATGTGATTAAGATGTAATTTATTTATATATTTTTATTATTGCACATTTAATATTTATTTTAGAATAACTAAATTTATTTTTCTATTTATTTTCTCCTTCTGCTTTCAAGTAATATGGTGAACGTCATTTTCTTAGTTCTAAGCCATTGAGATATCGTTTTCTATGAATAAAATGTACGGGTTTGAAAAAAAAAATATTGTTTAATACCGGTAGTGTCGAAGGTCGATTTTGCCTCAATACCAGTTTTACCGGTATCGGTACTTGTGGTAAATTTTCTATATTTATCAGGTATAATGTAACATGACTTTTTGCTTAGTTACTCTGAAGTCGCCCATGAATATACCATTTTTTTTATTTTAGCAGCTTCAATATATTATATGTTTAATCTGCAAGTATTATGACATATGTATATTGTTGCTGCTGTAATTGATGTCATAACATGGACGTTTGTTTAGTGAGATAATTCAAAAGCAGAGTTTTCATTTATAACCCTATTTATGTATATATTGGAGTTGAAAGAGAATGAGATAACCTCGGAAAAACAAATATGATTAAAAATTAGTTTTTCATTGTATTATCATGAAAATATCAAAACTTATTATACTGTTATGTATTAAAAAATGATACTTTGGTACAAATTCAATGTTCATAAACATTTCTCAGTTTATTTATTGCTGTAAGATTTTGTCGACATGATTGACAAAGGAGTACCGAAAATGTTTTTACTAAATGAATACAATTTACTAATACTGTACTTAGATTTTCCCATAGAATCTGTAGGGTCAATGACACAAATTATGTTATATTTTTTATGTAGACAAATAGCAAATTAGGGGTAGGGCAGAACATTTCTAAGATATTGTTTTTTTTATATTTTTTTTTTAAATATGTAGTTAAACAAATAAATGCTTTTATTAGCGTGATTTGAATTTTTCAGTACTCGGTTATAGACCACATATTTAGATCATAAATTCGAGAGCTTTTTAAGCTTTTCAATATTAAAAAGAAAATATAAAATTGTGAAAAATCATTATTGTAAATAAAAAAGGTTTTTTATGTGAAAGTGTTAAGGGGTAGGGGGTTGTAATACAGGAAAAGTACTAACCGCGTGTGCCTGTCTCGCGCGCAGGGCTCCCCAGACGAAGAGGACGAGCAGCAGCAGCCGCCAGTGCGGCGGCGCCATGGCAGGGCCCAACTGGCAGGGCGAACGCGAAACGGTCGGCGGCGGCGCCCCCCCCTGCCGTCCCCCTCGTCCCCCAAGCCCCCGGCCCCTGCCCGTCTTCGCTGGAGGGGCAGACGCCGACGGACTCCGGAGTCGCCGCGTAGCGCTTGCGGCCGCCGCTCGCCGCAGCCATGGGGCACCGAGCGCTCAGGTACTTACCCCGACTCTGTCCGATTCTAACAGCGCGTACTCGTGTACTCACACTTCGTACTTTTCAGGCTTTTCACGGCGATCGCATGCTGTGTACTCGGAGCGCAAGCGGTGAGTCCTTTCAAACTTTTCATACTTCTTTAATGTATAAAGGACTTTTGTATTCACAGAAAACATATAAACGAAAAATTGTACAAAAGCAAACAACTTCCACAGTGTTCAACCGTATTTTTTTATATTTGTACAGAAAAGATACCCTAAAAGCAATAACTTCAAAAATATTTCTTAGAATATCAATAAAGGCTTTCACCCCGACTGTTTCCTTTTTTCAATATAAATCTTATATCTCGAGTGAATAAAAAAATATTACTGCTTTTTAAGAATAATTTTTTTCGAGATTAATTTATCGATTGATATTTCCCGGGATAGAATTCTTTTTCTAGGCTTTTAACATATTTGCTGTACGTGGTATGTTATTCACCAAATCCAATTTTAATTTACAACAGCTCAAACAACGAGCAACTGGAAATTGATTATGTATAATACGCATATACATTTTTATGCTCGATTTATCGATATCCTATGAGGCGTTAAGATTTTTAAGATTCTTATAAAAATATGTACATTAAGCGACGTATCTTAAAGTTAGTAATGAATTATTAATGTAGCGAACCATATTCTGTGCTTTTAATATATGGATTTCAACGTCCAATTGTCTCAAAATATCACAACCGCTATGTTCTCCCCTCTAGAAATTCCATCAATGATAAATAAATAAATATCTAAAGAGCTTCTAAATATTATTTCAAATATTCAGTATTCGCTAAAAAAATAATTGTGCTAATAAATTTCATCGTTACATCTTTACTGAAGTGAGAACTTCTAAAATATATCTAAATATTTCAATATTATCTTCCGTGTCTTTGCTTTCTATATTTTTAAATATAAATTTAGCAAATAGAATTTGAGGGATCTTAAAAATATTTTCGGTATTCGAGATTTATCTCACGATTGAGATTTCCCGGGATAGAATCCCTCTCCTAGATTTTAAACATATTTTCTTTACATGCTTTTATTTTAACCTGATTTTAATTTAATTCGTACTACGAGTAACTGGAAATTTGTTATACAGGCTTGGCCATAATAATGGGGCACCCCAAAAAAAATTGTTATATCTTTAAAAATCGTGAAAATGTTTATTTTAAGCTTATTTTTAATATTTGATAGGCCTACCATTAGCTTGAATTACAGCTGCAACCTTTTTTGGCATACTGTCAACTAATGACTTGCAGGTGGACGGAGACAATTTTCACCATTGCATCTGCAATTTTTCTCGCAGCTCAATTTTGAATTTGCAATTGTGTTGGGCAACTTTTCCTTTTAATTTTGCCCATAAACTCTCTATAGTATTTAGATCCGGTGAGTCTGTAGCCCATTCTAAAAGCATCAAAACCTTTGACGCAAATCTACCCCTGCTTTTTAGCGAAGTTTTTTTGCTGGAATCAGATGGTAGCGTGGTCCGTGTTTAATAATATTTCCAGTATGAATCCATTAAAGTGGAATCCAACATTGAAATATAAATGTCATTCGCAAGTGTACAGGCTTCCTACCCCTGCTGCTGCCATGCAGCCCCAGACCATAATGCTTCCGCCACGATATTTGCCTTTAGGTGCTACGCAATCAGCTAGATATTCTTCTCCGAGTCTTCGACGCACGTGTTTTACACCAGTGGTTGGAAAAACTTGTTAAAAAATTTGAATAAATTAGGTTTTTAATATATTTTTTATATTAAACAATTTTAATTTAATTAAGCTGGATTCATCGGACCTTATGACTTTCGCCTAATCTTCCAATCTCGGGTGTTTTCGGGCCCATTCTAACCTACAAGTTTTATTCATTTCTGAAAGTCACGGTTTGTGTAAGGATTTACAACCTCCAAGTCCCACATCGTTGAGCCTTCTTCTCCGTCTTTAGCTTCACTTAATTCGCGTTTTTTGTCATTTTTAAATGCTTATATAATATTCAAAATAAATCATTATATAAAAAAATATAATGGAAAATAAAGGCCGAAATTACGCAATTAAAAATAACGGTCACTTAAGAGAGACGGAACAATTAGACCTGCTTTTAAAATCAAAAATACCTAACCGCCTCATTATTATTTAACCCTGAGATTTTTCTTGTAAAGCCGGATAAGATGATTTAAAAAGTAGTGTATGAATATTTATTATTATCTTACTTTGATTATTAAATTATTATTATCCTAATTGATTTTTTCACTTTGTGTCCTGTTGAAATTAAATAACTTTATTTGTGAGCAATATTCGTTTAAGCAGTGAGTAAGTTGCCTTGTGACCAATATTCGTATGAGCAGTTGGCATGTGAGCAATAGTCCGTTAACCATTTTTATGATATCATAAGACGCTGAATGTGAGTATAAATGGCGTACTCAACAATTGCATTTTGAGATAGTTGGCAATAACGTCTATTAAAATGTAAAACGATATATTACTTAGCATCCTCCAACATCGAGTTATTGGATAGTTTGAATTTTGGAAATGCCATTTGTATTTTAGTCAATATTTAATATTCATCCGGCATATTTTAATCGCAGTGCAAGATTTTTTTATGTTCTGTTAAAATACAAACTTTCGGTCCAACTATAAATAACAATTTAATTTTAAAACAGACTTTTAATAGGTTACTGACCACTTAACAATGTCAATTTATTAAAACTATTTTTATAAATTGAGCATCGATATTACTTTATAATTTAAAAAAAAATAGATCTTCTGAAATTAATTACAACATTGTTAAACGATTTTAATTTAAGACTCTTTTTATAAATTATATTTTAATAAGATATGTCTTTTGTTTTACGCTTTAGGTATAATATATTCTTTGTTTTGTTGATTAATTTCGTACTCCTTCATTTATTATTATAATTTCCGCTAAATACAAATTTCGCTAAATTCTGTGCCTCTTTAGTTTGAAATATAAAATACGTAACTTTATTTTATAATTTAATAAAATTATTAAAAAGTAATTAATAAAAGTTACTAAACATTTTTTTAAATTAAATTAAATTCTCAGTATAGCGAATAAAATAGGCACATTTTTTCAAAATATAAGCCAAATTTAATTTTGAACATAATTAAATTTAAAATAATAATAAAAATAAATTGACTAACATGTATAAATGATTTATAGCAATTTTGGGACACTTGGGGAAGTTCCTCATCGAATTCTAATAATCAGACTCGAAATGGATTGTTTGGTGACCACGATATACCTGTTCAACCCAATAGCTACGATAGGTTTAACAAACCGCCAGGAACTAAAAATTGTACTACATCGAAATGTTTCGATTATAAATGCTATGCTGAAAAGGGCCATCAGGTTTGTAGTACTCACATTATAAACTATTGAAGTTCTTAAAATATTTAATTCAAAATTTGTTTTAGGGACCACCTGGACCCTCTGGTTTTCCCGGTCCAAAAGGGCAAATAGGCTTTGTTGGCCCTGAAGGTTTGATGGGACCGAAGGGTGGGAAAGGGGAACCAGGAAGGGAAGGGCCAAGAGGACCTAAAGGAGAGCGAGGGAAACGCGGAGTGCCTGGATACCCCGGTGTGAACGGTTTACCTGGTTTACCAGGACCGGCTGGACTGCCGGGAATCCCTGGTCGTCCAGGTTGTAACGGAACTGATGTAAATATGTTTAAAATAATTTTAAAATATTAAATTCAGACTTAGTATTACATAATATATCTATCATCAGGGACAACCGGGTGTGATTGGTGTATCTGGTTCACCTGGTCCTAGAGGAATTCCAGGATCTATCGGTGATAAAGGCGACAAAGGTGAATCTGCATACAGCGGTGACCACTTGAAGGGTAATAAAGGAGAACCCGGATTTGATGGAATTCAAGGACCACCCGGCCCACCTGGAGAAATCGGACCACCAGGCTCAAAAGGCAATAAAGGAAATCTCGGACAAACGGTAAATGAAATATATTTGATATTATAGTAAATATTAACCCTTTAGTTGCCAAAATCCGATATATCGGCTTTTGCTGTTTGTGGTGAAAATTCGACGTCATCAATCTAGAATGAATCGGATACATTTTTAATTAGCTATAAGATTCGGAAACGTATAAAAATTTTTCAGAACACATATTTTTTATTATGAAATAAGTTAATATTTAGGTAATTATCCCGAAAGTCTCGGCAACCAAAGAGTTAAATGTAATCTTATAAAACTATCTAAGTATTTTAAATTATTATTATGCAACTGTTATTTTAATAGGGACTACTAGGACCAAAAGGAGAAAGAGGGGCCAAAGGATCACCGGGTTCTTCTTATATTGGTGCTAAAGGAGAACGAGGCGACAAAGGAGCTAGAGGTCTTCCAGGATCTGGCTATGTTATTGGCGGAAATAAAGGTTTAATTCAAGGTAAACCTGGCGATCAGGGTGATCGAGGAGAAAGAGGCATACAGGGGGAGTTCGGTGAACAAGGTAAACCAGGGGCTCCTGGTGAACCAGGTACAGATGGACTAATGGGTCTTCAGGGCGAAAAAGGGCTACCGGGACCGCCAGGACCAAAAGTATTGTATAAATGCATATTTTTATAACATATTTTAAGAAGTTAAAATATAAACTTAATTTTAGGGTAGAGACGGCTATCCTGGACCTCTAGGATTTTCAGGACAAAAGGGCGACAGAGGACAGGATGGTTTGAAAGGATTAGATGGTCGACCTGGACAACGAGGACAAACTGGACAGTTTGGCGAAAAAGGAGATCGAGGCTTAAAAGGTACAATGGGAAGACCAGGAGGAGGAGTAGGATTAACTGGACCCAAAGGACCTCAAGGACCTCGTGGTAATCCAGGCCTGGTCGGTGTTAGCGGACGAGACGGTGAACCGGGACAGAAAGGAGATAGGGGCCCCGTTGGTCCAAAAGGAGGGCCCGGTATGCATGGATCCATCGGTATTGAAGGCATAGAAGGCGAAAAGGGTAATAAAGGAGACGTTGGATATACTGGACTACCAGGTTTTATTGGCGAGAAAGGCTTTATTGGTCCAGATGGACCAAAAGGATCAAGAGGAGCTTCTGGCGAAAAAGGAGAGTCGATAAAGGTAAAGGGTTAATATTCGTATTTTTTAATTACATTTAGGGTAAGAAAGTCTAAGCATCTCAGGTGGCGTTTGTCTTCAATTGGAATTTCGGAAAATATGCTGAATTTTAGTACATAGAAATTTAAAAAAAAAACACTTTTAATACTGCTCTTTTAGGGGATGTGGTAGTCGAGGAAATAAAGCTCAGCTGGATATATAACATTTATATATAAATTTTCACGCAAAACATTCAACGTTGCACCTGATGTTTGGCAAGTTACGCCGTCTTATTGGGACCACATTTTTTTCACGTCAATATCTTCGATTTCGTGTTAAAAATAGTTATCATGCGCCTATAGCGCTCACTGTTGATGTTACAGTCCGACCATCATCGTTTTCAAAAAAGTAAGGCCCAATGACGCTACCTGACCACAATATGAACCAAACGGTTACTTTTTGGGCATGTAATGGCCTCTCATCAATTATATGCGGATTTTCCTCGCCTCATATGCGGTAATTTTGCTTATTAACATAACGAGATAGGACGAAATGTGCCTCATCAGAGAAGATTTTCTTTGAAAAATCAGTTTCAACTTCCTGCTGTTCTAACATTTTAATCTTCGTAAATTTTCGCTATCCATGTCTTTGGGCTATGACGATGAAATTGGAAATGAAATGAAATCTTCCCGTAAATTTCGACTCACAGTTCATATAAAATTATTATTTCTGTAGAACAATTGGAACATTTTTAACGCGTTGAGTGGTGGTTAAGCGATCCATTTCGTAAATGTGTTGTTGCAAACTAACATTTGACACTGAACACGCGTGATTATTGACAGCGTCTGATCTAGTTCTGTATACATAGGAAACTCTAACAAGGTTTGCATTTAAATGTATATATTTTTTGAAACGTGTATGAGTATATCCAAACTCTGACTACTTCTAGCTTCTTTTAACATTCTACCATATTTTTATATAATATTTAAAAAAAATATCATACAATATTAATAATATAACTTAATACATTCATAATTTTAGGGAAGTAAAGGCACAGATGGCTTATCTGGCAGAGACGGAGAAAAAGGGCAAAAAGGAGACCGCGGTTCTCGTGGAACCACTGGTGCACCAGGTGATAGTGAACTTGGCATACCAGGGAGTCCAGGCTTAGACGGTCCCAAAGGCCTTAAAGGTGAAAAGGGTAGGCCGGGAAAACCAGGAAGTCAGGGAAGAAATGGTGAAAAAGGAGACATTGGTGGGAAGTGTTCAGATTGTAGACCTGGATCAGTCGGGCAAAAGGGTGAGCCGGGACTCGACGGAAGGCCTGGTGAACAAGGTCCTCGTGGACCAATCGGTTATAAAGGTAAATCTGGTGTAAGAGGATCAGACGGAAGAGATGGTGCACCTGGTTCACAGGGTCAACCAGTAAGTATCATATTACTTCGTATTTAATTATTATATAATATATATTGCTTAAAGGTACACTATTCAAAAATTATTATAAAATATTATTATTCCTGTATTATAGAATGATGTATTTTCTTTATTTTTTATATTTAACAGCTATAATTCGTTTAAATTTAATAATTGACTTGTGATTTCATACTAAGTATGTAGTTAGTTAGGTAAACTATATAATAACCATATATCAATATAGACTTACATTGTGTATCTTTAGATAAATAACTTATGATATATATATGATTAAAAAGTAATCATAAATGTTTGTTATTAGGGTGATCGTGGAATGATTGGACTACCAGGTCCAGAGGGACCACAAGGAGCTTCTGCTATTATAAGTGACAATCTTATCCGTAATTTAACGGGACCACCTGGTGAACGTGGTTTAAAAGGAGCAACAGGAGCCAGAGGGGAAAAAGGTTATAAAGGACAAGAAGGGCAACCAGGACGCACAGGTCAAATTGGTATGAAAGGTATTAAAGGTGATCAAGGATTGCCCGGTACATATGGACGTGATGGCATCCCTGGACAAGATGGATTAGATGGTGAAAAAGGTACATCAATTCATGGATCAAAAGGACACAAAGGAGATAAGGGCACCAAGGGCGAAAGAGGTGGCGTGGGATATATAGGAGAAAAGGGTGATGCTGGGCAATGTGCACCATTAAACATTACTCAGAAAACGGGAGATAAGGGATTTACAGGACCAACAGGTGCTACAGGAGAGCAAGGTGACACAGGGGAAAAAGGTGATATAGGTTTCCCAGGAGCAAAAGGAAATATGGGTATTCAAGGATCGCCTGGTAACACTGGTCCAGTTGGGCCGCGTGGTTTACCAGGGCCAAGAGGTGAAAGAGGCGAGCAGGGTATTATGGGCGGAGCTGGAGAAAAGGGTGCCGTTGGAAATAGAGGATATCCTGGTTTACCTGGAAGGCCAGGACAAAAAGGAGAAAAAGGATTATCCATCAAAGGCTTCCTAGGACCTCAAGGAATTAAAGGCGAAAGAGGAGAAAAAGGCTTACCAGGCTTGTATGGAAAACGAGGTTTAGATGGAGTAATCGGATTGACTGGCAACCAAGGAGAAAGGGGAGAAAAGGGATCTATCGGTATTCAAGGTTTAGATGGTGAAAAGGGATCGAAAGGTGATACAGGTCCATTGGGTCCAATTGGATACCCCGGTCAACCTGGATTAAGTGGACTAAATGGAGACAAAGGTGATAGAGGCGTTCCTGGTGATGATGGTGCAGCAGGATTACTTGGAATACCAGGTCAAAAGGGTGACAAAGGAAATACGGGAAGAGAAGGAGAAAAGGGCTATCAAGGAAGAAAGGGTGATAAAGGGTTTATTGGACCCCCTGGAGAATTCTGTTTAAAAGGTGCAAAAGGAGAGAAAGGTAACATTGGCCCGATGGGGCCAGAAGGACTTAATGGCATGCAAGGAATTCCAGGACTTATTGGTATGAAAGGTAAAAAAGGTGAAATAGGCCCCATAGGCGATTCCGGTGCGCCAGGTACTCCGGGTTTTAATGGATCTAAAGGAGATACGGGTCCCATTGGTTTTCCAGGACAAAGGGGAGAACCGGGATATTCGTCGGAAAAAGGAGTCAAGGGAGATACTGGTTTCCCTGGATATCCCTGCAAAGACGGTCTACCTGGAATAACTGGTAGAGATGGAGAAAAGGGCGATACAGGACTAGTGGGAATGAGTATACAAGGGGTAGCCGGACAAAAAGGTGATAAAGGTAGACCAGGTTTTAATGGTTTATCAGGAGAAAGAGGAGAAAAAGGAAATACCGGCAACGAAGGAATACAAGGCATGAAAGGTGAAACTGGTATTAAGGGAAATATCGGTTATCCTGGACCTCCAGGATTAGATGCAATGCCTGGCATACAGGGTGAAAAGGGAAACCCCGGATTTAGAGGAGATATTGGCGAAAAAGGAGATAAAGGATTTCCAGGTAGAAATGGTATTGATGGGTCAAAGGGCATTGTAGGTCCTGTGGGCCCTATTGGTTCAACTGGAATTATAGGCCTCAGAGGAGAAAAGGGTGATAGAGGGCCTCCCGGTGTTTCGGTGGACATTAAAGGGGAGAAAGGAAATCCTGGAGAACCCGGTTTTCAGGGAGAAATTGGTCAACAAGGTCTTATCGGATTACAAGGAGAACGAGGTGCTACAGGTGAAAAGGGAGATCGTGGTTTTACTGGATTACAAGGCGTTGAAGGAAGACCTGGAGCTAAAGGAGATAAAGGTTGACGGATTTTATACACTATTTATTTAAAAATATTTTAATATAATTTATTTCATTTTTTATGTTTTTAGGTAATGCTGGTCTTCAAGGCATATCTGGCCCAACCGGAACAACTGTTAAAGGAGAAAAGGGTCTTCCGGGAATTCCAGGTAAACCCGGTAGAAATGGTCCTCCTGGTCCTCCCGGAAATAAAGGCGACATTGGATTACCGGGTCTTCCTGGTTCAACTGGTTTACCAGGAAAATCAGGCTATGGACCAAGAGGTGACAAGGGTGAAAAGGGAGAAGAAGGTCCATCTGGCCCATCTGGACTTGATGGAGCGACAGGTCCAATTGGTCCTAGAGGACTTCAAGGAGAGCAAGGGGACAAAGGAGCTATCGGTGTCTGTGCACCGGGACGCAAAGGGTCGCCGGGTCCTCCAGGGCCTCGTGGTTTAGATGGATATAATGGAGAACAAGGGGAGAAAGGCGATAAAGGCGAAAGAGGATTTGTAGGAATTCAAGGATTCACGGGCGAAAAGGGTATCCAGGGCCGCCAAGGCTTTATTGGACTCGAGGGTAAGCAAGGGCAAAAGGGTGAACAAGGCTATCCAGGCATGCCAGGAATTAAAGGTGAAAAAGGTCCGCCTGGTTCAATTGGACTTCCTGGAATTAAAGGTGTACCAGGACGCAACGGCTTAAACGGAGCAAAAGGAGAAATTGGCCTTAGAGGCACTGACGGTTATCCAGGCAG
Source organism: Plectrocnemia conspersa (assembly GCF_051122295.1). Classification (NCBI taxonomy): domain Eukaryota; kingdom Metazoa; phylum Arthropoda; class Insecta; order Trichoptera; family Polycentropodidae; genus Plectrocnemia; species Plectrocnemia conspersa. The sequence goes on from NW_028277165.1 coordinate 18,443,552, forward strand.
AATGGGCGAAAAGGGTGACAAGGGAAATACTGGCCCTCAAGGCATACAAGGTTTTCAAGGACCTGTTGGTGACTCCGGTGAAAAGGGATTACCTGGTGTTTGCTCTGTACTTCCCGATTACTTAACAGGATTTTTATTAGTAAGGCATAGTCAGAGCGAACGAGTTCCACAATGTGAACGAGGAACAACCCTTTTGTGGGAAGGATACTCATTACTTTATGTCCAAGGAGATGAAAAAGCGCACAATCAAGACTTAGGCTCTCCTGGTTCGTGTATAAGAAAGTTTAACACAATGCCCTTCATGTTTTGTGACACTAACAACGTTTGCAATTATGCAAGTAGAAATGATAAATCTTATTGGTTATCCACTTCTGCACCACTTCCGATGATGCCTCTCGAAGAGAATGCTATTAGACCTTATATTTCACGTTGTGCTGTATGTGAAGTACCAGCTAATGTAATAGCAATACACAGTCAAACAGCAGACTTACCAGAGTGTCCGGCCGGATGGAATGATCTTTGGATCGGCTTCAGTTTTGTTATGGTTTGTACTAATTATTTTTATTTATATTATATATATTATATCAAAATAAAATTGTGTTCATTTCTCATAAATTTGAATTATCCAGCATACGGGCAGCGGCGGTTCAGGGGGAGGACAATCACTATCAGGCCCCGGATCGTGTCTTGAAGATTTCCGTGCAACACCATTTATTGAATGCAATGGAGCAAGAGGAACTTGTCACTTCTTCGCAAATAAACTTAGTTTCTGGCTATCCACCATTGACGATGGAAAGGAATTTTCTACTCCAGTAAAGGAAACCATCAAGAGCGGTACCGTTTTGAGCAAAGTGTCTAGGTGTGTTGTGTGCATGAAAACCACATAAAACTTTCGTATATACTAGATAAAAAAATCAAATTCAACACAATAACGTTGTGAACTTCTTTTCATTGTGTTCCAAAAATTTAGTAATCATTAAATCACTATAACTGACAAATTTTCAATATTTTTTACCAAGTAATAAAGACCATTTAACATATTACACATTGTGATATTTTATAATTAGTATTGTTTATATTAAAACAAATAATGGAAAACTGCTATTGTATGACAAAAAAGTATTTGCTATTTTCCTATGAGTTCATATTTGTTTGTTCATAGAAATGTGCCAAAATATTATTTAATTTCAACTCAAATATAATTTGCAATAAATATTTATAAGTTTTTTAATATAATAAATACTATGTGTATGTGTAGTGATTAAACGATTTTGGATTTTATGTTAAAAAGAAAAAATAAACTATAATTATTTTATAACTTACGCATTTATAAAAAAAAGCTGTTGCGACAAATTTAATTTTTAATGACGTAATTTTATATAGGTAATTTATTTTATATCATTTTATTTGTGTATTTAAATAGCAAGTTATAGATTTTATTGTAAAAAGTAATTTATAGATAAAACGAAAACTATGAATGCATTATAATGATTGTATTTGATGTTATGGGTATTTTTGTGTGAATGTATATATAAATGATGATTTAATATTCAATTTTGTTTCACTATGCTCATATTTTTAAATACATACACCTTTATGTTATAGATTGTTATTAAATTGCTCTTAAAATCTATAATGTTTTAATTATTACAATAAACAAAGAAAATAATATACACTAGTATTTAATATACATTTAATACAAACTATTGTGTTAAAATATTCCATCTTATATCAAAAATATTTATTATTAGTGACATCTCACGGAATGATAAAGCAGTAAATATTGGATAAACACTAATAAATACTTCTAATAGTTTCAATCGAATATCAATAGATGGCAATTGTCTCAATATTATTTAACCTTAAACATACTCTATTTTATAAATAAGTATATTTACTGATTATTTATTATTAGTCCGTATCTATCTTGCCATTTTTATATGGAGACCAACCGAATATTCGTCAAGTTTGAATTAATTTCCCTCTATTGAATTACACATATACAGATAGCAGTGGTGTAATGTTAAATTAAATAAAATATTAATTCACTGTTACTTGGCGATTTTTCAATACGATTCCTTGAATTGATGTAGTGCATTCCTATGAAATGAGTCTGCTACAGAACTCAGGACGTGTCATAATTTTTTATCCACTCTTACATTTGCTGAAGTGATAATAATGCATCACAACACTAAACTTTAAAATGTTGTAAGTATTTCGTTTTTCATATTAAAGTATACAAATATTGGAGGTTAAAATTAACTCATCAGTGCGTTGAAAGCACAAAAAAGCATAACAAAGCATAAAGCAAGGTTGCGAAATCTCTACCTATTCAAACTCTAACGATTATGTAAATGCTCTAATAAGAAAAAATACTAAAATAAGCAAATGCAATTACACCAAATAATATTCTCAACTATCTATCAATAGTGGGCGACCAACATAAGCACATACATTACGCATATCATTCAATTCATTCTAAATTTAGTTTCGACAAGGACAATGCGACATTTCCGACTTGGCACACAAGAGAGTTCATTTGAAATCGCAGCTAGTGAAGCGAGACTGCGAAGACCGAGAAAGCAGCCGCTTCCCCCTTCACATTATCCCTGGTCTAGCTACGACGTTTGAAATCTATAATTTAACTCAACCTTCGAAAACGACTGGACTCCTCGGACGTAAATAAGGTTATGATATAATTACGTGATCTAAAATTGTTCCATCGCAATAATAATTTAAACTATTTAAACTAAATAACTTTGCCTTATATAAAAATATTTTTTCAATACCTAGATCAAAACACTAGGTTTAAAAAATAGATGTGCTGTCTATCACCAAATTTCGATGTATAATATATAAAAATGTATTACGTGTATCCACGTGCAGTATATTATGTAGCATATGGCTCAAACTTCTCTGTCAGGAGGCGTTGCTAATGTATTTCATTAGTTTTTACCGTACTAAAAGAGACAATTGTTAACCATTGTATCTCTAAATAAGTGTTAACAGGAGGGTTCACAAAATTACTTAATATAATATGATGAATAGACCCGTGAAACGATACATCATCCGCTGTATCAGTGACAGATTTTAATTGGACATCGAGAAAAAATATTATATTTGCCATATTTAAGTTATAGTACTAATTAATAAAATACAATACCAAAACAATAAAAAAAATTCTATTGTAAAAATATAAGCATTATGATAATAATATGATCCTATAAATTCGTTACAACAAACGATTGAAGTTGATCACTTTTATATATTGCATATTATGATATTTGTATATAATATATTAAATACATACAAACATATTATAGATTTGGAGTCTAGTGCTTTATTCATTATTTAGTAGCAACATACAATATGGTAAAACCGTTACAAAGTACTTTAGTAAGTTACCGAACCGAAAATGTTTATAAATGTTGGTCTTCAAATTACGTAGTTCAACATGGCTTTTAAAAAGTAGTATAAATAAACAACACTCAGAAACACATATTTTAAGTGGAATAGAGAATTATATTTTACAATTCTCTACACATGGAAGCTAAATGCATAAACGCATTTTACAAAAAAAAAACATTTCTGAAATATCAGTTCATAAAACATGTATTTCATTATGATAATTAAATTTACATACTAATTTATGTTACTGATTTTCATACCAATTGAAATTACTATTATATATTATTAAGCATAATATATATTTGGAAAATGTAAAATTTACTGCGTGTGTATATTTTCCTTGTGTAATTTTTGCTTTGCATTTTTATCAGGGGTATTTTTTATCTCATTGGAGTTAATTTTCATTTATTTTTCAAGTATTTTAATGCATGTATAATACGAATATTATATGTATGTAAATTGCACACACTCGGGTGATTTAGATAAATCGTACACATAAAAATATGAGATTTGGACTATCGTAATACGTTACTATTTTTACTATTTGTTTATTCGTTTTATAAAATACGATTAACAGAAAAATTCCTAAATTAATCTTATAAATGTGTTAACATCGCTATTCAGAAGCCATTTTGAGATACTTCACAGTGCTCTGATAAATCGAACGACAGCCAGATGGCACGCGACAACCAATAGGGTGAAAAAGAGAACCGTTCCTCTTACAGCTTTCGTAAAAAGCATAGTCGACTACATTAAGAATGGCTGTCAAATTTCTTATATTATATAAAAAATGTATTTTCCTAAAATATTATGTAATACATTCCTATTAATCTACATACATTCTTAGTATGAGATACTCATTTATCCATGGATCAATAATTAATAAATATATTTTTCTCTTAATTTCTTCCAAGATAATCTTGAATTCAATCATCTCTTGTCACACTTAGATTAGTAAAATACTTGTCTTACTATTGTTGGCTTTGCTAAGTCATTAATTCAGTTCGGTTTTCTTTCCCTCGTCCGAGTTGCACTCAAACCATTCTCTAAAATTGCGTATTAATAATATGCGACGTCTGCCTATACTTCTTTTTCCGCTTATTTCCCCCCTGAATGTTGAGTTAATTTAGTTTGTATTTAGCTCTTCTCATAACATGACCAAAATATTGAAGCTTTTTTATATTGGTGTTCCGCAACACTTCTCGTTCTTTTGCCATACGTCGAAGGAATTAATATTCGTAATTCTATCCATCCATGAAATTTGAACGCCTATTGATCTATAGAAATACATCTATAAATCTACACCTCAAAGATCCTAACTTTTCGGATTAATTATAACGTAAGGTTCATGTCTTTCTTGCGTATTGGAGACTAGCAAAACTATTATATAACAACGAACCACGTGCATTCTTAGCTGAGGGAACTCTTAGAGAATAGGCGTTTCATTCTTAGAAATGCACTTCTTGCCATTCTTATCCAAGCTCTTACTTCTTGAGATAAGTCCCATTTCTCATTCATCAATGTACTCAAGTATTTTTACTGTGTGGTTCTTTCTATTGGTTGGTGTTTGTGGTGGTTACGTTTGATGTAGAAAGTTATTTTTTCGCTGCAATAATTTATTTAGTTTTACAAATATTCATCTTCAGACCATACTTGTTAACCTGCCTCGTTCATCTTTTTACCAATATTTAAAAATCACTGGCATACCTGTACGTATTACCATTCACCGGTATCCACTCATAATTATAAATATTTTAATTTATCATTTATTACTTTTACGATCACTTAACTTTTTCAATTTTTAAAATATGCATGCAGATTTGCATATAAATTAAATATTTGGAAATAAATTAACCGCGATTGAATTATTAAACTGATAGAAATAAAATTTTTGCTTCTTGAAACAACAAATACAAATACGTAACGGAAAAATTTGCGACGCACACCTGTTTTTGAGATGAGCGTTAAACGATAATAAAGAATGGGTCTTTCTTAATATTTTGTTTCGTTCAACGAACAAATTCTGCGAATTTTGGTCATAATAGACACTGCCGATAAACATTCTATTCACAAATATTTTTCGAATGCGGAAAGGATTTTTTTTAATATGCTGTTCAAGTTCAGATTGTTTCATTCTAAGATTTTTACAAATATTCTATCAATTGTTAGAATATTCATATATTATAGTTAAAAATCGGATAAATAGTTCGAATATTCGGTTGAGAACCCTAATCATGATACATATTTTTAATAAGGTGTTACAATATAATCATGATTTAGTAATAAACTGCAGCTGTTTTGGCAACATTTATTAAATAATTATATAACAGTTGATCACTTTCCAAATATGAAAACAATGATACATTTAAAGAATATGCTGAAATGGACAAAGTATTGAATGATGATTTATTTCGTAGATTTGCTGACTGGGGCAAAGTTGAAAACAGTTTATATATATGTTTATAGTAATGTAATATTGATTCAAAAGCGAAAAATGCAGTTTATACCTAGATAAATCTACACAATATTCGGTTCGAGGTTCGGTTTTAATCAAAAAAAAAAATGTATTTTTGTAGCATTTTGTTTGATACTGTTTATTTTTATTTGAACAAAAATAATTATTTAAAATATAAAAAGAAAACTATTTATCATTATTTAATTATAAATTAAATAAAATGAAAATGCCATAAGTAATGGAGTTTATTATATTATTATAAAAAAGGAGCACGCGGCAGACCCGTTGTTGGTCGCGTGCCATGCGAGTTATAAATACACAGGGGCATCCATGTAAATAATTTTTGCCTTTACAGCACTCTTCAAACTGTGTTGCGGGTGTCTACTCCGACATCCTAAATAAAGCTATGCATGTATTTTTAAATATTTACAGTTAATGTAAGTATATATAGTAGTATATATCATAAACAAATTGAACAAAATACTATTGACTAGTTTTAATAGATGTACGTAGAAATAATTTTATGTAGTGAAATATAAACTGATGTTAATTTTACGGTGGGTAAATTTTTTTAAAATGCATTTTTATTTTTAAAAAGTATATTATAATTTAATACCAAGATACCGTATAAGGTATATTACACTAAGCAACATCGGGTATAAAAAAAAGCAACTTAGCGGTGGGGTCTAAAATGCGACATATGGTGTGGGATCCTGCAGAGGAAGTGTGCCGATAGAAAGATTACAGTTAAGTCATTTTTTGGTTTACCGTTTTTAGGGACCATAAATTTTTAATCGAAAGTTCAACAAACGTATTTTTTCATTAAACAAAAAAAAACAATTTATTTTATATTTTAAACCAATTTTTTAAAAGTACATGGAAAAGAAGATGTTTATTATATTTACTAGGTATGTAAAATTAAAGCATGTTAACCCTCACATTATATTGTAAGTTTTATGCTTATTGTTTTGTATGGCTGCTGTACCCATTGATGTTATGGTTTTGAAATTAATACATACATTCAGCGCCGCTAAGAATAATGATTCCGGGCCTCATGACAAAAATTGCATTTTATATATTTTTAACACCGTAATATAATTTCTTGAATAAATAATAATAGGTACGAGTTAAACGCTCGTTATCGAGCGTTCCCACTACGACGGCGCCAACACGATTTTATTGCTTTTGACGTGAATTTTTGACTACTGAGAAGTGATAATTGTTTTTGCGCTTTCCTATTGACTAAAATTTGGTTTGAATATACTTTGATCAGCCCTCTTATATTAGAAGTCCATAGTTATATCGGTAAGGATAGCTATCATATTTTTAAAACAAAGTATAATATCGAAATGCAGACAAATTATAGAGCAATATGTGAGATGCGATGACTGTACTTATTCTTTCGCTTATTTGAGATGAGTTGGATTAGTGTGTATTTGGGACTTGAACTAATAAAAGTTCTAAATCTATAATTAGTTTCAGAAGTTTCATTGGGTTAGGTTTGGGTTTGAACATCAAATGTACGCTTCGCAACTGTCAAATTTCGTTTCATATACATTTTAGAGCAGCATATCAGTTAAATTATATTTTCGCTATTAAAAAAATATATATATATATATATTGATGAAAATATATTTGGAATTTACTAGTGAAAATATAACTTCACTAAAAATACACATTCACTGTAACATTTATACATCACATGTAAATAAATAATGATAAATATGTAAATACATATATTATAAAAAAATATAGAAAAATTGAAATTATATAATTTTACTAGCACCTGCCAGATAATTTATATTTTTACTGGTAAAAATATATATCTACTAGTGAAAATATATTTTGATAAGATTTTACTGAAATGACATATTTTAAAAAATATTTTCGGGATAGATTCGAGTCTGTTTTTTCTAGATTTTTTTAAGAATAGCCACATGAAACTGAATGTATTTTTTATTTATTTTACTGCATTAAATCTAATTGTCAAAATATCGATTATACAATCTATAAAAACATTAAATTTATTTATTAATTCAGCTGTTGATTTTTCACTATTTCTTTGCTTCTTCCTAAGGTTGTGATCTGAATTTTTAGATCGAATACCTAAATTTACTGCTAGTAATTTACATTCGTTGAATATTTCCTCTCGTGTCTAATATTTTTTAAACGTTTAAAAAGCAATAAAGTCAACAATAATTTGCAAACAAATTTTTATACAAACATACTACCCAGAAAATGGGTGCATTTGAAGGCAATGTTCCGCTCCTTTTATTTCTTGTATGTATAAAAAGGGCTGAAGGAACATATACCTGAAATACAACAGCTCAAACAGTTGTAGATTTATTGTTTGAAGTTGATTTTACTTTTTTTTTGGAATATTACCCCTCTCCTCCCACCTCTCGGCAGTCCTGCATACATTGATAGAGAATAAATGTTCCTTTAATGGAAATTTATTAAATTTATAAATGCAATAAAGTAACAGTGAAAATAATATAGTACATTATAGTGTATAATAAAATAAAAATGTAAAGAAAAAAAGCGCGCGTCAGCTTGCACCAGCTATGCGCAACGGTTCTGAGCGCGCCCATTGAAAACGCCTTCCATTGAAAGGTGTTCACTTTCGTTATGGGCTAAAATCCCTAATTAGGTTAATAGTACACTCCTTTTTTCCACAAAATAAAAGAGGTTCCTCTCTCTCTCTCTCACTCTCCTCAGAACTCCTTTTCAGGCGAGTCACGTACAGACAAGTGGCCGCTAACATAAGACCTCACTTGTCTGCAATTACCGCCTTTAATAACTGTACAATCCTTGTTTCTGAATTCGAAATATTTTTTTCATATGTAGTTTAATCAACAACATACTTTTTTAGGTCTATAAATAGTGTTTCTCGATAAATTCAATTTTACATCGTATTTCTCGAGAAAATAATTGCTAATTGTATGAACATATATACATATATGACATACATTAGGTAATCCCGAAATGAGTGTCGTTTTTAAATGAAGCAAAAAATCAATTTAAAATATTTATTTTATTGATTAAAAATATAATTTAATTCTAAAAATATAACCTTCTCCCTCCTCTCGATCAATTTTGTAATACCATTAGCATGTTGGAGGCTTTACTGCAAAGTATACCGATATTTTTCACATTTTATTTTTTTCCATTAAGTTTTGCATCGATCGAAATAAATGGTAGTCGGAAGAGCAAGGTCTCAAGAATAAGATGGATGACATAAAACCTTTCAACCAAGTTTCTTGATATCATCGAGAGGCAATTTCGCTACATGGAGACACGCATTGTCGTGTTTTAGTACTTTTCGACTTCTGTTAACAAGTACAGGCTTTTTTTAATTCTGCTTTCATTTCTGCAAGCAGCACATCATTTTTTATTTTTGCTGGTCTTCCACATACAGGACTACTTAATAACGTAATTTTACGTTCACATTTTTAATACAACACTTTTATATTTTCCCATATCTAATGAATTAGTGGGTTAGTTTGGTTACGCAAAATATTATTATAGTATTTTCTGGTATGAAAATTACAATGTTATTTTATTGTTATTATGAAATATTTTAAGATTAGTATAAAAATATGTATTATATATTATTTTTATAGCTTTATTTTGTTAAATAATTTAGTAAATAAATAGATCAACCAAAATATATAAAGCATAATGTAACTAGAAGCACTAAGATTGCCTATCATATACTAATCACATTTATAAATTATTATTGTTTTTCGAAACTGTCTTATTTAAAACCAATACTAATAAACCCTAAATAAATATTTCGATTAAAATATTTACCATATTATTATTATTATTCCGTAATTAAAAATCAACCACACACGCCGCGCGAAAACCGTTTTTAATTAGGTGCCTCGTGCAATAATTTTCTCGTGTTTTTTCTTAATTATTTCATTTTCATCTCCTTCCTGCTACACCTGTACGCTATTTGTTTCAACTTATTGAAGGTCGTAATAGTCGTCATTGCGCATCACCGAAGGCTTTCTTTGTCGAGGAAATAATTTCGCGCGCGCATAACAGGTAGGCTCATTGTTGGCATAACCCTTCAAATCAATTAATTGCAAATGTGAACCAGATATTTAAATATCGGCAGTACAGCATCGCCGGCAGATGTTAATGTGTCCTCGTCTGTCCTCCTTGTCTTGGTTGATCAGGTGGAGGAGCAGGCGCACCGGAATCCAGCGGTCGACAACCGTTTTTCTGCGGACACTTTCACTGCCACAGACCGTTGATTTTTAACTGTCGTTTATTAATAATTATAAACCATGGATACAGACAAGTAAGCAGTTGCCTAGTTACCGAGCGTTTTGATCACCACATATCCTTGTGATGATCAAAATACACATCAAAGCGACATTGCCATAGCTCACATACTGACGGCAGTGTCTTAAGTAGCTTAAAGACAGCTAACATAAGTTCGAGAAACGAAAGTTGCTTAACTTCTAAAGAATAAGGTTGTGACAAACAAACTCAAATATTTTTCGAACGCTGATATAGACTACATTGACTTGGTTTTTTAAATCAATATATTTTGCATTCGTTGAGTACAATAGATTAGTGCCCAAGAAATGACACGGACGAAACCCTTTTCGTGGATTGAGGTGAGCACCAATTTAAATTAGCAGAGGGCAAAATGTATCGCCTATTTGGAATTTGTTTGTCTTCACTTCTGGTCTGTCGTTGAATTCGCTTAAGTTAAAGACGCACTGTATTAACCTAAATATTTTTAAAAAAAAAGTTTTGCATATAAAAATTCCAGTATAATTATTCTACATTAACGCGTGCTCGCTCGCCAAAGGTTTCCGATTGCTTCCGCAAAAGACAGGTGCGACTGGCGCGTGCTTCGAAAGCGCACATATGTGCGCTTTTTAAAAGTGCATTTACATAGCGATTGTACGCACTCGCGTGCGTCTTTCACGCTCGCCACATTTATTAAATGTATTGAATTATCTTTAAGTTCATAAAACACATTGCAAAGTTCAGGTAGTAATAAAGAAGAAGAAAAAGAAGAAGAAAATAACACAAGATGCTTTTAAATTACCTTGGAATTTGCAAAGGCAATTAACACTTATGGGGATAATATACATATATTTATTTAATATCATTAAAAGAGCAATATTTTAAATAATTTCATAAATATTTTGTGATAAAGATCGCATCCTACAAAATAATTGAAGATGTATCTATGGATATGTAATGTATGGATGTAATATTTTTAATAGAAAAACCTAGCACTTTATCGAGGAATTTATTTTTTCTTCAAACCCATATATTGCTTCAGATTTTTATTAAAAAGTACACTTTTTAAATAAAATATTTGTTGTAAAAATATTATAATTATTCTACGTTTAAAAAATGACACTGACAAAATTGGCAAAAATATATCATAATTTATGCTCCGCGTGTTTTTCTCCTTACGCAAAGTTGGCTATAATGAGACACCGTGCTTTCTTTTGCATTGTGATTGCATCTGGTTTTAGATAATAATCTTAATGTTTGGTGCGTGTTGGTCGCCGGTTGATAAAGTTGACACACATATTTACGAGTATTATAACTCATCGACAGCGACTTCATACGCTTTTTATTCATAAACGAAATTTCGCAATCCTTCGTGTGCCAATAATAATTGTTTAATTAAATGTTAGCAATCGAAAATGCTTTACGATTACGACTGCTAGTTAAAATGTAACTTTAAACAGTTTTTAGCAGATGTTAACTATGTACATATTTGTCCAATATGAATGAATTAAAAATGTAGACATATTTGGTAGCAAGGATGACAATATTGAATAGCATGACCCCAATTATGATTTTGTGGGGTGAAGTCTAATAAAGTGTAGTTGTATAAAATGTGTAATAATAGGGAAAAATCCTTGCTCAATGTTCAAATGGGGGAATCACTCAAAAACCCAGTTTGGTTTAATTATTTGTGAATCCTGTAATGCGAAGGGGGTATATTTCAGATCATATGAATTCTACAGTAAATAAATTGCAACGATATTAAATTACATGCTTATTATATTTTCTCTTAAATACATTTACATCAACTATTATATATTGGCGGATTTTTGGTTCAATCGTTATAATATATATGTTACACTACAGTACATAATGACTAGACAAAGTATGCAATAACTATGAATTTATTTAAAGCTTAAAATTTCACTATATTATGTATGCTTTACCTAGTGCGTGTGTGAACTCTCAGATGTGAGCGAGTTACATCTTCAACGAACAAGATTTTACAAACGAGCGTGTTTGACAATCAATTGTAGCAAGCGACTAATCGTAAAGCTAATAATTTAAAAAATCGCGTTTGACAGGTTAGATGCGAACGAGCGTTGGTCAGAACAGTAAACACCCCATGAATAACTCTCTGCAACGAATCTACTTAAAAAGAGGATGATACAAATTAGCAACAAGATTTAAATTACATACAAGGTTTAAAATACAAAATATAAATTATTTAATTTTGAATACTTTGATAAACACCAAACAGCGAGAGCATACAATAACTAGTTACATTGCTCATAAATTATTCTGTGCGTACTGTAACTAAAGTGTTTGTTAATATATACATCTACTAGTTATTGTATGCATTTTTTTTAATTCAGACATTAGCTGTAACATTGTGTATATTACAATTTAATATTGTTTTACTTGATCTTAATTTTTTTCTGAAATAAGACACGATATTTTATTAAATTAAACTGCTAGCTCTTAAGGAAAAAATATGTCATATTATTTGAAAAAATAAATACCTTAACCAAGATGTTTACTTTTATCAAGAAAAATCAGTGAGCAGTTTCTCAAAACAATATTATTATTTTTTACTACATATAAGAATATCTTATATAATATGTAGTAAAAAATATGTCTGGCCTATCTCGATTTTAATTAATCATCACGATATTCATCCGTGAAATTAAGAAAATCTTGGTAAACGTAATCTGTGATGATCGATTGGAAATAAAATTATATAATAATCACTAATTCTGATCTACCAGACACGAAAAAAAATAAAAAAACACTAAGGTCCAAATGGGATTTGAAAACAGGTCTTTCAGATCAATAGTCAGCGACTTATACCACTTGTCTACCGTGTTGTTTCTTATTTATTTCAATCGATTCCTTGACCCAAAAGTTTGCCCGCCTATAAATATATATTAGAGAATATTATATACACACAATAATAAATAAGTAATACATATTTTTTAAAACTAGTATCATTCGGTATATAAAACGCTTTATAATGTAAAATAAAATAAATATCTCTGTTTTAAGTGAAAATTACGTAATTTGCAATTTTTACTATACTTAAATTGTCTCAATAAAATCAACAAAAAATAAAATAATCTTAACGGCTTAAATCTATAAGACAATTCTATGTGGAACTTGTCAAAAATTTTACGTCGCATCTTTAAAAAAATCGCAAAAATTTATGTAAATTAAAAAATCACGATTTTTTTACAAAATATTGTTTCCACCGCTGAATAAAAAACTGAAGCTATTTCAAAGAGTCTATAAAACCAATTTAATTTACCAATTCAATACCGAGTCTCCAAGGTTCAATTTTAAGTGTGTACCTCACAGAAATTATATCACCGCTTTATTCGCTGACGACACGAAAATTTTATGATTTTATAAAAATTTCCATTGAGCAGTAGATAGACTTCAAAACAGAATAAAAATTATTTAAAAATGGTTAGACGAATAATTAGTCACTGAAAATCTCACTAATAGGGTTTTCCCCAAAAAGAAAAAAGCTTTTGGTGTCGATAAATTAGTAAAAATAAAAATGAATAACAATTTTCTTGACGCAAAATACAGCAAAGTAGCCAGGACTTACCTTAGAACAACCAGAGGAAAACAATACCCTCTATTTTGTCGCAAAAGTAAATTAAATATTAAAAACAAATTAAATATTTTTAATTAATCCTGCAATTTCGTACGCTCCCCCCCCCCCCCATTCGGTATACATAATAAATACTCATAAGTACCCAATAAAACTTCAGTTACATCAAAATATTTTGTTAAGAATCATATCAAATGCTTCATGGTTTTTCCGCTACTCAATGTTACACAGTGATTTAAAAATATATACCCTAACGGAACACTTAAATTGAACCTAAAATACCGCGAGAGAATTAAAATTAAAAAAATATTTATGGGGAATAGCAATTAATATTTTTTTTTAATACTAATAATAAAAAAAATTGTCAATAATAGTCTTTCATTATCTGTAGGTACTATTTATCGTATTGCAGGGTTTTGCTCATTATTTTCCACAGTGGTTTTTATTATTTTATTATAGATTAAATAATCAAAGTAAGTTATATTTTTGATTTTAAGACATCCGCATAATTTATTATAAATATTATTATTTTTTTATTACTATTTTTTCAATACTAATTGTAACTGTCAATTACTAGCACGCGTGCCAGGGGAGAGCCACGAGCCCACCTGTCGAGAAAATGATGCGCCGCTCATCGTCACGGTACATGACCTCCGCCCTTTTGGGGTCGTTAATTGTACCCCTACCTTGATATGGATTCAAAAATCAACGGATTTTCCACGCTGGTCGGCATAGCCAAAAAAATACTATTTAAACATTTTTAGTTAAGAAGCTGAATTAAAAATGAAACACTTTCTCTCCACGCAGGTTTATTATTTTGTCTTTATTTTTTCTAATGTACATCTTAATTTAATATCGGTAAATTAGGATTATATAATAATAATCTGCATTATAAAAAGCAATGATAGGCATCTATATAAAATTGGTTCAAGCACGTAAAACGGTTCAAAAGCAGCCCTGACTTTTTACAATAGCACAACTGTTATCTTCACCCCCCTTTGAATTTTAAGGGGACACTTAAGCAAACGTGAGGGCAAGCTGACGCTTCTCCGCCACCCGTCGTTACGGATCGCTACTTTTGCCATGTTACTAATCTGGTCGATTTCCAGTACACCCTGTGGTTTTTACAACGTTTAATGAACGGCACGCGTCCACACCGCAACTGTAACGTGATGTAAAATTGAGCTTTCTGTTGAATTCACGGCTGAGTTATTTTGATTCACACTTAAGAATTAATTCAATTTTAGTTATTCATAAATTAAGTAATTAATAAAAATGTAGAAAGATATGCTAAATAGCTCTGTAGAAACAACATAAAATTGTATTAATAGGTGCAAAAAAGAGATGAGATTAAAACGATTTTAAAAAATCATATTAAAGATAGTCGAAACATATCGATTCAGTAAAATTTACTTTAAAATAAAATATTCTCGCATTGTATACAAAAAAATCTTTAATCTAATATTTATTAATTATTCACATTGTTAAATGCATTAAGATAAAAAGTTGGTTTAATCAAATATAATATTATTTATTTGTAAATGCAGTAAAGATCTCACGATAAAAAAATTTTATATGAGATAAATGCAGTTTTAAATATATTGATAGTTATAAACCAAATGTACCTATATATAGATGCGAATTAACATAAATTATTTTAAGAGATATGTGCATTTAAATAAATAATTTATTCCATAAAACGAATTGTATGTGCATTTATGTAAAGTTAATCTTCGGAAAAGAATTCATTGCAGAGGTGAAGAATTCATTCATGGGGTGTTCACTATTCTGACTAATGCTTCCTCGCACCTAATCTGTTCAACAATAATGAACAAACAATTATTTTTATGGAAAAAATATTTTATATATTTCTCATTTAAATCGTTCTCTTTTTATATTGAATAGCTATGATTAAATTTTAAACATACATCTAAATTATTTTGTGCAATGTAAGTATCAATTTCTTAATTTGATAAAACCCTATATCTTCAAAAATAGCTAACGATATTATTATGCAAGACTTACATAACATAATAGCAATTTCTTTTGAAACAAATCTTCCACAGATTTACGAAACAGAACAATTATTTTATCCTTCAGAAAAATAAATACGCAAAAATTAAACCTAAAACTCATTTATGACAAGAAATTGAAACTATATATAAATTATTTTTGCAGATATATTTTTAGTCTCATCGAAAAATTTAGGTAAAATGCCCTTTTTCCAGTTTTTGTTGTAATAAAATCTGTTTATTTGAAAGAAAATTACATATATCCAAAGTATATTTTAACTAAAATTTGACAAAACTGTTTTATTTTGTATTAACCTTTCTCAATCAATTTATTTAAATATATAAATAATCAGTAATTATTCAATTGTCTATTTGTTGTATTAAATCATCTGTTTTTTAATTAAATAGTTAGTTATATTTTTAACGTATGTGAGTATTTTTCCCAGAAATTCTTCAATATAAAAATTGCTACGCAATAATTAGAAACCATTCGTTATTATTTGTAGTGTAATATTCTAAATCTTTTGATTTCTAAGATCACCAGTAATCAGCCGGAAAAGATGGTAACAATTCATTTTATAAGCATATATAGCTTACTACATATATAGAGAAATGTATATCAAGTGTCATAAAGGAGCAAAAATAATGTTCTAATTCACTTAATGTAAAATCTTTTATTTTCATTTGTTGTCTCTAATAAATATTTGAATTAATTATTTACAGTCGAAACAACGTCTAGCGTTCGGCCTCCGTTCACAAATCCCACTCTGATTCTCCTTTTTACCAGTGGGTCGGGCCTATTTATACAGTTACATAAAAATTGAGAAATATCCTACGATAACATAAACAATAATATAATAATATATATAAAAGGATATTTAAGTGATAACATTATCTGTATATTTATAACACCTCCCCCGTTAAGAGTAAACATACGAGTGGCGTTTTGTTTACGAAAAATATAATACATGTTAACAATTATTATCACTGGTCAATCTATGCCACAATTCGAGTTATCCATTTGTCTGTTGTAATGTACAAAATTTAGAATTGTAGGTGAATGTATGAGTTGTGTGTGTGTGATAAGTTATTTTATTGTGAAAACATATATATATACACTGCAGCTGTCATTAGCCTACAGTTGTTTAAATATCTTGATAACGTATATTGAACGGACTACTTTTGAATGGTTCGTCTCGAGGTTTGAATACTCGGACTACTTAAAATTTATACATGAAATATATATATAGTAATAAAAAGAGAATATCATCCTTAACTTCGTAGGTTCTGAATGAATTTGAATCGTTAATGAGCTATTTTTACTCTATCCGTATGGACTTTAATTATTTTGTTTTTTATTTTAATTGTAATATTTAATGGGTTGTTTACTTTTACAACTTCGTATGGTCCATTAAAATTGGGTGATAACTTTTTTGATCTATTTAATCTTGTTGCGTTATTGGTTAGATATACTTGATCGCCTACTTTAAATGTTCGTAACCTTTTGTCAATGTTAAAATTTTCTTTCGTTTTTGCCTTTGCTTTAATTAAATTTTCTCTAGCCATTTCTCGCGATTTACATAATTTTAATTTTAAATTATCGGCGAAGGAATCATAAGTATATTTGAATTCAGTTTTGGTTAAGGTTGACGGCAAGTTTGGTGAATTACCAAAGATTAATTCGAATGGTGTGAACTTCGTTGCAGTGTGTGGAGTAGTATTATAACTGAATATAGCGAAGGGAATCCAAAGATCCCAATCTGTTTGTTCTGGAGAAATATAATGCTTGAGATAGTCCTTAAGGGTACTATGACTTCTCTCTAAAGCTCCATTGGATTCTGGGTGATATGCTGAAGTTTGGATTTGCCGTATTTTAAATAATTTTGAGACTTCTTTTAGAATATTGGAAGTAAATTCTTTACCTTGGTCGGTAAGAATTGAATTTGGAACGCCGTATTGGCATATGAAATTGCTAGTAAATGTCCTTGCGATTGTTTCGGCTTCATGATTTGGTATTGGATATGCTTGTGTATACTTTGTCAAATCGTCTTGTAGTGTTAGGATATATTTATTGCCATCCTCGGTTAGGGGTAATGGTCCTACTATGTCTAATGCGATTTTTTCAAATGCACATTCGCTAGTTGTGGTTATTTCAATGGGTTGCTTAATCTTTTGACGGTATACTTTGTTTGACTGACAAGATTCGCATTGTTTCACATAATTTGCGATGTCTTTGTGCATATTTTGCCATTTAAATTTAAACTTTATTTTATTTAGCATCCTATTATAACCTGCATGTCCTCCTATAATAGAGTCATGATATTCTTTTAAGATTTCATGGATTTGATCATGTTTGGGTACAATTATTTTATTTGAACAAATAGTTATTGTGACTTTTGAATTTCTAAATATGTAATTAATCATTAGTTTTATTTTTTGCCATTTTAATTGGTCTAATCCTGAACCTAGGTGAGGTATTGAAATTGAATTAATATCGTTTTTTCTTAATAAATTTCGTAAATTTTGTAATGTTCTAAAGATATCCTTATAAGAGGGTTTTTCCCAAAAGTTTCGTTTGGTAATTAAATGAAATACTTTAAAATTTCCTTTGTCTGAGATTAAAATATCTCCTACTGTTCTGGAAACATTAAAAAGTTCGTCGTAGTTTTCTATTTGTTCTTTAATTTCGGCTGCTATTCCTTTTGACATTTCTAAGTCAGCTGATATACAGTGACCCAGATTGTCTTTCTGGTCGAAGAGACTTTGGCCTATTTCTCTTAATTTAAGATGTGAATCGGTCGATGAATTTTGAAACTTGAGAAAGTTATCGTACGATTCAAATATTTCGTCATTGGGAATACTGATTTCTTTATCTCTGTTGGGTATCTGGTTATCTTTTGTTTTATTAAGAAATACTAATTTGTTAGCTATCGGATCTATATTTATTCGTGATAATGCATCAGCATTGCAATTTTGTTTTCCTTTTTTGTATGAAATAGTATAATCAAATTCTTCAAGTTTGAGACGCCATCTTACAAGTCGTGAACTTGGATCTTTGCAGTTCATTAACCAGACTAATGGGCGATGATCGGTAATTATTTGGAAAGTTCGTCCGTATAGATATGGACGAAAATGTTGACATGCCCATACTATTGCGAGTAATTCCTTTTCAGTCGTGGAATAATTTATTTCTGCTTTGTTGAGTGTGCGAGAAGCATAAGCTATCGGAAGATCTTTGGTTAGGGTTCCTTGAGATAGGATTGCCCCTATAGCAGAATTTGAAGCGTCAGTTGTCAGGGTGAAAGGAATTGTAAAGTCGGGATATTGCAATATAGGTTCGTTAATTAATGCGTTTTTAAGTGTCTCAAAAGCGTCTTCTTGTTCGTTTGTCCATTTAAATAATACGTCCTTTTTTAATAAGATAGTTAGTTTTTGTGAGACTTTAGAAAAGTTGAGAATAAATTTTCGATAGTATCCTACTAATCCTAGGAATGATTTGATATCTTTAACGTTTTGCGGTTTAGGATAATTCTTTATACAAGATATTTTAGAAGGATCAGGCTTGACGCCGTTTTGAGTAATGACGTGTCCTAAATATGCTACCTCATGGCGCATAAACTCGCATTTATCTGCTTGTAGTTTTAAATTATGTTTATCTAGTCGTTTAAAGATTTCGCGAAGTTTGTTCGTATGGTCAGTTATAGAATTTGCGAAAATCACGATATCATCCAGATACACAAAACATTTAATGCCTTGCAATCCAGTTAGTACACTGTTCATTAATCGTTGAAAAGTTGCTGGTGCGTTTTTTAATCCAAAAGGCATACGTGAAAATTGATAATGACCCGTTGGGGTTGAAAATGCCGTTTTATCTGAATCTTTGTCATTCATTGGAATTTGGTGAAATCCTGAAGCGAGATCTAGGGTTGTGAAGTATTTTGAATGTCCTAGCTGATCTAGTATTTCACTTATGTTGGGTAAGGGGAATGCGTCACCTACAGTTACGTTATTTAATTTGCGGTAGTCTATCACGATCCGCCATTTTTTAGTTCCAGAAGCATCCATTTTCTTGGGGACTACCCATAGTGGAGCTGACCATGGAGAAGATGAGGGTTTTATAATATTTTGGTCTAACATCTCTGTAATTTGTTTGTCAACTTCTTTTTTATGTACCTCGGGGTATCGGTATGACTTAGTGTAGATGGGGATTTGCGATGTTATCGGTATCTCGTGGGAAATCGTGTTTGTTTTGGATAATGGATCATCTTTTAAATGAAATACACGATTAAATTCAGAACATAGTGATATAATAGAATGGGATTCCTCTTTATTAAGATGTGCGACTCGAAGTTGTTGCACTACTCTATCGTTACGTGTTATATCTATTTTGTCACTTTTTTGAAAATAAAGGAAACTTTTAGTTTCGTCGAATGGTTCTAGAATTATGTTAGTATTTGTCAGCTTTACTTCTTTATCACTAGAATTAAGTATTGTAGCATAAGCTTGGGATTTTTCATTTACAGAAGTAATGGCTCGCGACAAATAGACATCAGGGAGTAATTCTGTTTCAGGCAAGATTCCTGTTTTTATTTCCGGATTTAAGACATTTAATAAAACTATTGTTTCAGTTCTAGGGTTTAACGTAACTTGTTTATCATAATAATGGTGTAGAATATTTAGTCTCTTATCTCTAACGAGTAGGTAATTATTTTCGTAATCTATTATTGCCTTGTTTGATTTTAAGAAATCGTTTCCTAATATTCCGTCCAAGGGAATGTTTGTTTGATTAGGTGCGATAATATGAGCTTTATGACGAATTATATATTCATCGAAAGGGAAAGTCAGTTTGATAACTCCTAATGTTTTTGTTGGGTTATCAGAATTATCTATACCACGAAGGGTTACTTTTATTGATTCGTCGACTATATCTTCACTTTCTAATGAGTTTAATTTTACGATTGATATATCCGCTCCGGTATCGATAAGAAATTTAAGAGGTCTATCTGCTTGATAACAATCTAAAGTTACAAAAGCGGTTGTATTTTTCAATGTTAATATTCTGCCTTCAATGTTTTTTATATTCCGGGACACGGCAGCTGTCTCGGAATTCATGGAGTTTAAATGATCGCGACTTTGATTAGATTGATTTTTACCGTATTTTTCATTGTTATATATTCTAATTCTACATTCGTCAATCGTGTGGTTATTCCTTTTACAATAACGACAGAATTTTGATGGATTTTTACTCGCGCTAAATTGGTTTATTTTTCGTTCTTCTTTGATATTTATGTTATTGTAGTTATTTTGGTATCTTGGAAATCGGTTATTATTATTTCGACATGTAGAAGCATTATGTCCGCGTCGTTGGCAAACGTTACATATTAAGGGTGAACTGATATGCATTTCTCTGAATGCGGTTAGAAACTTTTCTTCTTCTAATGCTGTATTAGAAGCTTCTGAAAGAGTTTTAGGTTTCGTAAGTCTAACAGGAGTTGAGAGTTCCGGATTTAATCCGAATATGAAAGTATTTAAGGCACTATCTTCTATTTGTTTAATACGTCCAAATATTTCCTTTTTATCTATAACTGATAGCCTTATCGATCCTATTAAATTGTTAGTACAGATTTCTACTTTTTGGATGAAATTTATGACTGGTTCTCCTGGTTTTTGTTTACAATTTCTAAGTTCGTATTCTAGTTGTGATGAATGTTTATTTTCTCCGAACGAGGAGATTAAAAACTCTTTAAATTCTTCGTAAGAATCATATTGAAAATTCGCTATGGAATATTTAGCTTTGCCTGTGACATTATGAATTATGTATTTTAGTAAAATTGGTTTTAGTTCTAAGGAACAGAGGTTTATCGCTGTGTCACAGTCGTAAATAAAAGGATAGAGATCTTTTTGATTTCCATCGTAGGTAGGTATGAATTTCATTAGTGTATCGAGAGATAAATTGATTGATCCATGATTGGAGTTGTTAGTAACTATTGGAGATGTTGGAATAGACATTTTTGATTATGTGGTTATGTATGTGTGTTATGTGTAGATTAATATGAGATCAGAATGTATCGGTATGTAAATAATTTGGACAACCCGAAAATATAGCAAAGATAGACTCACAGTACTACGACGTTCTTGAACATCTTGTCTGGTGTGATGAGATCTTGCTGGATTCAGGGGTAGAACTTCCTTCGTCGTTGCGTTCGCTCAATCAGGGAATCTTCCGTCTGCCGAGTCTGCTGCTGTCGCGGCTTTTGCTCGTGCGGAATGTAGTCTTCTGAGGGGCTGTGCTGGTATGAAGGTCTTCGTTTTCTGAGTCTGCTGCTGTCGCGGCTCTTGCTCGAACGAGGTTTCTTCTGGGAAGTTGTTGATTCTCTCTACGTATTTCGTTTGAAATCGAAGGCTGCTCGTCTCGGGAGTTTCCTTCACGCAGATGTCCGTATGGCTGCTTTACTCGTCTTGGTATGGAAATCGAAGATTTTACGTCTTCTATCAACTTGGTGGTGGACCCACAGGCGATGTTGATTTTCAGTCGTTTGATCTTCTTTGAGATTTCTTGACTTGACGATTTAAGTGAATTTTTGTTCGGGTCCCGGTTGAAAGACTGGAAAGTCTAACTCCGTAGTTTCAGGAGATGCACTTCTGTTGTTCCTTCTTCAGTTGGAGTGTCGGGATCCCATCCGCTGCCACCAATTTTATTTTTGTCATAAAGGAGCAAAAATAATGTTCTAATTCACTTAATGTAAAATCTTTTATTTTCATTTGTTGTCTCTAATAAATATTTGAATTAATTATTTACAGTCGAAACAACGTCTAGCGTTCGGCCTCCGTTCACAAATCCCACTCTGATTCTCCTTTTTACCAGTGGGTCGGGCCTATTTATACAGTTACATAAAAATTGAGAAATATCCTACGATAACATAAACAATAATATAATAATATATATAAAAGGATATTTAAGTGATAACATTATCTGTATATTTATAACACAAGTGGTGAACTGAAAATGGCAAGTCTTCAAACCAAGAGAATCTTTGTTGGCGTGTCTAGTTGTATTATTGTTGGCTGTAATAATTTAAGTGGCTGGAATCGTCGTTATGTGTTCTCGTGATGCTCTCCGGACAGATCACTGATTTTTTTCATGTCAATGCGACCTATTAGCTCATCTCTGTTCCATATTTTATAATGCTGGTTCCAGAGAACTTTAGCGAATTGCAGATGAGGATTATTGCGTGCCAATTACAACACTTCTTAGACACACCCACGAAATGTGTTCACGCCATAAAATAGAAACGGTCGAAAAAACAACAATAGTATTATGCACAGGGTAGAATGTATGTTCTAGCTCGCGTCCTTTCCAAACAAAGAGTAATATTTTTCGGTATTTTTTCGGAAAGGATGTGCTATGAGGTGGTCCGTGCAATGTTTATAATTATTTGGTTAAAATACAGTGTGGCCTACTTTAGAAACGTGTTTCGTTTGTTCGAAATGGTCGTTAAAATGACCAATAAATTATAGCAAATTGTGCATGTGATTGAAACACAGTGTTGTTTATTACAACAACACAGATGGTCATTTTTAACGTATCGCTAAATTATCTATACCGTAGTTGTGCCTCTTTTGATTTGACGTAATTTACATTATAATCCTTATGTATATAAAAGCTATAGCAATAAGCAATAAAAGAGGAAAAAAACACTTTGTTATTGCCGAAATTCTAGAAATTACATAAGATTCTGAGTAAATATAGTACAACTGTGGACTTTTTCAATGGCTGGCTTTGAATTTTGTATCCCTTTTAAATCAATACGAATAATATTTATTTGTAAAGTCTGTTTAAAGTAATTTATTATAATAATATTTTTTAAGTGTTCTAAGTTGTAGTATTTTTAGTGGCAAGTATAAATAAAATAAAATTTACTGATTTAAAGTTTAAAACACATGATGCTCTCTAATTTTTTAATTTAAAATAGTCTTGGTATGTATAAAAGTTATTTTTTGACATAAAATTAAGTGTGTATGAACCTATAGGTATTACTTTAATCCGTATTTAGAAATTTACTAATATATACAAATAGTTTACGTTTACTATTCGATATTAGAATAGTTGAACATAAAAAATATTTGGAAACCTTGGCAATAATCAAGAATTGGTTTATATAAAAATCATATTTAATCCTTCGATTGGTATTATTAATTTAAAACAAAACTATTTTTTGGTATCACGATTTATTTGCTACAATTAGACCGTTTATAAAAATGGGCATACCATTAATTTTATAAAATGTTGCTATGGTCTTCTTTTTCTTTTATCATGTAGTAATTTTCCAGACCAAAATATTTGCAATTATGTACAATAGATGTCTCTAAATTAAAAATTCTTCAAAACTTTAAAATTTCCCTGCTCAATATCCAATCAACAACTTCTGTAAAAAAAAACGTAATAATATACCACTACACCTAATTTGTTTCGTCAGAAAATTCATATATCAAAACGTCCAAAATATCCGAATCATTATCATTGAAACAGAAAATTAATATATAATAATTTACTTAAATATTCTACATTTTTAATAATTTTTAAGACAAATATGTCAAGAATAATTTAACCATCGAACTTATAATATAATGAAAAAAAAGTATGAGTATCCCACATAAGTAATCGCACTTGTGAGCCACGCCTTCGACTTAGGCGTGGAACCAATCACTGCCCAGAAGGGAGGAGTCACACAATAGAGATTTTGTATTCGACGTTATTCATTAATAAATAAATATTTTTTTAATATCCACAAGTGATACAATGATAAATCAATATTAAATCAAAAAATATACAAAGTATTACCCGAATTTCTATTATTTCACTCGTTACTGATATGGGTGAAAAGTATAAAATGTATTATATAATCAATTTCCACAAAATAAAATAATTGATTTAACAAATAACAGCAATATACATAATCATATATAAGATATTATGTGTGGTTTTATAACCATAATACATTCATAAGTATAATTATTATTTCCCCTCTGTTGTAAGAAGTGGATCCTCGGAAAGTTTGCATTCGAACCCCATGAGGTTCTTGACCGGCCCTGATCTAATCATGAAACAAAAAAAGATTACCAACTGTGAAGCTTGAATCCCTGCGCTGACCATATGGACTCCTGATATCGCCGTATTTCTAAAAAAATCTAAACTCTACTGAACCGCTAAAATAGCAAGATTATAATAATTTACTGAACCGCAATATAATTTTATACTTTTTATTTAATTGATATTATTAATATAAGTAAGCTGGATATATTCACAAAATAATATATCAGATCGATCGTCTCTTAGCAGATGTTTTTTTGATTCAGTATTTACCGACAACTTGAATATAAATCGAATTTAAGTCAGACAAATCACACAATGGAAATATTTAATTTATATAGATTGAAAATATGTATATACATACATACATGATCTAAAACAGAAAGAAAAAGTGTCCTTAACTATGATTTATTTAAATTAATTAATGGTACGATAATCCATATTTATCTATTGATCTTTTTACAAACACTAAATGTTTTAGTTATTCATAATGCTGCATTCAGTGACAGTTATTTTATTTTAATTCTACCTATTATGAATGTGAGTTTTTCATAATATAGTATCAGAATGTTAAGAGCAAAGAGGCATTAATTAATAATTTTTACACATAAGTGGAACCATTGATAATATTTAAGAATAATCCCAAATAAAATTCCACGAATCACCTATGAAATTTCATACCAATAAAAAAGGCTTGAATTTACATTTAGTTTTTTTATATATAATTTAAATCCATTTTAATTTTATTCACCAATAATATATGCATTAAAGTATAAATCAAAGATTCATCTACAATAATTGTATCTAATGAAGAACGAAGTACATTTTTTTAAAACACATACTTTACTTGCAAAAATGCAAATATAAATTGAGCAAATATAAATATAAACAATAACCATTTCGCAGTCTGCCTATTGTTTCAAGCGATTTCTAGATATTGTTATAAATGGCAAAATATAACTTAATCAAAAGTATTTCGTTTAAATAAAATGAATTTTTGTAGTCATCATTTATGAAGTGATTAACATTAGTCAGGAAATAAATCTAGTGCATTAAGATTTTTCTTCTTTAAATATTGTGCATGGTTTTTATAATTTTTTCAAATATTACTTTTATATTATCTTTTTTTAATTTCCTCTTTTAAAATTAATAATTATAATGTGATTAAGAGCCAAATAATTGGAGTGCTTCTTATATTCCAGAATAGAAGGTATCCACTTCATTCACGAAACGGTTAAAGCGAAGGATTGTAAAACGGTGCTGATTTTTTTTCATCACTACTCAAATTTTGTCTGCAACTTCGTGAATTAAAAAAGTCAGTAATGTTTTTTTTTCAATTAATTTTATCAATGCAGATATATGAGATACTTTATTAAAATATTTCAGAAAATCTTGGATACTGGCTCAGGTTTTTATTTTAACCGATAAAATATATTTGGGGCATAATTAAGAAAGAACAACAATCGCTCAAATCAACGAGCAAATAAAAACTTTGCCACGACAAATTAGATCAGGAATTTACGAATTGTGGATTAATTATATTATTTGTTATGCCTATATGGTCTAAATAATAATAATAATTTACCTAAAACTGTTGTTACCTAAAAAATGTTGTTTCAGAATTTAATAATGAACTGCGAGAATTCTAGATTGAATACTTCTGAGGAAAGTAAAAATATTATAATTTAAAAAAATAAACTTCGACTTAATTCTAACAATTTTATTATATTTAAAAAATTATCCTATTTCGCACTTTTACATTTTTTACAAAAAAAAATATAATATTGACATGAATACATTTTTTTATCTATGCAATTTTACTGCATTTCGTAATAATTTAATACCACCAATTCCCTTCACATCATAGTATGATATATATTTAATATTTAACAATGACTTCTATAAATATAAAATATACAATGGTTTTCATTACACAAATAAATAAACACAAATTATCATTCATCGTGATTATGGGTTAGCAAATCAATCGCGCCGTTACGGGCCGACCTCGACTCAGAGAGCTTTTTATTATACTTATTTTTGTAGCAAAGAACAGTCATCGGCGACCCCTACCCCTGCTTACCTGATGACTCCTGCTGTTCTACAACAGCACGTGTCCACTGTTAAAGTTTACCTGCCGCAGTCAGTCAGGTGTGGCCGCACGGACAGGCAGCACGCGCCTCGAAACACCTCCAGAACACTTAAAAAAACACTCGACAATCTCGAAACGAGATCGAAAGAAAACCAATCAAATTATAACCAATCACATTAGTAATCTATCGCCGCGTTATCGCAGGTTAAATAAAAAAAAAAGAAAGAAAAAAACACCGGCGAACATTTCAATCGAGCTTTTCTTCAATCGACATCAGTGAATTATTTATCAGAGACGCTGAAGTGTCATATCAATGTCGAAGGGGCGCAAATATTGTGATTGTATTACGATTTAAGTAATTGAAGGCTATGTTCCTTCGAATAGACACGTAAATGTATAACGTCGCCGAACACTGAAAAAAGCTCACCATTCAATTGGTAAGTCTAATAATTTATTATGTATTGTAAAAAATGTTTCATTGTCATAATTTATTTGAAACCCTTTTCATATATATGAACATATACGTTTAGTTACTAAGCTTATTGTTTCATATCTTTAATTTAAAATGTGCATATAAAAAATATTTGTGCATTTATTAATTCGCATCTTAATTAGCGATAATTTATTGTATAATTAAAAAATCAGCAGTTAGGTTGATAGTATATAATTAATATCAGAGGTTAAATTGTATTATTTAACATAAAAATGTATGATCTCATTAAGTGTTAATGCTTTTAAAAAAATAAGTTGGAAACAAGTATACGTCATAAGTATCTAAATAAATTAAATAGGATTGAAATAAGCTTTAATACAAGATATGGTGCTATTGTAGACTTTTATTTATTATATTATTTTTAAATAACTATTGTTGCAATTTCAACGATTTTTTAAGCTTAATACATACATAATATGAAGGGCTTTTATTATTTTTAATTAAATTTAATATTCAAAAATCGGTTGCTATTTCATTTACATCTTTATAATTGTGTTTTATATTACACATACAAGCTTTTAAATTATTCGTACGATTTTATATAAAAAACTATATATAATACAGTTTGCTTTAATTAAATATTTTTTTGTACGAATGTGAAATATTGATAAAACTAAATATAGATAAACTAATACAATCTATAAAGCAATCGCGTTATAATTGTTCGTACATATTTTTTCTTAGTTTCTAAGAATAATATTTATTGAAAAATTTTAGTCGGCAATTATTTAAATTTTATAAATTTTCTGTTGCAACACGACAGACGTTAAACCAATGCGTTACAACACAAACAATAAATGCTAAAACACTAGACAAATAAATATATAAATGAGGGACACATATTTTATTGATTATAAACTATTTTTACAATCAATAAATGTCACTATGCACGCCTTGCTCAATCTTATTTTCTAATTATTTATTACGTTATTTTTTCGTGAGATTATCAAAATCTAAATAAACTTAATCTACGATGTTCGATCTGAATTAAAAATATATAATAATCAGCGACTGAAAAAAAAATAATAGACCAAGATCTTTAAGGTATTAACCACCGATTTATGACTAAATTAAATAACTATTATATAGTCGTATCAAAACACGCGTTAAAAATTTTAGCAT
Organism: Plectrocnemia conspersa; assembly: GCF_051122295.1. Classification (NCBI taxonomy): domain Eukaryota; kingdom Metazoa; phylum Arthropoda; class Insecta; order Trichoptera; family Polycentropodidae; genus Plectrocnemia; species Plectrocnemia conspersa. The sequence continues at coordinate 18,472,113 of NW_028277165.1, forward strand.
AAATTTGTTTTACAATATTTATTTTCACCTTGCATTACCAAAATTTGGCAAGGTTTCGCATAATATAAACCCGCTGTTAATATTAGTTTTTATTTGCTTTTATCGCTTATATAAACAACGTATTATTATTATTAAAGATTCAAGGATACATCACGATCGTTATATTATTGTTTTAATACGAGTTTCAAATACGTAGTTTACAAATGTTTACATATTTTGGCAAATGTTTGACATTCACCCGTGTGCAGCTGCGCAACTTGCGACTGTCATTACAAACATTGTATTACCGTCTTATATTTCAATTTATTGTAATATATTTACGTTTCAATATCGCTTTATTTAATGTGATAACTCGCATAATCACAGATGTTTTCGAGCAGGCCAATAGTGAGTCGACCCGCGAACAAATCTCGAAAAGAGAGAGCTGTTATATCAACGCTTCAAAAACACATGTTCTTTATACAATATATGTTTTATCATCTAGCATTTAAAAACCAAAAGTATTCAGCTTAAGTATAATAGAGATATGATACAATAAATACATTTCTCTCCGCGTTCCTTCGTCTTTATATTTCAATGCATTGTTTAATATTCTGCATCGTTATTATTCGTATTAATTTAATTCTCTGTCCATTTGTAAATGCTTACTCTAGTCTTCAAAATGACTAACCAATATTTTCAGTAATGATAATATAATCAGATTTTATGCTGAATTTTTCCCATACATATTTTAGAATTATCACGTGATCGTAACACACGCCATATAATAATACTAAAGCCTTTATTACCGAGGCTTTGATGCGATAATGTATAATATATACCACTTTTGATCCAACTACCCAATGAATATTCCTTTTGATCGAGCAATAAAAAGATTGAAAATCAAGGGGTGTATTATATCGAATACGTTCTCTGTTATTATCAATTCACTTTGACATCTTATTAGTGTGTGGTTATCGATTACGGCTCTATTACCAATTTGCCGTCTACATATTACGCGAAAGTGTGTAATTTATGATTCACTTTTAAAAGGAATAACAGTCTTGCTTGACAATTCTTAACTTATATTTTATATAATAAAATCTAAGCGTAGAAATATCAAAAAATTGTGAATACCACAAAAATCTGTATAGTTTACTTTATACATTAAAATTTAGTAATGCTAAGATTTTTTATATTTCTCAATCATAAAAATAATTTTATCTAAGCTTTCAGAAAAAAATGTTTTTTTTTGTGTTGCGATATACATTATTTATATAATATAAATATTTATTATGTTATTAAAATCGATTTATAAAAACACATGTATGTGCCACACATTGAGTTTGTAATGCACTTTTTCGCGTAATGCCTTTTCACCCACCATGAAAGCTTTTCCTTCGGTCATTACCGAGTCCCCATAATGACAACCGCGGCTTATTTATTTAAGTGCCATAAATGCAAACCGTCACCTAATCACTGTAGATTACAATACAATTCTCTACACATATATTCCGATTGCCTGGCTTTGTCTCTGGGGAAATAATTTTCCACCGAGGCGTGATTGCTCGTCCGTTCTATTAATATTGCCTTACATTGATTGCTCTATGATTGCATAGTAACACAACCGCAATACAAAAATACTATTTTTTTTCCGACAGGGCTGCGATGCCTAGGCAAGAAGTATCGTCTGTAACACCATCGTCGGTGGAACCCTTTTCACCATTGGCTTCGCTGACTCCACCCAGAGATTTGGACGACCTGGCCAGAATGACTTCTTCGATTATGATGCAAAGGGATAGGGAAAGAGAACTAAGGATTTCCGCTTTCTGCGAAAGGGAAAAGGAAAGACTGAGCGCATTTTCGATGGTATCTTCCAACAGAGATTTGTCGTTCGGGATCGAAGGACTCAAAGAATACGCTAGAGCTAGAGGTGAATATCTATTTATTTATTTCATCTGAATGATAAGTTGTAATTTATATTAATATGTATTATTCTTATACATGACAGCCGAATTAGGAGCGCTGATGTACTGTACTCCTCTTGGTTATCCGGCATGCGTCTGGCCACCATTATTATTGAGACCAGCGCCTTCATTTTCAAAAGTTTCTCCACCCCAGACACCAGATCAAAATATTGAAGGTAATTGTTTTTCATCTTTTTTATTTAAAATTGCTCATAAAAATGTAATCTAAATACTGCCAATAGAATTATTAAGCTAATCTAACACAAAATAGCGCCGATTAAAACGAAATCACCCATTTTATACAATCGATTTCGCAAATTTAAACGAACGCAGACATTTTTGATGCTAATTAAACAAAGTAAATTACGCGATCGCGTTATCGTCAACGTTACATTCTTGACAACGACCAAGAGCGGATGTTTGATAAGAAAACGAAAGAAAAAAACATACAAAATAAAAGAGTCGTTCAACTTTCCTGATTTGACCCAAACGTGATAACGCAGTAGCGATTAATTCACAAAATATATTATTGTATGAATACATTTAATAGTGCAAACGCAAAATGTGAATATCTTTAACCCATTTATAATAACTCACATCCTCAAATTTGATAGGGCGATACGAAACAGTAAAAATCGCTAGTAATTCGTGTCGTTTACCTCGTCGTCGAGCGATACTGTTGGAAAGCTATTTCCTCTTTTTTCGTTAACAAGTCGAGCTTTGGCGGTGATAAGGTAACATCGCTGACATAACTGGAAAAACGTCTAATTTATGAACAACAATCACTTCGGTAATTGCTTAAATATGCGAAAATTTGCATAGGAAACGATTATATCGGATGGTATTTCGCAAAAGGCGCGTAAACTGGGACATATACGATAAAGTGTTTAATGAGAAAAATTCAAAGGTGGAATACTGAATGACTACTAAGTTGAGATAGTTGATTATTATTAGAGTGCAATAACCTACTTACGATATTTTTTATTATTATTAATATATTATAATAAAATTAAACTGGAATACAAATCATACTATTAATTTATTTATGCGTCACAATGCGTCACATTGTTTTATAATACACACAAAAAAGAATATAATATCTTCCATCACAGTGGAAGATGACAAGTTCCAAAACCAGCTAAAAACCCAGGATATATAAAATCTTGCCATTTTGCCTATTTTTGCCTATGTTTGAGAAGCAACTGCTACGTAGAATAAATCCAATACAATAATCCAAAGCCACCAATTCGACTTTCTGCAAGAGCACGGCAGAAATAAATAAATACACCGAGTGATAAACGAGATTAATAAAAATCTACAAGAGAGAAAATTTTTCTTGGCTGCTTTCCTAAAAGTCAAGCTTTTGAAGTGTGGAAAATGGAACCAAATAATTAAATCAAAAAACACTACCTCACCATATATAATATTTAAAATTATAAAGTCATATCTGAGCAAAAGATATTTTATAGTGAAATATCAAGGCGAAAAATCCTCCGTCTGTCCAATAAAATCTGGAGTAGATACCTGCAGAATTAAGGCAAACGAGCTAAGATCTATCCATATTATGTTTACCATGAGAAAGAAAACATACTCTTCCACTCGATTAAATAACGCATTTTTCCATCATATTTGAGGACGCACCTAGAAAAAAAGGCTTACACGAAGAATCCATATTTATAGTAAGAATATAACTAGGACCCTAGGCTACTACTGGCTAATGAGAAACACCTCCCAACTGACAATGGAGAATAAGCTACTCGAATACAAATCCATACTTAAGCCAATTTGAATGTACGGTATTCAACTCTGGGGATCAGCATAAAGGATCTGGGGATAAATGCCGACCTTTGTCAACACTCACGGATTATCAACTTGAAAGCATCATAAAAAATTATTGAAAATTTTATAATCTTTAATTTATGAATCATGCAGAATTTTCACTTTTCATATTTGAAAAAGTCAAGAATATGTTGTTGTAAAATAATTTATCAAGTCGATTTAATCCCAGTGACAAAAAATTACTGCAAAGTGTTAAAAATAGAATTCATGTGATATTTAAAATTTCTCAATTGGTTATAAAATATTTATAATAATAATTAAAAAATCGATATGCGTTGTGTACGTTCCAAAATATACGTCATCAGTTTGAAGAGCGCCAGTGCCAGAATTGTTGACATATCAACGATATATTTTTTTCGCTTACATTTACAAATATTTATATAAATTCGATTCGTTTGAAATACATATGTACATACTCTTTTTATTGCTGTTTTTATAAAAGGCTTGCTGAAGATTTAATTTTAATTTTAGATGACGAAGATTTGCCGCTAAATTTGTGCACAAAAAACCGCTCAAATTCTTCGAGGGCTAGTGGCATATGGTCACCTGGCAGCATATGCGAACAGGAAGAAACCAAGCTCACAGACTACAGTTTTTCAAGAAGGAACGCCCCAAGTCCCGACGCCTTCAGCAGACCAGATTCGACCGGCACCAGTCTGGAGATCATGTCGAACGGAAGGGACACCGGAAACGGAAGGAGATGCTCTTCGAGTGGAAGCTGGGACACGGAGCCGGAAAATATAAGCATCACCACGTCCATCTTCAACGGAAAAGGAGACATAGTCATCGCGAAAGCTGGGAGTGGTGTGAAGACCAGCAACGGCAATGAAAGAAGTTTTCAGGTGAGCATTTTAAAGGCAATAAAAAAATATGCAATATAGTGTTTTATAGCTTTTTTATAACATATATATTGAGGTAAAATATACTGTGAGCATTATTATCTTGTTTGATGTATTACACAATATAATGCTCGATATTTTATTTTCTGTTAACTGATGTCTGAATTATACATAAAATTGTTTAATTTTCTAAATTAACACATAGCCATAGAAAATATTTTGATAAGAGAGGGTTATGATTAATTTATGAGGTTTTATAAAAAAAATACATACGCGTTGGGTCATCTAACCTTGCTGTACAGATTAAATTATCAGCTTTACAAAAAAGGTTTACTAAAATAGCAATGGAATAATGTAATATAGTATGATCTTTTAAACTATATAGGGTGTCCCAAAAAGAATCTGACGTATTGATATACAAAGTTATACTACTAGCAATCTAATCTTAAAAATGGTTTACTGAGATAAACTTTCAATTATAACAGTATAATTTTATAGCATATATATCAGAATAGTAAAAGCAAAGTGAGGTTATTAAGTAATTTTCACTCAAAGGTGTAGTTAGCCAATTTACATTTAATGTCATCTTTATATGTATGTACATACGACTAATAATAATAAGTTATTATAAACAGGTATAGTTAGAAAATTATTAGACTATAAAAATAAACCGCAATAATTAAAATTGTTGATTTAGGAATAAAACTTCTTTAAGTATGTTTTAATTAAATTTAATTAAAATAATGCTTAAGCATAATCGTGTGCATTTATAAATTTAAAAATTAGCAGCACCTGCTATTATTTTTTACTGGCACATTTTTATATGTTGTAACTATCTCATAGACAACATAAGTTATTGCCTATTTATTATAAATGTTCCAATTTCTCGACTTAAGGATCAAACCAGAGGTGTTTATTCAAATTCCAAAGACTTTATAATTTTAAAGCAATTTAATTCGCCACACATTGTCCTTGCATAAATGCAAAATAGTTATCTGATCGATCTAATCGTTTAATATTTTAACACCTGCCTCGTGTGTTTTGGCTATTAATCGTCCCGCATGGGTAAACAAATTACCATCTTTTACCCCTCCAAGTCTTTATAGAGAAAATTTATTTACTTGTAGGATAGTTGAAATTGAAACAAAGCCCCTGTCAATCAATCAGTACGCTTATCAATATTATATTTCAAATGAGCTCTATTTACCCAAACGTCGACGATGGAATCCGCACATATTTACAATCGCTTATGTCTGTGCTGCTGAAACGCCACATAACTAATTGGCGACAAAGTTTGATCAAGATTTTCATAGGTAAACATAATTTCCACAACTTTCCGGTACGAACGACCACTATATACGAAGCGTCTAGGCAAACTCGTTTTTTGGCAGCTGTAAAAACATTACTCAGAAAAGGAAAACGAAACGGATATTCGTAAACATACATAAATATTGAGTATAACTTATGGTGCAGTCACCTGTCACCAAATAATAGGCAACTTACTTTACAACACTAAGTTTATTAGAAAATGCCTTGATTTTTGACAATCCTAAACTTTGCCGCACTCTCCCCCATGGGGATATAATTATCTAATACAAAATCTGACTTTCCTAAAAATCTGTAATTCAATGCATGTCTTCAATGTGCCAAAACTTTCCAGGGCAAGCAGCCCCTTTCGACCCCCCCCCTCCCCCAACTACGTTAAATCCATTTACATATTATATGTATATAAAAAATATTCAAAACAGGATTCATGTTTAATGAAACATTTAAAGGTTATCATGCATTTTATTATTTAAGCACGTGCTTAACTCTAACAAACAATGAAGAACATCTGGTGTAATTTCGACTTTTACCGATTCTAATAAACTGACCAAAAATATTTGGGTGGCATTTTATGACCGCTCGGGTCATAAAATCATTATTTGTTAAACTGTCGTTCATTGTTTTTACATATTTAAATTAGCTTTTAGCTATTTGTGGATATATATTTTTAAACGCATTCAGTTTAAGAAGCATACTACACGAACGGTTCATCGCGAAAATTCTGCCCCCAGGCAAGCGCCGCCCGATGCGTTCCGCCCTTTCCCTAGCTACGCCACCGCTGTACTTTAATATCACAACGAAAAAAATCAACTAGAATGTTTGTATATAATCTATGTATTATTTTATTAAATTTTATACAAACATAGCATTTTACATACAAATTAGTTAAAATAATATCAAATCTATATTAAGAAAGAGTATTTAGTTATTTGAATAAAAATATTTATACATTAAAAATCAATGCAATTATATACAAGCAAATGCCCCTTAATAAAAATCATTAAATTTGTAATTTATACGATCTTATAAAATTGATTATGAAAATAAAAAATATATGATAAAACAACATCGAGGATACGTGTGTAGCGTAACCACAAAATAGTAAATAGTATAAGAGAGTAATGTAACTAAGGAGACGATGTGCTAAGCATATTTATCTCAACGTATTTAATCAGTAGTCACGTTGTAAATGTTTATTTATCTGCTTTCTTAAAGGTCACTTAAAGTTGTTATATAACTGTTAAAACACGTAATCAAATACAGCATTTAATATGCATCAACAATACATAACCACGTATCATATACAATATGGAGCAAATATATTTCCTAAATAATCCCATTATATTAATAAAATATATTTATATTTAATTTCACGTTGTTAATTTTCTAAAAAATATGGCATAATCTATAGGTATTTTATACATTCCCGCATTGCATTTAAAATCGTTGTGTTTGTCCAATACACACAGTTGAATAGCATAAGCGCAGTATGGCACACCAGCTGACAGCTGTTCTCTCGTCATGATGTAACCCACACATCGAAAATTGCCCATATTGTAAAATAATTACCAAATAATCCAACGAAAGCTGTTGTTGATTGATTTTTTGCGAAAGAGGAAAATGGCAGTATTTGCCAAAAAATGTATAATTTATTTATTTTTATAAATTTTTACTATTAAATTATTTAACGTCACACTACCGTAAAATATTTTTTTTAATATATAGTAAGCATGAAAGCATCATTTAATTATAATGAATAATATATTTCATATTTTCACAAAAAAATATATGGGATTAATAAATAAATTGCTGGGTGTGCAATCGTTGTAAATTTGACACAGTAAGATGTACTGTACGATTTCTTATATATTTTATCAATAATTTTGCAATTATTAAGGGTTTACTTAATTCTTATAAGATTTAGTTAAATATCTGACGAGTTTTTATTTTTTATGTCCTTAAAGATTTTCCCTTGAATTAAATTAAATATTTGAAATCTAAAATAAAATGCCCGAAAATCCGATAAGATCCAATAAAACGATATATAATAATATAATTAAATACCATCTTTATTTCCAAGTTTAGTTAAATTCATTTTTATCTAATCATTCCATTGACAAAATACTCAAATATTAATATTTGCTCAAATATTAGTATTTTATGGTATATTCATTTCAAAATTACTTTTGGCTTAGTTTCTGTCACTATATTATAAAGTATAAAAGTAAACTACTAAAAATTTTGCACAAAAATGTACACGCTACTCTTCGGCCTATATATCTGCTACAAAAACTATAAAAAAGTAATGAATACGTAGTAAAAATATAATATTTGCAGTATTTTTAAGTAGAAGTATAAAATCAATAATTATCATTTTTGTTATCTTAAATCTTAATAATAAATACAACAATGTAGGTGTAAGTTTCAACTATCTACTTCTAAATTATGAAACATTAAAAAAAAAATTTTCACTAATTTATTGAGTACAAATATAATACAGAGTTGCAATAACTTTTTTTCACATCCAATGTATCTTTAGACATTCCTAAAATAAATATTTTCTTATAGAGGATTTTTTTAATTTAAATTTATTGACTGTTCTATAAATATTAAAATACTTATTTTTTATATGTATACTTATTAATAGTTCACCCTATATTTACAGTGCATTGTCTATGTAGATATAATATACAATATTATTTAATTGTGATTATTTTCGACTGTGGAAATAGTCGTAACCCCTTTTTCGAAATCGTGTCGCGTAATTAAAGACAGCTTTTCGTGATTTCCACAATGTCGTGATGCCAATAATTTCATTTGGGGTATATACCGAAATTATTTAATTGTCCCATCATGGGCGTGCCGTGAGACATTAACTTACTGATTTATTCAAATCATGGGCAGACGACAGATGTCTTTTAATTGTCAACAAAAAATAATAACAATCGCCCGTGCCACTATTTAATACACACCGCCACAAATTGCACGAAATTGTCGGACCAAATTACTTAATTTTCCACTTTAAAAATTTACCGTCTACTTGCATACACACACCGAATGATACCTTCGCTGAGAATGTATACAAAAAATCAATACGCGATCGTAGCATTCGACGGCATGTCGCAATAGAAAATATTTTTTAAATATTCTCAGAGAATAAACCATGACCTGTCTCAAGCATACGGGGTGAATCCAGTCCACCATAAAGAAACCTCAATCGAAACGAGCGAAATCAGATTGATTTCCTTGTATGGTTTAATTGCTGATTGGCGTAGCAGTTTGACCACTACTTGTAATTTTGATAATCTCACCCAAAATATACATGTGTACAATAATTATCGACCGTGGCGATATATTTTTTACATGCCTTGAAACTATAATATTCTTAAGCACGAATTTTAGTACATATAATACAACGTTAAACTAATTTTAATCACTATATCTCTAAGCTAATTTAATTTAATTTAATTTAAGAAATGGTTCATTGCCTTTTGAATAAAATATTTAAACAAAATTAGTCATTTTTATTTTAGAGACATAGCAACATCATAACAGTATTTATTTTCGCAATCTCTCTATAAAAAAATGTATAATACAGCAATAATATTAATCTAGTAGAAAATCATATATAATATATAAATCAAATAATGTTAACGCATCGATAGCTCTAATGTTAGTATTGCGTGGAACTATAAGAGGGTTATATTAAAACGATAAAAAATGTATACTATACGGTGAAGAAAAATCCAATGACAAATACCTCCTTTTAGTGATTACAGCTATATAACCATCAATTACAAAGCAATAAAATCGTTTCCCATCACATGTAAAACGCCTTTCGCTTCAAGCACTCTCATCATAAATAATTATCCATAGCTCGATACAAAAGTATTTTGCTTGACGTAAAATACATTTTTATGTGTTATAATATTTATATCGTTTACAGTGCAAACAATGCGGAAAAGCCTTCAAGAGATCGAGCACTCTATCGACGCATCTACTGATCCACTCGGATACGAGACCATATCCTTGCCAGTACTGCGGGAAACGCTTTCACCAAAAGTCAGACATGAAAAAGCACACTTACATACACACAGGTCAGTTTTTTTTTTAATTGATCCATAGAATACAAATTTTACCAATGTAAGACACGAGTGGAGAGCCCCTGTGTCGTATGAATAAATTATAAAGTAGGGTTAAAATAAGGGTTTGGATTTTTTTCTCATACACGCCACCCTCATAATAAATCGTAATATGATTGAATATATATATATTTTAGTGAGCTAATAAAACGATCTTTAATTTGCTTAGATCACGTTACGTAATACGTAACGGAAAGCTCTATTACAAAAGCTTTCAAAGCTCAGACATAAAACGTTTGCTTAATTAAAGCGATAGCTTTTAAGTCACTATTTGTTTTAATGAACAATTATAACCCATTAGTCACTAATTCCGGTTATGAAATAATTATTAAATGTCAATGTATTAATCGTGCGTGATGCTAAAATTTTGACCTTATAAAGGAATGTGTATAGCACATGTATCAGCTAATCTAAATATCACATGCTAATTTAGATTAATATTATAACAATTATATTATATCATCTATAAATATAATATTTTTGTAACAATTAAGAACGTCTAATTTTACTTCATATTTTATCTTTATGTTTTTAATCGAGTCAAATTATCATTTATTTTTGCATATGAACGCTCTATTTTTTATATTGTTACAAGCTTATTATAAAAATATATATGCTCCCAATATTTACTATGGTAATGTTTATAAATTATAAATTAATTTATTATATAATCTAAATTCTGAATACCAAATGTCCAGTTAAATAATTATTTTTGCATTGATATATGATAAAATGTACTACATAATTATTCATTTCAATTAAATTAAAACTCTCGTGAACTAACACGATGCCCCAATGCGTCACTATGTTAAAAATAGACAATACATAATACAGTGAAAAGTAATCATGAAATTAAAAAAAAATGTACGAACCGGACCAGCTCCTAGTAGCCAGGCCTGCCGAGAGGAGACAAATTCCCTGAGCACGTTCTCCTTGAGGGCTCCGACTCTGGAAAAAATAAAAACAAGAATATTTTTATAAAAAAAGTAAAAATTGACTTCAAATAAAGAATCTGAACTAAACTACAGCTGTTTGAGATGTATGTTCTAATGTATTTCATGTATAAGTTCCTTCAGGCCTTTTTATACACACAAGAAATTAAAGGAGCGGAACATTGCCTTCAAAAGTACCCACTTTCTGGGTTTGCAAATTATGGTTGACTTTATTGCTTTTTGAACGTTTAAAAAATATTAGACATGAGAGGAAATATTCAACGAATGCAAATTAGTAGCAGTAAATTTAGGTATTCGATCTGAAAATTCAGATAGAAGCAAAGAAATAATGAAAAATCAACAACAACTCTAACTGAATTATATAAATTTAATGTTTTTTTAGACATAAATAATATATTTTTTTAAATACATAAGTAATACAATACATTCACTTTCATGTAGTTATTCCTCAATTAAAATCTATAAAAAACAGACTCGAATATATCAGGAAAATATTTTTTTAAATATATCATTTCAAGGTTGAGCATCTTGGAAGTTTTTTTACAGATATCGTTTACGTGTAGTATACTTCACTTGCTCTCAAAAGTGATCTCCAAGATCTTTAGTGCAAGTTTCTTTAAGCAAAACGTTTCTATCGAGATCGTAGAAATTATATGATAGCGAACGAGATCATTAATATTATTATTAAGATTCTCAAATGCTTTATTTTTCTGTGGCTTTGGTCATTATAATATAGGGCCTTGATAGAATACATTAGTTTTTCTATTATGATCCAATTATATGATCATTAAGACACTGAAAAGCAATGCGTTCATGCTTTTGATTTTAATTGTAGATGCAAAATTTATTATGAGAGCCTAAAATTTCAAGCTAATAGCGAAGTTGCTATCGATGTTATTATGTTATCGGTATTTTTTATTTCCTTAAAATGTTGTATTATTTCAACCATTTAAAAACATTGTTATAATCATTACTAAATTCGCCATTTTACTTATCCAAAATAAATTAGTTACTCACGATTTTTCAGAACTAATAAAACTTGTAAAATTACATTTTATAGGATACTATATAATTTCACTAAGGGTGTGATGTATACGTTTAATACAATAAAATTAATAGCTCCAAGCATTGTTATGGTTTCATTTCATCGGAGCTCTACTTTTTTTCATGTAGTGACAAAGTGTTATTATCGCGATGTGCCCGACGTGATATGATGAGTTACCAAAAAAAATGTAACGAAATGTAATTAGATCGTGACAATCTAAATAGACTTAATTTGAGGTTGTGTGTCTTATCGAACACGTATAATATGCCATCACGCGATGTCCTTTGTTATGATATCGGTGTAGAATCTTAATCTTTTTTTTTTGTAATTTAGTTAAATCGATACACGTGAATTGTAATTAAAATGGTAATTAAAAACATCTTAGTCTAGTTTTTGCAACACTGAAACGATCAGCGAACATTTAGTAATAAATATGCCCAGTAAGCATGAAAGCGCTTGTTTTTGCGCTCAATTACCCCGACCCTTTTTGTTGAAAGTTTTTACATATTACCCTTTTATTTGATAATTAGATTCACCTACTTCCGTGCCTTTTCTGGACATTTATTCGACGTGTTCTTCCGGCGCGTGGCGATCACGTGTCCTTAATAAATACGAAACAAATTACTAGATTATTTTTGAGTGTTTATGTTCATCCTTAATTATAATAGTTATTACTTATACGTGATGAAGTTATTTATTAAAAATAAACATAAAAAAATACACGATCTATATATTTTCATTAATGTAATTAACAGCTTTTTTAATTCTATATTTTTATTTTCAATATTTCATAAAAATATTAATGCATAATGTGATATTTTTATTGCATAAATAACATTTTGAAAGGGTCTAGAAATTCTACAAAAATTAAGAACGGTTTAAAAGAAAAACGAAACGAACAATAAATTTAATAAAATAAACATTGTTATTCTCCGTGGGGAGGACTTAGTGCTCGCCTACTTTTTGCTGCCACGATCAGTTATGATCGTGGCAGCAAAAATCTGGTGATGTATTTGTTAGACTTTTATGACCGATGCGCTAGTTTTTTAAAACAAATTGTAACATCTGAACAGGTTTGATATATTTAGGGGCGTTAAATATTTTGAACAAGTGTGAGATATTGCTACTTTACGTAATAGTTAAATCGTTTATATCGAAAATTGGTCTGAGCCTTTTATTAACACTCAATCTAATGAGACGAGAATTCAAATTTAAAGGAAAGTAGAATCAGAATATATTAAAACATATTAATTAACAAATAGTTAATTATGATGAATGATTGATAAAAGTTTTTAAAACAATTAAGGAGTTTGTAATTTAACAGTCACTATCATCATTGTCATCTACACTATTTTATGTCGTTCTATTTTAAAGTGGTGATCAATATATAAAAACAATAATTTTAATGAATACAATAAAATTAGTAAAATATGTTATTATTACTAAATAAAATAATATATTTTAAGTCGTACAATATAAATTTGCTTATATATAAAATTATTTCATATGAAAACAACCATTGTTTTAATATTGTGTATATTGTAGTTTAATAATTAATTTCACAACATTTAAATTCCAATATAAATACATTGTTTTTCCTTGTATATCTGTCGTAGCACTATAATATGCGTCATAAAACATGCATAAAACAAACTGTCGTTGTATCGGAACAAACTCGCTCAAAGTTTCACCGAAGTCCTCAAACCAAAAAACACACCCACCCGAGTCGACACAAACCGAAACATGTACTTTAAAAACTTGTCAACTTTATTATGTACAAAACTTTTCGAAAGAAACGACGTGGATTTTACCTGAAAGTTCGTCAGTAACGATTGCCAATGAATAATATACAATAATGTGTTTCGTTTATTATGAAAAAAATATAAATTAAACCTGTTACAAAAAAATATGAACGCAAATTGACGATTGAATGTTTTATTGTTCACAGGTGAAAAGCCTCACAAATGCGTCGTGTGTTCAAAGGCTTTCAGCCAGAGTTCCAACCTAATTACCCACATGCGCAAGCACACCGGTTACAAGCCTTTCACCTGCGGCCTCTGCGAAAAGGCTTTCCAAAGGAAGGTGGATCTGAGGAGGCACAGAGAATCACAGCATCCGGAAGCTGCTCCATCCTCGATCATCCATGCTTCGCGCCAATATCATCACTATTACGGAAACGATGGAACGTCCATCACCGTGACGCCAGTCAAAGGGTTAAGGACCACCGAACTGTCGCATGTGACAAGTAGCTGTTAATAACCCAAAAAATATTGTACAATATATAAATAGTCATTTTTGAATCCGTCCTATTCTTTAAAAAAAACTTACATACTAATTTTTGTACAAAATTATTTTTAAGCATATTCGATTCTATAAATGACCAAAGTGTTATTAGGTTAAAGTGTGTAACGCTTATTTTTTAACATTTATATAAGACGTGTTTCTACGTGATTACTTTTTTATTTTTGCTTTCCTAATAATAATATATTTTATTAATATAATACAGAGACGTATAATTTTTAAGAAAACTAAAAATCAATATAGATTTTTATTCTAATATCAAATTTAGGTTTATTTTAATTATGAACTTAATAAGGACTTGCTAAGTAGATTTCGATAGATAAAATTCGACTAACTTTTCTGAAAAATTGTAAATACCTCGATTATGTTCTTTAGCCAGTTTGACCAACATTATTAAAATAATATTGCTTCCATTTAGAATTTTTATTTAAATTTTAAAGATCTTTTTCTGAGATTTTTTCACCTGATGTTCAAACTATAAAACTGGCTAACACAAAAAAATTAACATCAGTTATTTTTACAGTTTAAAATCACTAAGAATAGATATGTCTGAAAACAATATATCATTTCAATACAAATTGCATTTTTGCATATTTCGAACCCTTAAGATTATGCGCCTCTGATATAACTTAGTTTTGATTATACTATAAATGACGAGTGTTTAATACGTTCTAGTCCTAGAATGAAAATACGTTACCGAACATGCGTTTTTTATAAACAAAAAATGTAAATATAAAAAATCCAAAAAATCTCTTAATGTATTATTTTGTATATTATAATACCAAATAAATATTTTACTAGCCAAATGATAGCCGTGATAATATATAAGGCATGATTTTAATAAAAGTGTTATCAACCTCTGTATAAAATAAAAATTTAACACTTTTACTGTACATTATTACTGTGTCGCACCTTTTAATTGTACAAAAATAAATCACTACATGTAATAACGATATAAATGTCTATATTAATATTGTAATTTATATATGTATCCAATAAATGTGAAATCATAAAAAATGTATGTAAAAATCATGATAAGTCACACACGGCTAGTTGACCAAAGATTAATTTAAAATTACTATTGTACGATATAAAATTGTACTTAACCGTAAGATCATATTCTCTTGGTGTTCATTTTAATATTTAAACCAATTTGGTTTTGATGATAGGTCAGTGAAACTTATGCTTAAACAAAGTGAGATGTATTATATAATTATTTAGATCAATGTGTTTTTTTTTTTTGTAATTTTTACTATTGCGTTTTGCATTTATTTTTCATGTCGCTGTATACATAATTTATTATTTAATAAAAATAAATGATAATGAAACTATATTTTAATTTTATAAAAATGGAATACCTTCACATATTCACGTTTCCAAATTGGCGGATAAAAAAGTAAAAGTTGATCTTTAAGGTCTCCGAATATACGTGATAACCTATTAAAAAGAGACCACGCGCTTTAATATTTCATCGATGTTTCAAGTCGATAATTAGTGATACAGTTGATAATTGCTATATGAACAAAACTTGTATCTTACCTTTTGATCGTTTTGACTGATTGCCATCGTGCGTGCTTCACATTTTTGTATGTGTAATTTAATTAAATATCTTTTAACTCTGATTAAAAACATAACTGAATTTATCAATAATATTATTGAATATTAAAAAATACAAATAGCTTACGTACTTATTAATTAGTTATAATGATTCGATTTAAATTCAACTACGCTTAATGGGCTTTAAGCTACATATAAAAATATTATTGGTGGAAGAGTGGTTCATCACGCCCTACGTTTAGTGTCGGTGAATCGATTATAGTTGTCGACGCGTTATTATGCACTTTGAATACGATACATGAAAGAGCTATATGACTATCATATATTTTAAGCAATCGCGAATAATCAGTAAAGAAATTAAGAGACGATTTATATAAAATGATTATTGAAATTTCCAACTAATTTTGATCAAGAATTATAATCAATAGAATAGAATTTCTATCAGCACATTAAAATCAGCACCAATTTAATTACGTGTAAAGCAACTCACTGCAACCGTTTCATTTTTATTAAAAATATTGTCAAGAAAGATTTCTCAGATACCTGCACATAGTATTATTTCTCGAGAATTTCTAGAGAAAAATGCTAAGCGAGAATTCATATCTTTTTTGGAGAAAAATAAATTTGTACGAATATTTTAATGTGTAATTTTAAGTAATTTGTATGAATATTTTAATATTTTAGTGTGTTTTGGTCGTGCCAGATGTTCGAAATTATGCATACTTGTAAGCTTTTAATAGAGGTCAGAAGGACACTATTTGAGTCACAGAAAAATCTACTTTAATTAGCATTTTCATTGCTTGCTATAATAATCTAATAACTTCATAAGAAGTAACCGCTCCGAGCGGGAATCGTCAGATTTCAAAAATATATGGAGGCTTTCCACAGAAATTGCCTGTCGGTGAACTTAAATCTCGTTTTTTCAATAATCCTAAGAGGTTTTTAATATTTATATTATTCGAAATATAAAACAGTTATTGATCATTTGAGTATAAATATGGAAGGCAAAATTCCTTCGTAGCTAAACGCTCTGTAATTAATCAAAGTAGATGGTAAAATTATCATTTTCACTTCTCGATTATCCCGAGAGAAGTCGCAAAAAAATCTATAAGTGATAGTGAGAATTATATGCACATAAAGAAATATAAATATATAGTATACATTTTTATTTCCCCCGAAATTCTTACAATGTATGCTATGATATGATTCCCTCCAGTCGTGTCGACGAGTATATCTACTTGAGAAAGCACTTCTTCGAGAATATATACAATCCAAAGATTCACCCGCTCCCGTAGCTATAACACTGTAGGCTTCGCTTAGTTAGATGTGCGTTAACGAATTGCTCCACCTCACTTCTCGACCTAAGCCGTCGCAATCGATGGCTGTGACCGGGTTACTTTTGGTATCCCGGAATCGCTATTTATGTTGAGACGGAAAATAAACTTAAAAAAGGAAAATGGGGAATAAATGACAAAGACATAATTTGGAGGGGCAAGTTAGGGAATTTGGCCAGAAAAAACATGTCAATTTTTTTTCATGTATTTTATTAATATGTATTCTTTTTTCACTGTATAGGGTGCATAAATCTCTGATTGTGAGGGATTATTTATTAATTACCTTCAAATAGGAACAGACGGGCTATGAATAAAATACGTTTTGCATAGTGACTCTGTATTTTAATTTCTAATATTAATTTTTCATTTATTTATAAATTGCTTATTTTCGTAGATTTGTCCAGCTGAGCTAACGACTGCTTACTGACGACGCTGGTCAGTGGTATTGACATGCACTTAACAGCAGTTGTTCGTAGAAGACGGTATAGACTGAAATGGTAATTAGCATAAACGTGGTGTGGAACTTAATATTATAATTTGGATTCTTAGGTTGAGCTCATCTTTGTACTACTGTCTGTGATACGTATGTCAATTGTCAGTCTTACAAGACGCATAGTTTGTATTTGACAGCCAAGAACTTATTGATGTTTTCGCATACATACGTTTCAAAGAGGATCGTGAATACAAGAGAAATGTGGATAAATTGAATTAAATTGTGCTTAATAACTGCCGAATCACTATTAATAAGATTGCTTAAAAAAATGATATTTAATACGATTCATACAGAACAATTATGACAGACATTTTATGCATAAAACGGGTTGATAATAAATTTATGAGCAATTATTGAATAAAGTCGCTAGCAACTGAGAATACCTTCAACGCGTTTTAACAAGATCATAATCATGACATTAAAACAAATGTTTAATCATCTCAATGGAAGCGCCCTTAAGGATCAAGACCAAAAAAAGCACGCAAACTTTCATCGAATATTAAAGTTATCTTTACTGTTTTTTTAGATTATTACTGTATATACCACCAGGACGTAAAAAGTCACAGTAACAATCAATAAGCAATTAACCTTAAGGTTTTACGTCGTTTTCGTGAAGTAATCTTAATGAAAACACCAGAATTATAGGAAAATAAATTTTAGATTTTGCACTACATTAACACACCAGTTTTCACTTTATTACTAAGTCGTAAAAGTTTGGACAAAAACGTCGTGGGCCCAATGCCTTACAACGGGATAAACACAATCAACCGCTATAATTAAATAATAATACACCAGACTGAAATCAAAGTCTATTAATCAGTAAGCGAAATTTGTCTATCTGATTTTTTGTATAGCCTATCCGCACAAGGACAAACTGGTAAATATGATATAAGTTTTTGGCCGTAGGTACTTTATTCGGTCGAAACCGAATTTAATCCGACTGCCTTACTTTAAAACCAAAATATCACTCTTAATTAAATTTTGTTGAAGTAAGTAATTAATAAAGTTAATTACAGTATATGGAACAGTTTGAGAACATGAAAAATATGCTCGAATCGTCGAGATATTCATTCCAATAAATAAATAACACAAGCTTGCGTGCTTAAACGGTATTATTGCCTGACCATCTAAGTGTTGATATTGTTTCGTCCGATCTTAGAGCAGATAGTGGAAACACAATCCTTTTAATTGTCGTTATGTATACGCATGTAACGATATTGCGAGCAACACAATGGAGGCCGCTTATGAGCTTAATAAACATGGCGACAATACGTTATGTGGAGCTTTTAACTTCGCCGATGCTTGTCGCGTGGCTTTTAACTTAATGATGTTAACTATAATAGTGGTAAAGTCGATTCGCTTTTTTTCAGTATTATAATAATTCCTATAACGAAGTTCCTGTCTTGTCTGTTCCTCAATATACGCAGCAGGTGCTCGAGCGTCGGTTTTAACGGAAAGTTGGTCAATCACGTGTGCTATTGACAAAACCTACTTTTTATGTATAAGTAATCTAAATTGTTACAATTTGATGATGGATTTCGTTTTTATTATTAATCGATATGTTAACATTTTCAATGTTAACATATCGATTAATAATAAAAAAAGACATTACGCAAACAGTCTACCAAAATTTTCGCCTTACTTGCAAATAAAATCACTTGTACAAACGTTGACAAGGATAAACGATTTGCGAAAGATTTTTGCGACGAACAAACAATGATTTTTTTTATGTTAATTTACTTAAACAATAATGACTCACATTATTTAATGTGTATGATAAAACGTCAAAGTAATGCAATACAATATTTCTTGAGTTCGTAACTTGAAAAGATAAAAACATATTATTACTTAAACACGTCTTAAAAAATTTCTCTAAAAATTTAGTCAAACATGGCATTGAAAAGACACGCTTATATTTCATAAAGCCAACTGGAAAAACAAACTCATTGTTCGCGCAGAATTCTAATTTGATAATGAACTTAGGTAAATACATATATGATCATGATTAAATAATATAAATAATTAAATAGTTAGTATATTGTATATAAAAGTCAAATTATAAAAAATATTAATGACATTGTATGTGCCATATTTTTCCGCTTCTTTACTAAATAGATATCTATATGAAAAATTACACAGTAATTATAATTAATAATAACTATAAATATTTTATATTGCTAGGCCAGAGCATGATTTTACATATAAATCAGGTTATAAACAAATATTATAAAGTTTAATCATAGAGAAATTATGATATGTTATTAGTTTACGTAAAATACGAAGAAAAAACTATATGAAGAACAACACATGCTAGCAAAATAAACACAATAGTATTCTATATTCAATAAACACAAATACAACAATAAATCATTTTCAAGCTAATTTATATCTACATTTTAAAATTAATAATAATAATCAAATGCTCAGCTTTATAGTGCAATATTTATGTAAAAATAATGCAATATGAGTATAAAAAAAATATAAAAAAAACTATAAATCTGTTCAAAATTATGATTAATGATGAAATTAATAGCTCTCAAACTGACCGTATTAACGCAAATAGAATATAAAGAATATAGTGTCTTATTATAAAAAATATTTTTGTATATATTTTGCCGATTTTTTTAATGCTATTCTTATATTTTTGTAATTATTATATAATTTTTGTATATACTGCATAATTAACAATGTAATTCAAAAGACCACTATTTAGCATTTGTGTAATTATTCGATAAAAAAATATGTCAGATAAATGATTTAGTTTCGGGCAGCCGCTTTGTATTTTTTATGATCAAGAAAACGCATAGGGGAATTGTGTTTAAAATATACTACTTTTATTCGACTTCATTATTTTTTATAGTACCTATTTCTGATACACCTTGCACAGATAATACCCCATGTGTTTATTATCTGTTACCGAATCTCCAGATTTGTATACTGATTATTAAAGCCCAAAAGGGCAGTGTCCGATTATTTGCCTTATAAAAAACCGGTGACGACCCACAGTTTGGCATTCGACGATGCGCGTGCAGGGCGGGCAGGCGGCATACCTGTGCGGTGCCTATTTCGTATATGAATCTGCAATGAGCTTTAAAAGCTCTCCCCGCTGCTTTGATAAACTGCACGAAAAAGAAGCTCATGAGTTTTACATATGGCAATGATGGCAGCATATGCCGGTTGACAAATTTCGTTTTAAAATTTTCGCGAAGGCAATAAGCCTCCTGGCAGCTGGGTCGATTGTTGTGTCAACTTTGCGAGTTTGCGTTCTTGAAATTTCTTAATGCCACAAAGCCGTTTATTAACATTAAAATCCAACATCTGTCGATTGCGCGGATATGATGTTGCATCAACGGTTACTCTTTGAAAATAAAAGCACACACACAATAGAAGAAATAATGACGAAACCGAATACCAGAATAGAAATCACAGAATTCCGAACCTATGCCATCATATGCGTAATAAGGTCGTCGTGTATTGTAATGACAATCTCGACAAACAATATTTTGTCTCATAATGGAAACATTTGATAAAACATTCTCGTGAGTGTGCCCAATCGACTCAATTTCTCTGGGTGTTTGCTAAAGCCGAAGTTTGCTTCTTCGAATTCCACTGATTATGTTACACACCTGCCGGTAACCGCTATTTTGATTCACAGATTGAGACACAGTAACATAACAAAAAAATCAATAAATTATTGTCGACCTGTTTCTTCTAATTTCTTAGATGTATGTGTATGCGTACGATAGCACGTGTATACCTAGATACACTTTATATATTGTCATATAATTAATTTCAAGACGATGCGATGGGGGCTTTTAACGGCTATGGGGGAGCAAATACGGTCAGGTGCATCCTTACAAGGGTAAAACTTGAGAAATTTACTCGTGAGAATTCCTAGATGAACTTCCGCCTTTTTAACGTTATATATATACAGTAAATAAAAAAATATGTATTTCCTTATAAATAAAAACCTTAAAAGGTTTTATGTCGTTACTCAATATCAGTTTGATAAATTTATAAAAATAATGTTAGTATAAGACAATAAGGGCATGTGTGAGAAAAATATGCACGTGTACAGGACCATGTGAATTTGATAGCTTTTATCTGAATTCTAATTTACTTTTCAATATAACATAGTGTTATTTAGTTTGATACATCTATTTTTAGGTTACTCATAATTATTCATTAATAATAAATATGTTTTATCATCCATAATAATATGATTATTGCAATTGAAACATTTAAGTAAACCTATTTCTATAAATTGCATACGAAAATATGCACTATAATAATAAAAATACATATATGTTTTAATAATTTAACATAAATGCTGAAAGATAAAGTTAAAATAATAATGTAATGTGTAAATGTATGAAGCTAGTTAATTTAGTTGCCTAAGAGATTGTAATAAGAGATTGACAGTCTATTTTTTTAATAAAAAATACAACAATAATAATACATAAATCATAATTCATAAATATTCATATTTTTTTCTTTTTACTTTAATTACGTCCTTTGTGAGAAGTTTTGACTCATTAACATCTACGACCCTCAACTAGTTGAGATTCGCTTCAATACACTGATTGGACTTTGGCTAGGCTCGACCTCCTACTTAAGCTGTCGCGAGCGACAGCCACAGTCGGACAAACCGGCTCGAAACTATTGTTGCCCTCCAGCATCACTAATCAATTTAATAATACGGAAAAGGAATATCAGTAATAAAAAATCAAGGGAGGGAATGGTGACGGTTAGTCACACTCCGCGTATTCAATAATAATTAATGGTGAAAATAAGATCATTTAACATTACAATAACAGCTTTATTTGCAATATATTTAAATTCTGAAAAATTTAAATAAGGCCACGTCATTCTCTCAAAATTATTTCATGAACTCAAAAAATAGCAAATTAACAAAAAATCATTTCCAAAAGAAACAAGAGGGGCGAACATCATCCCGTTTTTTATATATTTAATATTGAATACAATAAATATATTTTTCATTGGTTTTGTAATTGTTTCAACAAAATATAGCGCAAAAGATTCTGATAAAACTAATTTATTTATATAAGTTTTATTATCTCTTCGGAGTAAATTAACAACACTACGTATTTGAGCAAACATCGATTAAACTGTATTTATTAGGTGTTTCAAAAGCACTTGCATAATTTACTAGAGCAAATGATATATAGGGTAGGTGCTTAAATATTTCCTCCGAACTAATGCACCAAAAGGTCGGTGCCAAATGCAAAGGAACGCAGTGCAAAGTCTAAAAGATTATGACGATGTTAATTTTTACCGATTACGAATTTACTGTCACGCAATTATTCAGTATAATAAGACCTGTATTATATAATTAAAAATAATCTGGTTCAGTTTTGGACCAAGGACTAGAAGGAACGTCACACTTGCCCTAATTATTAAGGGTATATAAACCATAACACAGCCGTATTGATTTCTATCTTTTGAACTACAATCAGAAACTTACAACCGTGACTTCATCCATAATTACCACTTTGATTCCAACTTGAAATAAAGGAGCGTTCAATCGAATCGACCGAGATGACTGAGACTTAGAAGTCTGAGAAAGCAACTGCTTTCTAATTTCACTATCTGATCTGGTCCCAAAAGTTAAAACTGATTTTAAATTGTTATAAATATAAATGTTTTAAAAAATATCAAGTCTATTTTACATAAAGAGATTTAACGATTATAATAAAATACAATAACTACATTTGAAGTTATGAGTTAATTCGAAGAAAAAATATAGGGCTTCTCATATACCTTATGTAATAAAAAAACTAAGACATAGCATGAATACTTCGAAACATTCATTGATTAAAGTCAAGCAAATAAAAATATGAAAACTTCACACAATACTTCTATAATCATTATGATACAACCAATTAAAAAAATCTAAAATTAAAGACGTTTCAAAGATAAGAATAATATTTGAAAAAAAAAAAAAAAATTTACTTAAATTGTATTGCATTATTACATTATTATTATTCCCAAACATGAAGCTACGTCTACACTACTATATAGTAATAATAGAGAACTTTTATCAAATCGCTATTACGGTTATAAAGTTAATTTACGACTATTAATTAATCCAAATATTGTGTTTAGGGAAATCATCCCGTATCTTTGTTACTTTATTGCTAATCTCAGTGCTACTACATGTATGAAGTACAAAGCTAAAAAATATGTCTAATTCAATCAGTTAAATTGTATAAACCTGACCTGGAATGTACCTAAAATTCGACAAAAATCTATTTGTATCTCTCCTTTGACCAATTCAATATTAATTATAAAAATATCGTGTATGTTTTAAAGCTCTATCCTACCCATTAATTAAACACATTCACCGCCAAGCCGGGTGGCATCGTTCAAGATCACAAGTCTGTCGATAGATCGATTGATCGCAAAAATCTGTGTCGCGAAAGTGACGACCTCGTCCATCATCATCATCATCATCATCACAATTCACCCTCTCGGTCGGTGTCATTACCGAAAACGACAGCATACGGCGAGAGACGGTTTTTCGGTGTCATGTGGGAAACGGCGCGTGCGCGCGCGCGTGTGTGTGTGCCAGTGGCGTAGCTAGAGATTATATAAGTAAGCAAAGATCATGGAAAAAGAACATTTTTTAAAGTACAAGGATAAATTACTATTGTACTTTAAAAAAACATATTACGCCGCGCAGTAAAAAAGTAGAAACAAATATATAATAGACTGCTTTAAACAATATATAATAAATTTCAAATCATTGTTGGTCTTCAAAAAAATTAAATGATCAGAAATCTTCCCCTAAATCATTAATATTATTTTCACACAGCAAATAAAAAAATGCACTTAATAGCTAAGCACACACGCACGGATTTGTCCGACGGACACCCGGACAGATTATCTAAAGCTTATATTTGAAACTATTACCAATTAGGCTGTTAGAAACTATGAATATGTCAAAAAATAGGACAATGAAATCAAGAAACTCAGAAAGATACAAATAAGTTATTGATGGGTGTAAGATGCGATGGACATCAAAATAATGTTATAGATCATATCAATCAGGTTCTTGTATATATGTCACATACTTTTGAGATCTCGATGGGATTCATAAGGATCTCGAAGCATTGCATGCTCTCGCAGCTACGCCACTGTTGTGTGCCACTACAAAAGGAGCGTGTTTTGGCGAAATCAGGAACAGAACGACCGTTATTGCGCAATCACGTTGGCGGGTGCACACCTTGGGCCGGGGCGGAGGACCCGACAGGTGCACGCGCCAAGACAAGACAAAAAAACCAGCCAGGGCACAACGGCCCCGGCGGGTCGTCAATTACAGTCGGACGAGGAGCGGTTGGTCGGGTTACAAAAATAAAAATAAATACGCGTAACTGTTATGTGGGTCCGTAGACAAACCGATGTCCAGATTGCTCGGTCGCAATTGAAAAAGAAAGTGTTAGTTTATGGTGGAAGGATGCAAAGACCGCCACTATGATGGCGCACCTGGTCCCCGGTTTGACCTCAAGCTCGTAAAGTGTTAATAGGCGCGGGGACACCTTGTGTCAGTCGGTCGGCTAGATCGGCGTGCTGTCTTTTATATATTAAAATTACTTTAATCGATCAACGATGGTATGATTCAAAATTTAAGAATGCTTCAAAAATAAGCTCGAACTAGACCTTTTTCTATCATATGCTTGGAAAAAGTTGGACTATGAATCTATACTTTAACAACATTAAAAGAGAGCATATTATTAAGAAATATTGCTTGCAGTCTCTCTAATAGGCACAACAAAAAAAGAATACATAATAAATAGCGTTGTACGTTTACTCTGTAAAATTCAAAAAAAATACTAACTGTGCGACCAATTAATAAGTTCTATTTAACAAAGTGCTTAGTAATCGCCGAATCCCTATTGCTAAAGACTGCTAAATAATGTTATATCTCGATTCATGTAAAACAGTTTTATGCACGAAACTATCTAATAGCAGCCATTTTTAAACAGGGACGTCATTTGCGGGTGGGGTATGTCCAGTAAAATGCATGTCATTTAATGAAATACTACAAATCTAATGAAATCGAAACATTAACCTCCTCAGACCCAGTTCACATTGTAATGTACAATAACTTCATTGTTTGTTTTTGAAGCCATTTTCAATTTATTTTTACCGGAATCTTTTTTAAATCGCAGTGTACACCATATTATTTCAAAACACAAAAAAAAAGTTATGCCCCTTTAACGTGCTAAATAAAAAAACAACAAAAAAAAATGTTTTAATCAAAATTCGGGTCTAAGAAGGTTAAATAAACAAACCACTACTCTGGAAAAAACTGGAATGACGTCCCTAATTCTAAGCCGAAAAATCATATCAGAATACATTTTCACCGGTAGATATATATTTTTACCAGTGAAAATATTATTTATCCTGCAGATGCTAGTAACATTATATAATTTCAACTTTTCCATAAGTAGTAATATATACATAATTATTTTTTACAATGAATGTGTATTTTTCAGTGAAATATACTTTTACTAATGAAGTCCAAATACATTTTCACGAGTAGTGCTAGTGAAATTATATGCTGCTCTAAAATGTCTATGAAACGCAATTTGACATTTGCTGTTCAAACCCAAACCAAACCTAATGAAAGTTCCAAAATTAAAAATAGTTTAGAACTTTCATTAGATCAAATCCAAAATATCAACTAAGCCAACTCAACTCGCAGACGAAAATAGGCGGAAGAAGAAATACAGACAAACGGCGCATTTTACATATTGGTACATTGTTTGTTTACACTTAGATATTACACTAATATGTTTTAAAAATATGATATCGATATTAGTACGAATTTCTGATATGAAAGTATTGGTCGAAATGCTGAAAAGCTGAAATTACATCTCTGTTTTTTTTTAAATCTTTTGAATTTATAGCATAAACAGAATTATAAAGAAATTTCTGAACAGCAACACAGAATTGCCAACAGTGCGTTGCCATATGTGAAGCATGGTTGTATATTTATTATAGGGTCCAATCGTCTCAATGAAAGCGCACTAAAAGGCCAAGACCAGAAAAAGCATGTCAAGTTCGATCGAATATCAAAGTTATCTTTACTGTCTTCCTTGATTATTGCTATATTCACCACAAATTCTTACCACTAAGTTGTACGGACAATAAGGAGTACTAACTTGCAGTTTTACGCCATTTTCTTACGACAACCCAAAGTTAAAAAAATATGGGCAAATAACTCTTGGATTTTCAAATAAAATAAGTGATTTTTTGACAAGTACGACATTAAATTCGCTAGATATGGCGTATTATTTATATTCCTGTAGATAAAAAATTATTGAAACGACATCTTTTTGTGACCATAAATGAGATAAAGGCAAAATCGCTGATATTTTTCAAATAAGAAAAAATGTGCATTACATCTGATAAATATTATATATAGCTATTTTATATATAATATTTTTTATTCTTCCGTTGAAACTTGACAGGCGAAAACCCGGTGCGTTACAACGGGGCTAATCACAATAGCCTACAAGTATAATAATGAAAGAGCAAAATCAAAATAAAAACACCTCTTTTATTAAAAATAAACTATTTAATTACAGCTTACAATCAATAGATGAAACTTTGCAGCTGGGGTCACTTTTTAATGAAATCGAATGTTTTGTAAATAAAAATTAAATTAAAAACTCGAGCCGAGTTCTTAATTTAATTTTATCTTATAATAATATAAGGTCTGAAAATGCTTTAATTAGCCGTTATGAGTTTAATTGCAAGGTGATATTCTAAAAAACTTAAATACCTTTAAAGCAGTCTTGAAACACTTACACACTTGAAACACTTACACACAGTTCGCACTTAATAATTTTAACACTTTATATTATAGATATTTTTATATTTAGGCGATTAAGAATTAGTATCAAGTTGAAAACCTAGCACACTTTTACTACCCTATAGAAAAATGGTCTCAAATTATTTAAATCAAAATTTCTATTCGATATTTTATTATTATTATTAGATATAAACTTAATATTTAAATAAACTATATTAATTAATGTGTCACAGTTTTTCACTTCTAATAAAAATGAGGTGTCATTACATTAAAAAACATTACATAAAAATCAAATGAAAGTTTTATTTTTGAAAATAACAAGAGATAAAATATAATTTATATTTGAAATATTATTTTAGCCTTACTGGTAGCCTTATAATAGTTTTAATTAAATAAAATTGGGTTCAGTCTGGTGTATTAATACTTATTTAATAGATTTGTTTACTCAGTTGTAATGCATTGGGCTAACGCTGGACTTGCTCCAACAAAATATTCACAATCATGTTTTTTTAATATGTAAAAAGAGTAAAAAGAACTTCTATTTTTTAACTAGTTTTTTAAAGTTTTTTGCTCAACACTTTTTTCAGCGGTCTTAGAGATTGTGTAAGTATTACATACACAATCGACACTAACGAATCGGTAAAGCAGTTAAATTTCATTACGCGCCTCTAACCAAAGCCATTAACTATAAACGTAATCCGAAAAACCACAACACATGTGGGATGCAAATTAGATGTCAAACGCTCACTCAAAGTTCAATGTCAATGATCGAAATACATGATATTATATGCAGGGTATAGCGTATGGCGTTGCCCCCATAATTATTTTTGTAAAAATAATTAATAAATTATGTTTAATAAATATTCAAGAAACAACTAACACGAAACACACTATGGGTAAAGAACAAACGGGAGAATAAAAAACTTATCTCTGCTCACACGTGGAAAAAGCTCGGGCGCGTGGCAGCCGCCGCAAGGTGCTGCCTGTAAGAAGTAAAAAATTAACAGTTTGCTCAAGATCACTTCTTGTGCACTTAAAAAAGTAAGCGAGAGAGAAAGAGAAATATTCGTCGTAAAATGCGATGTCCAGTCAAACTGATTGACCTCTGACGGTTTTAATTTGACCAGATGCACATCCTTTGTATGCCAAAACCGCAGCTCGGATCATGAGCCGCGACCAATAATAATAACTTTATAATTAAGGGGTGCCTGCGAATTCCAGTTTCTTCTTTTTTGCAGCAAACAGCAGCATGTCCCGCTCGCTTCGATAATGCGGCGATAGCAACATTAATAAATGATGATTTATAGCATCGAAAATGAAAGTTCTCCGATCGGATGTTAAATCGATTTATCGGTATAAAAAAATTGCTGTTCGCAAGGACGACAATTTGGATGGTTATATTCACAGCTATTGTGTAAATCAAAACTACTACGTTTATTAAAATTTAGTATTTTTAATTAACACATTAAACAATTTTAGAATAATTTACTTTGTAAATTATGTGCATAACCTTAACAGCTAACTTATCAATAAAATTATTTCCAGATATATACTTATAAAAATGGATATAAAAGTACAGTATAAAAATAGATAACAGTACAGTATATAAACGTAGTTAGATCATAATGCGTTCACTAACTGTGAATACCCGATGTTTGATGCAAAAGGTATTTGGATAAAATTTGAATTTCTGCTATACACTCCGACGCGACTTTAGCAATTCAAATACAAACATTTCTTACAAAAATATAGTGGAAAATAAAAATGGTATTTTGATTCCCTCTTATAAATACACCTGAAAAATTTCTATTAAAATCTCAAAATAGAAAAAAGTATAATAATAAAGTGACACATTCATAGTGAATATTTGTTAACTCTGTATTAAATAAATTTATAGCAAGAACAAAAACTATATAGCTTATTTCAATTTATTAAATATAAATTATGATAGTATTTTTATATTTATGAGCAACATTGAAAACTAAAGTTACAT
This sequence comes from Plectrocnemia conspersa, assembly GCF_051122295.1. Lineage (NCBI taxonomy): Eukaryota > Metazoa > Arthropoda > Insecta > Trichoptera > Polycentropodidae > Plectrocnemia > Plectrocnemia conspersa. The sequence goes on from NW_028277165.1 coordinate 18,501,722, forward strand.
CAATACAAAACGTCGAAAGTCATCAATAAATGAGTTAGTAATATTTTATTTACATATAAACATATCGAGTTATATTTGTGAGTTTGAGTTATTATGAGAGCAGGAGAAAATATAATCGTAATATAATCCTAAACTATTTTACATATATTATGTATTATTTATATTTTAATAATTAGTTTACCAACAATAATACAATAGATTAAATTACATATTAATACAATAATAAAATATCTATTCAAGGGGTAGTTTTTTTGCTTCTATTATTCATGTATTTTAAAATATCGATTAGAAAATAATATTTTTTCATAAAAAATACACAAATGCAAACATATGCTAGGCGACGTAAAAGTTTTACGTAAAAAAATCAAACGGTTGCATTGGGGTGTTCTTGTTGTATAATAACATACTGTATGAAACACTTTATTTTATGGGTTTATTTCAAGGATTAAATCATATAGAAAATTATTATCATAGTTAATTAGCTGTCATTGGCCATATAATGGGTTGGGTCAGTGTTTCGTTACACTATGCAACGTAATATTTTTGTCGACTTGAAAGGCTTCTGTTACCCTCCTTTCACAGTTTGCATCCAATATGGAAATCTCATTAGTGATTTTCCAGGTTTTCAGCCCTTTCACCATCCCCCAACCTTTTGCGGCTTCTTCATGCCGTGACCAATGAACGTCAAGAAAAATCATACTATCCAGAGTATTAAAAAAATCGTCGACTAATCCAAACGGACGATAATGGCTTCGCTATATTTGCATAAAATAAAATACTAAAACTTCAGTATAATGTATAAGTTAATAACACATATACTACTTTTGATACTATTTTAATTTCATTACTGTTTAATTCGTTTCAAAGCTTCACAGTACAACATGATAAAGAAAGACTGATAACTCTGATAATATAGATAGTGATGCATTGCTGATTTTAATGCTAATTGTGGTTTGGCACATATCCATCTATTGGCAATACGTGTATTATTTTCGTTAAATAAAATATTCGATAAGAATCCATTATAAACAGTTGAAGGTCATTTTAAACATTATGACTAAATTAATAGATATATGTATATTATAGTATACATCTAAAAGCCAATTTTCATACACGACGTTTCTGCAAAAACATTTATTTTGAAAAAATAAATAAATCTCTACATAATAAAAACAAAACATAGAGTACATTTCATTGAAGAACTGGAATTGTTGATATGCTGTCTTTAGCCTCTAAACTACAGCAACATGTACTTTGGTATTCTGTGCTTGTATTTAAAATTTCAATGTCACTGATACAAGAGATTAGTGAGCTAGTGTGTTTCACTAAATATTTTTTATAATAATTTCTGGTATGAAAATTATTGATCTTTAATTTTTAGTATTTATAGGCTAATGTGAATTTTTTTAAGTTTAGTACAATAAAGTGTATCTTACATATAATTGTTTTAAGCTGCTTCCGCTTCCGGACACGCATAACTTAAAATGAAACATTCTCCGTTCAATTCTCTACTCTGAAAATCGTATCGCTTTGTATGAACAGTGTATAATAATACACGTAAACAAAGGAAATATATTTAAATATAATAATAAAAATTTAATTAGCTCCAATTGATTTTCGAGCCGCCGGTAATGCGTTCTGTTGTTTGGACCAATGAAAAATAAACATTCAAATATAAAACAAGATGGCCGACAGTACCGTGACAACAGTTTTAAATAATTATTATTTAATAATAAAATTTTGCTACGCAACAATAATTTTCATTAATTCGTCATTTGACTGAATATAAATTATCGGATTGCAAATTAACTAGGTGTGTTATAACTATGAAAATTAAATATATACATAATGTTTTGAGGATCAGAAGAATACATTGGATAAACTAGATAAACAATCATAAAACAATCTAATTTTACTTCACACCGGACAGGAATATGTTGAAATGGGTCTAATTTTCAAGTCTTAGTGAATAATAAAGTTTATCTATCGTTCAGATACGAATTTCATATAAATGTTTAGGTAGTGCTGTTTTCATTTTATATTTTTATCCCATAAGCCACACTTTGTCGAAAGCTTGACTTATATTTAGGAAAGCAGCTGTACAATACTACATCTCTTGCAGTTTTTTAATTATCTTGCTTACAACTCGGTGTATTTGTACAATTGTGCCGTGCTCTTGTATTATTGGATATATTCTACCCAGCAGTAGCTTCTCAACATTTTTGATAAAAATAGGGAAAAGACTAATTGGCCTGTAAGATTTTACGTCTCCTGTGTTCTTTTCCAGTTTTAGAATATGGACAACTTATTTTATCTTTCACTTGCGTCTTATTATTTATTATTGCTATTATTAAACAAATCATTTTCAGTAGATTTTTTGAGCCCTACGTCATTTTTAATTATGGAATTAACTTATTTTATTTTTTGTATGGTGTAAAAAACAAACGTAATTTTTAATGGTTGCAAATCATGTATTATTATTTTACAAGACAATATTAAAAATAAGTTTGTAAACAGAAAATACATACATATTGTTTGTCACAATACCTCCTCGCAAACTGCCATTTCTAAGTCAGCTGTGCGATTTTTAACTTTAAACATGCAAGTTTTAAGTTGAAAGTTAAGCTGAACAGTGACTTGCTGGCGACTTACGTGCTACTGCAATACATAAAAACAAGTATATAGCCAAGTATTAAAATAAATCTGTAATAACAGAATGAATAAAATAATTATAATGAATAAAGAATGAGTTAAAATCGATCTCGAGCAAAGCCGGAAAATAAAACTATAATACCCATATATTTGATAAGATTTTTAGGTTCATATATAAGGTGCCATATATGGCCTAATACATTTTTAGTAATATAATTTAAAATAATATCCAAATATTTTTTTTTAATTTTTCTTGGTATTTCCTAACATATTTTAAAACATATTTTTTTGCAACGAAAAAAATCCATTCGGTAACGGGTTACGGCTATTATATTACTATTAAATATTTGCGTTGAGTAATTATTTTTTATATTTTATTAAGATAAAATATGGAGAACGTGCTTTTAAATATTTTTGGATTGTGAGAATTTTTAATATATAATACATAAGTCAACTAATATAATATTATATATTATTCACATTTCGTTTACCTTTTTAAATTAATACAATTTTTATTTATTTAGAACTTTTATTTACATAATTACCACAAACTATTTATAATCAACTATAGCATTATATAATATTCACATATCTATGCAAATAATTGCACAACTGTACGATGATGATAACTGATAAAAATAAAAAATACTTAATTATACATTATATTAATAGTTTTCCTCTTGAAAAAAATATTTTTGCCATTAAATAAACTTATAGTGCTTTGAACACACTTCTTTACTATCTTAGGATAAATATGACGGAAGTTCGAAATAAATTCTATTATGTAGATATAGCGAAAACGGTCACTAAAACGCCTGCTTTTGTAACCGTGTGTATGTACATATATTATAATAGACACACATATGTGTGTGAAAATGCATCTGTTGCGTTAAATTGATTGTTTATTCCAACACGCCAAAGCCATTATCGCTTCATATCCTGCGCGCCTTTTTATTATCGCTAAGGGCCGATGAGCCAAAGGCTCATGGGAGGGTCGCTCATAAGGGCCTATACAATTGCACACCTAATGTACATTTACAAGGATGTGTAATTTGCATACGTAACGCTTGCTTAGAATTTTAATGCCTGCCTTTAAGCGGGTATTTTGAAACAACGTTTCCTTTTTCTTGGCCTAAATAATTTCTTAGTACACTTCCATATTTAAAAAGTAAAAATGTTACTAAGTGAAAACGAAATGTAAAATAATAAATTACCAATTCCACAAATTGTACTGGCTTCTGTAAAGAAATAAATTGTCAATATATTGTATAATAAGCTTATGAAATACTAACAATTTTAAAGCCTACTTGAATATTTGATATTCAGTTAAAGGGATGTATAAGAAAAATATAAAAAAGTTTTGCATCGTGGTGAAAGTGACGCGAAACGCGATAATATAGAACAGGCAGACTCCATCTGGACAATAAGTTTGTCGAAGAAAGCATACGCTCAGGAATAAGCTACGTCTGCTTCAGCAATTGATGCTGAGGTCATTTATGGATGTCAATAAAATAAAAAAATAACGTACATTTGTGAGAATAGTGATTTAATTTTGTAGTCTCGTCAATACTGCCCCTGCGGCAGACCGATTTCGCACCAGTAAAAAATATTTAAATATTGAAGATTATAAATAAAATAGTTTAACTTAGTCAGTAGTACGGATTATTATTATCATGTTATCGAATATTTCTTAATAAAAAATCTCACATGATTATACGTCTAAGAAACTTTAAGATTTTCATAACCTGCAATATTATACATTATCGGCAGGATTCGTTCACGATTCGAGTTTTCTATAAAATCGCACATTAGCAGCTAGTTAACATTCTTATCCTGCACCTGGGGACTTGAACTTGCAAAGATGTGCCGATAGTTTATAACGCGTTTAGGCGTGTACTAAATGGTAGGGTATTAGTCCTTTATGGCCTAGTTAGAAATTCGACTTTCGTGTTAACGAGTTCCTAAATACACGTATAAAAATAGCAAATTGGCATTAAAATGTACGACCGGGCTTTCGATCGCATATAACACCATAATTATCAAATTTACGTGTGGTCGATTGATCGACGCCTATCGATCAGGTTTTATAGAAAAAAGCTTAGACGTGTATCCAAATTCGGGACCATGTTCGGTAGGTACTTGTTTGGTATTCTAATTTTTTATAACAAATTTGCACCTTCAAGTTGCATATCCTCTAATATGAGCGCACGTACCATTTCTTACGTTTTGTTGCTTTTTTAACATTCGCACGATCGTTTTTTAATATCACACATTTTCACCTTCCACCCAAATGCACAAAACTCATAAATCACAGGAGTAATATTATGTATTAAGTTAAACAAATAATTACATACAACTTATTAAAAAAAATGAGTTGTAAACAGTAAAACTACAACATATCATTGCAATATTTGTTAATAGATTTTCTTCGTGGAATCACTAACCCATAATATACGAGCCGAACCAAGCGAATTGTCACTAGTATGATTAAGAGTTGGCCCAATCGTCGGTAGATTCAGTCACGACGGCACACTACATTTATGTTTACTTGAAATTCGCTTAAACTAGTTTTAATTGTAATATTATTATTAACAATATTAATTATTTTAATAACTGTACTATGAAATCACTTCTTCTCTTTCCTAAATCAGTAATCAATAACCTCTTCATTATGCAGTCTCTATAATGGACAAAATTTACCTTCTATTGGTTAACCCAATGAAGTTCCATTTCAATGATGAAATACGATATTAATCCAATTAAATTGGTGTGCCAATAAATACATTTTTGTACGTGTGTCTAGGCACCGAGCGGCCGTTGAGGAATTTTTTAGCTAATCTCTCTATTATCACGTACGGTATGCACTGGTAAACCAATCATAAAATTTTATGCCACAATGTTGGTTTTCAGAATCGTAATCTTAACGAAGTGAAACATTCTTAATATTTTTCTTGAAATTTCAATACTTATAATTTAGTAATAATTAAGAGGAGGGGCTATGTTTCACACTAGCTCTGTTTACACTGCACAATTATCCACCTCTTTATAAAGTTATATTTATAATACGATGACATCTATCGAATACATTAAATACTAAAAAATATTTAATATTTAATAAAATATTCGCTAGAATGCTGTACAATATTTTTAATGCATTTATTAAACAATTATTTTCAAGATTTTTTATTAAAATTACTAATTAATATAGTAATTTTCACTCTCAATAAATAAATACAATATATAAATAAAATATATATCCCCCCCCTAATAATATTTTAATAACTCATTACATGAGCGCAAAAATATAATTTAAAAAAAAGTAATTTAATATTATATTATATTTGACACCAAACTATTTTTGCAATTGTGTGTATTTAAGAATTCGTAGTTTTATTTTCATCGCGATTTTTCACGCGTGAAATAATTTAAAGAGTGCCCAGTAGTGTACAAAAAAAATAATATCAGATTATATTCTTTAACAATATTGTTTGATAATTTTAAGTGAATATTGCGCTTTTATTTGGTATCACGGGGCCCCACAAGATCTATCGCCCCGGGCGATCGCCTGTACTGCATGCTCCTCGAGCCGGCCCTGATTGCTCGTATTTTTAAAAGAATTTTATCTTAGCTGTCAAATACCTGTTGAATATATTATGTACACTGGCAACATTTTTAGCTGTCGTTAATCAATGCTGCTTCGAAGGTTATATAGCGTATTAAGTTGCTCAAAGGCTTTAAAAACGTTACAAACTACACAAAACATATTGAATCTCGTTTCAAAACGCGCCATGGCAAATAGCAAGTTCGAATATGTGAAACAATTCGAATCGGATGAAATCTTATTACCGAATTGTTGGGTTGTTGTCCGTTTAGATGGAAAGGGTTTTCACAAATTTTCTAGTGTACACAATTTCGCAAAACCAAACGACCCGAGGAGCCTTAACCTCATGAACAGAGCTGCCGTGGGCATTATGGAAGAGTTCAACAATATATTATTCGCCTATGGACAGAGCGACGAGTATTCCTTTATTTTTAAAAAGGACACCTCTCTTTACAACAGGCGCAAGAGCAAAATCATGACAACGGTTACGAGCATGTTTACGTCGCTCTACGTATATCATTGGGATAAATACTTTGATTCTGTAAAGCTGATATATCCACCGTGCTTTGACGGAAGATGCGTTTTGTATCCGTCTGATGAGAATCTGATAGATTACATGAGCTGGAGGCAAGCCGACGTCCACATCAATAATCTCTATAACACTTGCTTTTGGAATTTAGTACAAAAAGATGATATGAAACCAGTAGAGGTAATATATTTATATATTATTGAATTGAGTAATAAGTCATCGTAATGCTGGTCATTTATATATTGATATTTACTTAAACTTTGTATTGCCATATATTGTTTCCAATAGTTAAAAATAAACTATCCTTCATATTTTACTGTATACACAATGTTTCTAGGTGTAATCTGCTTTTGAGTCTATTAAAATTAAACCCAATATATTTTCATTCAATTTATTCATATTTTTTTAAATAAATACTACATTTTTTAAGCTTTATACACTTTACTCAATGAATACTGTTTTTCCACTCATTTATCATTTTACTAAAAAACTGTAATTTCTTGTCCGGCAGTTTTTTTTATTTCTCTGAATATGTGTTATCACTAATAAGGATGACATGGCAGTAATACATATCTCAGATTTGCCAAAACTTTATATATTATATGAGCGGTATTCAGTCTTGCGTTCTTCCCCTTTTAGAAGATAATCCATAAGATCTATTTCTTCATAATCACAAAATATTGTGACCTTCTGGTCACCACCACTCTTTTCAGTTATTATTTTTATTTGTTTTATAGCTCTTGAATGTCATGCAGAATCTCATACCTGGACATACTTTTATTTATTATTAAAACCGATTTATATTTTAGGCTGAAGAACATTTATGCGGAACAGTATCATCTTATAAAAATGAATTGCTGTTCAGTAAATACAACATAAACTATAACAACGAACCTCCTATGTACAAGAAAGGCACAATATTGCTGAGAAAACAAGTTATCGATCCGCTGACTGGAAATAGGTGCAAAGTTATTATGAATTATTACGAAGATATGATAAAAGACGCATTTTGGAAGAAGCATTGGGAGCTCTTGGACAGAAAAGGCACGATTCAAATGGTAAAAGCTTCCTCCGAGAACATTTCTCCATTGGTGATGGAACAACTCGAAAGACGAAGACATAAAAACAAGGATATTAGAGTTGAAAATTTGCAAATAAACGATGCTGAGATTACTGAATATTTTTCAGAATAACTTAAATTTTTCATGATTTGCTTAAAGCATACAAAAAATGTACACATATGTAATATTTACACGGATACCAACTAAGTATTTTTATTATCAAGTGACTTGAAGGATAATTATTGATCACTTATATTGTATTTGATCAAGATGTCCTATATTGGAACGCAGGGTAATTCTTAGGAGTGGTACATTCTGATGGGTTGATTTTTATTATAATAAATGTGTTAGAATATCTGTATTTAATGTTTGCATGTTTGTTATCTGTCTTATTATATAAACTACACAGCTTGTGTGCTTCAGTTTACAAATAAAATATACTTTTAATATCGTAATCTATACAGTGAAAGCATGTTGATTAGCATTTTAATAGAAAATAACTGAATTCAACAAAATTTCTCTCTGGAAATGAGATTTTTTTGTTATGGTTTTTTACACCAATAAGTACTGACTAGGGATTCCAATCCCGGGCCAAAATTTTGATCCCGGGATTTCGGTATTGCATTTAGTCGATCCCGGGACCAGTCCCGGGATAATTTTCATGTTATTTTATCGATAAAAATATTTTAAAATGAATAATACAATATATTTTTACATCTGTTTTTTATAACGTACAATGTATAAAGTACGTATAATTTTAGTCTTAGACTTAAAATAGAAAATAATATAATAAAAATAAAAAAGGGAAGGTTATATATTTATTTGAGAAGAAAAAAATGAACTTTTGACAATGAATGTACATATGTATGTACATTCATAGACACAATTAATTGAAAACATTATTTTGAATAGAACTCACGAAGTTACATCAAAGCATCAAGTGTTTTATCATTTAGCCTTGATCTGATTTTGGTTCCTAAGCAGCCTGCTGCTGAAAAAGCACGTTCAGACTCACAGCCTCAAAGATTCACAGATGACACGTGCAACTCGCGCAAGTTTGTACACGAAATATAACGATGTTGTCAATAATAATTCGATTGTGCTTGATAAATCAACAATCCGAAAAATTCGGGATTATGTTTTATAATCCCGGGACTCATCGGGTATTGAAAATCGTTCGGGATCCCGGGATTGGAATCCCTAGTACTGACCCACCAATTACTTTTCGTTTTTATATAGTTCACTCAAACAACTAAAACTAAGCAGACAACTATTTTTTCATAACATTTAACAACTGGTATAGAAAAAATACGATAATAATATGAGCTTTTAATTGGTGAATCTGCAAGTGAAAATTTTATTTTAAGCCATTTCTCTTGGTTCATTTGGCCGCACAATACAAATTTACTGATAAGTTGCAGAAACACATGTATTTCTTAGGTATTTTATTAATTAAATGCCATATTATTAAAGTATTTATCTATAGATGAACATCACAAAAGTTTACAAACATTCAAAAGTGCCAAGATAAAACCACTTTAATTTACATAAATTAGTTTCGACATATGACATTTTAAATTATAGTTTTTTTTTTGCTGAGAGTAATGATTTAAAGGGTGAAATTTAACTGGAAATAATTTTAAGAAACCTATGCATTTAAATAAAAACTTTGTTCCATAAGACGAATCGTTTATGCATTTATTTAAGGTAAATCTTAAGATTGTTTCTTCGGAAAACGATTCGTTGCAGAGAGTTATTCGTGGGGTGTTCACTGTTCTGAATAATGCTCGCTTGCGCCTAATTTGTCCAACAGTAATGCAGAAGCAATTCATTTTATGAAACAATTATTTTATATATTGCTCATTTAAATATTACAGAACTGATTGATATGTTATTTTATATTTTATTTACATTTTCGATAATAAAATTAATTTGTTTCAAAACTACAGCTAGATCATAGTTATATTTTCAGTATTTCAGTTCAATATTAGTCGAGACTTTTGAACACTTAATTGAAAAATAACATGTCATTGAAAATAGCTAACTATATTTTTATGAAAGGCATACATTACATAACCTTAAATGATCCTATTATATTAATCTGTAAATATGATTTAATGTAAGCAAATAATGTCTTGCCTTATTCTTCTGCAAACGAACATAACGTAATAATATTTCTCCAATTGGTTAAATTTGTAACTACATATTCTTGCCATAGATTATATATTTGGCTCCATGAAAAAGTGCAATAGATGCATTGTCACTTACTAGTTCTACGTCTTCTAGCCATTTTCCAGCAATGCGGGTATGTTCATTTAAAGTCTGTACCAAATCTGCGATATCTCCGATTCTAATAGCGCCATCTCTTAGTTGTGGTATGCATTTTGTAGGTCTATGTTCTGACATTCACCACCGAAATTTTTTACCACTAGCTCATCTGGTTCGATCAGAATACGGAGCCCAATGCAATTGGTCATTCTTTTGTGATAAGTGCAGAAAACGAAGATTGTACACGAATTATTGGTTGTCTCATTTTCGCCTAAAATGTTATTTTTAACACATTTTTGCCATAAATGATAAACTGGCATTTTAAATAAGAAAGACCTATGATTTAATGTAATACATTTTTTTAGACATTTAGTTAATACTACAATTAATACTCAAATTTCTGACCTGTGATTGTTCGTTCGCCGTGAAGGTTATGCCAGTACTTATAAATACATGAGCCAGTTATGATTTGTTCTTGAGATACAGTAGTCGAGACTATTATATTAATATAACATAAAAATGTCTGCTTCAATCACCAATTACAAGTTTTATCACAGATTCGCTGTAGGCTTTTAAAACCAAAAAGTCTGGTGGCGAGTAGAAATGGACAGAAAATTATTTTAAAAATGTTTTACTTGAATAAGATAACGACGCCGCCAATGTTGTATGTTTTATTTATTATAGTCTTTCCTTTAGTGTTATTTTACATTAAAAAAATATTTTAAATTAACCTTGTTCTTAGCGACCACGTGAAATCTGCAGGTTTTCTTCCACTGACTTGAGAATTTTTTTTTGTGTTATTTGACTAGTGTGCTATATTTTCTCTGAAGTTTTTCGTAATTATGACGCAATGCTCATTAAGGGCAAATTTTGGTAGTCTTCCCTAATACTCAAAGGACCACATTAAATTTCCGTGTCAGAATCGAATTATATTATACTATAAATTATTATTGAATGAACCAGATGTCTTTATTTACAAGACCTCGATTGAATGTTTGAAATATTCACGCGTGTATTATAGCGATAAACACACGTTACCACAATACATTACGTTCCTATATTTCCATTGCTTGCAAAAACCAGAACTTCATTTTGTCTTGCTCTAATAAGTTGTTAAGAACAAAAATGTGTTACTTAATATTTGTAAAAACGCTTTGGAGTGCCAAAAAGTTTGGTGAAAAATATTTTTATATAAGAATTAGATTAATCCATGTATTGATGTTTAAATAAATTCATAATTATCGATGTACAATGTGTGGATATCTATGATCTCAATTTAAGATATTTTATGTTATAATTGTAATAAAAATATATTATATAAAAGACTTTTACGTAAATTTTACTACCATTGCAACCAAAATCCCTATCGAAAACCTTGTTGGATAGAATACTGGGTAAATATTCACAGAAAATAACATTTTTTAATTATTTATTTGATCAGCGAATACTTTCTAATAATACACATTTTTACAAGAAGAAAATCAATAAAACATCTATATTATAATCTACATCCCTCTAAATACATGTTTTATTTTTGGAATGTCAATATTTATAAATTCAACTGGGTAAATTACCCACATAGATGGTTACGACTCATGCGGCACAATTACAAACTGTCCCAAATTTAACACGCAAATAAATAACTTCAACAATACTTCATGTATATAGAGTCATTAATAAATTAATTGAAAAGCAATATACAAACAATACTATTATATATATATACAGATAATAATTCAACATATGTGATTTTTTTAATATAATGAATATGTACGTATATTTAACTTTAAAATGGTTTACATCAATTGTAGCAACGATTCTTAATTTACAATGTAAGTAAATACATCAACAATATATATAGAACAATCTAATTAAAATATCGGTATATAATTATCGATCTTTGCCCTGTGCTTCTGAGCGACGCATTCGCTTATCCACACAATGTTGCGGCACTCTTGTTCTTTGAGCTTCAGATACGAATAGAAAACGCCAAAGTGGAACTGCTGCAGGAACGCGTGCACGTTGAGTCGTACCTTAAATATAAATATAAATTAGCGATAGTTTGATAATTAATATCGATCGAGATGTACTGCATACTTCGTGCTCGAAGAATTTGTCTTCGAGTGTCTTATCGCCTGCGTTGTTACCGGCGCCTTCGAATAAAGCAGAATATTCAGCATAATACTCGGCGACGGCTTTCACCTGCTCGTAATCGTCGGCGCGAGCCAAAGCGGCGAGGCCGTCTGGATGCAATTTACCGCAACGAGGATACAGCTTCGAGCGATCGTCTTTCGAAAGCTCAGTTCCGAAAGAATTGATTGTGATGATAATAGCACGACGATCAGCCTCAAACTATAAAAATATAAATAAACTATTAGATAATGTTATAATAGAAAAAGTTTCATTTAAATATATTAATACTAACGGCCAAAATTTCACACATCGAATCGGCTGTAGTTCCACCGATTTCCTTGCAGAACGAATAGAAAGCCTCGAGATACGCCTTGTATAGAGTGTTACGGATAATCTCGATGTTCATCTCGTCGAGATCTTGCTCGCTGATGCAGTCGACAAAGAACGGAGCCAAAGGCGTGTCGACCAATACGGCGTTGTATAATTCGGCCGGAGTGGCGGCAACGTGGATGGCCTCCATCTGTTCGAACGATCCCAACGGATGGCATTTGGGGATCAGTTCCGAAATGGGTCTCTGATGCAAAGTACCCGTGATAAGCAAGATGATGTTGTCGATCATGTAGCTGTACGTGATGAAATCCAAGAACGTAGACAGTGGCTCTACGGCATGGTTACGCATGTGCTGGAACTCGATGACCAGCTTCTCGCGAAGCTTATCGTCGATGGTCGATACAGACAGCGGACTGGGCTCGTTCGCTAAGAACGTGCCGTAATCGGTGCCTTGCAAGTGCAGCTTGAGATCTGTAAATGTATAATTTAAATATGTACTAATGATTCAAGGTCTGCCTCTAATTTATTACAATATGGATAATACAATTATGACGCGAGAGAGAAAATCTATATTTATTCTTTTTTGGACGTTTATTTGCTTAGAATTGCATAAGAATACGTTCATTATAGATATGAGGATAATTGTGGAGTATTTGTTGAAAAAAATGTCACCTTCGAGGGTCTCGCACTGCACCAGATTAAGGTAGTCGGTCTGCTTGAGCACCCCGCATTTGAAACCGCGGCATAGCCCCTCCAAGTAGCCCCCGTCGATGTTGAACATGCATCCCAACATCTTGCCAGCGCCCGTCACCCGCTACAAGTCATATGACAAGTGTATTGCCCTATTCAATTAGGTGTTGCCGTTCTGAAAAAATAAATTATCGACTTAATTTTATTTTCTTATATTAATGTATTTATATGACTTAAAATATTCATTTATATCCATATCGAGCTTCTTATAACTATTTTTGGTTTAAATATTTATTTTAAGTACCATTATTATTTATTAATTTATACTAAAGAAACTATTATACTTACCGACCAAACTTTTCCCAAAATTATATTATCAAATTTGCTTTTATAAATATATCATCAAATCAAATATTCATTTAAAATAATAATAATTTCGATATATTATCAGATCTCAAATATTATGAAATAGATAATATAGTTGTAATCTCCGTCGATTAAATATATAATAAATAAAACGAGATATGTACTATTTTACAGTAGGGAAGCATTGGCTTTTATTTTGGATGAAATATTTGTAGTATTGAAATATTTTGTTATAAATTGTAGCATTTCATCGATTCCTTGATATCATAGGTATAATTTGTAAGTTTGTCACTTTCATTTTTGTAGCAAAAATTATTCAGAGTGTATTATATGCGAGCCAAAGCTTTTTGGTTATGTATTTGTTATTTTTTATCCTATCCGCCTATCGTCTTTTCTTGTGAATCCAACAAAAACCCTATTTTTCATTTAAAAAATATTATCTCTTTCACACGAAAATTCTAAGAACAAAAAGCTTACCAAATTGTATTTATTTCCCTTTGCTGCCCTCAGATCGGTGGTTCGCGTAACAGGAGTATCAACAAGACGAACTTCTTTTTTTTTAAGCGAAATAATTAATTTACTTTCTTTTTGCTGTTCTCAACTGGTCGATAATCCGCATAGCAGAAGTAACGACAAGTATACATATATTATTAATCCGAAGGGTTTTTTTGTGTTTCGTTTCGACTTTTTATAAAAGTTTAGTTTCCAGAAAGTTATTATATGAAATTGATATTTTTTTGAGTGAATTGATTGGTTTACCTCTTTTTACACTCTAACTGATTGGTAGTTCGCATAATATGAGTATCGACAAGTGTTAATATATTCGTAATCCTAAATGATTTTTTTGTGCTTTATTTAAACTTCCAAAGTTTCTATAAGTTTTCAAAAAATTATCGATGAATGCAAAATATTCCCATTTAGTAGTATATGATTTTGCCTCCAAATATCTTAACGATATTAATTCCAATGAATAATTTTCAGAAACAATCAGTTGCAAAAATCAGGCAATGACATTAATTCAAGATCTCATGACAGCTTCGAGTTTAGATACATCTAAAAAATAAATTATGAATATAATCTTATACCGAATATGGATATTGCGTTAAAAATAATTTTAACATTTCACTGTAGCCATTGCTGAAAGAGACTTCAGTTAAATTAAAATAAAAAAACTATTAAAAATCTTTATATGAAATTTTATCAATTGAGCATGATTTTGCAAAACAAATTGATTTTAATAAAACAATTGATGAATTTGCTTCTACAAAAGCATGAAAAATAAAACTTTCAAGGTAAGAGTAAACGATTTTATTTCTATTGTAATATATTATATTTTTTTGAGCAAGTGAGTTTTAATCACCGAAAAATTGTAAATCAAATAACTAAAAATGTTTTGATATTCTAATTTTTGTTATGTACCGATCTCAAATATGTTTTCATACCTTTTTAGTTGTAGACTGTTCAACAAAATATTCCGGTAACTGTATAAAATATAATTTTAACTATAAGATAAGTTAAAAAATAATATCAAAATATTTGTAATTTTGCATTCAATCCAGCATCTATATTTAAAGCTTAGCAAACGTATTGTTATGGCCAAAGTTAAAAGAGTCTTAATTCCATGTGCCGTTCGATTTGACTTCACTTGCTTTCCGCGTGTCGTCGCAGTTCGCGGTTTCAATCATTTATACCGGCATTTTCGTTCTCCATAACTATTAAAATGGCAAAAGTACCCTGCAAAGTGGGTAAGTAACGTTTATTTAGCGTTAACATCAAGCGAACATTTTTTACATATTTTTTTAGTATAAAGCACATTTCCCTAAGCTATAAAAATAACGATTATAAACGGTTGATCAAGACCTAAAATATATTTTTATTATCGCAATATCCGCGAATTACTAAAAATATTTCATTAGTCATGTTTAATTATCACATGGCATTATTTCAGGAACTAATATTATAGCAATCGTTTTGGATGCACTAAGTGATCATAATTTTCATCCAAAGACTAAAGAAAGAGTTGGCATCATAATTAAATTCAATAATCACCTTGAAAATTATGATACGTACATAAAAAAAATACATACATATATTATATATATGTTTTAGAGGTATATGAGTATATATATTTATATATATATATATATATTTATAGTATTTCATTGCGATTAAGACTTATTGCTAAATATTTCGGCAGTGATGCACCTGCTGTTATCACGAATTTTCTAAACTTACGTTTCACTACCGAAATATTAAACAGTGAGGCTTTAAAATATGGTTGTATATTCAACAGAAAAATATTAATATTCCTTCAAATCTAATGGTAAGGAATAAGTTGTACTGGTAAATTCCAACTTTGGGTGCCTCACATTTCGCATCACAAATTCCAGCATTTTTGATGCCTTATTAAAAATATTGACCACATAGGAATTTAAATTCAAGTTATTATTAATCATAATGCACTTATAGTTTTACAATAAAATGATTCCTTTTTATTATTCTTATGAGATCCTGGGCTTTAGCTTTCTAGAAAAATTTACAGCAATAATGAATGGAAAAAGATTTACCAAAACTCGTTTTTTAAAGATAAGAAATCATTCATATTTTTAATATAACATTTTGAAATCAGTATATGTCCTATATTAACAAAATAAACAGTAGTGGGCCAAAATTTTATCCTTGTAACAATCCGGAGCATACATAAACAATAAATTGTCAATGATTCTCCAGTAGTTACGAAAGAACCTCGTTAAGGCATGAGAAAACCTGAGATATATATTTTTAGTATTCATTTCAGAGATTTTTTCATCTTTATGTGAATGTTAATAAATTATATAATGCTTGTGTTTATTTTTAAGAAAACTATTTTGAACATACCTTACTGTATTTCTCATGAAAACATTTATCAATTATGACATACATTAATTATGTTAGTCATTCATCCATACAATTTTTGAACATACTATGTGTAATTTAATTCATTATTTTTATTCAATATAATTTAAACGTTGTGGTTTTTCAGCTGATATGTCCTTAGCCGAATGGGGGCGTAAGGAAATTATCATGTCCGAGAACGAAATGCCCGGCTTAATGGCATGCAGAAGAAAATACGGGCCGATGCAAATCCTTAAGGGAGCACGTATCGCCGGGTGCCTTCATATGACCATCCAAACAGCATGCTTGATTGAAACCTTGAAAGAACTCGGGGCCGAGGTATTATGTCAATAAATCATTCTTATCTTTATATGCCTTATATATAGTACGTACGTATACATATATGTTACAATGACTAAATTAAAATACTGATATTATATTTTCATTCAAATTTAAATACTGAAATTATATTTATATTCGCAACGTAATAAGATCATAGGTCACCGACCCACAAAATCTTCAGTGGTAACAATGAAATTATAATAATAATATTCATTTGCGTCATAGTTTTATCAGCTTCCTAAAATTTTATAATAATATTTTTATATAAAAAATATGTTTATCATCTTCGCTATAAACAACAGTTTCATAATTGGTATTTATTTTTTCTGGACGATAGTGACGGTTTAAAGTAGTATTAATTAGCGTTAACGATAATTGCAAATATTTTAGGTTCAATGGTCAAGTTGTAACATCTTCAGCACACAAGACCAAGCAGCGGCAGCAATCGCCGCTGCTGGTATTCCAGTATATGCATGGAAAGGCGAAACCGAAGAGGAATATCTCTGGTGCATCGAACAAACATTAGTCTTCGCTGATGGCCAAGTAATTCCATTGATAATTTGATTATTCGATACGAATCAAAGGCATATATTATATAATAATTGTATGTTTCCAGCCGCTCAATATGATTTTGGACGACGGTGGCGATCTAACGAATTTGGTGCACACGAAATTCCCTCAATATTTACCAGGAATCAAAGGAATATCGGAAGAGACGACCACAGGCGTTCACAATCTATACAAAATGTTGAAAAATGGCTCGCTTAAAGTACCCGCTATTAATGTAAACGACTCCGTGACTAAGAGCAAGTTTGATAATCTCTACGGATGCAGGGAATCGTTGGTGGACGGTATCAAGCGAGCCACCGACGTAATGATCGCCGGAAAGGTTTGCGTCGTCGCCGGCTACGGAGATGTAGGCAAAGGTTGCGCTCATTCTTTGAAGAGTTTCGGCGGACGTGTTCTAGTCACAGAAATTGACCCGATTAACGCTCTCCAAGCCGCCATGGAAGGATTCGAAGTCACCACCATGGAAGAAGCATCCAAAGAAGCACAAATATACGTAACGGCTACCGGCTGCGAGGACATCATCACCGGAGAACATTTTAAGAACATGAGGAACGACAGTATCGTGTGCAATATTGGACACTTTGACTGTGAAATTGACGTCGCTTGGTTGGAAAAGAATGCCATCAAGGATAATATCAAACCTCAAGTGGACCGTTACAAGATGAAGAATGGCAATCACATCATCGTGTTGGCCGAGGGTCGCTTGGTTAATTTGGGATGCGCTACTGGACACTCTTCGTTTGTGATGTCGAACTCGTTCACCAATCAAGTTCTGGCTCAGATCGAACTGTGGACTAAGCCTCAGGAATATCCACTGGGAGTTTTCGTTTTGCCCAAGAAATTAGACGAAGAGGTCGCCAGACTGCATTTAGATCACTTGGGAGTGAAACTTACCACCTTGACTCCGAAACAATCCACCTACCTCAATGTTCCTGTTGAAGGACCATTCAAACCAGACATTTACCGCTATTAATAAATTAAGACTTGATCATGAGACTTTACTACTTTTGACACAATAAAAAAACTGCATAAAAACATATTTTATTTAATCCTATTTACCAAATTTTTAGTATTCGTATTTTTTTATAGGTTCATAGATCATGAAATACAATATTGCACATAATAGGTTTTTTATAGGCTCATAGATCATAAAATATATTATTAGTCATGACTGTATGTAGTAAAATAAATAATTTAACATCTCTTGTAGCCAAACTTCATGCCAGTATGAGTTGCATACAAGAATTTCAAAGATGAGAGCTGCAATAATTTTTTTTCGAAAGAAGCAAAAACATTGTTTATTATAAATTATATTCACATAAATATATTTTGTATAGAATTGAGTTTGTCGATTATGTCCAGCTTTGCCAGGCATTTGAAGTCTGGCTTGTAATTTGTAGGGGGCTGTAAACGGCAACTCTGTAAAGTGTTGATTCATGCAAAATGCACCAATTCAATTCTATAACACCAATAATCTAAAGTCGGCAAGCAGCTTTTCTTAAGATGGGGTACCTTGATTCTGGAACAAGTTTCCAAAATTCTATTGGAGGGGTAGATGTCTTGTGATGTATTTTCAAGACGAGATCTTCTTGAATTTCTACTAGTCCTATTTCTCCAGCTGCCCAATTAAGAAATCGGAAATCCATAGCTGATCAAGTCCACTTTAAATGGATTAATAAAGAATGAGATAGTATGATATAAATTCATCAAATCTACCAATAATTATTTTAACTTAATTACATCACAGGTGCTTTATGATTCATGATTAATGATAAGCTATAACGAGATCTTCGTGCAAGGACGATGAAAGAAGAGGTACAACATATCAGTAGTATATTAGGTAGCAAGATTATTGTTGACCTCTAGAGATCAATCCAGATGAAGTACAAAATATCAATAATCATATATTAAATAGTAAAAAAAAATTTTTTTTTTTAAATTTACTATGAAAGAAAACATAACATCCATAGGAAAAATATTTATTATAAATCATATTATTGATTGATATTAAGTTTATAATTCAATAACTCCTTCAATCGTTTTATTTCTTCGTCTTTAGCTTGTATAATTTTATCTTTAAAAGATAATTCTTTTTGAAGAGTGAAAATAATGTCATCTTTATTCTCTTTCAACGTTTTCAGTATATTCAACAATTCATCACTATCCAACCTCTCTTCTACGTTATCTTCGACCAATTTGCTTATAATCTGAGCTAATTTTGGATGATTTGCTGTGACATTCGCTGGTATATGACCCTTACGCAAGAGTTCAAAAGTTTTTACTTTCTCCATGTCAGTTCCTAACGACTGAATCAGTTCCAATAATATTAAACCGATGCTATAAAGATCATTCTGAAAGAAAATCGATTTTATTAGAGCAAATAAATATTGAATAAAATGATTATAACTAAATCGTAACATACCTTTACATGACATTGTCCACCGAGTTGTTCCGGTGCGGCATACATACAAGTCCCAGAAGCTGGAATATGATAGGCTCGTTGCAACGGACAAGCCAATCCGAAATCACCCACTTTGATATTCAAATTATCGCTTTCTTCTTTACTTACGAATATATTCGTCGGTTTTAAATCATGATGAACAATTCTCAAACTATGAATATAGTTAATACCTTTAACCAGTTGTACAAATATTGATAGTGATTTTTTTATATCCAACATATCTTTGTTAATCATTTGCATACTGTTTAAATAATTATTATTTCTATCGTCTAACCACGTTTTTAGAGTTTTATCGCAAAATTCCATTTGGATGTACAGAGTAGCCCATTGAAGATTGACAGATCCGATTTGTTTCACGTTTGAGTTTCTACTTAATTTACATATCGCTCTACACTCCTCTATCGTTTCTGTGCTGTATTCATAGCTTTTATTTTTTTCAAAATATCTGCAGCTTGACTTGGTGTCTTCGAACAATACCTCAAACTCACTATCATCCTTCGACAAATAGCTATCACTCTCTTCAAAATTACTATCGCTGTTATTATTGGCGCTATCGTTTATTTTTTGAAGTTTATTCATCTCGTTTTGGAAGAACGGTTCTAACCAAGCCGCCTTATATGGAACTATATTCTGATGAGACAGACTAGCAAATGTCTTGACTTCGTCGAAATGCTTCGATACCGAATTAATGTCTTTTGCACGTATATGAATCTTTTTAATAGCATAATCTATCTTGTCCAAACTATTTCTAGCTTTATAAACTTGTCCGAAACCACCGCCAGCTATATAACATAGTTCTTCAAAGTCTTTGCAATACCGAGACCATAAATGTTGTGATATAGATTCTATAGGCCAGGATGTCTGGAATTTAAACGGCAGTTCTGAATCACTGGTTACGTTCACCAACTGGTTTAATGCCATTTGATACTGTGATCTCATTTCTTCAAATTCGTTTTTCGAATAAGTCTCATCCAACAATTGCATCTGATACAACTTTTTGCAAATATAGTCATATAAAGTAGTAGCTTTTTGTGTATCTTTTTCCATGTAAAAACATAATTGCTTTACTAAAGATTGTACCAAAAGACTAATAGGTGTGGTTACGGTAGGCCTAGTTGGAATTGCATTATTGCCGGCACCTATAAATTCTATCGTTTCCGAGAATTTTTCTTCTATTGGTGATCCTAAAAAGAAAAATAAATTATCTAAAATGTATAAAATAATATATCTATGTAAATGTTCTAAAAAAAAAACATTTTAATATCAAAATGTGCATTGATTCAATCACAAGCTATTAATCTTAGAAAAATAGGCGAACATATACATATTACAAATATAGAAATAATTACAACCCACTTGAAAATAAATACTAAATACATACTTCCCTTAATTAAACAGCGAACCCTTTGGATCCTTTGTCACTCAATACGAACTAATACGAATACAAATAAATAAATAAACCATCTATCCCACCCCTGTATATCAAATCAAAACATATTTTTTTAAATAGAAAATAAATCGAATACATTGATTTTAAAAACATCATGGACACCTTTATCAAATGATTCAACCGTGCACAGATCATCCCAATCGACGATGTCGTTTTCCAGCGTCATGTTTATTCCAAAACGATAATAAACCTGAAAGGCAAAAACATTTTTAAAATCATATCAGGGATTATCTTAGTCACAATCCACACAGGTATTGTCGATGATAACAATGACGGTTTCTGTTATTGTTATGTGATAAAATATAATCTCACCCATATATTTATTGCAACATTGCGTCACTAAATGTCAATCTGACTATTGACAGACCTTTCGTGTTCTTTCTAGAACGTATGATTTTGGTCCATAGTATATAATTATTGACCATTCTCTTTTCTTCTTATTTAATATAAAAAATATGTCGGCAAAATCAACACTGTAGGGGGCTTGTTTATATTTATATAAATATTTCCTTAGATTTCATTATGGCCAAAATTTGTCGGCACCTGATAACACGGGCGTAGCGGATTTCCCTCTCTACTGGCAATCTTTGGCGCGTTCGTACGCACACCATCGCTCGCTTTTGCCCCGCCCCGTATATTTACTAACATGTAACTTCACTAGTTCCCAATAAAAGACTACTTCAGCAGCTCAAACTTTGTCTAATTGCCTTTGTCACTAAAATACTTTTGAAACGAGAAACTAGATGTTTATGTTCTTTTCCTATATTTTCATTCTAAATCAAAATAATCAACATCAAAAATATGTTTGATATTACTGCTGTAGACTGCAAGAAATTAACACTTCAGCTGACAATACGTGATGTTATTTATATTTAATAAATTATTGACTCGATTACATAAAAGCGTAAAAGCTTATTAAGAAATCATTTTAAACGCAGTAAGCAATATATTGTTTATATCCAAGTTTAAGAATACCTGCGTTTTATAAATTCAATCACTTGTTCCATATAAATATAAACACAATGGAATATCGTGTATTTCAGTCGAAAACATTTGCCTAAACAAAAGTACGCTTTAAATCTCCATATATTAAAACTGTTAAATAACCCAAAGTGAAAAAAAACTATACTAAACTAAACATTTTTATTAAGTAACATTAGATATATCATACGTGAATTTGCAGTGTCAAAAACGAAGTAAAAATATAACTATGACACAGAAGACGCAGTGGAAGAGTTAATACATATAATTCAAGCTTCCATTAATGCACGTGTCCTTTTTATGATTATATCTCAATAATGGGATTGCTTACTGATCGGGCTCAACAGAAACTAAACTTCACATTTGTCATTGTCATGAGCATTAAGTTTATCACTGCTGCCACGAAAGGCCAAATTTTACGCACCTGGAACTCTTACAATAGATATTATACGTTCTAAGATATGATGGCAGTACTATTTTTCTTCTTTAAGCTTTTTTTGTATTAACACTATCTATAGTTGCGACTTGTTTTAATGTATACATGCCCTTCCAGTTATAAAAGTTGGTAATATGTTCAACACTCTTGTGGTGTGAAGACAGAATCGCTGAAATGTTATTCCAATCGTTGCATCCATTCTGAATGAAACTTGTACTTGAACTTGTGTTTTCGCTAAATACAACAACATAAACAACAGCAGCAACAGAAAACTTTATCGGTTCATACAGAATACTGGAGATATTTACGGTAAACTTCATCTCCATTTGAAAATTTCCCTTTATAATGTACAACTGAAAACTTTCTTTTTTTCCACCTAAATTTATTTCTTGCTCACTTGTTTTGGCCTATTTCCAACCAGAAGAGTTTTTATTTTGTCTTTATTTATTGGTAAGTCTTCCCAAGAAGCAGAATCTAAATAAACTATGTTTACACTTATTTCAATTATTTTCGAGCATTTATTTTGATCACGTTATCTTTGGAGTATCCACTGCTCGGCTGTTAACTTCTTTATCTTTGTCTAGTAGGCCTATATCGTTATATTTTTCTGAGGTTAAAATTAATGCCCAAGCAATTTCAAGAGAACTTTTTGAAGGAGGTAGATTTTTTTCAATAGACCTGTTTAATTTGGATAGGTATATTTCTCTATTCACTTTTATTTTTATTACGATCAATTATGTAAAGAAAAACATTTATTAAAACATATTAAGCATTGAAAATGGGTTAATTGAATTTAGTGTTGAGCAATTACTAGAAACTTTAGAATAGATTTTAATGAAGATGTGTGTGATATGGATCAAGATCTACTTACGAAAATTCGATTTTTGAAGAAATTGTAGTGAAGAAATAGTACGATGATTTTTTTTGAAGTGCAAAAATATCTCCAAAACTGAATGAGGATATATTTTGTATTTTATTATTATTAATGTTACATTGATAATAAAAAAGTAGCTAATAAAGTTATAAATTAAAAGATATATAATAATATTAATTAAGGTAATTGTATTTGATGAAATTTGCGCAATTGAAAATTTCGCTCCTCCTGCGACGTCACATCCGTAAGATAACGAGCGTTGTCTATGGTCGAGCATAGACGAGAACTACAGTTACGAGCGCCTCGGAGCGACCGAGAGGCCCCGGCGGCGGTTGAGGCACGGTGCGAGATGCATGTCGCTGGCCGCGCACCCGCCGGGCCTGCGCCCTCCGGCGCGTCCCCAGCCCCGGCCGCCAAGGACAATCTCTGGTCAGTGGCCCCCTGGCCGCCCCCGCCCTAACCTTATATGTCACGGGATGACTCACTGCCGCACTCACTGACAGCCGTCCATACGTGGATAATTTTCACACGAACGCCTATTGTACTATACTAAATAATGTGCTTACGTCTGCGACTTTCTCAGGCGCATCCGTGCCGAATATCTCATCGAACGGTTGACAGATATTTTTTACTATATGAAATAAGGTTAATATTAAACATATCCATATACAGCCAGTCTTCTACTTACGTGCATCGTATAAACATATTCATTAGCAATAGAATACAAGTGTTGATTAAAAATACCGTAGTTTTTTTTTAGGTATTTGTAATTTTTAAACAAAAAATTCAATAGTTACTGCTCCAATTTTTCCATTATGGCCAAAAAGCATAAGAAAACACGTTATTAGCACCAAACTAAAATCATTGCCAAATAATTATATTTATGAATAAACATTCGTTAGTTAATCAGTTCGAAAATTTGTTTGAATTAAGTTTAAAAAAAAAGTACAGTAATCTGAATTGATATCGTATTTCTATAAATAAATTACTTCTCAATAGTGGAATAAAAAATATTAATTATATTTTATTACTATGATAATAAAGGTTAATGCATGAATTTAAATGTTATCAATTTTCAAATTGTAGATTATTATTATTATTTTTAAAATTGAAATATTAAAAGATTTTTAATTAATTGTATTTCGTAACATTGCGACGAGTTAAACACTTGATAAAAAAGGAGGCAAAGACACATATTGGGTTGTAGAGCCAGTAAAAAAAATTGGTTAACATATAATTTTTCTGTCCTGTTATTAAGTTTTTCCGAAATCATTTATAAATTCTGAAATAAGTTCAATAAGTTATGTATGTTCAGTTTTAATTGATAACCTTCCATCTTCTGGCAGCTGAGGGATTCCTCTCTTGAAGAATTCTTGGGATTCAAATGGATTTGGCAAGAGTTCAAATCTGGTAAATATACATAATTAAGAGAGTTCTGAAAAGCTCTAAACAAATGATACTCTGAAGGTGCAAGCTCCGAACTATACGGTGAACACACTAATACATCCCAGCCAAATTGCATCTTTTAGTTTGGCCAATTGTTAGCAGTACTTTGTGGAATTGATAGTTTCGTTCGGTAGCAGCAGCTTGTAACGCCCTTTCAATCCCACCAGATATCTTTCGTCTAACGTTGTATTGAATTTATTTTTCATCGCCAGTGATGAGTTATTCAAGAAAAACTTGTTTTCATTTTTCATCAACAAATTTTTATCGCTCAATTGATGTGGCACCCAACTACCAAGCTTCTTGACCACCTTGAGTTTTTGTAAATATCTCGAATCAGTAGTGGCAATGATGATGAAGATCTTGGACTTACTTAAATGTCGATCGCCATCATTCATGATCTGCGGTGACAAGTCGTCTGGCATGAGATACATTTTAGACATAAAAAATTAAATAATCTCTAAATCTCCGAAACTACTTTCTGTACGTCAAATCATTTACAGCATCGGTTCACATACAGCACATTTTTTTTTCAAAAATTGTGATATATTTTTTCATTGTTTGTAGTAAAATAGCAACATCAAATTTTCTAAATAAAAAGTAATATTTTCGTGCATCAACTTAATAACTGTACAAAAAATAGATGATACACCACCGAGCTGAGAAAATGAGACAAATATATGTTACAACCTATTATGTAAGACTCTTGAAATTACAAGTTATCTCTTGAGAAGTCATATAACCTCAATCTGTCGACATATATCTTGCTTGCATTTTATATCTCATCATCCTAACAAGAAAATCTTAATGAAGCGTCTTGTTTGCTATAAACATGATTGATACATTTCAATGTTGTTGTTTTTTGGCTGTTTTCCAAATTTTAATTTTATATGTCCATATTGGCTTAAAAATAGTTTTGTACAGTAACAGATTGTTTCTTAACTGTCACAAGACCGAAATATTTTTAATCGAGTTTAGAATGAGACCATGCTATGCCTTTTTGTCATTGTCTATGCACGTACACAAACGCATTTCATACTCGGACTCGATGATGTCAAGCACGCGGGTACTTCTTGAACGTTCGCAATAAAACACAATATAATTTTTTACATTTTTTCCTTTACAAAT
Source organism: Plectrocnemia conspersa (assembly GCF_051122295.1). Taxonomy (NCBI): domain Eukaryota; kingdom Metazoa; phylum Arthropoda; class Insecta; order Trichoptera; family Polycentropodidae; genus Plectrocnemia; species Plectrocnemia conspersa. Next base: position 18,527,911 of record NW_028277165.1, read on the forward strand.
GATTTAAAAAAGTAAATGATAAAAAAAATATCTATAAAAATAAACCTAAATTACTTAAAATAAAACAATATAAAAATATAACACAATAATAATAAATTTAAAAAAATTCTAAATGCCGAGCAATCTGGGCATGTTATTACTTGATGCAGTTGACACACAGCTCTGTGACGAGCAACCCTTCACACATACATACAACACAACACCTTAAAAATCGAGATCCGATTCATCGGAATCATTATATCTTTCGGCCATCACTATAAATATTATTTAAACTAAAGCTAGCTTATTAAAAATTTTACCGAAGTAAAAATATTAAGCATACTTGTTAAGTTGAAAAATAATTGAGAAGTCCAGAAATATTCTGTGCTTCGACGTACTCTCCCGACAACAGGCAAACAAATACTGACGCACGATTGAAACACTGTCTGATGCATGCATCCGAGTGTTAGGCACCTTGCCCTATCTCTCTCGTTCTCACACACACGAATCCGTGCGAGAGAAAAGGGGATATACTCACCCATCTCTCTCTTGCGAAATTCTCTGATAAAGCGGTATAGCATGGGTGCGTGCAAGTTAATGACAGTTGAGATTCCAGACTGATATGCCAGCACATTTTATGGAGTTTTATTCCCAGTTGTTTTCTTTTCGCTCAGATATGTGTCCGTTGTGTAAGTCACATATCCAGATGCTTACCTACTGCAATTTATAAATATTAGCATCCTGAGTGCAGTCATACCTCGATTTGCGCGGTAGATATGTTCCATGAAATTTCGCATAAATTGAAGCATAGAACACAAAAATAGATGATAAGTTACTAAAAATAAAAATCCACATAAATCGATACTTGGAACTTCATACAAAATTGCATACATCGAACATATAATATTATTTATAAATTACAATAACTATGTACTCGAAAATATTACATAACAATTCTTTATAATATACATAACTTAAAATGGGATAACAAATATAATATTTCTCTTCGTTGATGCTGTATTCTAATGTACCTGTTGTTTCCTTAGAATTGGTTTAAAATTCAGAGGCGGGGCAAAATTTAGTCAGTCACTGGTAGTTTTTTAATATATAACCTGTTACCATTTTTTGTGTTTTATTTTTATTAACTGTGTAAAACGGATACCTCGTAAATCGAGATATAGGTGTACTTTCAAAGGTTATGATGACATTTCACTGCTAGTGGGTCTTAATTTTATAATCCCGATTCCTGTGATTCACGTTTTAACAAGGTGACCTTTTTTTTAAGCTTCCGTGAACGAGAAAAAATGTCCGAGGTTAACTTTTTTTTTTAGTGCAATTTTTGAAAATCTCACTAATGAAAAAAATCTTTGAAAACAACACCCACTAGTCACTGCAAAATCTAAGAAAATGATGCCATAATTAAGTGTAACCATTTTCTCAAAGATCACTGGTTGTAAATTTTTTCACTACATTTTCAATAAATATTTTCATCATGCAACCTATATGTATATAATTTGTCCAATGCACATGCTAAATATATTAAATTGGATAATGATAATGCTTGTAGAGTCCAAAGCATAGCAATCTATTATATTAACTGTTGTGATGGAGAGAACATTTAGATTAAGTGAAGTGATATACATGTTCTGAATTACGTTTGAATTAATATGAAATCATTAAATTTTGTACTATAATATAAGCTCAATTATGCACTAAACTTTTTTATCAAGATTATGTATGGTATTAACCCTTTGTACATGTTCTATGGTTGATCTTTCATTGTTTTGCCATACCCCAGATAGTTATTTATATATTTTAATATATAACTGAAGAAATGATAAATAAAAAATATGATATTTATTTAATAAAAAAATTAATTTGATTTAATGTAAACAACTTCGAGAGAAAATAATAGCAATAAATTAAAGAGTACGAAATAAATAAACAAAACCAAAAATATTTTGTATTTATTTAATAAAAAGTATTGAGAGCCTCTGAATTGATATAAAACAATACCACAAAACCCAAATAATATATAATAATATCTAAAATAAATTAACGAAATTTAAAATTAAAAAAGTGTCAAAATATATTATTAAAACATAGTAACACAAAAAAGTAGTAAAATAAATAAACACAATTTAATGTTGATAATCACTGATTTGTTTCTATAATAAACTCTAAAGGTAATATAAAATAATAATATATACATAACAAAAATTATATACTAACAAATTAACAAATATGCATAAATTAATCAATGAATTATTTTACATTCATAAAAATTGCAATATAAATATTAATATAATCCAAATATTTACAGGTCTTCTATTCTAGAAGAAGTGCAAAACCAAGGAAACACCAAGCTTTCCACGTGCAAAAATGTGCTGGTTTTGGGAGACAACGAATCCGGAAAAACAACACTCGTCGCAAAGCTGCAGGGTGTTGAAGATCCGAAAAAAGGTTCCGGTTTAGAATATGCTTACATTGACGTGCGGGACGAATACAGAGATGGTAAACTGTTTATTATTTGATTTAATTCATAATACACGATATTGAATACTAATAATTTTCACCTTTCAGATCATACACGATTGAGTGTATGGGTCTTGGACGGCGATCCCGGTCATACGAATCTATTCAAATTTGCTTTAAACGAAAAAACATTCCCCCACACCCTTGTGATTCTCACCGTGGCGATGACCACGCCGTGGGGTCTATTGGATCAATTGCAGAGTTGGGCTTCGATTCTAGGAGATCACTTAGATAAATTGCCCATCACTAATGGTAAGTCTCAATAAGAATTCAGAAGAGTAAGTATGTCTTAATAATTATGAAATAATTATTAGATGAAAGACAAGATGCGAGACAGAGGTGTGTACGATCATGGCAACAATATACCGAACCCGGAGATGAAATGGAGCAAGCTAGCTCGCCGATGAAGAGGTCTTCGAGGAATCTGAACGATGAAATTGAACATAACATCGATAATGATGATGGAATGCCTTTGCCAGAATCGGTTTTAACTACAAATTTAGGATTGGATATTGTAGTCGTACTGACTAAGGTATTATATATATTTTTTAAAGTAAAATAAAAAATATACGGAAATTGGTTATTAAATTAGTTCTAAATAATCCGAAATTGAGAGTAATAACTTGATTTTATAGCACTTTACAACAACTCACCATATTAAAATGTTTTCTAAAATTACATTTAAATCCCTCCTACATTAATTGTTCTCAAAAATCATCATTAAATCATTAAAATTTGACTGAAAAAAACATTATTTTGTAATTTACAGACTGACTATATGACTACATTAGAAAAGGAGCATGATTATCGAGACGAACATTTCGACTTTATGCAACAGTGGATTAGACGGTTCTGTCTCCAATATGGTGCTGCGTTATTTTATACTAGTGCAAAAGAGGACAAAAACTGCGACCTTTTGTATAAATATCTCACTCATAAAATTTACAGCTTACCATTCAGAACACCAGCTCTCGTCGTAGAAAAAGATGCTGTTCTAATGTATGTATAAATATATTGTTTTTACTTTCAGGATAATGTCTATTTTATTTTTTACAGTCCAGCCGGATGGGACACTTTAAAGAAAATTAGTATTTTATATGAAAATATGCATACGTGCAAACCAGACGATTACTATAGGGATGTTATAATTCAGCCTGCAACTAGAAAGGTTAAATATAGTTTTAAGCGTATTTTTATTGTAATTGATGTTGTTTTTAAATACTTTTTATTTTAATAACAGAGTGGTTCTAATCGTGAAGCCGAAGTTCACGCAGAAGATGAGCAAACTTTCTTACAACGACAACTGGGAGCGTTACACGTAGGCGGCGGTTTGGCGCCGGGCGCTGCTGCCGGATCTCCGCACGCCCCTAGGGGCGAATCGCCGTTACGTTCCTCATCCCGTCAATCAGTTCAAATAAATTCACAAAGCTCTCCTAAAAAGGTATATAAAATAATTTGTAGGATATGGATTTATAGCATTACATGAATTTAGTCAAATTTAAAGCTATCTATTTGTTTTGACTGTACTGACTAATTCTCCATACTTACCAGTTGCAGTCAACCATTTTACAGCACAAAAATTCTGTGAAATTGCCTAACGGTGCATGTTGTTGCCGTAAACCAATTTAACCCCTTCCCGGTCATGTCTGAGTTAACTGAAATTTGAATTTTGTGAATTCTCATCTCAATAATCAGCTAATATCTCAAGAAAATTATCATAGCCTTTTTTTGTAAAAAACGAATTTCTACGAATATTTATAAATGTTTTACAACGGCTGCAAGTTTTTATGCTGCTGCATAAGAAAAAGTGGGTCTGTGCCAGACGTTTTTGAGTCATTTTTAAAATAGTACTGTGACCGGAAAATGATTAATCGGAAATTAGCTTGTTTTCATGCAATAATTATTCTCTAGTACATCCGATTGCTGAATATTAGTAGCAAACTAATAATTGATTCTAAGATTGTCCTGGTACTCGAATTATTTGAGCATGGAAAAATTGCATTGAAAATAAATGTAATAAATAGACTTTATAGCTTTTTTAGGAAGCTCTTTCAAAACTCTTATAGTATAGCCGAAGGGCTTTATTGGTATTCATGTTTTTTAATAATAAATACTACTTCATTATTACTATTTTTTAAAGAAAATTAATGTTAATTAATGTTTTTTCTTATTTTAGCTTGATAAAGTGTCTATGGCAAGCGCTTCTAACACTTTAGCCGGAGAAGGAGTGTTAGCAAACTTTTTCAATTCTCTTCTGTATAAAAAGACGGGTTCACCTGGAAGTGGCGGTGGTGCAAACGTTATGGGTCCCAATTCGCCTAGATCACCGGCAGCTACCGATGTACCAATTTCACCGACGCCTCCTGATAAAGCCGCTGTCAGATCAGACGCGGCTGCTGAATTAGACCGCCTCACAAAAGCGAAGAAGCTTTCCAGTATCGACTTAAATGCTTCCGAATGTTGATTTATATGTAAAAGTATTCTTTTTTATATTAGCTTCAGATATTTATGGTGGATACAATAAAAATGTGTTTTTAAAGAAAATGTATTAATTAAAGTAATAATGGAACTTTCATTAAAAGAAATAATTAAATCCTAATTAATAATCTTTATACATACGTACAGTGGTTTATTAAGCAGATTTCGAATTTATCTAGTCAGAAATGAAATTACAAACTTCAGATTAATGACTAATTTTTATTGAACTGTTTTAATTATATAGAGAAAATAATTAAGTTATTACATGCTTTTTCTTAAGAACATTATTAATTTAGTAATCATATTTTTTTAAAAAGCTGTTGTATATTGTTTTTGCTCTCACATAATATATCAGTAAAAAATTATAGCTATGTAACAGTGAAATTTATTATAAATTATGTTTCACTGTATATTAAAACTCATGAATGTCTTACTTCTAAATTACTTTTCTTATATGCGAATAACCTGTGATTATTTTTTATACATAAATATGTTATCTAATTACAACAGCGTGATTATATAAATTCTTTTGGTATGTTTTTTTTGTCACTTATATATTATAGTTATAAAATTTGCAAAATGACCATAATGCCAAATTGTGGTGTAATATCATTCATTATTATAAACAGCTTATATTAATTATATATACGTATTGAAAACAATATGATAAAATAGTAAAAATCGTAAGCAAGTCGATTGAAATTTGCACAATCTTTACGTACGAACGACATTTACTTGCTTACCTGCCTTTCGGGATGGGGGTTCTGCGAGTGATCTTCCGTGAAGACATGAGAGAAATGTGCAATGCATCCCCTGAAATTAAAAAGAATGCACAATAAAGTCTTTTTTTGTATATGTACAAACAATAAACTGAATGATAAAGACACACGCTTAGATTAAGATTAATATAAATAATATTCTTGTCATTGAATAATGTTCTTTCGGCGCTATAAGAACTATGCGATGTTATTTGAATTATATATGTTTAATAATCAACATTTCAAGCTTTGATTTGCATTTAGTCGTAAAGGACATATATTAATTTATTGAGATTTCATTGGTTAATGTTTCCTTGGTGTATTTGAGTATATGCCATTGTGAAACTTCTATTTTTTATTCTACTCGATCTTAATTATATTTAAAATTTTCTTTTAAAATCTTTTAGTAGATCTTCCGCAATCGAGTATTTGAATATTATACAATTTACTTATCTTCTTACTCCAAACTTTAGCTAACATCGGATCGATAACAAACTAATCATAAATGCGGTTAGACAATTCTGATAGGGTTTTAACGTTTTAATATGGACCGCTTATGACTTATTAATATACATATGTATAAATATATAAAAAAAATGTTTATATTTGTAAAGTTCATATCAATTAGATTGTTGGTACTGGGTTTTCAATAAGTAAGAGTATTACGTAATTGTTTATAATATTTTTAATACTGACCATATATATTTATAAATGTAAAAGTCATAGATTTGATACATTTTCTTATATTTATAAAAGTTTCATTATCATTTGTGTTTAATTTATTTTATAAATTACAAATTTGTTTCATCGAGCGTATCTTTACAGGTAATGAGATTTTATTTTTTAAAACATATAACATATCTTTCCAACATGTATTCCATCGAATGACTATAATTATATTTGCTTAGTGCAAATAAAAGTCTAAATCGTTTATAAGCTACGCATAACACAGCTAAATTTGCAAAGTTTAACTTGAGATCAACGATCATATGATTATTTGGTGTGCATTATAGTGCGAGTGCGTGGCAATTATGATTGAATATTTTACATTAATTTCGATATAGGTTTAATAGAATGTTTGTTGTATATTATTAGACTATATTTAAAATGTAACAGATCATTGTCGATTTTTTTAAATATTATTATAAATAAAATCCAACTATATTTTGATGCCATGGGTAAAATTTATTTCAAAAAATGAAAAAGAATAAAAAATATTTAAGGCTTTGTGATTAGCTTTAACTGGTGGCTTAGATTTGTTATTTTTACTATTTATTTTAAATGAAGCTTATATAGGTTAAAAAGTGGAGTTACATTTATTGATTTTCTCACATTGCTAAATTTAACCAATATTATGAACAGTTATTCTATTGAAATCTAATAGTTGAACTAGTAAACGCTATATCACATAGTTCTTTTGTGAACAACTATTATTTAATCGTAATAATTACAATACAATGTGACAGTATCTAAATGAAATACATAATTAAAATGTTATTTTAGAACAAGATGAGTTTTATTTATTGCCTGTTTTACTTTAACTATATTACATAAACAGAAAAGCAACATTGTGATTAACACTAAAAATATATATAAGACGTTTTTTAATTATTTTTAATAAATGTACATATATTTCATGAGTAAATAAAATTTAATAAAAGACATCTTCGTGTTATTGTTATTATATATTAATATTTTTGGAGCACATTTTTTTATTGAAAAATATTTTACTTTTTATACGTCAACAAATTTCACTTTGATACATGAGCTGCCATTAGCTTGCTGAAAAAATATGATAGCTAACAGTTGTTTTTTTATTAAATTTGTAAACTGTACTATTTGTCAATAAATACAATTATCTTACTAACAAAATGTGAGAAGATTATTCATATTAATTTTTATAGCCTACATTTTTTACATAATGATGTAAAGCTACGTTGGTATCATAAAGCGCCTTAATCGTTATTATTACTTAATTGGTACACAGTAAATGCTATGGGTCTAAATATTCAAAAGTCTCAATCGCTTCAGGATACACAGTACAGTTTGTATTTGGGATCAAACTTTTAATTTTTCTTTCCGAATGCATTTTAGATGTAAGGAATAAAATTTGACGAAATAGCGAATGATGCCAATTTGCTGAATGAAAATAAAAACTACAAGGAAACTAGAAATAAAAAAAGGAAATTACAATTTGGAGAAATAACTTAAAATGAAATATGTTTTTCTGTTGAACAAAATTTCGTAATAAACACTTACATGGTTATTTGTGATGCACTCACATTGAAAATATCTTTGATATGTGGCAAATACAATGATATTTAAAAGGATTTTGAACTATTTTTTAATTTTAAAACCAGTGACGCTGATTTCAATGAATGTGTTGATAAACTAATTACAAAATATAAAAAAAGACATTGACAAAGCTGTTCATTATATAGCATTTGTAAAAGAAAAAACATCACAAATCCTGTTGAGATGTATACAATTTTAATTTCAGGTTTGCAGTCGACATTTCTGAATGTGAAAGCATTTTGAATATCTTTTTGACTATACCCATTTGCAATGTAAGTGGTGAAGGTCGTTTTACGTATTGTATTGAAAAGAGTTATCTACGGAATTTGATAAGTTAATTGTATTTGAATAATTTATCGAAGATGTTGATCGAAAATGACGTTGTTCAAACGTTAGATTATGAATGAATTATCGATTCCATCTCTTAATTAAAAGCGAGAAAGTTCTCATTTAGTCTCAAATTCTTACTTTTTATTTATATAGTCTAATTTTTTACATTTTTTCTTAATAAATAATTATTGCAATATTTTTTAGTTATTTCTTTCATTGAAACGCCTTCAACATTAATATTGAAATGTTTGCGATTTAACCCTTTATAGGACACTTATTTTTGTTTTATTTACATCTTTTAAAAACGAATTAATATCTTTTTTATCGTTTTAGGCGGCAATATTCTAAATTAAATCAACTTTATATTAAATAGTAAACTGACCTAGCAATGTACGTTATCACGAGTGCTCTTGTAACATTAGGTTAATTATTAAAAAAAAAACATAGGAAAAATAAACCTTAATTTTGGTGGTATATACATGTACCACTTTGTTCAAGGTGTCCTATAAAGGACTAAATAAATTACAATGAGAGGTAATTTCTTATTTACATATACGTAGTATGAAAATGAATAAATTTTATGATGCTTTTTCCTCATTCGACAGCTAAAAACACAAAGGACGATAGGTTGTGTTTTAATTTTTTATTACATTAAATTTAACTTACCCTTGTAATTAATAATCGAATAATACAACGTGAAATTTATTATTAATAAGTAACTTTAATAAACTAAATTTATAATTTATAAATTATTATTGAATAAAAAATACTGATAAGAGAAACATATTTTTTTAGTATGGCAACACTACTACTGTCAACCAAACTTGACCAGCCTGTTCGCTGTCCTGCAGATTGGTCATATTTACTTCATATTCGCAAAATAATGGTATTTATAACAAGAAAATCTAAGTAATTAAAAACAATTAAATCAATATTATTTTTTATGATATTAATAAAAAGAGGTGCTTATAAAAAATCTACACATAAGCACTACGTTAATGACTTTTTTTATTATTTTTTCAGATATAATATTGCTAGAATTGCGCCATTATATGTCTTGTTATGGAATTAAACGATGACATTGAATTTAAAATGGAGACAGGCGAGGTTCAAAATGAAATTACTGTCGAAACTCTTGATATGAAATCGCATTACTTTCACGTGTCAAATTTAAACTTACTAAAACACGGCTTAGATTTGAATCAACCGGTCAACATTAAATCGGAACTATTAGACGACACTTATTTACATTTCAACGTGTATATTGATCCGGAAGGCGAATGTCCTGACGTGGATCCTCTTTCAGACCACAACTACGATAGAGCAAAGAAAGCGGAGCTTAAATGTAACAGTAGTAAAAAATTATCAAAAAAATTAACTCCAGAGGGAAGTATGGCTACGAATCAAAGCGACCCTTCGGATTTGTTCGACTGCGAGATTTGTAAAAAGACGTTTAATATGGCATACTTGCTAAAAAACCACATGAGAATTCATTACCCGAAGAAACGGTTCGGTTGCAATGTTTGCAATAAGACATTTGCGTTTTCGAACCATTTGAGGAATCATTATTTGATACACACCGGCGAAAAGAACTTCTCTTGTTCTGTGTGTCAAAAGATGTTCAGGCAAGAAGGTCATCTGTTAAATCATATTAGGACTCACTCGGGCATAAAAAAGTTTTCTTGCCCACTTTGCAACAAGCGGTTCACTCAGAACGTTCATATGAAGAGTCATCTGAAGACACACACGGGTGAAAAGAATTACGTCTGTCAAATTTGTCAGAAGCAGTTCACGCAGAGTGGACATTTGCAAATGCACATGACCGTGCATACGGGAGAGCGAAAGTATGAGTGCACTGAATGCGGACTGAAATTTAAACAGAGCGGACATTTGAAAAACCATCGGAAAACACACAAGCCAGAATCTAAATAAAACCAATAATATGATAATCAATTTTGCTATGTATTATATAGATATATTTATTTATTATGTATGTATAATATGTGTTTTAATGTGTCATCAGTAATGTTATATAAGTTACCAAATATATTTTTTTTTTAAGAAACAATATTTAATTATTTTATATTGTTACATTAATAATAATTAATAATTACAAAATTTCAGTGTCGTCATTTATTTTTGTATAGTAACCTTTGTTTGACTAAAGTGACACGACTTTTAATAATCCTATGCATATATAGTTATCTGATCTATTTTGTGGAATAATTAATAATAAGAAACTATATTTTTTTGATAGTAAATCTAATAGTTTAGTTATTGATTCCAGTTATTCTTTTGTCAAGTATGTACTGAAAATTATTGTAAAGAAAGAAATGCTCCAGCTCTAACATCAAATAATTGGGTTATTGTATCTAAAATATGCATATGAGAAAAACATGATTTAATTCACATATACATATGAGGATTATTCTCTAAATCTACATAAATCAAAATATCACAGAACGTTCCTGAAAACCTATTATTTTATAAGGATTAATCAGTGGTAAAATTGTTAAATATGTTTATTTGTTAAAATAGCAAAAACTCATATAGTGGGTGGGTTTTAAAACATATAAAAGCTTGTGACGTTATCTCCAGCATAAGCTATGGTGTTTTGAAATTTTCATTTAACCATTTGATATGAAATTAATATCATATATACACGAATCCTATCCACAGACGAAGCCAGGTAGTGAAATAAATAAATGTTTATTTAACTAGGTGATAGTTTGCACTCACTAATTCAGAAGTTTTTTTATTTTTTATCACATTACATATAAATTACAAATTTTTAATACCTTAGTAAATTTTCGAATTTTTCTTCGGAAAAGGATTCGCTGCAGAGTTATTGATAAGGTGTTCATCGTTCTGACCATAGAGTAAAGAATATCATAATATATATATATATAACATTCTTTACTCTATGGTTCTGACCAATAATGCTTACTCGCACCTAACCCGTCCAATAATAATGCACAAACAATTCGTTTTATGGAACAATTATTTTATATATATTGCTCATTTAAATTGTCCTCTTTAAATCTATATATTGTACAAATTTAAAGAAAGCTTAGTTTCGTCTATTTAGATATCCTTGCATTGACATCTGAGTGATTTAGCATAATAATGATCATATTTTATGTATCCTCGATGGGTTCAATAAAAAAAATATTGTTTAAAAGAGTAATTTTATAATAGTATCAATATACAATATGTCGATATTTATTTATTTATTTACCTATCATAATATTAAATGTTAAAATTAGTTCTTAGTAAATTTGTATGAATTTAGAAAATTTACAGGGGCTGTATAAAAATTAAAGTATTAAACTGTTATTTTCTCTAAGAAAATAACAGTACATATATGTAATAGTAAAATATCCCAATTTCATATGAAGCACAGGCATTTTCTTTAAAGATTATAGAAGCTTATTATTAAGACACTTCATATTTCGATAAGATCAAAGAAACTTTTGCAGCAATGGACGTTTACAAAATTAAAGAAAAAGCGGATTTTTACAGCGCTTCAAGGAATTTTTACTGACAGTAATAGACTTAGTAAGATTGAGGAAGATATCGCGTTTCGAAGTAATATAGAGGAGATATCGATGCCTTATCAATTTCAGTGGGACTAAGACGAAGTTGAGGATGTAAGAAGGTTTTTTACGATCCTGAAGGGAAAATTGCAACATGTTGCGTCTGAGTGTCATTTTTCAGGCGTAAAAATCCGAGCATGCTTCGCAGTATTTTCACAATCAGCTGATGTATAAGTCCTACAGCCATCGAGAAACTATATTGTTAATGGACACCCATTAATACCACTTTGATTTTTTTGGAACCTCTATGAACCTCTTAAACCCTCCATGGATCTACATGCTTTGCAATATCTCTTGTGTTGTGCTACACTGCGCTGAAGGGTCGCAATAATAGGACGTCGAGGTATCCCTCCTCGCTCCATCCAGCGCAGATAATCCAAGTGCCCGTGCTATGACATTGCCATATTTTATAACTGTTACAGTCAATAAAAGCTTATTGTTAATTATCATATGAAACCGAAAATCACCTTGGCATGTTGTTTTGCTCCACAGATTCTTAAGAACAAATGCTTCGCCTCATTGTCGCATAGACCCAGAAATATTCGCTCACGTTATGCGTTAGCAGCAACAAATTATTATGAGTGAGATATAATAAAAATATTATAAGTGACGGGTTATGGAGCACATTTACTACAATGTCAGATATTTTGGTAAATGGATCACTTGCCGGCATACAAAAAACACAGTGAAACCTGAAATATCTGTGCATCCTGTGTCGTTTCCCTCTACAGAGGTACATGTTATAAGCAGTAACATTCATTGATGGACTATTGAAAATTATATTTGTCCTCGTAAAACTTTTTTTTTAAAGAAATGTGTAAATTTTTTTAATAAAAATATGTTTGGGTTTACAAAATAGTTATTTAATTTTTAAACCAGATCTTTACATCTATGAACTCTATAATAAATGGCGAATAAAACAAAATCATTTTATAAATCCGATGTAAATCAAAGACGCTAGAAATATTTTAGCAAAACACTATTAAAAATTTTATATGCGTGAACAATCGTCAGCATTTATGTAATTGCATTCGCACACAATCAGCTTACATATTGAGTGTTCATAATAACTCAATTCTATTAATCCGACTACAACATGATGTAATAATAAATTCATAGAAAACGCATTTTAATATTAAAAAGTAATACAATTTATTATAAAATATTCATTACAAAAAAATAAGTATAGTTTTAATTACACAATAAATAACTAAAAATTATATTCAACTACATTTTAGTCAGTGTTATTATATATTCATATATTGTAGATTAACTGTATGTTGATAGTTATTAATATCATTTTTCATAAATAATAATATCATTACATAATATTTATTATGAATGCCAAAATGTTTTACAATTACAACATTACACTTCTTCTAATAAATGAAATTGATCTTCAGAATCTTCAGTAACAACGGCTTCGATGTTATAAAATGCTGCATGGAGTGTAATCACCGTAATAGATGCTCCTAAAAAGTAAAAATATGAATGAATAAAAAATATATAAAGTAAATTTAAATAATCATACCTAAAACCCAGAATAAGGCTGATCCAGCTCCAGCCCAGAAAAATATAGGCAAGCAGCACACGCATACAAGAGCATATTGATGTCCAGGACTTAGTTCAAACGATCCAATCTATTATGTATCAATACAACCGTCAATTTCACAATGTTTGAAAATATGTTTTAAATTACAGTTTAACTTTATACCTTCAGTTTCATTGGATTCGTTCTAAATTTGTAGCAAATGAATAAGCTTCCACATATTGCCAATAAAAGCAACGGTGATGTTACCCTTTAACATTAAAATATATAAAAATACAATAAACTTACAAACAATACAAAAACAAGGCAAAAAAATACTTACAAACAATACAAAAACAGGGCAATGAAAACAAAGAGATAATTAGATCGAAAATATTCAATATTTCTAACGATTCGTTTACTGAGTCTCGGAAGTGTCGTAGGTACCTGAAAATATTTTACTATTAACTAAAGATTTAGGTCATGAAATGCATGAAGTATTAATTTTGAAAATGTAATATTTTATTAACTTACAAGAGATGAATTAAATGGTATATTACTAGGCTGTTTTATCAAGTGCTATAAATATTTATACCTTAAAATTTGAAGTCTGTACAAAAAGTAGCCAAGGTCTCACACTCTGTTTCTGTGCTGTTAGTAGAGTCGACATTGAATTAAAATTTAAATATTGGCCGAGTTGATTTAGTCTGAAAAATGAACATTTATATTATACGCACATTACTTATATTTACATTAAAAGCATATATACTTTGGAAAGGTATTTGTTGTAATTGTTGGCGTTTGCATTTCGCCTTCAATGTCGACTGGAACTGGTTCTGCCATCTTTGATGTTGCTTCAAATTTAGACTATTGTTACTCAGCTATAATAAGATGAAAGTAAAATAATAAATGATGTCATTTTTATAATATACCAATAGAATATACGCGTTTAATAATATAATTTCGACTAAAATTGTAAATATAATTACTATAGTAATGTAAGTTTAATGTGATAATAAAAACACATTTGGAACAAAAGCTAATTATAACTTTTAAAATAAAAATGCAAAAAATTACTATAACCGATTGTAAATAAAGATATTACGTTGTAAGTGCAGCGTAATACGCTTAATATAGTGTTGACACTTACACTGTAATGTTTAATCACTCGACTTCTCTGAGTCACAATAATATGACAGCTCAGCAAAGGTGTTGCTAGCTATAAAAAAAATCCTTATAAAATAACTTGTTTAAATTGATCATTAAAATATAAATAAAAATAATAAATTATCAGTATATTCACATATTTAATTTATTTTTGCATTGAATAATTATTAAACATGTTTTTTTCTTGTTATAATAGATTAAATAATAATGTAAAATTTAATGATCTAGAACTTCTCAATTCTTATCTAATATATACTATGTCTAAACAAGTAAAAACATACATTAGCCGCTTATAAATAAATCTATTCAAAAATTTAACTTCGATTTGACCTCTGACCTGATTATTTACATTTGAAGTATTTGAATACAATCGTTTTAAGTTATGTGCATAGTTAATCATACGATTGTTGATAACTCAGTTATTTTACATTCGTTGGTCTATCAGCTCGTTTGCGCATTGCTTGTGAGAGCTATATTTTGGAAACGAAATTTTAATAGCATAATTGAAAGCGTAAGTAATAGCTAAAACAATGTTTTTATTTAAAATATTTGTTTTATAAAAGAGCTATTTATTTATTTTTAAATAACTTGTATATTTTTTAACATACATAAATAATAATAATTTAATATTAACATTATTTCTCTAAAACACAGAAATAGTATTCTTTATAGTCCAGATTAACTTTTGTGTTACCTTTAAAATAATACACGGGCGTTTTTCCAATATATTAAACGAGGAAATGTAGAAAATGTTCACGATTTTTCTTATGGCAGCCAAATACTGACTATGTAGTTATCACGCTTTTGTCTAAAATAATATAATGAGCATAAAAAATGTCGCATTTTGCGAATTTGTAGAAAAATTCGGTTAAAATAAAATTATTATCATTAAATCTGATTTTATAAAATACTATTATTTATTTTATTCAAAATTCTAATGAAATACTTTTTGATCAGTTCAAAAAATTGTTTAATTTTCTTTACCTTTCATTGATTCTAATTGTAGTTTTAAAAATGATTGTTTTTTGTAAAATGTATAAAATGTATGTATAATATATCAAAATTAATTTAAAAGAAAGACGATCGATGGAGATCATCAACAGTGTCGTTAAGAATTAATCAAAACAAAGCGTTTATAGGAAAAGTTGACAAAAACCTCTTTGCGGATTAAAATACACTTACAGGCGCAATAAACTCTATCCCGAATAAATAAAATACAATGATTTCTATGATAAAAATAGATAATATGCGACGCATCCGCTTAAGTGTCGACATTTTATATTTTATGTCAACATGTAACAAAGAAAAGAATGGGTAAAAAGAGATCAAGGAATAAGTTTACGGGGCAAACAAGATTTTATCCTTGTTAGACACGATGCGCTGTGCTTTGTGGGAGTATGAAAAGAAAAATATACTATTTTAAAGAAACCACATATTTATATCAACCTCGTAGAAATTTGCTAAGAAGAATAGACTTCTTATTAATAATTAGTGTTAAAGAGAGGAGATTTTTGTTTATTATTAACATACTCTGATTATGGTGGCCGATTGTCAAAAGAGAATTTTACCCGTCGGGGGTGAAAATGTTTTTCAAGGGTCCAACTAGGGCCTTGTGCTCTTTATGTTATTTATTAATGACATAAATACGGTAGTTAAAAATTCAAGTTTTACTCAAGTATATGATTTAAAATTGTATAAATGCATTCGATTTGTTGCAGATTCCTTCTCTCTACAGCAGTGTTTCCCAACCTTCCTTATGCCATGCCTCACTGTAGTCTTTTCAAAAGTCATATGCCCCACCGGCCTCTTTTTTAATTAAACAGTAGTGTGGAATAGTTGATAATTGCCGACGTGTCCCATCTCTAAAGCATGATGCCCCACCTCTGAGACGTAATGCCCCACCGGTGGGGCGTACGCCCCACCGTGGGAAACACTGCTCTACAGAGTGATTTAGACTCTCAGTGGAGACGGCCTTCCGTTAACCGTCTGCCCTTTAGTGTCGTAAAGTGCCATACTGTGTCATTTTCTCGATCCCGTTCACCACCAGTTTATTCCTATGATGTCAGTGGGAACATTTTGGCTAGAGAATCTTCCACTAAAGATCTCAGAATCACATTTGAGTCTGTGATAAATCTTCCAAGATGCTTGGCTGTGTTATGAGAAACGCCTTTCACTTTGACGATCCCTCAGTTATTTACATCTATAATTTGGAATCCCCTAATAAGCAAATTCTCCCTTTTAGTCAAAAAGGTTCTTAAGATAGTTTTATAAAAGGATATTTGGTTATTTTCCGTTCTTATATCCCAGCGCCTTTCTATTTAGAGGCGTTGGGACATGACGAGAATACTACATTACATAGTGATTGAGTTTTCACAAAAAAATGTATATCGCTAAGCATCTCTGCAAAATACTGAAGGGTGCTGTCGACAATCCAGATATTCTCGAGAAATTCCAGTTTTGGGTTCCAGAAAGTCTTCGAGAATCACGACATTGGGGCTTAGACGTTCGCACTTGCTGACGAAAATGCTTTTACTTACTTTGGCAGACGGATGTTGATGGGTGGCAATTACACACAGATTGAGCCAATGTAGTAATATTTTATTGAGAGTATATAGTTTACATGTTATTTAAGTAAAATATATATGAGTGAACGGTGAACGAGGCAACACCATCCGTTGTCTTCCCGTTGAGATCCACAAAATAATGTGCTGCCCTCCGCCGCTCCGAGTGCTGCCAAGTTTTGGCCATAATGAATGAAACATACATAGGCCACACGATACTATTGAACATGTTACATTAGATAGTGATTCAACATTATTTTTTTAATTAGCTAAAGTTTTTTTTATAATCCCCCTTCGCTTAAAATTTAATTTATTATCTTTGTATAATAAATATTTAAATTTAGAGTAAATATTTTTTTAACTTATATTTACTTAATATTTGCAATTTATTTATTTTTATTCACTATCGAAAATTATCTTCTCAACATGCGGGTCGTGCATATCGATTGACATATGCATGTTGAGAAGCACTGTCGAGTTTGCGCGCGGCTGTTTGTTTCTCGGTGTTATGGTTTCGGTTTGCGTTCGCGTTCGCGTTCCGTAAAACGTAGGACATTTAAAAATTGTTTCATATAATCGAGGCGTAGTTTACGCTCGTACATCTCGAGAGAACTAGGTCGCGCTGCGATGCCGCGTCTAGCGTCGCTCCACCGCGCGAAGGTTATGTTCCAGCGTCTCCCATTACACCGGTTAATATTTAACACATTCTTTCTTAAATATGAATAAATAATTTTATAGTAGATTTATCGAGTTGTATGGAAGACGATTGTGTACTTTGTGCATGGCACGAATTTCAGTTGTACAATGCGAATTGTACAATCGAATTTGAAATTAGCGATGTACGCTTCCGGCATATGGATTAAAACAAAATGGACGCGGTCGCTTCGTAGCGATTCTATGAATTGCGACTATTACGACCAGGAAACGAATTTATTGAAACCGGTTGGATTTTTGTGCGTTTGTCGCACACCTTAATCAAACAAACGCACGTGCTCGAATACGTACGTATAATTGCATGTATCGCCTGAAATGCGAGATTTTAAATCAAATTTAACCTTGAAAGTGTTTATTAATCGATTGTTATGTTTCGTCCGACGCGCTCACCGAAATATCTTTCATGCGTTTAATGTTGACGTTTAGCCAAATCGACGTTTAAATATAAAACATAGACGCCATTTTGGAATTGTCTGCAATTGATAATTCCAATTTTTGATAGATTATATTTATCGTAAATTATGTATTCGCGTTGCCACGGAGATCTTATATCATTTGTTTCAATAACCGTATTTAGTAATAATCAAAATGCAAAAGTGTTCAAATTGATTAAAAGTCTCTCCCGATTGGTCAATGTTATGGCGTGACTTTAACCCTCTACCGTGTGCTGCCATGTAGTGCTGGCGTGCGTTTCGAGAACTACTCGAAGGTGACGGTGGAAGTTGTTTTCAGAGATAATAATTATGTATCTACAAAATTGGTATAAATCTAATAAAAAAACATAATTTTTTAAATTATAATAATAAAAACAACTATTATATATAGGATGTATAATATAATTTATATACATAGTTATTAAAACATTCCTCAAATACGTAGTTTTTCTCGTTATTTAATTCGGTCGTCGCTCTTCTGAGCATATTAGATTTAGTTTTGGGCTTTAAATTAAATTTATGTTTTATTTAAATAATATAATTATGAAGATATACTTAAATAATATTGCAATTAGTTTTAATTTTTAGCCATATAAAGTTCTGAATAATGATTGACGCATATATGCGTCCCCGGCGTTAACTAATTCAGCGCAATTTGGTGTGATCAAACTTGACGTGCTTTTTTTGTCTTGACATGGCGCTTTCGGTGACAAGATTAGAGATTTGTTCCGATGTCGTAACCCAGTGGCGTAGCTATTGGAAGAAGGATGGACCGCCCCGGGCGGCATTTACTTGGGGGCGGCATTTTCGCGATGGAACTTTATGGTTCTGGATAAATCTTTAACTGACTGCGCTAAAAATATATTCACGAATAGCTAAGAGCTAAGTTGAATGATTATTGCGCAAACAAAAATTGCGCACACGAAAATTCTGAGCATAGGTAAATGTTTGATTGTAAAAAATATTTTATTTTTAATTTCAACTGCTTTATCTTTTTCTCAATTTATAAGTAAAAAATGTGTAATTATAGGAAATATGAGTGTATCATACTAATTCAAAATACTAATATAATTATAAAATATTTTAAAATTAAAATCACATTATTTTTTTTATAAATTGACGTATTCTTAAATATACATGTATTGACCATCTATGATCAAATTTTTGTTGTTCGCTTTTTTGTTTGCTGATTTTATGACACAGTCGCTCAATTTCTTAGAATCGGTAAAAGTCGAAGTTACAACAGATATTCCCCATTGTTTCTTCGAGTCCAGCACGTGTTAAAATAATGAAATTTCTTTTACATATTCCATTAAATTTGAAAACTGTTTTGCATATTTTTTATATGCATATTATATAAGAAGGGTATATAGTGTAGCTGGTGGGGTCAAAAGTGGCCGCATGTCTAGGAAAGTTGAATATTGAAAACATGCATTAAGTACAGATTTTTTAGGAAGGTCAAATTTTGTATTAGATAATTATATGGGTTAGGGCGAAGATACGGTACAAACCTCGGGCGGTACAAACCAAAGCTACGCCACTGCGTATATCACGTATTTTTTATGTCTTTATTAAAATACAATCATCGTGACCTTACAGGCTGCCTTACACAATGCTTAGATCAACTTATTAACTATTGAGTATTAAGAAATTGGATCGAATCTAAACCTGAAACTTGCAGGAATATTTATTTTGTTAATTATGTACAATCTAATCGATCTCTGTACACATTTGAATTGACTCTTGCATGATCACGGATGCTCAAAAGTTTAAATAGCATTAATACATGTAAAACATAAATATAATCATAACAAAAACATCAGTAATAATACATCACAATATATGCCAAACGTACTAAGTTCAAAACTTAATCTTAACAATAGAAATTTAAGATCAACGATTGTTAACAAAAAGTTTCGTCAGTCAGGTATGTAATCTGGTCTATTTTTTTACTTACCCTTTGACCAAACCACACGACGCATTATACATACATCTGATAACTAGACATACATATGTTAATATTTCATTCAAACATAGAAAACAATAAATATTGTGCTATTAAAAGAGATATTATAAGCTATAGGATTTCTCCCTTTTTCTGCAGCTTCAATAATTATTATAAAGGAAAATTGAAATCCTTTCAGTTTGTTGTTTGTTGAATGAAAATAATTATACAAATTATCTTCTGACAATTCTTCCAACAAGTGCGAGACAATGTGCATTTTCAGCAGCAGTTTGTTCGGGAATCAACACTATATCAATATTTAACAACTAAACACTCTATGCTTTACTATTTCGTAATAAAAGTATTTGCATTTTTAAATTATTTTTGTCAATCTTTCATTGTATGTCGAAAGATTCCTTACTCATGGTACTAAATATAAATATAAAATATAATATTTGTTACTGCTATTTTAAAAAAAAAATAGAATTTTTTATGGGGTGTTATTTGCTAAATATATACAGTAGACCCCCAATAACACGATAAATTAGGGACGTGCTATTTGGGTGCGTGTAATTGGGGGACTAGAAAATATTCATAAAAATTTTTGCAATACGTTCGAATCAGGCGCGTGTAGTGAGATATCCTCCCTTTGGCTCGCGCTCACATAAAGTAACGGGCATTCAAATAGCACGTCCTCAATTTACCGTGTTATTGGGGATAAGAGGGGGGGGGGGTGTTTATTGTATTATATTTAATTCTCAGTCTCGATTTGATTTCTTAAGGGTTTATTAATTAAATAACACGCAATTAAAAGTATTTTTATTTATATTGTGGTGATATTGTGGTAGAACGTAATTTATCGATAAGATTGAGACTCGCAGAGTTCCATCGTAAAGGGCGCATATGGCTATCGTAAAATCTCGTTATCTTCTCCAGCAAAGGTCATTCCATGACCCTAGACCTTTCTACCAATTCTAGTCTTATTTTATTTCACAAATGACGCAAGTAAGATTGTCTCGTAACTTTAACAATTTGATTAGACGTTAACCTCCTTCATCCATCCCACGTTATATAAATATCAACAAATGTGTGTTTAACATTTGCATTTGAATGTCAAATGGTTAACAAGTTGATAAAATTGTGTGAAATTTCAGTATTGATCGTTTATGCAGTACTACGTTTACGTACATCATTATCGCATAAATAAGCAACGAAAAAATGTATTAACAAACACGGGTATTGCTGAGTTACAACTGATATCGATTGTCGTCATCAGACTATTTACGTATATAAAATGCATTAAAAACAATCTGAACACATTGAAATGATAAATAAGGAAATGTGGAACATGATGGATTGATGAATATTGACTAATTTAATTTTAAAGTATTTTTTACTAATGTCTATGAATTATATTTGTAAAAAAATCGATATCACCCATTTCGCCTCAAAATAAAAATGTCTTTGTTGGATGTTAACCTATGTACATATGTATATGTCAAAAAATGAAACTAACTTCACTGAACTTTTTTCTTTTTAATGAAACTTAAATTAAAACACAATCCAGATAGCAAGTAGCAGCGTCATGGAAACAATCATAATGATCTATCATGTGACTAAATCTTAGTCTTTGATTTCTTGGTTTCATTTGAGTTAGATTTTTAAACAAATCTCCATATAATGTAACGCACAATTGGGTGATTTTTTATAAAGCATAATTATTTTTAAATACATGATGTAAAAAAATCATAAAAAATGCAATCTGATATTGATTCTAGATATCGCATATATTATATTCGTTTATGTTTTAACCCATTAATGCAGTATTTCCCAACTTTACGGTGCTACGACAGTAATTAAATTATAATAAGGTTTAAATAACATTTTTTTTATTTGTAGGTGTAACATAACAGGCGTATGAATCGATCAATAGCTTAGAAAATGCATGAAAAAGTAGAACCTCGAGTCATTTCAACTTCGCCGAATTTTAGTTTTAATTGAGAAGTGATTTATTTTCTATTTTTATTAATTATTTGGCCGCGTAGCACAAAATTATCATATAAACAACTCATAAACATTTTATTTAAAAATCACACATTTGAAAATGTCATTTTATGATATTTTGCTTATAAATTTGCTAAAGATAATAAGAGTGACAATATTATTGATATAAATTTTGACAATTAATAATTCATGAACTCGAACTTGCTCACTAGTTTGGGATTTGTAGCTCATGACTTATTTTTAATTTACAGTGCATGGAATTATGAATTCAAGTCAAAAGTCAAATGAACTAATAAATAACAAAAAAATATCATTGCTATTTTGGATTTCACAATAAATATTTTAGATTTCACAATCTACATTTTCAGGCAACGTTTCCATGTCAACTAATAAAAGAGTAGCAAATAATCTGAAATACAGTTTCTGTTTTCTGAAATTTTAAAAAGTCATGTGATAAAATAGCAATTAGAGTAGCCTATTTTTTTATGTTTACGTGACTTTGTTCAGACAGTGTTTAAAAGTGAATTAAGTTACTGTTATAATTCTCTCATTGCCACAATTTCGGTTTAATTTCAAATGCCGTCGCTCTTTGTAACATTCAATTCATTAACTGTTTTTCATCTTGGAGATGTTTAGTTCATTTAAATGAGCTGCGATACGCACTAGAAATGTTAAATAAATTATTTTAAAATTTAAGTGCAGGTTTTCCTTTTGAGTGCAAGACTAAATCACTTTACTGTCCGTGGCTAGTTTCCAGAGGATTCAGAAACTAGAATGTTGATTTAATCCTTTTGAAACTTAATAAATATAATTTTTAGAAATAGTTGTTGTGACGATAGATTTTATTCGGATCTTTTATTTTTAGTATATAGCATATTCCTTGCAATTTATCATAAATTCAAAATAAAGTTTTATTGCATAACAATTTTTTTCAACTAAAAATTCATTTTTAGTCAGTTAAACGCTCTTTTTCGTATATTTTTTCTTTTCTTTTCATTACTTTTATCAAGAGATAATGTAAAAGCCATGCTAAAATAATGAAATTTTAATATTAATTTATTTTTTAACAATATTGAAACGCGGGCCACATGTGGCGGGTTGAATAACACTGGTCTGGTCATTTTAAAATATTTTATTCATACATTAATAGTGTACTTTTAAACATTTGGCTCCGTGAACTCAATAAGTAAGGCCAGGAAGGCAGAGAGGGCGGACCGCCCCGGGCGGCACTTGCTTGGGGGCGGCATTTTCACGATGGAAGGACCGTTCTTGTGGTGTTGTTCCTAAACTAAATGCGCTAAAAAATATGTATTCACGAATAGTTTAACATCATAGAGTAAACTTTACTCTATGTTTAACATGCTCCGGCCGGTCATAAAATGCCGCCCAAAAATTTGGCTAGTTTCTTAGAATCGGTAAAAGTCGAAGTTACACCATATGTATCTAATTGTTTTTTCGTTCTAAAATAATTAAATACCGGATAACCATATTATTACCATATTTTATTAAACTTGCTAACTATTTTTTTTGTACTTTTTTGCATTTTTTTATAAGCGTATAATATATGAAGAGGGTTAAAAGAAGTCGCCTGTCTCGGAAAGTTTTGGTATATTGAAGACATATATTAAGTTACAGATTTTGTGTTAGATAAGTAACTAGGAGAAAAAATAATGTTATTCAATTATTTGTATTGCTATTTTATTAACGCCTTGTATCATAAAATTCGCAATTTAACTGGCTGTTTCAAGTGATTGGCTGTATTTATACACAAATATTTTTATACTTAGGTAGAACCTAGCTTAAAACTGACGTTATTTCTATCCATTCTACAAATCTAATTATTATACTACTTCGAAATTTATCGATTGTTAAAGAGTTATATCATTTCCTGTATTTAATTTATTCAGATTTGTTTTTGTTCATGACAATAATCGAGCCGATGCCCGTGGCCTTAGGAGAGCGTTCGTGATATGATATCAGTCCATTGCTGCTGCTTGACCTGGCTGCAGCGTCTTTCTTCCGCGCTTGACCTTAGAACTATTTTTCAATAACAAATTATAAAATATTGCATTTTTTCTCCTTTGGAAGCCTTTAAAGGCAGTGAGTATTTTCTTACGCGTTGTGCTTAACCTGTGTTAAAATTGTCTCGCATGTATACACTCTTATCTGTAATTTGTATAGATATACATATACATGTATACCTACGTTAAAACTTAAATGCTATATTTTCTTTAGATTGCATGGGCCAGATTTCTGCAAAGTTAATAACTAGTTTACGCGTATTTGTTTTATGTGAGTATTATGATACGAACGAACGTGCTAGTTAGTAATGTGAAGCATGAACGTCTGTTTTTATTGATTTCAGATATAAATAGTTTATTCTTTGAAGCTGTGGAGTTTGGAGAAAACCACGATAACCCTACGAACATAGATGAACAAAACAAATTAAGAGGAGAAATGGAAGACGAAGCACAGACGCGGTGCTCTTCGAGCGAGAGCGATAATTTCGAGAAGATTGAGCCGCAAGAAGCCGAAGAGGTATTTAATACAAATCGTTATAGTTTTATTTTAGAATGCTTTTAAATTAAAATATTTTAGTTTCATAAGAAACCGAACTTCACTTTGGGTGGGACTGATGAAGGCACAGAAGAACATGATTCTTTTCCTGTCACGGAAGAAGAAATTGCTGCAGTCGCCGTGGAAGCTGGTAACAGGATGACCTCTTCCGGAAGCAGCGGAAGCCTCACTCAGACTCAGATGTTCGCTTTGGCCGAGAAGAGAAGGCGCCTGAGGTACGATTTAATCTGTTTGTATAATATTATATAATAGTGTGGTCGCTCATGGAGGGGCTTCTACACAGTTAGTTACAAATTGGTGCTAGTTAGGCATGAAAAGAAATATAAAGCAGCGGCCGAGGTCGTCGATCCAACTCCGTGCGTGATTTAGGGTTGCCAAATATGCTCCAATTTGACAGGATTGTTTGACGATTGACTTTCTTCGAATATAGTAGTTTTCTGAAATTTCGCTTGTTTACGTACCTTTATATTTGAAGAAACCCTACTTAATTGGTACATCTATAAAATTTATTATCGACGCAAAGGTTATCAATCATGCTGTACATGCATATTTATATTCATATGAACGAACACGTCAATATTGCTTATCTGTCGATGAAGTTAATAATAATTAATAAGAAACTTCAATGCATTTTAATACTAATTTATTTAATATCGAATTGCTTGATGATGTTTAACAAACTGCGCATAATTTACTTGCTAGTCATTTATATCAGTTTTGGTACCAATTTAATACAATATATGAATCCTGATAATACTGGATTGAATTGGAGTGTTTTTGCTCAATTGATATTGATAATTATGTATATATTTATATTCTATAGTACCACGCAACGTCAGCAATTCATTAATCAATTTATTTCATTTATTTATCGTACTCGTAGCATACGAATGCTATTGCATTGTAATTTAACAATAATAAAGAATACCAATAAAAATATTTTCTGAGAATTTATACCACATAAAATATAAATAATGCCAATAATATTAATTTTGATTAATGTATACAATGACAAAATAAACGATATTGATATTTCGCGCGTGTATACATCTCTTCACTAGCAAGCAGACTAAAACATAAAGTCAACCAAAATCTTTCTTTTACTGTCAAATATTGACTTTATACTTCACATCGTCAAAACTATAATTTGAATGTTAATAATTTATATTACTTATTGATTTTTTAAATACAATTATTTAAATTATATAATTATTTTTTTAAACTTATTAATTATATATAATATACATGTTACTGGTTTATAACCATTTTCATGTTTACAATTTTTAATTATAATTTAAGGGAACGTTTGCGGTTATAATTTAAAGAAAAAAAAAATTAGTGATAATTTGAGTACTTGAACCATTGATATGTTGTCTTTAGCCTCTAAAACAATATGTGCTTTGGCATTTTTTTGTTAATTTTAATATATTGTAAATAAACATTTTGCTTATTTACAATAATGCAGTTTTTTCTGACGATATCCAAATTTCAGATTTCAGACTATAGCAATTAAACGGTGCGTAATTAAAGTTAATTAGGAAAAAAATAAGTCTAAGTAAATATTTCATATAATAGGTATTTAAAAAAATCAAATAGTTTAATAGCAAAATTCCCAAAATATTTTCATTAATTCAAAATCAATTTTTAAAAGTTTTTTAATTTATTTTATTATTTTTGGAGAACCAGTACATAGTTTGAGAAACGTAATACATATACGATTACGATATATAATAACCCTAAAAACTTGGTAGGTTTTATATGATATGTATATATTATCACGAACGAACATGAGTCGTTCAAATGCAAAAGTGGTTACATAATTCGATTTTTTAATACCCGCAAATTTATATTAGTATGTATAAGCAATTTTCAATACTGAATATCTTTATTGATACGCCACTCATCTCTAAAACGTTTACATAAAAGTATTAATACATATTGAAGCTTGTTATTTTCTTACTTTTTACTTATATGAGTTATTATTATTGTACTAAAATTTTTGAGTCAATGTACAGCTTGTATATCTACTATAAACATGTGAACTTTTGACAGCCTGTGTACGACTAAAAAATCATTAGTTGAACTCTGGATTTCGGTCACCTTAGCTGGTCATGGATTGACGTGAAGAGGGAAGCAGCTGCGTTCTTGGTCTTTTTATGTTCCAAATCGGGGATAACAAGTAAAACTTTTTGTCGAAAGTAAATTCCGAATAGACGGGAATGATATGTGCTATATAGGCACTTATATTCGATTGGTTTCAATATAAGTTTTCTTTGACTCACACTCGACGCCACGGCCAATTAAGAATTTATTTATTTCCGTCTGTTTTCTCGTTATATTTGTGAAGAATGAATACAGGTGAAGATTAAGAAATTCTGCACTTTTAATTTCGCATTCAATTTGTTCTGTTTGTAAAACATTTGTATTCACGGAGTAATTCGACGTATAGCCAACTACAAGTTTATCCCCAGAAGCATTAAACCTTTTTTTGTCTTGTTTCTCTGCCGTCAAACCGGATTTTTATGTATCTTAAGTGGTTGACAATAAAGCCTTCTTTTGTACATGATTCGTTTTGACTTCGATTTCTACTTATTGAATATTATTCTTCAACGAAAATTTATTCAATCCTCTTCCATGAGAAACTACCAAATTTACTACTACCTATCTATATTATTGCATATTTGTTTCCTTATTACTTTTATAAATAGAGAGAACATTTCTCTAATAACAATAGCTGTGCCATTACCATTAATTTGTCTTGGATTTTGCTTTCTGGATGTCTTAAGCATATTGGTAAACTCCATTCAAACTAGACATCTGTTTCTGTTATATCATATTTATCTTCAATCGTCAAATTATTTCAGCCATTAAGAGAAAAAACGATCTGTGTTGTTCAAGTATACAAATTGTTTTTTTTTTTTTGAAATTTCATTCGAGATAGTACACCCGAATATTCGATAAATTATTCGAATATTCACATATTTGCAAATAACTAAAAACACTTTTTTTCCAGAATAAAATATACGGAAACTAAGCAATATCTCGAAAACTGCTCTATTTTATTAGTTTTTGACTTCATTTTCAGATTCAACGCGTGATTTTACTTAAGAAATGACTGGCAAATTTTATGGGTCAAAATATCTGTAAACAAGTGTTATTTCTGAATCTGCAATCAAAATATAATTCAGTTATTTACCTGATAATAAAGTGTGGTAGCATTTTTTGCGACAGTGTATAAGTGTATTACGGAAGAATACCTACAATATTAACATTTTATTTGACACACATATTTATAGAGATATTCACATAATTATATGGCATGTACACTCGGTGTACATCACAGGAAAAATAGGTTAATGTGTGAACCTAGGCTGTTAAAGGTCATTTTAGCTTAATTTTAATCTCGAATACTGCTAATTTCTGCCCCAAAACATTTTTTGTGTTTTATTACATTTTTAAATTAATTTTGTTTATAATGATACATGACCACTTTTGCATTTGAACGACTTATATAAACATAGGGTGACGTAACCGTGCTTTCGCATATGTTTCCCAAACTTAGCTTATGTATTTTATTTATTTTAATTAGAGTAGTTATATTGTGTTACGTTTCTACAGGGCTGGTCATAAGGTGGAAAGGGGTGCAAGGCACCCAGGATCTGGAATCTCTAGTTATATTTATAGCGGTACTACCAATCCTATATTCTTGATAAGGATCAGTCACGAACATAGCGATATGTTTAATCATTGACAGCCACACATCTAATAATTCTTTTTGATTTTGCCAATCGTTCCAAAAACGCCACCTCATTCACGATGGCGCACAGTGCGTTGACCTTATTTATCTTTTCGCCTATCTAGCATTTTTGGCAATCTTCTCAGAGAGTATGGCGAATTACCTTTTTCTATAGCAATATCTGACGATCCCGGTCGCAACGATGCCATTGGATGAAATTAAGGTAGTGGATGAGCGCGCAGGTGGAAGTGGAAGAAGAACGTGGCGGTCGCACGACCGACATCCAAATAGTGGCGTGACGGCTGGCGAGCCGTTAGCCGGCGTTTCAGTTCTGTGGTGTACGATAATTTTTGTGTTATAACCAAAAAACGCTCACTGTTTAGGTTGTTTGCCATTTCCTCCTCAAAACTACACACCCCATTTGCACCATATGGCAATCCAGTTGCTTCATTCCTTTGCACCTTGAACCATTAAATGTGCGCATGCTAAATTGGGGAAGTCGATCGTGCGAAATTGTTTCGGGCAGATGCGTCACTTTAGTACGATTGATCAAATGTGTTGTTCTGATATTAAAAAATTGGCGTATTGTGAATGCTTAGGATTGATGCACATACAGCACTTCAATGATTGTAATTTTATTAACAATATTTTTAACCGTTTAAATGGTTAAACATACTATACTTTACAAACCACAGTATAACATAATAAAACAATAATTTATTATTCAATGAAAAAAATACTTGTAAGTGAATTCAAATTATTGGAAAGAATCGTCTCTATATTTACTGCCGTCATGACTTGTATTTATATTATAAAAAAATCGATGAAATATGTTTATGCCACATTTTCCATGGTAATGTTCCATAGGTTTGGGAACTATGCCAATTTTCTGAACCACACCTTTTTTAACTTTCAAGAATAAAAAATTGATTATAGAGTATCTAATATATTACAAGCTTTCACCATAGCAGTAAACTATCAACATCCGTTAGCGACACATTTATGCCTTAATCAATGATTTCAAATGCACATACGTAGTTTTAACTTAGGCCAAGATAATTTAACAGTTTGTAAAATATAAGCGTTTGCGAAGTATGCATTTTTTCTACATGATTATATTAAAAAGTGGTGTACGCCAGATACTAATTAATTTGTGTCAGTATTCCTTAAAGTTGAAAATTAGATAGGAATAAAAATATGAATATATAGTTTCTGGTGATATGTACATGTATGGTTATGTATGTGTGTATTTTCCGCACACGCTCGGGTACGCACGCTGAGTCATGCTAAATGGCAGAAACCTAATCGTGCTTTATAATTTTAATAATCATATTATCGTTAATACAGGGAGGTTATTGAGGGGGAGGAGCATTTGCCTCCCCTTGAATTTGGCCAGAAAATGCATGTCTTAATGAAATATGAATCTTAATGAGATCGAAATATTACAAACATAACTTTTGCTCCCCCCTAATAAAATTTCGGGGTATCCCTCACATTTTTTGTAAAAAAAACCGCCTTGAATTTATCCCTAAAATATATTTTTAAATTTCTATGTAAATCAATTTCAGTTGCGAAACGTCCATTTTCTGTTCAAACCCAAACCTAACCTAAAACTAATTATAGTTTTAAAACTTTCTTTGGGTCAAGTCCAAAATATTTCTCTCAGGGGAAAATAAGTGGAAGAAGAAGTACAGACAGACAAATTGATAGCTATCCTGACCGATATTACTACGTATCATTTTTTATTCTGTTCGTAATGCACATCTGTGCACGACAGAGGTAGATGAACTTTATAAATTTAATTGTATTCCATTATAAAATCAGTGTGAATGTTGCTTACTTCGTTGATTCCGATTCGCGGTTCTCAAATAGTAATTCATTGATGAAGCATCCCGCGTGTGTGATAAAATATGATAATGAAAGTGCGTTTACCGTGTCGGTTAATGACCTAAATACTTCCGAAACGAGATGCCTGAGCCGGTTTTTGTAGGTTATTTTTTGTTGTCTAATACGGTTTAAATAATAGTTTCATACTATCTGCGATTAAATTAAACATGCGACGTTTTTGTGTTGTATGCATTGTGTACATGCAACCTTAAAAGTGGTTATTTCTCATTTTTTAATCTGAGTACTGTGCCTAATTAAATAATTGTTTTTTAAATTAATATTTATGTTTGAGAAATAACTAGACGATTAGGTTTAAAACGTACCGTTTTAGGACGGTGCAATTAAGGTAATATATATTCAAACGTCACATTTGCGTCATCGTGGTTCAATCAATTTATAACATAGTCGCGTGTCGATATTAATAGATTTAAAATGGGAATCGACAGTTCAGCTTTTAATCGTATTTAAGTATCGTTAGATAAATGAGTTAGGCATTGAATGAACTAAACTATACAAGTTTACAATAAAATAGCTACACTAAAATAAAAACACATACATACATATGCATATGTGTTTATACTCGAATATGTTAATAGCAATATACGGTAACACCTCTTATACTCACACACTATAATAATTAAACTACTTTTAGTTATTCATCTGGCAATATATAGTTAATGAGACATTTTAAATTCACGTAACCTGTGAGTGGTCAAGACTGAGATATTTGCTTTCAAAGCGATATATGTATGTATGTATTAATTAGTGGCAAATTTTTATGTCGCCTAAAATCTGATAAAAAAATGTACACAAACTTAGCTTACTCTTTTTTTTATTAAGCGAATTATTTGAGTATTGTACTTATTTTATTTAACTAATATAAATGGCTGTGTAGCGTGAAAATCATTTTTTTACTAAAAAAAATGAGATTCAATTGGACGCTTAGTGTATTTTTTATATATTTTACTTCATAAAATTGCTATCATATCAATAAAAAATCAACGGAAAGTATAGGTTTTCTATACTTAATACTAATTAAAAAAATATCTGTCAGTATTTATTAAAGTTTTGTCCGATTCAGTTTAAAGATTATTAATATTTATTTTTTTGTAAATATTTCGTTGCAACATGACAAACTTTAGCCCGGTGCGTTACAATGGGATCAACACAATCAATCAAGTGAGTCTACAGACTGAAATCAAAGTCTGTAATCAGTGACATCTATTTTATTTATTATACCACCATGCATAGTCTAGCTCTATTTTATTTTTAACGTTTATTACGATATTCTTTCGTCAGATTAGGAAAACCTAATCTATGATTATCGGTTGGGATAATAAATATATAATTATCCTAGACCCGATAAAAATTTAAATATCAAGACTCAAATCTTTCACGTAATAGTCACCAACTAATACCATTAATATATCGTTCTGGTTATATATACTCGTATATATATATATATATATATACGTATATAAAATAGAACCTCAGATTTGTACAATGTACGGTTGAGTAGTATGTATAGGTGACTGGAATTTCACCAAAATAGACATTCGAAAGACCGCTATGATATAATACAGGCACCGCCA
Source organism: Plectrocnemia conspersa (assembly GCF_051122295.1). Taxonomy (NCBI): domain Eukaryota; kingdom Metazoa; phylum Arthropoda; class Insecta; order Trichoptera; family Polycentropodidae; genus Plectrocnemia; species Plectrocnemia conspersa. The sequence goes on from NW_028277165.1 coordinate 18,560,027, forward strand.
AATACGGGCACGTTATCGCAAATATGCGCGAATTTAACATTTCTTACTTAAATGTGTGCATCTTTTGATACAATGTACAGTAGATCCCCCAATAACACGGTAAATTGGGTACGTGTAGTTAGGGGGCTAGAAAATACTCTTACATTTTTTTACAATACGTACGTACGAATCACGTGCGTGAGGTACTATGCCTCACTCATACTTAAAGTATCGGACATCCAAATAGTACGTCCCCCGTTTACCGTGTTATTATGGGGGGGGGGGGGCTAATGTAAATATTTAAATGATTTTTACAGGACATGTTAATATTATATCAATGCATCGATTTTAACTGTTATTCATTGATTTTTATTGAGTGGTTCGTTAAATATAGCTATTAAATTATATTTTTCTTATTTTTTGAATTTTAAAATTAATTTTATTTACTTAAAAAATATTGGCACGAGCAATTTTACGCATTGTGATAATATACTATGGTTTTGGTAGACTAATAAGTAAGTCGTACGGCAAACAAATACAAAATAAAGAATTTTATATTCACAATAAAACATTTTAATCTATGTATAGTTAAAAAAATAGATAAAAACAGTTAAATGCGTTTATTTAGTAAAAATATTTAAAATAAATACAATGTATATTTATACAAATAACAAAAAAAAACAAAAAATATTAGCTCTCGTTTTCATGATATTAGTATTATCCTTAAAATCCACAAATAACATTTTTATCACTAAGAACATACTAAATATTATTTTGAAATATAGTGTTTAATCACTATTGTAAATATTTTTATATAATACTAACGCGATTTATTTGTATCGTGCCAGAAATTCCCACATAAAAAAGCACCACTAATTTGACAAATCTTAAATTTGGAAAATCCAGTAATCCGCTCAGTAATAATAATGGAAGGTAAAATCACTCACAAGAAATGTCGAACGTTCCACATTACGAGACATAAAAAAATACAATATAAAATCTCATTAATCCGGTAATTTAAAAATGTTATTCTAGTAACCCGGCAACGTCTAAAGGAAGAAATATGTGTATTTTATGAAGCATTGTTATAATATTAACATGTCCAGAAAAAAATCATTGACATATTTATATTGTGTTAAAAGATGCACACATTTAGGTAAGAAATGTTAATATACATTGAAATATGTTTTATTGTGGATATAATTTTTTATTTGTTTGCCGTTCGACTATAAAAAAATGGGAGCAATGTTCCGTGAGAGTAATTTTCAGTGAGCAATGTTGTCCTTGGAATAATAGTCCGTTTACCTATACATATTCTGTCACAGCAAGTTGATGAAATCTCAGTAATATTTTTATATATTGTTAGATAACCTTCCATTAATTTATATTCTCAAGGTATAAAGTAGTCGAAATTATTCATTATAGTATAAAGCATTCTAAGATGATAACCAGATTGATATTTTTAGTGTCATTTTAAATCAATCTGTTACGTTTATTTTTATTCGCACATATCAGCCCTACCGCTTGAAGTGTAAACGTAAATGACCTTTGCGCTTTTCATCAGCGTTTTTCATAGTTTTTCTCGTTGATTTGCCTTAACACGATACACACAATTTGCAGAATCTTGCGACAAGCTACTGTCGACCTTTGATTGCCATTGGCGCACTTCCATACGTAAACAGTGAGCGTTTTTCGCGATTATGTGGAGGAGGACTCTCGTTATGAAACCGTGAGTCGATTACCGGCTAGTTACTCGACGAAGTAAAAAAAAAACTTTCTACCTTTGGCATGTCGTTACGAAACGACACCGTTCGTGGTGTTTACTTGTCAGGTGGCTTTGGAGGCGGACGGTCGCGCGAGGAAGCCCCACCATCGAGGTCGGTTTATGTCAAGTGAATGTCGCCAAGAGCCTCGTTCTTCCTCCTCTTCGTCCTTCGGTCTCCGTAGCCTCTTTTGCTGGATCGGCAAGTCCCCGCCCAATATGCTGAAGCGTCGTCCTTCGAAGAGATTTGTCTTGGCCGAGTCAGGCGAGCCGAATCCTACCTGGGAGGCCGGAGATTCTTCGTCTCCCACGGTGATCGTCTCACCGGAGCGCAGGGCCAGTACGGATCGCAGGAACAGCTCGGACCGCAGGAACAGCAGGCCGGACCTTCCGGTCGACCCTGCCCTGTTAAGGCCCATCCAGCAGCAAGCCACTTTGACGTGAGTAACTCGTCTCGCCTTGTCCAGTCTTCTTGGATGAGATTTGCGTGCTCTCTACAAAGACAAAGTGTAAAGTGCGGTTTTTTTTATGTAGACGGTACAAAATACGAGGTGAAGTGTGTTGTTCGCTTTGAAAAGGCTCGAGCGGTCTTTTGTGCAATTGGATTTCTTACGCGGTCTGTTAATTGCTGTTTTACTGTTCAACAAATGATTAATTATATTCGTGATTGATTAATAATTTCGTAATTGGAACAAATTCTACAAAAATGCATATTTTTATGCAACGGTTCTAA